>NC_030810.1:3425235-4025235 GCF_001704415.2 Capra hircus | reverse complement strand
AGTCATAGTCCCAATAATTGTTGTATGAGTTATCAGCTGTATTAATTATTCTTCCAATTCAGTCACTGTCCCACTGAGGTTTTTTGCATAAATTATAAAAATTAATTTCCAAAACCTTGTGCATAAAATAAAAATGAGGAAGGGAGTGAAGAATGGTTAACATATAGAAAGAAATCCTTATTTGTAATGAAGAAACAGAAAATGCATAAAGCCTCTATGGTCTCTTATTGGCTGCTTGTCATGAAGCCATGTTGGAGTCTACAGCCACTTCTTCTACTATAGCTGTCAGCCAGGATTGGGCCACTCTGGGTTTTCTACCTGGAAGAGGAGCCAAAGTCTTCATACCCAAAGCGTCCATGTCCTTGTTGATCCCACCTTGCCTTTGGTCTCTCTAGCTTTCCATTAAACTTCACAATGAGTTAGTTCTTAAAGGGAAGTACAAGGAGGTGCTCAGAGAATCCCCTGGGTTCCAGGCTCAGTCCATGTAGCCACGCTCTTCTGTGCCCCATTTTGCCCTGATAATCAGAATCAATAACTCCAGCCAGCAGACTAACTCCTTTTCTGACTGTGAATCCCAGGTTATGAGGGTCTCCCAGTGGCTGTGTGGAAATCTCTCCTTCCAGTTTAGTGGAACCATTTCATGTTCAATTTAGTGGAACCATTTCATGGACTGAAGTGTTCTTACCTAGCAGTCTAGGATCTCCAAGCCAGCAGGGTGCAAGCATGAATTCCAACTATAGCAGTCTCTGAGCTCGAGCATACAGTGACTCTTGCAAGACAGAGTTCTGCCTTTGAATAATATTTTATGAAGCTATCTTAGGAATACAAGTGGAACAAGAGATACACAGGAACCAAATATATAAATCAATTAAGAATGTTTCAAATTCATTTTCTAAGTTCCATATATATATATATGCTAATATACAATATTTGTTTTCCTCTTTCTGACTTACTTCACTCTGTATAACAGGCTATAAGATTCATCCACCTCACTACAACTGACTCAAATCTGTTCTTTTTATGGTTGGGTAAGAAACACTGGACTGGAAGAAACACAAGCTAGAATCAAGATTGCTGGGAGAAATATCAATAACCTCACATATGCAGATGACACCACCCTTATGGCAGAAAGTGAAGAGGAACTCAAAAGCCTCTTGATGAAAGTGAAAGAGGAGAGTGAAAAGGTTGGCTTAAAGCTCAACATTCAGAAAACGAAGATCATGGTATTTGATGCATATATACAGTGGAGTATTATATGTTTAGTCACTTCAGTCATGTTCAATTCTTTGTGACCCCATGGACTATAGCTTGTCAGGCTCCTCTGTCCATGGGATTCTCCAGGCATTTCTTTCTTCATGGGAAATAGATGGGGAAACAGTGGAAACAGTGTCAGACTATTTTTCTGGGCTCCAAAATCACTGCAGATGGTGACTGCAGCCATGAAATTAAAAGACACTTACTCCTTGGAAGAAAAGTTATGACCAACCTAGATAGCATATTCAAAAGCAGAGACATTACTTTGCTAACAAAGGTCCGTCTAGTCAAGGCTATGGTTTTTCCAGTGGTCATGTATGGATGTGAGTGTTGGACTGTGAAGAAAGCTGAGCACCGAAGAATTGATGCGTTTGAACTGTGGTGTTGGAGAAGACTCTTTGAGAGTCCCTTGGACTGCAAAGATATCCAACCAGTCCATTCTAAAGGAGATCAGCCCTGGGATTTCTTTGGAAGGAATGATGCTAAAGCTGAAGCTCCAGTACTTTGGTCACCTCATGAGAAGAGTTGACTCATTGGAAAAGACTCTGATGCTGGGAGGGATTGAGGGCAGGAGGAGAAGGGGACGACAGAGGATGAGATGGCTGGATGGCATCACTGACTCGATGGACGTGAATCTGAGTGAACTCTGGGAGTTGGTGATGGACAGGGAGGCCTGGTGTGCTGCGATTCATGGGGTCGCAAAGAGTCGGACATGACTGAGCGACTGAACTGAGCTGAACTGAATATTCCCCTGGACTTCCCAGATGGCGCTAGTGGTAAAGAACCTGCCTGCCGATGCAGGATATATAAGAGAGTCGGTTCAAGCCCTGGGTTGGGAAGATCCCCTGGAGTAGAAAATGACAACCCACTCCAGGATTCTTGCCTGGAGAATCCCATGGACGGAGGAGCCTGACAGGCTATAGTCCATGGGGTCACAAAGAGTTGAACATGACTGAAGTGACTAAACATATAATACTCCACTGTATATATGCACCACAACTTCTTAATCCATTCATTAGTCAGTGGACATCTAGGTTGCTTCCATGTCCTGGCTATTGTAAACAGGGCTGCAATAAACATTGGGGAACATGTGTCTTCTAAAGCTGTGGTTTTCTGAGGGTACATGTCCAGTAGAGGAGTTGTTGGATCATAAGGTAGATTTTAGCCACCTCATGTGAAGAGTAGACTCATTGGAAAAGACTCTGATGCTGGGAGGGATTGGGGGCAGGAGGAGAAGGGGATGACAGAGGATGAGATGGCTGGATGGCATCACTGACTCGATGGACGTGAGTCTGAGTGAACTCTGGGAGTTGGTGCTGGACAGGGAGGCCTGGCGTGCTGCGATTCATGGGGTCACAAAGAGTCGGACACGACTGAGCGACTGAACTGAACTGAAAGTAGATTTATTTCTAATTTTTTAAGGAATCATCGTACTATTGTCCATAATGAAATCTAGAAAAATGGTACTGATGAACCTATTTGCAGGGAAGAATGAAGATGCAGACTCAGAGAACAAACTTGCGGACATAGCAGGGGAAGGAGAAGGTGGGACGAACTGAGAAAATAGCACTGACATATATGCACTATCATGTGTCAAACAGCTAGCTTTCCGGAACTTGCTATATGACACAGGGAGCCCAGCCTGGCGCCCTGTGATGACCTGGAGGGACTGGATAGGGGAAGGGAGGGTGGCTCAAGAGGGAGGGGGCATGTGTGTGTGTGTGTGTGTGTGTGTGTGCATAGTACAATTGATTTGTGTTCTTGTATGGCAGAAACTGACACAACATTGTAAAGCTATTTTCTTCCAATTAAAACATTTTTATAAATACATACTAATAAAAAATAAAAGAAAGTTTCAAATTCAAAGTACTGTTTACTCAGTGTTTGAATGTCCAAGCTTGCATTTTTTAACTCAAAGCACTCCTGAGTATTTTGCAAAGTGTAAAGCACATCTGTGCCAGGTTTTGTGCATGGTATTGCATTTATTATCTTATCATCATAATCCCATCTGGCAGGTTAACCTCTGTGTTTTGCAGAATATACTAAAGGCTCCACAATGAGCTTCTTGTTTCTGTAAGCATAATTTACGTCACAACTTGGAGAAATAAAATGAGAAAAGGGGAAAATGGGTTCAGATTTTGATGCATGGCTTAACAGACTTTTGGAAACAGTTTTATATGATTCAGCAAGGGCTCTCACAGCAATATCTTAGAGTTGTCTTTGGTGGGAGTGGTCTTATTAGTAAGGGATTGGGTAAAACAAACGTGGGCAGGCTCTCACAGCCCGCACAGACCTGGGCAGGCCTCGTCTCCAAAGTCTAGAGGGAAGTGTGTTTCCTCCTATTCCCTTTGAGAGATAAAGGAGGAGAGAGTCCACAGGGATGGAGGAAGAGAGGAAGGAAGGCAGGGAAAAGAAGTCTTTGCTGTTTTCTAGATGTAAGATATCTTCACACATGATGCTAAGCACTCTCGTCTCTGAGAGACTGAGTCACTTCCCAGGAATGACAGAACTGTAAAGTTATAACCTCAAGTCCCTCAGGGATGAACAGCCCTATAATCTGCTGGTTGGGTGCTTGCTTGGTTGGTTCATTCACTGGTTTTCTGACTCCACATCCTGTTGTTTGTACCAGGCTTTCCACAGAATTCTCCATGCAGAGCTCTGCAAGGCTGGACCCCTTAGGACAATTTTAAATAAAACATTTAAAAGTGAATGTAAGGTGAAGTTAAAGGTATTAAAGAATTTATGACTTTTAAAAAGAGGGGAAATTGGGTCATTTCTAATGATGTGAATGGACCTAGAATCTGTCATACAGAATAAATTAAGTCAGAAAGAGAAAAACAAACATTGTATGCTAATGCATGTGTATGGAATCTAGAAAAATGGTACAGATTATCTTATTTGCAGGGCAGGAGTAAAGATGTGGACTTAAAAAATAGACATGGATATATGGAAGAGGAGAGTGAAAAGGCTGGCTTACAACTGAACATTCAAAAACCAAAGGTCATGGCATCCCATCCCATCATTTCATGGCAAATAGATGGGGGGAAAATGGAACCAGTGATAGACTTTATTTTCTTGGGCTCCAAAATCACTGTGGATAGAGACTGTGGCCATGAAATTAAAAGACCCTTGCTTCTTGGAAGAAAAGCTATGACAAACCTAGACAGCATATTAAAAAGCAGAGACATCACTTTGCCGATGAAAGTCCATGTAGTCAAAGCTATAATTTTTCCAGTAGTCATGTACGGATGTGAGAGTTGGACCTAAAAAAAGGCTGAGCACCAAACAACTGATGCTCTTGAACTGTGATGCTGGAGAAGACTCTTGAAAATCCCTTGAACTGCAAGGAGATCAAACCAGTCAATCCTAGAGGAAATCGACCCTGAATATTCACTGGAAGAACTGACGCTGAAGCTAAAGATTCAATACTTTCGCCACTTGAGGTGAAAAGTCAACTCATTGGAAAAGACTCTGATGCTGGGAAAGACTGAAGGCAGGAGGAGACTGGGGTGGCAGAGGATGAGATGGTTGGATGGCATCACTGACTCCATGGACATGAGTTTGAACAAACTCTGGGAGGTAATGAAGGACAGGGAAGCCTGACGTGGGGCAGAAGCCTATGGTCGTAAAGAGTCAGACACACCTGCATGGCTGAACAGCAACAACATGTGGATACAGGCAGGGGAAGGAGAGAGAGGGACGAACTGGGAGATCAGGACCGACATATGCGCACCACCATGTGTGCAATAGGTAGCTAGTGTGAAGCTGTTGTATGACACAGGGGGCTCAGCTCGGGGCTCTGTGATGACCTAGAGCAGTGGGATGGGGGCGGGGAGAGAGGTCCAGGAGGAAGCAGACATATGTAAATACAGAGCTGATTCCCTTTGTTGTAAGTGTGTGCTCACTCAGCTTGTCCGGCTCTTTGTGACTGTAGTCCATCACTCTCCTCTGTCCATGGGATTTCCCAGGCAAGAATACTGGAGTGGGTTGCCATTTCCTCCTTCTGGGTATCTTCCCAACCCAAGGATCAAATCTGTTTCCTGCACTGCCTGGATTCTTTGCTGCTGAGCCAGTTGGGAAGCCCACTTTGTTGTACAGCAGAAATTAATATTCTAAAGCAATTGTCCTCCAATTTAAAAAACTGAAAAGAAAGCAAAAAAAGAAAGAGAGAGAATATCCTGGTATACAGCCTGAGTATAAGCAAAGAGAATTTCACAGTTTTTCCTCAAAACTTGTAGACTCCAACGTGTGTAGATAGTGTCTTCCATATCCTCATGCCTCATAGGCAAACCAGAGACAAATAAAATATCCTGAGATGATTCTGCCCCTATTGTGTGTGGCCATCTCAAGCCTTTTAAGTAATGTGCCCTGGACTAAATATGTCAACTACATATTAAAAAAAGAATTTATGGCTTTGTGTCCTGTGGGATTTGAGAGCAAACAGCAAGAGGAAGGAACCAACAGCTCCTTCCAAACCATGCCTGGGGAGACCACCCAGCAAGGGCAACAGAGGATTAAAACAGAAGATGCTGTGTAAGAGGGAAACCTGAGGCCTTAGTGGAAACCTGCTGATAAAGTCAGAGTCTAACACCCATCCTCAGTCTGTCCTACGAGGTTAAACTGAACTCTTGATGTTTTACACATTAACCATATCGGGCTCTACTCCTACTCTGCAAGGATCCTTTGAAGCTGTGTTCACCTAGAGATCTCAGGGATAGCTAATGAATGACTCGGTCCCCACTGGGAGAATTTGAATATATTCATATATCCAAAGGCAGGGAGGTATCTCATCGGGGCTGCAGACCAGAGCAAGGTCAACAGCCCGCAGCTATTTATTTTTCCTGGCACCTGTCCTGGGATGAGTGGTTCTGGTTGGGACAGAGTGAACAGGAGGAGCAGGGGGACTGCTCCACAGCCAAGAGGATCTGAAACTCATTTGCGCACACTTCCGTTTCTACAACTAAAGGTGACGAGTCAATTTATTTTAGAGGTCATTATGGCGAGATACAAGGTGCAACGCAATTCTTCTAAAATTCCACTATACCTGCTTACAGGATTCACTGGACATAGTTTAAAGTGAATGCAAGTGAAAGTCGCTCAGTCGTGTCTGACTCTTTGAGACTCCATGAACTATACAGTCCATGGAATTCTCCAGGCCAGAATACTGGAGTGGGTAGCTGTTCCCTTCTCCAGGGGATCTTTTCAACCCAGGGATCGAACCAGGTCTACCACCTTGCCGGCAGACTCTTTTCCAGCTGAGCCACCAGGGAAGCCCAGAGTTTATAATAGTGAAAAATGTAAAAGAGTCAACCTGTCTAAAAGAATTATGACATCTAGCAAAGAATATTAGAAATAAATTTAAAGCAATAGTTTAAAAGTGTAATGTATACATTTTGTGCCCAGATCTTGGTTTCTAATACTTTGATAAAAGGATACTTCAGTACAAGGAACCAAGACTCCTTGGAGAAATGGATGATTCTAGGGCTGTAGTGGAAAAAATATAAAATAAGCCTGAATCATCTTGTAGCGCTGAAAATAAGAAGATGTTCAAAAACTTACAAAGGGAAAAAGCTGCAAAGGGGCAATAGAGGTGTTGCATAGGGATAACAGGAGTCCACCATAGCCCAAAAGTCCCAATAGCCAAAACCAAGCAATTTGAATGAGATGAAGTTGTATGTGATTATAATCGAACGTGCAATATGAAAGTCATGAGACTACACTGATGCAAGTAAATAATTGAGTGAGTGAATGAATGGAGTGAGAGAAAGACAAATCTCTCATGTGCTCCCAAATGCCAGGAGGAAAGACCTGGAAAGGCTGTGAACACCCAGCACGCAGAGTCTTGCCATCAGGTGCCAGCAAGCATCGCCCGGGGACGCCTGTCACTAGTCAGGATGCTCCTGCCTGCCCATGCCTCTTCCCAGGCCCCCCAACCACTCTGGGGACGTTCTGTTGGGTCCCAAGTTCACCTATTGCTTCACACTCATTCCTCCTGCCACTTTTTCCCAAAGCCCAGCTATTTACCTCCTGCCACACGGACAGGGAGCCCCTCAGGGCTTCCGTCTCCAGGAATCCTTCACCAGGGGTCACGGCCTCAGATGCCAGACAGGAACATAACTATGTAAAGGGAGCCCGAGGATGAAGAAAATGACTATGAAGAACAAATTAAAACTTTACTGGACCACAGTGCAACCAGATGGTAGCAATTTTATTTTAAAGTCTAAATGGAAAAAAAAAACACACAAATAGAAAAAGAAAAATAATCTTTTATTCGATTATTTATTTGAAATTTATTACTCTCTGGATTTGGAATCAAAATTCTGATTTTTTTTCTGTACTAAATTGTCAACAACAGGCCATTGCCCTTGGCATTGCTTCTGAACACGGGTATAACCTTGGCAGAACAGAACCTCCGCCAACAGAATGGTGGAAATCTGGTATTCCAAAGTTATCCTTTGGGATGTTCAAGCATCCTTTGGTTATCTATGCTAAATGGAATGGCACTTCACGATTCTTATTTCCAATTTTCCTGCACACTGCCCTGCAAACGAAGCAGGGAACAGAATGGTGCCGGGTCATATTCAGAAAGCTTGGAATCAGAAAGCCTTTTCTGGGTCTCTGTGTGCAGCTCTGCAGTTTTGAGGGCTCTCATTCAGGCTGAGCCAAGGAAAATGGGCCATATCATTCGATATGAGTTGCCCAAAGAGATGTTGCTACAGTGTAGGAACCGAAGCCCAGATTTGGGCAACAATCTTTACACCCCAGCAGAGAACAGAAGCCAAAGAGTGAGACAGATTGCTGAATTGTGAGAAAGCTTGGGTCCAAGTTTGCTACTGACGATGAGAATTTTTCTGGGTAAGATGCTACCTTTGGAGCTGAAAACACCTTCCTGGCACCACACCAGGGCTACAGCCCTCACCTATCCCACTGGACAGCCAACAGTGACTTTGCACATCATTTCTGCAAGAACCTGGCACAGGCTCAGGTGGGCTTGAGCAGGACACTGGAAGCCACCCGCTCTTTCTCCCACAGGACCCGCCCTCCATCCGTGAAGTCTCTCAGAGACTTCCACATCAGCCTTTGCAGCTACTGGTTTTGGCATCTGCTCCCAGCACTGACTCACAGAGCAGAGGCCCCACCAGCTCCCTGGGGCCTGGCACGCACACCCCTGAGCCCCACCCGCCCTGCAGGGCCGCTGGGTCATTAGACACAAGAAGGACCTAGATGTCTTCAGGGCCTGGGCTCGCCTTTGTAGACAAGGAGACTGGGCATGAGAAAGAGAGCCAACTCGCCCAAAGCCACACATCTTGTCAGAAGTGAAAACTGATCCCTGACTCAACCCTCCCCTCCCCTCCCCTCCTGCACCCTCTCCGAAGAGAGGGATGTACATGGTTCCATGTGCCCAGAAAGCAAGTCTCCAGGCCCTCCCAGTTCACACTGGCTCCAGGACTCTGGCGTGAATTAGTTCCCCAGACAAATGCAACTGAGAGGGATGTGATACTTAAAACTGACAGGTAAAGGCTACTACCAGGAAAACTGACTATTTGCTAAAAAATTTTCTCACTTTACACTTAGCCTACAAATGATGTCCTTGCTTCGCCATCTGTCTTAAAATACATTAAATTGAATGGACTGAAAAAATGAAATGTATGAAAATAAAAGTGTAAATTACTATAGAAGAATATGTTGACTTTATAATATCTGAGGGTGCCAAAGACCTCAAACCTCAGGCAAAAACCATCAAGAGAATAATCTACTGCATAAAATGAGAACAGTTTGTATATCTGAAAACTCCACACTCAAGTTTAAAGACACATGAGTGGAAACTGTTCCAAAATAAATGGCAGTGGTTTGAGAGTCTCAGTGTATCAAGCTATAGTGTGAAGCTATAGTGAAAGTCACTCAGTCGTGTCCAACTCTTCGCGATCCCATGGACTATATAGTCCACGGAATTCTCCAGGCTGGAATACTGGAGTGAGTAGCCTTTCCCTTCTCCAGGGGTTCTTCCCCACCCACGGAGTGAACCTAGATCTCCTGTATTACAGGCAGATTCTTTACCAGCTGAGCTACAAGAGAAGCCCAAGAATACTGGAGTGGGTAGCCTATCCCTTCTCCAGGGAATATTTCCAGCCCAGGAACTGAACTGGGGTCTCCGGCACTGAAGGTGAATTCTTTACCAACTGAGCTATGAGGGAAGCCATAATGTATCACAGTCATTTACAAATCAGTAAGAAAACGACAAATCTATGCCAACTGAAAAAAAGGCAAAATAACTGATTAAGGAATTACAAAGAAATGATATATGGAAGATAGTGAGGGATCGGGAGGCCTGGTATACTGCAGTCCATGGGGTCGCAGAGACGGATACGGCTTAGTGCCTGAACAACAGTGTAAGGAACCAATAAATAAATGTAAAATGTTTGAACTTTATAAAAGAATGAATTTAAAATAATTAAGATAATTACTTCTAAAATTCTAAGTGAAAAAAGAAGATTAACAACTCCTTGTTGGCAAAGATATAGAAAAGTAGGCATATGACTGCTCCTGAAGAAACACAACTTGGTTTGAGGTTTTCAGAAAGCAATCTGGTCACAGAGCCTCTGGCCACTTGAAAGCCTTTGGGAAATTCTACTAAGAGGCAGTAGGTGAAGCTGCTAAACAACTCACTTTTGTAACAATGACAATTGGAAGCAATCCACATGCCTGAAAATAAACAATTGAAAAGCCAAATAATGGGATCCCATGAACCATTACATGAATCATGTTGTGGGAAAGTGTGATGGCTCCAGGAAATGCTTCCCCTTTATGTTAAAAATCGGTCCATTCACATAAATATCCCTCTACGGACAAACATTTAAAGATTTTATTTATTAAGATTTTTTTTTTAACGTGGACCATTTTAAAAGTCTTTATTGAATTTTTTACAATACTGCTTCTGTTTCATGTTTCGTTTTGTTTGGCTACAGGGTGTGCGGCACCTTAGCTCCCCAACCAGGGCTCAAGCCCACACCCTCTGCATTGAAAGGGGAAGTCTTAACCACTGGACTGACAGGAAGGTTCCTATTTGAAGATATTTAATGATGGTCACAGCTAGGTGGTAAGCTCCGGCAAATTGAATGACGTGGGAAAATACCATCTGAACCACCAGGGAAGTCTCTAATGCTATTTAAAGAAAAACACACATTTACAGATGCTTATAATATAATAATACTTTGATTTTGTCTAGAATTCTATACTTGTTATATTAAAAAAAAAACATAAAGAGTAGGCATAATACCAATATCTAGAGTGTAATCTTAAGAGAAAAGCAAAATTATATACACTTGCATATTACATATGAAATATTTTATACTACGTGTAAAAAATCATATGCACTATGACATATTTTTTAAGAAACAGAATGAGGAATAATAGAAGGGAATAAAAGAATAATGTTTGGATCAAGGAAAGGTTGTATGAAATTTGGGCGTTTTATTTTCTCTTTTATGTTCTTTATTCTCCCAGTATTCCTCAATGAATATTTATTACTTTTATAATAAAAACATTGTTAAAAATATCTTTTGTCTTTGCTTCCTGATAAAAGCAATAAAATTGCCTGGGACAGGACCCAGACGGTATTTGCATAATCATGGGAAACAAGTTCTTCTGTTCATATATTCATAGATTACCTTTTCATCAAACAAATATTATGTTTCAACCTACAAATCACCAACCTCATTTTTCTTAAATATTCGACTCTTATATTTCCTCTGCGATAAAGTGATTGACAGCCTTCTTTGGGAAGATCATTCAGATGCATGAGAATTATCTGGACATAAAGACAGAGAGTCTTCACTTCTCCCATTGCCTGAGACACCTAAAAGTCACTTTATTCTGGAACAAATCAGACAGCCCTATTCCTGTCCCAAGTGACCTAATGCTATTTCTCTGGTAAAGAGTCTGTAACTATGGAAACAGCTCTTTCACAGAACAGCTGGAGTGCCCGGGCTCAAAGTCACTTCTATACTTGGTGCCCTCGTTGGAACTGTCACCAACGGGTGATGATGAGTTTGGACCCTCTACAAAGTATGGTATGCCAAGGGAAATAACTCAGAAGCTGCTACGTTGGGCCAGCCGTTTGCCTCTCCTGGAAGTTTCCAGACCTCATCTCTTATGTATCAAAGTCAGCTCTTGGAACGGCTTGAGTTCTGACACTGGTGCAGCTTCAGACGCAGGGTCTGCGGAGCGCAGGCCTCCTCCTCCAGGGCATGTTCCATCTGTGGCTCTCCTTTCTCATCCTCCCGCCCCATCCCCTCTGCCCCTGGGACCCCCTCCCCGAGGCGCCCGGGGGCCCAGCGCTGCCTTCCTTTATGGCAAGTCTGCCCTCTCCTGCCACCTGTGTCCTTCCTCCGGTCCTTTCAGCAGGGGGCAGGGGACAAGCTCACAGCTCACCAGGGCCCCTCGCCTACACAAGCTCCCGAAGAAGCAAAGAGCTTGCACTCGGGGCCCACACAGCCTCAGTTCAAATCCCTGCTTGGCCCTTCCTGGCCGTGGGGTCCTGGGGAGGCCCCACGCCTTCTCTGGAAAAGGGGACAGTGAAGGGACCCAGCTGCACACCATCGCTGGGGAGACAGAGGAGCTAAAGCTTTTTGTCAACTTGGTGGGTGGCAGCGGGAAGCACAAGATGAGAGTTGTGCGTCAAGTTTTATTCGGGGCAAAATGAGGGCAAGAGCCTGGGAGACAGCGCCTCAGATAGCCCCAAGGAGCTGTCGGAAGCGGGCAGGAGGCAGCACCATCCATCAGTTTAGTGAAGAGGGTACGCGCAGTCAAGCACACACTTGGCAAGACGCTTGTGGTTCATCACGAGGAGCAGACGTCGCTGTCAGTGATTTTAGTGCCTTTCGAGATACGAGAAGATGTAAGAAATCAAGCTCATAAAATCTCCTCCTCCTGAGAAAATATCTGTCTAAAGACGTGTTCTGCCAGTTTTTCCCAGAGCACAGAGGACCTCCCTCCTGATTTCCTCCTTGTACTCCTTTCAGGGGGTGTTGGAGGTCAGCAACCCCAGTGGCCAGTGACTCAGTCCTTGTAGAGGCAGACGGCACGTGCTAGTCTTCAGTTGGCATTTTCAAGGGCTGGGCACAGGTTTGCAGATCCTTCATGTGGTGAGAGGAAGAGGCAGCACCATTTCCTGAGCTCCGCTCACAGTCACTGTATGTACATCTTCCCTCATTCTTAGGAAAATCTTCTGAAACGTACATTGCTGACCTCAGTGTAAGGCCGAGGCTCAGAGATGTTCTGCAGCCCACCTACACTCCACCGGCATTGGCAGAGCCCCCCGCCCCTACACTCCAGAAACGGGCACCAGCGGAGCCCCCCGCCCCTACACTCCGGGGACCAGCACTGGCAGAGATAACTAGTGAGAGCCTAGTGCATAGCACAGAAAACACTACTTAATGCCCTGTGGTGACCTAAATGGGAAAGAAATCCAAAGGGGAGGGGATGTATGTATTTGTATAACTGATTCACTTCTCAACACTGTAAAGCAACTATACTCCAATAAAAATTAACCTTTAAAAAGTTACCAAATTGTTAACAGCATGTTGATTTCTCATTTCACACAACTGCAAATAATCAATCCATCTTTTAAATCTTGGTAAGGAGGAGAATGGGCTTCCCAGGTGGCTCAGCGGTAAAGAATCCAGCTGCCAATGCAGGAGACACAGGTTCGATCCCTGAGTCGGGAGGATCCCCTGGAGTAGGAAATGGCAACCCACTCCAACACTCTTGCCTGGGAAATCCCATGGACAGAGGAGCCTGGTGGGCTACAGTCCAGGGGGCGGCAAAAGAGTCAGACATGACTATGCAGCTAAAAACAAAAGCAGCGGGATATTAGAATATGTAGCAGAAACCTTCATATCATCTTAAGTTTTCTTCTAACTGGTCAACATCTAACTCTGCTTCTGTCTAGTCTTTCACCAACATGATGTGCAAGTAAAGGAAAATGTATTAATTGACATTTTTCTTCTTTCTTCTCCCTTAAAGCTGTGAAAAAATACGGTAAAATAACTAAATAGGAAGTGTACAAAAGGAAGGCTGCAAGAGTCCCGAAGATCCAGATGACCGACGGACTGGACCATCAGTTCCCAGTCCTAAATGCTGGTTGGCATCAAAGCCTTTCTTCAGAGGAACCCTGTCTAGCCTGTCTTCTCGCCTATGCAACCACCCTTGTACAGGTAGGCAGAGAGGGCAGGTGAAAGCTGTCCAGTGGTTAGGTACTTTGACCTGAAGTTTCATTCACGTGGCTAAGAAAGAATCTGAGCGCCAAAGAGTTGATGCTTCTGAACTGTGGTGTTGGAGAAGACTCTTGAGAGTCCCTTGGACTGCAAGGAAATCCAACCAGTCCATTCTAAAGGAGATCGGTCCTGAATATTCATTGGAAGGACTGAGGCTGAAGCTGAAACTCCAATACTGTGGCCACCTGATGCGAAGAACCCACTCATTGGAAAAAACCCTGATGCTGGGAAAGACTGAAGGGAGGAGAAGGGGACAACAGAGGATGAGATGGTTGGATGGCATTGTGATGAGATGGACATGAGCTTGAGCAAGTTCCAGGAGTTGGTGATGGACAGGGAAGCCTGGTGTGCTGCAGTCCATAGGATTGCAAAGAGTCGGACACGACTGAGTGACTGAACTGACTAAAGAAAGAGTCACAACCAAGTGAAAAAATATCCTAATGAATGAATATGTAAATACAGCCACAGAGGAAACGCAGCTTGGGCTTCTGTTTGAAAGGACTGAGGAAGGATCAGCACTTCTCCCTGTGAACACAGACAAAGGGGGCTTCTGAGCTCCCTGGGGCTTTTCCGTTGCCCTTTTATTTGCAAAAGCCTGGCTGCAAAACTTGAAATTGGAGTTTGGATTCTTTTTCCATATTGGGCGTTCTGCTGCCAGCTAGGGAAGGATTGGTGTTCCAATGCCTGATGCCTACTGGCAGAGTCCCCAGAGGCCAGGGTCCAGTCCAGAAGAGGAGGGAACACACTTGCCCTCCCCCCACTGCCAGCAAGCTGGCCTGCAGGGACTCAAGACCCCCTCTGTCTGTGTCCAGGGACAGCGCAGCCCTGCAGATGGGAGACTGTGTGATCAACCCCCTGCAAGAACCAGGGCAGGCCTCTTCTAACCTTGGAGTTTTCTGGAGCCAGGGCAGGGAAGCGCCTGTTGAGTCCTTCTTGTGGATGAAGCCACAGGCAACCCCGGGCCAGGCCCTGACTCCCAGACTGGCACCCGATCCACTGACTCCTGCAAGGAGGCTGCTGTACCTCCTTGGTCTTCAGGACCTTGACATGATTACTCTCAGTGGGATTAAGATTTTTTCAGGGACTGCGCTTTGCAGGTTTCAAAACCGATGACCACTCCCCAGCCAGCTGCCCACGAATCCTCCAGCGCTGAGAGGGCAGATTCTGTCGCCAGGTCCAACCTCGTTAGTGTCAGCGTCACTGTCACTGGAGGGGCCACACACGAGCCCCACTGGACTCCCCAGCTCTCTAGCAAATACGAGAGTTGTTTCTAGTTTAAGAGAGCCCAGCTGTGTGTGTGCTCAGCCATGTCCAATTCTTTGTGGTCCCCTGGACTGTAGCCCACCAGGCTCCTCTGTCCAGGGGATTTCCCAGGCGAGAATACCGGAGTGAGTTGCCATTCCCTTCTCCAGGGGAACTTTCCGACCCAGGAACTGAACCCAGGTCTCTTACATATCTCCAGAGTCACCCGACACTCCCTTTATCCCCCGGGGACGTGTTGGCGAGCCCTGGGTTTATCTGAGCAGAGAGCACAGGTGGCCGCAGGTGGGAAGCCAGTGATGACAATTACCCTAGCTTGCTGAACTACCCCAGTACAGACACGGTGGATATAGGGGAGACTGGACTTTTATTGCTGTTAAAAGTCTCTGTTTATCAGCTTGTGGCCCAAGCACATTAGTAGGTGATGGTAGAAGAACCAGCCTGTTGGCAGCCGTTCCAGGCCTGAGGCGCCCACACTGCCCACCACGCCATCCCCTTGTAACAAAGCCCACTGAGGTTCAGGGCAGTCGAAGTCTCCTGTACCCTGTCTCCCTGCAAACATGACTCCTGGGCTGGTGACAGTGAAGGGTCTCCTGACCTTCAAACACAGCTTCGCAGCCTCCCCGGGCCCCTCCTCTGCATCCCACCGGGGGTAAGCGTGTCTCCTGCAGATCGTCTGAAACCTTCACGCTGACTTGAGTCGAGCGCAGGAGAGGCAGCTCTGACACCCAGTCATGCAGATCCCCAGCCCCGAGTTTCAAACTCCCACTGCCACCCACTTACTGGGGAGACTGGAGGCTCCACCCCAGTGCATGGAAGGGTCTCAGAGAAGGCAGTCCTCGAATTGAGGCTGAAGCAGGATAAGCGTTGGGGAAGAGTGTTCGCAGAGGGGAGGAGGGTGATCAGGGGTGGGGCCTGGCAGGACCAGGGACAGCCAGAAGGGGTGCATGCAGACAAGCGATACCCAGGGATGGGAGGGGACACTGAGGACGGGGTGGCCATCAGACAGCGGTCCTGAGATGACCCCAACATCTAGGGAGGCAGGAGGGCGCAGCAAGCATGGCTGTGGCCTTTTCTGTCGGCGGCCCCATCAGGAGTCAGACTCCTCTACTTCCTAGGCTGCGTGACCCCGGGAGGCTCGCCATCCTCTGTGAGCCTCTGCTTCCTGTTGCAATGCAGCCCCAGAGAAGAAGGGGCGTCTCAGAAAAGGACAGGCCTTGGAGAGGACAGAAGGGGTCCAGGGAAGGGACAGGGGCCCAGGGGAAGCCCTGCCTGTGGCGGTGGCCCGTCTCTGCGGGGCTCCTTCCCTCGCTCCCTGGACCATCCCCCTTCCTGCCACATTCCAGCACTCCTGGCCTCTCCTCCCAACTCCTTTCCCTTAAAAAAAAATGCAGTTTGTAAAAGTAAACACTAGGTTAGATTAAAACAAAAACTGGCTATGAGAGGGAAAAAATAATAATAATGCCCCAGGAGTAACAACAGTGATGATAAAAAAAAAAAAAAAACATGATCCAGGAGTGAAGCCAGCATCCAAGATGCAGCCTGTGAGAACCTTACACCTGATACAGATGAGATTAAATGTGTGTCTGCTCTTTCCAGCAGCCAGAGAGGAAGACACTGTTGAGCGCATGAATCAGAGGATCCCTGGGGAGAAAAATCAACAAAAATGTTACCTTAATGAAAGAGCAAAGGTGGGTTTTTCTCCCAGTTCATGCTGAGTTTTGTATCTATCCATCTCTCTACCATCTGTCTGCCCATCTAGCCATCCATTCATTCATCTGACTATCTGTCCATCCCTCTCACACTCTCTGTCTGTCCATCCCTCTCACACTCTCTGTCATCCATTCACCCATCCATCTATCCATCCATCCATCTACCCAATCCACCAATCCACCAATCCAATCATCATCCATTAAGATCTCTTGACTATCTATCCATCACATTTTCTATTTTCACAGAGAATGCAGGATCAGATTCAGTATACAGAAACTCCTACGCTTTCATTCTCTCACCTTGAAACTTTCATATGAACAGACCTGCGACCTGTTTCTGCAGAGGGCAGAAGCTCTGGCTTGACCCTCCACCCACAGGAGTAATGAGAGTTGCCTCAATTGTGAGGCTTTGGACCCAAACCCAAGACTTAAGGAAAGGGACCTGGACATGTTTAGAAGATGGGACTGGATGCAGACCTGCAGCCCTAAGTCCCAGAGCAAAATCACAAGACGTCAAGATTGTTCAGAACTCACGTGGCTCTGCTTCCAGGTGCTGGAATGTTGACTCCGTAGGGTGATTAGTTTGTGGTGATAGATCCTTAGACTTAAATGAAGCCAAACACATGGAATGATTGTCTTCACCACCACCCCCCTCCCAGGAACTTACATCAGAAGATGAAACTGTTTGCAAAAATTCCACAAGTTACATAGATATTTGAAAATGTGCTCTTTGACCCAGCCCTTCATTTCCTCCAACTACTAAACACAATAAAGTTACAGGAAACCTGCCACATGGTTGCTCTGTGTTTGGGGTGTTGATCTGTGTTTGCTATTCATTCATATTAGTCATTTTAATAATTGACTGCTGGTGTTCATCTCTCTTCTATCAGTCTTGACACTGGATTAAATCTGGAATATCCCCTCTCTACATTTTTAGTAGATATGTCACTTGGATGAATCACAAGCTGGAATCAAGATTGCTGGGAGAAATACCAACAACCTCAGTTATGCAGATATCATTCTAATGGCAGAAAGTGAAGTGGAACTCAAGAGCCTCTTAATGAAAATGAAAGAGCAGAGTGAAAAAGTTGGCTTAAAATTCAATATTTAGAAAACTAAGATCATGGCATCTGGTCCCATCACTTCATGGTAAATAGAAGGGGAAAGAGTTAAAACAGTGGCAGATTTTATTTTCTTGGGCTCCAAAATCACTGCAGATGGTGACTGCATCCATGAAATTAAAAGACATTTCCTCCTTGGAGGAAAAGCTATGACAAACCTAGACAGCGTATTAAAAAGCAAAGACATCACTTTGCCAATGAAGGTCCATATAGCTTTTCTAGTAGTCATGTACAGATGTGAGAGTTAGACCATGAATAAATCTGTGTACCTGAAGAATTGATACTTTTGAACTGTGGTGCTGGAAAAGACTCTTCAGAGTCCCTTGGACAGCAAAGAGATCAAACCAGTCAATCCTAAAGGAAATCAACCCTGAATATTCATTGGAAGGACTGATGCTGAAATTCCAATATTTTGGTCACCTGATGCACAGAGCCAACTCATTGGAAAAGACCCTGATGCTGGGAAAGATTGAGGACAGAAGGAGAAGAGGGTTGCAGAGGAAGAGAGAGATAGGATCACCAACTCAATGGACATGAATCTAAGCAAATTCCGGGAGATTGTGAAGAACAGGGAAGCTTGGCATGCTGCAGTCCATGGGGTTGCAAAGAGTCCGACACGACTTAGCAACCAAACAACCACAACAACACATTTAGTAAGAGGTATACAGTAAATAGAAAGGATATTCTATCCTCCATCCAGCGCTAGAACCAACGTCATCCCATTTGTTTATTTTTGCCTTTGTTGCTTTTGCTTTGGGTGTCATATTCAAGAAGTCACCTCCAGGTAAGCAGCAGAAGAGTTTGGTTGTTTTAGGTGACCCAGTGGTGCTAGTGGTAAAGAATCTGTGTGCCAGCGCTGGAGGTGTAAGAGACACGGGTTCAATCCCTGGGCCAGGAAGATCCCCCGGAGGAGGGCATGGCAGCCCACTCCAGTATTCTTGCCTGGAGACTCCCATAGACAGAGGAGACTGGCGGGCCACAGTCCATGGGGTCACAAAGAATCAGACGCAACTGAGTGACTTAGCACCGTAGCACAGGTTATCACACGATATTCATACAGGTTTGACAAATTCATCATTCCTAATCAAATGGAGTCACTTTTTGTCCAGCTAGTTCAGTGAACCAAATTGCAAAGTCTTGCCCTAGACTTTTGATCCCTTTGTTTTTTTTTTTTGTTTGGTTGGTTTTTTTTGACAGCTCTCACTACTTGACTACCAGGCTTTCTGAGCCATGATCTGATCTGTAAAATCCCTTCATGGGACATTAATCTCCCAGAACTCCATCACAGCTGCTCACAGGCTGCCTCACCTGGTTTTAGTCAAGTTAACCCTGGTTTCCAAGTAAAGCCAGTGTCTCTTGCTGCCCAGAGATGCTCCACCTGGTGATCAGCTGAGAGCTGACCCGTGATCCATTTTATGACCCACCTTGGAGAGAACAATTTTAAAGAAAAAAGATTGCCTACGCTGCTATCACTGTCAATATAACCTGGCGACTTTGCTTTAGAATTGCTTTGCAGTGTATTTAAATATTGAATGAGCCTTTAATTCATCACTTAAATTATATTTGTGACCTGTATTTCCACGCAGAAGTCCTGCTGTCCCCCTGAGGCCTTGTTTACTTATTGTTTTGAATTTTAGTTATTTACGGCTGCGCTGGATCTTTGTTGCTGCATGTGGGCTCTCTCTAATTGCAGCAAGCTGGGGCGACCCTCTGCTTGTGCTGCGTGGGCTCTCATTGCAGGGCCCCCCTTAGTGCAGAGCACAGACTCTAGGCATGCAGGCTTCAGCAGTTGCAGTATGCGGGCTTAGTTGCTCCAAGGCATGTGGAATCTTCCTAGACCAGGCATCTGACCCATGTCCCCTGCACTGGCAGGTGGATTCTTAACCCCTGGATGGACCACCTGCAAAGTCTGCACCTTGTTGACTTTAGATTGGAGGCAGAGACGCTGTAATGTTACCTCTTACTGACTCTCAGATCTGCAGGCTGGTTCCAGCTTCACCATCACCCCTCCCAAGGCCCCCAGAGCCATAGCTATGGTATGCACCCTCCATCTGTGTGTGTGATGGAGAGGGGGCACGGGAGCGGGAGACATTAAGGGGAGAAGGAGAGGAAACCAGAGACACAGACTCACACCAGATTAGGCAGGACCCCACAGTGAATGGGAAGAAAACCAGGAGACACTGGAGTCCTGACAGCTGAGGGAAGAAAGGTTTTCAAGGAGGTCCAGGGTACTAAAAGCCCCAGCAGTTTAGGGAAGATGACAGCAGAGTCAGGCCCGTGGAACTTGGCAACACAGAGGGCATCGGTGATCTGGGGAGAAAGGCAAAAGCAGTGGGTACAAAGCCTGGTTAGAGCAGCTCCATTACAGCCAACAGAAGTGGGGCTTCACCGGGACAGAGCGGAGAATCGAGGTGGCTGCACAAGTTCGTGGAATTTTTTTTTTAATTGATGATGTTGCTTTTGTTTTAGGACATGCGTGCACAGGAAGTCGCTTCGGTCATGTCCAACTCTTTGCAACCTTATGGACTGTAGCCCACCAGGTTCCACTATCCGTAGTATTCCCCAGGCAAGAGTACTGGAGTGGGTTGCCATGCTCTCCTCCAGGGGATCTTTCTGACTCAGGAATCGGACCCAAATCTCTAACATCTCCTGCATTGACAAGTGGGTTCTTTACCACTAGCACTGCCTGGGAAGCCCTTGCTTCAAGACAGGAAATAGTAAAGCTTATGTTGCTGAGAAAATAGTGTAGAAGAAATGACTAATGACACAGAAAGTGAAAAAGTGAAGTTGCTCATTTGTGTCTGACTCTGTGTGACCCCATGGACTATAGCCCACCAGGCTTCTCCATCCATGGAATTTTCTAGGCAAGAGTACTCGAGTGGGTTGCCATTTCCTTCTCCAATGACACAGAAGAGAGAGAGATTTGTAGGATCAAAGTCCTTAGAAGGAAGAGCGGAGAGGAGTCAGAACACAGGTGGCCAGCTCTCCATCTAGTGGGAGCAGGGCACCACTGTCAGCTGAGGGGGGAGAGAGGGAAAGAGGTGCCAAGATCTACAGGTGGGCAGCCGGGGAGATCGATATGGCGGTGGAGGGTGCAGGGCGCCAGGACGGCCTCTGTCTCAGATGTCAGCTCTGGAGTCTGCAGCTATGCTCAGTCACTCAGTCGTGTCTGACTGTCTGTGACCCTATGGACTGTAGTCCTCTGGGCTCCTCTGTTCATGGGATTCTCCAGGCAAGAATCCCAGAGCGGGTTGCATCTGTATGGGGTTGGCTGTTCACACATTCTGTGGTTCTGAGCCAGAAGCTTCACCACACATTGAATTCAAAGCAGGAGGTGATTCCTATCACTGAGCTTTCTGCTGTCCTCACTCAGTGGATGGTTCCAGAGTGAGATCTTGTCTGCATCTCACACGGCCTTTCCCATCTCAGCTCGTGACATGGCAGGAATCTAGCGATTCAGCACTTGAGAAAGTCAAAGGCTTTGCAGAGGCTTTTGTGCTCCAGTCTGATCCCCTCATTGCACAGAGCAGCAGGCCAGAAGAGTGAGCCCAGACTACCCAGCTGGAATTTAAAGGGGATGGATATGAATTCCTGTATGTACTTGAGTTTAAAATAGAAAAAAAAAATTCCAAAAACTTTTGAAATTAGAGGAAATCTGACAGCTACTGTTGTCCATGTGGGGGTTGATCTATTGGGATGTTCCAGTAAATAAAACACCAGGGACCACTGGCCTCCGCCCCACATCAGAGTAAATTCTCCCACTGAATCATCCAGAACAGAAACATCTTCAGTAGCACCCAGTACAAGTCATGAGAGTCAGCCACCATCTGTATCTTGCAGAAATTCCTGTGGTCACTCACACCAGTGGCTTGAGATGAAAAATTGGCCCCAAGAATCCAGCTGACCTGCAGCCTCTGGGTGAGGTCACACTGACAGGCTCTCACTGGGAGAGACTCCCTCTGGGCCATCTACATCTGTGCTCTTAAACTGGCTGAGACTGACTTCAGCAACAAAATCTAGACCATTCAAGGACTGTTTTCCCAACTTACTTTTTTTCTCCTTCTTTAAAAAAAAAAAAGAATTTTTTCTCTTTCTTTTTAAAAAACAAACTTTTGTTTTGTATGGGAGTATCAGTTCAGTTCAGTTCAGTCACTCAGTCATGTCCGACTCTTTGCCACCCCATGAATCGCAGCACGCCAGGCCTCCCTGTCCAGCACCAACTCCCAGAGTTCACTCAGATTCATGTCCATCGAGTCAGTGATGCCATCCTGCCATCTCATCCTCTGTCATCCCCTTCTGCTCCTGCCCCCGATCCCTCCCAGCATCAAAGTCTTTTCCAATGAGTCAACTCTTCGCATGAGGTGGCCAAAGTACTGGAGTTTCAGCTTTAGCATCATTCCTTCCAAAGAAATCCCAGGGTTGGTCTCCTTCAGAATGGACTGGTTGGATCTCCTTGGAGTCCAAGGGACTCTCAAGAGTCTTCTCCAACACTGCTGATTGATAATGGTGTGATAGCTTGAGGTAGGCAGCAAAGGGACTCAGCCTTACATATGCGTGTATCCGTTCTCCCCCAAACTCCCCTCCCATCCAGGCTGCCACATAACACTGAGCAGAATTCCCCTTGCTACACAGTGGGTCCCTGTTGGTTATCCATTTTAAGGATAGCCATGTGTACATGTCCATCCCAAACTCCTTAACTATCTCCCCCCCCCCACCCCGCCCCGATCCTTCTCCCAGCAACCATAAGTTTGTTCTCTAAGTCTGTGAGTCTCTTTCTGTTCTGTAAATAAGTTCGTGTGTATCATTTTTTTTTAGATTCCATATAAAAGGGATATCATACCATATTTCTTCTTCTCTATCTGAAGGTCACTCAATAATTTTTCACCTCAGTTTCATTTTTAAGCTTCCAGAGCAGATCGAAGACAGCCATCTGTGTGTCCGTGCCAAGTTGCTTCAGTCATGTCTGACTCTGTGGTCCATGCACTGTAGTCCTCAGGCTCCTCTGTCCTACACACAGTAAATACTCGAAGCTGGGCTTTCCTGGTAGCTCAGATGGTAACGAATCTGCATGCAATGCAAGAGACCTGGGTTCGATCCCTAGGTTAGGAAGATCCCCTGGAGGAGGAAATGGCTACCCACTCCAGTATTCTTGCCTGGAGAATTTCACCAACAGAGGAGCCTGGCGGGCTACAGTCCATGGGGTCACAAAGACTCAGACATGACAGCAGCTAACACTTTCACAGGTTTCTACTCGACTATAAAATAAGACCAATAGCATCTAGTGATAACCTCAGCAGGTTATCAAAGGCACAAAGCAAAGATACTGGTGAGAGTCTTTGCAAACCTGGAAGCTCTCTAAAGGTATACTTACCCTTTCTAAATTATGTGTAACACCTCAACTAGATTGGTTAAATGGGTTTCAAGTTAGTTGAATTTGGGGGTTAATCAAATACATTTTTGTTTCAACCTATGTTAAGAAGTGTCTGAAGTGCTTGTTCACGTCCATTCTTTAATAACACCATCTAGGAGGCAACTCCCAGCCCCCTTGGCTGAGGGATGCAGGGTCAAGGGTGAAAGGTTGGAGTTGAACAGGAAGGATATTGGCTCCATTAGTAAATATGTCTCATTTCTAATCAATTTCCCGGCTGAGACAAGGTCTACAGAGACAGCAGCAGTGGCTGCCTCATTCCCAGAAGGATCCTTAGTAACCAACACAGTATCTTATCTTCAGGAGGTGCATGATAAGTATTTGTTGCATGGAAAAGTTCCTGATACCAGTCTTGCTTTTCTTTCTTTTTCTTCCAAATAGATAACAACGAATAGGATTGATATTTTAATTGGTTGAAATAATTTAGTATATTACTATCTTCATAATATAATAATTATCTTTAAAGGGAAAATCAGAATGTTCATGGAATGACCACTGATTGTTTTGTCTACATGCAGCTAGAACATAAAGTGAATTAAGAACCTTTTAAAGCAACAAGCCCTAATGTCTGTCCTCCTGGTGGCAAAGCCCAGAGGCTCTCATTGTCTTGGAGTGCTGTGGGAGAAAGCAGGCAGAAGCATGAACATCAAAGAGATGGGTCAGGGACTTCCCTGGTGGTCCAGTGGTTAGGATTTTGTGCTCAATGCAGCAGGACTGGGTTCTATCTCTGGTCAAAGAGCTAAGATTCCATATGCCTCATGGCCAAAAAATACAGAACAGAAGCAATATTTTAACAAATTCAATAATGACTTTAAAAAATGGTCCACATCGAAAAATAAACATAAAAGAGAGATGAGTCAAGTTAATTGTGAAGACTAGAGAAGTCTAGGACAAAAGAAGTTCCTCAGCAAGCAAATTCTAGAGACCTAGACAAACATGTCTCAGTTCAGTCACTCAGTCGTGATCGACTCTTTGCGACCCCGTGAATTGCAGCACGCCAGGCCTCCCTGTCCATCACCATCTCCCGGAGTTCACTCAAACTCACGTCCGTCGAGTCAGTGATGCCATCCAGCCATCTCATCCTCTGTCGTCCCCTTCTCCTCCTGCCCCCAATCCTTCCCAGCATCAACGTCTTTTCCGATGAGTCAACTTTTCGCATGAGGTGGCCAAAGTACTGGAGTTTCAGCTTTAGCATCATTCCTTCCAAAGAAATCCCAGGGCTGATCTCCTTCAGAATGGACTGGTTGGATCTCCTTGCAGTCCAAGGGACTCTCAAGAGTCTTTTCCAACACCACAGTTCAAAAGCATCAATTCTTCGGCGCTCAGCCTTCTTCACAGTCCAACTCTCACATCCATACATGTCTACATCTTCTAATATTGTACAGTCAGTCATGATGAAATTACTGCAAGTTTCAAACAACTAGACTGAAACAACAACAAAAAAAGATGCCCTAACCGTGCATGTGAATGGGACCCTGCCTTAGCTTCGGAGTTACTTTAATTTCTTTTTATTAACAAAGGTTCAGTGTAGAATGTAATGTTGGGTTGCTTCCAGAAGGATCTGACTCGCTGAAAGCGTAGGCGGTGATGGTAAGGCTGCGGCTGAGTAAATTGAATAGAACTGGAGGCCCCCGTGACCACAGTCCAGGCAGAAACTCAGACACTTATCCACGGTAGGATTTCTCAAAGACAGGCTGGTTTGGGGGAGATCCCAGAAAATGTGTTCCAAGTTCTTTGACCTTAATTTGGAAATCTCTCCTATCTCATCTCAAACACAAAGGAGCCCACACACAGGGATATAGATTAGAGGATTCACAAATCCAACCACCATTTAAATGCCAAAAGCTTGCTAGATCTGCAGTTTCAGTTACCTCTACAGCGATAATCATATATGTGTGGGGCAGGGTATACTTTGTGAAAGGCAGTTCATCCTCCCAAGAATTTTGTAAATTAAAGCTCAGAGATGTGGAGTGATTTAAATCATACAGAAAGTGAGCAGAGTGAGGATTTCAATGCAGGTCTTCAGGATCCATCACAAGAAAAAAAAAAACTAAATTTAATAATCACATTGAATGGTTTCCCATAGTATCAATAGAATAAAACTTCCATGAGGGCAGGGCTTTCTGCGTGTTCACTGGTGTGTTCCTAGTACTTGGGACATAAGATGTTCAAATATTTGTGGAAGGGAGGGAGGGAGAAAGAAAGGAAAGAAGGAAGCATTAAGGATTGTAGCAATCGGTAACATGCATTGGTATATAAGGAAATGTCCCAGAATTCTTAGCAGCAAATCCTGGCGGGACCACACTGCACTGTTGGTGCTCAGCCGCTCAGTCGTGTCTGACTCTTTGTGGCTCCACGGAGCCCACCAGGCTCCTTCGTCCACGGGGATTCTCCAGGCAGGAACACTGGAGTAGGGTGCCATTTCCAGCTCCAGGGGATCTTCCTGACCCAGGGATCAAACCCTCTGTCTTCTGCATGGGCAGGCAGATTCCTTACCACTAGCGCCACCGTGCCTTAGAAAATTCCATGGAGAGTCATCACAGCTTCGTTAAGGCCACACTCTGCTTCTGGTGTAATCACACTGGATTTTTACATTTTTAAAATGGAATTGGGCTGCATTAGGATGACTGGTTTGGAAGCATTGATGGCTCAAGTTTTAGCTGTTCTGATTGGTGTCTGTAACTCGGGAAGGCAGAATTTTTAGCAAACTTGCAAATCACCAGTGTGTTTGTGTTCAGTGACAATCGACTTTTAATGGCATTGAGACAGACAGCATTGTACCCAGAGGCTGAGGGAAAACATTCAATAGGGGTGGATATGCCTGGTGTACGAGATGCATGAAATGAGGACAGATGACCGGTGGTTCCCAAAGAAGGTGAAGTGGCACCAACTTGTAATGTCATTCAACATCCTGAAAGGAATGCCATTTCCACAATTTATATCTGGACGGTCACTAATGAGTTTTAATTAAAGACCTATTTCTCTAAGAATAATGCTAACATGATGGAAATTTTAAAAGTTGAACTTTTCAAGGTGTTAGATATCTAACTACGATCCCTACCCAGGCTATTTCCTACAAGTCTCTGGAGTCCCTCCCCCACCCCTCGACCCCCGCACCCCCATTCCTTTTCACTTCCAGCCTGGATTCCAGCACAACCCTCCTTTTGCCCTTGGGTCTCAATCCTTCCCATATCAAAGCCACAGGAGCACATGCCAGGATGGTTGTTGTTCAGCTGAACAACTGTGTCTGGCTCTTTGCAACCCCATGGACCGCAGCCCACCAGGCAGCTTGCTCAGACTCATGTCCGTTGAGTCCACGACGCCCGCCGACCATCTCGTCCTCTGTCATCCCCTTTGCCTCCTACCCGAAACCTTTCCCAGCATCAGGGTCTTGAGCCTGCCAAAACGCAAATTGGATCATGCAGATTCCCTGCTTGAAATACGCCAATAAAGCAGAATTCAGAACAGAGCCCACACTTTCCCAAATGGACCGAGAGCCCTTTAGGATCGCCCCTGCATCGCCCTTCAGCCCTAGCTCCAGTCTCCTCCTCCAGCACCGAGCTCTCCCATCATCATTTCTGTGTGGCAGTTTCCCACATGACCATTCCCAGCTCTGCTTCACACGTGCTATCGCCTCTGCCTAAATCATGCGTCTGTGCTGAGGTGGCTCCCTCACCTCCTTAAAGACCCTTAAAGATTTCTTCTGCACCCTCAGGGGGGTTACTCAGGGTCCCCACCTGCACTATCATGACACCTCCGCCCGCAGGACACCTACTTCCTTCACGGTCTTCTGCGCCCCTCGGCGACCTCCCTTTCCAGCTGCCTTCTACTAACCCTAATGCCAAAGTCGCTCAGTGTGCCCATAGCCCACACCTCTTCATGCTAAACTCTCTGTCTTTGCAATCCCATCCATGATATGACATCAAACACCATCTATGGACCAAATATCCTAAAACTGCCAACTCTTTCCCACACTGATTCCTGAGCCCCAGAATCAGAAGCATCCCACTATCTTCCTAACAGGTCCACTGAGATTCTTCCATGGTACCCCAAGTCAGCCTGCTCACACCCCTTAACTTCCCCAAAGATACCTGCTTTTATCCCAAAGATTCCTTTGAATTTCCTCAATATTCTAATCTTTATGTATTTCTCCATTGTTGCACATTCTGTCTCTCCCACATGCATCAACATCACTGCATGAAACTTCTGTTAGAGCTTCCTCAGTGGGTTCCATGCCTCCCTCTGTCCTCTTATCAAATTATTCTAATCATCACATCTGTAAAGAGCTTTTTAAAATGAAAATTGGCCCGTGTAATTTCCCTCCATAGAATCACTGAGTGGGTTACCACTGTTTCAGAATGAGACCAAAATCCTTAGGATGGTGAATGATCTTGCCCTTTTCTCATCTTTCTCTCACTGACTCAGCTGCAAGCATTCTAGATTGAGGAGTGGTGGAGATGGACTTTATTTCTTACAGCAGGCTTAGGTTTGCAGCAAAACTGAGGGAAATGTACAGAGATCTCTCATATATCCCCTGCCTCCGCTGGGGCACGGCCTCTCCCTCTGTTACCACCACTCCCTGATACAACTGATGTACCTACACTGATGCACCATTAGCACTCAAAGTCTATCGTTTACAGGAGGATTCACTCTTGGTGTTTTAGATTCAGTGGGTTTGGACTACTGTGTAACAACAGGTGGGGCTTCCCTGATAGCTCAGATGGTAGAGAATCTGCCTGCAACGAGGGAGACCTGGGTTCCATCCCCGGGTCGGGAAAATCCCCTGGAGAAGGGAATGGCAACCCACTCCAGTATTCTTGCCTGGAGAATTCCATAGACAGAGAAGCCTGGCAGGCTACAGTCTATGGGGTCGCAAAGAGTCGGGCATGACTGAGAGACTGACACACACGTGTGGTCTAAGTATGTTTAGCATTGAAAGAAATGTTAGCTTGTCTTTCAAAGTAGCTGCATCATTTTGCCTCCCCATCCACAGTGAATGAGGATTTCTGTTGCCCCACATCCTCGATGGCTTTTGGGGCTGTCAGTTCTGGATCTGGGCCATTTGAATAGGTGTGTAGGCATTCGGTCCTTTGGAAGATCTTTGAGCATCCTCCCTGCTGATGGGACTTACTCTTTCTCTGCCTGGAGCACTCGTGCCTGAGCTGTTCCTGTTCCCCTGGGTCACATGCTCTAGTTAACGGCGTTGACCTCTGCGTTTGTCCTCTAAGAAGGTGGGACTGGATGTGCAGGAGATTTACTAAGGAAATGTTTGCAAGGGTAAACGGGGACCACAAGTGAGAATGAAGAAAAAAGCCTATAGGCATCAGACACATTATCGGCATAAGAACAAACATGAGGGTCTCTTAGAGGCTTCTTGTTAAAAGTCGTGCAAGGTAAGCACCAGAGAATAAGAGGCAGACTGATCTTGACTGTCACAGCCGACCGCCATCCTCCCTGTTTGAGCCAAGCTCTGTGTGCCAAGCTGATGCCTGGCTCTGACCAAGTGACCAGCTCCACCCCTCCTCAAGCAGAGTGACTCCCCCACGCAGGGGAAGCACAAGTGGGCTTTTGCACACTTATTTGATAAGGGAGCATTCTGAAAGGGTTACTGGAGAAAAGGCCTATGTTGATAACTAAATTTCATTTCCAGGTGAGGTCAAGTCAAGATACACTATATAGTCAGCTGACCTGGGGGCTTCCCTCGTGGTTCAGTGGTAAGCAATCTACCTGCCAGTGAAGGAGATACAGGATCTATCCCTGGGTCAGGAAGAGCCTCTGGGGAAGGAAATGGCAACCCACTCCAGTATTCTTGCCTGGGAAATCCCAAGGGCAGAAGACCCTGGCCGGCTACAGTTCGTGGGGTCGCAAAAGAGTTGAATACAACTTAGCGACTAAAACAACAACACCAGCTGACCTGAGCACAAAAGAACAGACTTTCCAAAAGGAAAAAAAGACAAGAATCAGAGTATCCTGGAAGGAGATGCCTTTCCATCCAGAGTGCTGAGTTTGGCCCGACAAAGCGCATTTCAGACTCCATGGGAAATAAATCCTAGAATGGAGTTTTGCGACACCTCAGTGATTAGGGTTTTATTATCTTGGCTTTTAAAAGAAAAGGGACATAAGATATGGATAATAAAAATTTATGTTTCAGTTCCATTGCTGCTGCTGCTGCTGCTGCTGCTGCTAAGTCACTTCAGTCGTGTCTGACTCTGTGTGACCCCATAGACGGCTGCCCACCAGGCTCCCGTCCCTGGGATTCTCCAGGCAAGAACACTGGAGTGGGTTGCCATTTCCTTCTCCAATTAGACCCTGCCTATTTAATTCAGGCTCTTCACCCTGAGCCTTTCTACGTTAGAGAAGCAATAACAGACTTCCCTGGGGGTCCAGCGGTTAAGACTCTGAGCTCCCAATGCAGGGGGCACTGGTTCAATCCCTGGTCGGAGATCCCGCCTGCTGCACGGCTCAAAAACAAACAAAAAAAATGCCTTAATGACAGTGGTGAAGACTCTGTTCTCAGTTCACAGCTCTGCCTCCTAACAGTTTTGACTTTGGAAATATTCCTTTACCTGTGAGTCTATTTCTTCATCTTCAGAAAGTTATTATAAGGATTAAATATAATTCCCGGGAAGTGCTTAGCACAATGTCTGGCACATTATAAACACTCGATAAATTGTAGCTGTGACTAGCTTAACTATTATTACTTTTTGTTTATTGCATTGCTATTTTCATACTTATTTGATCAGAGTCACTTTCGTTAATATCTAAGCAAAGGTATAATCGGGTACCTGCCTCTCTTTGCCTTATTTCTCCGGGTCTCTCCAAAGTCCAAGGCATATTTTTCTGTGACTTTCCCTCACTGCTCATGGGCCGTCCTGAGGCTTGAAGTTGAGTGCCAGCTCTGAACTTGGCGGCTGCACAGCTCTGTGCAGACCCAGAAACATCATGTGCTTTCCCTGAGAAGCAGCCAGAGACCCTTTCCAGGCCTGCCTTTCCGACTGTATGCGCTGCTTGTTAGCTTGGCCCATTTCTGAGGACAGGGTCTGGGGGTTCGCGTGAAGTGAATGTGTGAACTTTAACTCAACCGGTGCTGCGTGGGGCTACAAAATCAGGGCTCAGATCGTTTTGTTTGTAGCAATTACCAGGCTGACCTCTTATCTTATATGCCAGTTTCACTTGCCAGGGCGCTGTGTTTCACATCAGGGTTAGCGAACTTTTCTATCCACGACCAGATGGCAAATACTTTGTGCTGCGTGGGCTGCACACAATCCTGTCTCATATTCCTCTCTTTTGCTCACTGCTCTTTTCTTTTAGATTTTCTTTTTTTAGACTCTTAACCTGAGGGTTGTATGGAAAGTCTGTGGGTTCAAATAGACCACAAGCTATAGTTTGCTGACCCTTCTCCTAAACTCTTGTTCTCTTTGTATCAAGACAGTTTTGGCATCAGGAAGAACACGCACTTAAACTCCCTTCTCTTGCTCACATTAAAAGTCAATCTTGCTTTTAGGTTTTCAGGAAACTAGGCTCTTTCAGAGATATAGTTGGAAGAAGGGAGGTATTTCATTGAAGTATCTTCCGAAATACATCGCATTTACACACACTCATACACACATGATCTCTGTTAACAAAAACGTCTGAGCGGTTTCAGCTGGTGTCCAGGTCTCCATGGGAATGTGGCTTGAAACAAGATGTATATCCTAAACAAGCGCTGGGTTTTCTGGCTGGTGACACACTTTATGAGTTGACTTTGGAGGGAGTCCGAGTCCATCAGGGCCTGCCTGGCGTCCCCGCCCCCCGCCCCCTCCTTCCTTGCGCCCCCGCCCCCAACCCCAGCCACATGTGCTCCCTGCGGTCCTCCCTGTCCTCCCGCCTCCACGGGCCTCTTCCCGCTGCCTCGCTCTGTGGGGCTCCTCTGCAACGAAGGTTAGACATCTGGTTTCCATCTCCTCACACTGTTTAACTGAAGCCCCGCCGACCCAGATTTCCTGTTCATAAATCATTACTCATCTGGAACACACTCAGGACTGCTTTGGGGACTGTTTACTCAGCGTATCTCCTTTTTTAGAAGAACTGCTTCCCTTCCCCATCCTTTGCAGCCGGCTGCCATATCCCAAGTTGACAAGTTCCTCAATTTTTATTTTCAAAAGGTAGAAAAAGGAGAATTCCTGTGATGAGACATTGAAACAAATTGTAGCAAAATTTGAGATTGGTAAAATGTGAGACTTCATGATAATAAAAGTAGTGAAAAACTGGAGGTCTGTGTATAATTTCTTAAGAAAATAGGATATTTGATATCTTAACTAAAATTGCCAGGAGTTAGCACATGATCATAGCGATGTGCCAGGTGGTGCTTGGAATGTTAACTCGTTTAATTCTCCTAACAATCCTACAGAACAGGTACTATTAACCCTATTTTGCAGATAAGAAAATTGAGACCCAGACAAATGTTGCCCACACATCAAGTGAGTCCTCTGAAGAGACTCCAGACAGTCTGGCACCAGAATCTAGGTGCCTAATTCAATTGCCTGTTAGTTTCTTCATCTGTTAAAGTATCCCCATTTCACAGATGAGCAAACTGAGGCACAGAGAAGCCAAGTAATGAAACCTTTATAGCTATTTTCAAATCTCTTTAAACATTGTCTCATTCCTTCATGTGCCTGTGTGCATGCTCAGTCATGACCAACGCTTCATGACCCCATGGACTGTAGCCCACCAGGATCCTCTGTCCATGGAATTTTCCAGGCAAGAAAACTGGAGTGGCTTGCCATTTCCTCTCCAGGGGATCTTTCCAACTCAGGGATTGAACCTGCCTCTCTCGCATCCCCTGTATTGCCAGCCAGGTGGATTCTTTACCACTGCGCCACCTTTTTTTCATACTTGTATATTTCAGTGCTTTACTGTCTGAGTTCACAGTAAACTTCAAAGAACTCTTTTAATTCTTCTTCGTAGGAACTAAAGCTTACAAAGCTAGTCCCATTTTTATATTTTTCATAAAAACATGTGATGCACAGATTTCTCTTAACAAACATCTCATAAGAGAAATAAAATGAACATCAAAATATTTTTACCTAAAAAGAGACCGAGTCAATTGGATGTTTTTCCTATGGTCACAATGATTTCAGAAGAATCTAAGTAAGAAAATGAACATGTGAATTAAGGCAAAGGGCACTGAGTTCTGCTCTAGTTCTTGACTGGAAAGGACTTGGCCGTATGTCCATACATAACTTTATGGGACTTGGGAAGCAGAGTTTTGGTGTGTGTCCACCAAAGAGGAGACTAGGTTTTGCTGAACAGCTTACAGCCACTATGGAATGTTCTTCCACTAAAATGTGAGCTACATGAAACCAGCAACTTTGTTTTGCTCACAGTTACATTCACAATGCCTAGGGCAATGCCTAGAACATATTAGACACTCAATAAATTCATTTTAAATGAAGGGAAAATGTGATCATAGGCAAACTTGACTTAAAGGTAATCTGAGAAGGCTCAAGCTACAGTTCAGGGCATATTTGAGAACAAATTCCCTACGACTCACGCTCCTGTTTATTTCCCCATGTGTACTTCTTGCAGATCAGTAACCTCAGAACTCAGGAGACTCGAAAGTCCCAATGTCACAGTTTCCTTTAGTGGGCCTGATGAATAAAAACCATGATATCCAAAATGTCTGGCATTAAAGATTTACAAATGTATGCCTCAAAAATAGAAGAGAAAGGAACCCTGGCAATATTTTCCAGCTTTAGAGAGTCTCGAGACTTTTCCATCATTCAGCACTCACCCACACCTTTCTTGACCTTCAATGTACCTACAGAATGGGTTAGACTGATGAGAAGGTATACACACACACACACATGCACACATCAGGAAATCCGTTTTGTTCAGTCCATGTCCATGGCAATGCGCCAGCAAACAGACATATGTTGAGACAGCATGTGTTGAAACATCCAGTTGAACAATGGGTGGTGCTTTCCAATGTCCATCTTATTCTGTCCCCTCCAGTTCACATCAGATGTGCACACATCTAGGACCCACACTGCAAGTTGTGAGGACAAGTATCTACACCATATCAAGACCACGCAAGGGAAGAAATAGTTTTAACCAGCAATCCTATACTCAGAGAGTAGTGGCAGCTCTGGATACAATGACTCTGTGTGTATGTGTGTGTGTGTGTGTGTGTGTGTGTGTGTGTGTGTGTGTACACATGTGCTCATGCACAGCCAAGCAGTGGACTCTAGACTGGAGAACTTGCTAAGCCTCATTTATCTAGAAACTTATTTCCTGTTATCTATACAGTCAACCTTATCAGGATTGGATAAGTAGGTCCTTGTCCAAACTGGCAGCTAGGCCAATTCGTCTTTCCCTAGAAATTGAAATGGGAGAGTTGGGTAGCAGAGGGGTGATGTTTTCCGATGCTGGGGAAGTGAGGGTTGTGTCAGGAGTTCCTGCAAGGTGATGAGAAAGAAATGGATTGGTTATAGGGTCTTGTGACAGCTAAATGATGTCCCCATAAAGCAGTCTTTCATAACCATGATGATGACTTTTTACTGAAAACACACAATATGTCAAGCAGGGTACTGGTTACTTGTAAGAATTCTAGAAAGTAGATATTATTAACATCCTAGTTTATTAAAAACACTGGCTCTGAGTTGTCAAACTAACACAAGTGTTCTAGAATTCTGCTGCTATTATAGCAAATATACAACAGCAGTAACTTATATCAATACAAATTTTTTTATTGCACAGTTTTGGAAGCCAGAAGTCTGAAACGGATCTTACTGGGTGAAAATTGAGGTGTGAACAGGACTGGGTTCCTTCCTGGGGGCTCGAGGAGAGAGTCCTTTTCCTTGCCCTCTTCTTTTGAGGCTGCTAGCATTTCTTGGGGCTTCCCTGGTGGCTCAGATGGTAAAGAATCCACCTGCAATGTGGGAGACCTGGGTTCAGTCCCTGGATCAGGAAGATCCCCTGGAGAAAGGCATGGCAACCCACTCCAGTATTCTTGCCTGGAGAATCCCATGGACAGAGGAGCCTGGCGGGCTGCAGTCCTTGGAATCAAAAAGAGTCAGCCATGACTGAATGACCAAGCACAGCATTTCTTGGCTGAGGGCCTCTTCCTCCACCGTCAAAGGCAAACACCTAGGAGCTCTCTGACCTTGTTTCCATTTTCATGCCTCACTCTCTGATTCTGATCTCTGTCCTGCCTCTTCCACTTTTCAGTACTCTTGTGATTGAACTGGGCCCATCTGGATAATTCAAAGGACTTCCCAGCTGGCTCAGTGGTAAAGAATCTGCCTGCCGATTCAAGAGATGCAGGAGGCATGGGCTTGACCTCTGGGTCTGGAAGATCCCTGGAGAAGGTACTGGCAACTCACTCCAGTATTCTTGCCTGGAAAATTCCATGGACAGAGGAGCCTGGTGGGCTACAGTCCATGGGGTCACATAGTGTGTTAGACACAACTGAGAGACTGAGCACAAATAATCCAGAATAATCCCCTGTCTGCTGTTTAGCAGACTTAGTCCCATCTTCAAACTCAATGCCCCTCTGCCATGCAATATAACATAATCACAGATTCCAGGCATGGGGATGTGGCCACCTTTGGGGGTGCACCCTTCTATCTGAATCAAGGTTGCAGAGCTGACAAGTAGCAGAGTTTGCATGCGGATAGCAGAACTTACAGTCATAATTGTCACATTCTCCTGCCTCTCATCTGATTACCCTGCCGCTTGTTTTGCCCCTGGAATGACTTCTTGGGACACTTCAAGCCTGCATCCCAAACCTCTTCATTCTTCAAAGCTCAGTGTGACTTTCATCTCCGCTGGGAAGCATTTCCTGAGTAAAGTTCTCCCAGCGAGCATCAAAGCCCTGGTCAAACTCCCATCTGTAATCTTCCCTTCCAAGTGTTTGCAGAGTCTGGAAGAACTGGAACCCAGCCTTATGCAGCCTACTTCATCTTCCACCATCTACCCATCTGGTTTGAAATCTTAGGACTGAAAAGAACTCTTCTACAGAAAAGCTTCTCACATGTGCAGGAAATAACCTGTCACCTCGAATCTTCCCCTTGCCTCCTGGAAAACCTCTGCTTCCTTCAAGCATCTTCATGGTCAGGGACTGGTGCCACCTCCCACCGTGAGCATCCTCTCCTGCACACATACGTTTCCCGATGGGCTTCTTATGGAGCAGCAGTTCCTTTGGTGTGGTCTCACCAGACCTCCACCTAGACATCATATTTCCATAAACTCATGTGAAATCAAACAAGCTTTTCAATGGATATTTAACAGTGTTTACTCTTATTTGACTGAGCTAAGTCACTACAGTCATGTCTGACTCTTTTTGACCCCATGGGCCATAGCCTACCCAGTTCCTCTGTCCATGGGATTTTCCAGGCAATAATACTGGAGTGGGTTGCCATGCCCTCCTTCAAGAGATCTTCCTGACCCAGGGACCTAACCAGTGTCTCTGACATCCCCTGTATCGGCAGGCAGGTTCTTTACCACTAGCACCAGCTTGGAAGTCCCTACTATTAAACTATTATTTCTTTACCCTATATTGGAAAGTAGTTCATTTCTAGGATTTGGGTGAGCAGGTCCAAACAGAATTATTCACATTTATGGCCATCTAAGTGGATTTTTACACCTATGGCTAATTCATGTTGATGTTTGGCAGAAAACAACAAAATTCTGTAAAGCAATTATTCTTCAATTAAAAAATAAATAGACTTTTTAAAAAGTGGATTTTTATAGACTCAGCCCCCGTCAATCCACTTCTCATCAGTCCCCCTGCCAGTGCACGGCAGGTGGATTCTTTACCAACTGAGCTGTCAGGGAAGCCCTTCATGCTATCTATGAACACGAGAACAGTGAGCTCTGTGTTTCTGTTCATGGCCCTGATAAAAAAGTCTAGAGTTGGAGAAAGCTCTACAACACCAAGACCAAAAACCTTTGGGTGGCTGAGTCAACAATCCCTATGGACACCGCTAGCCAGCTAGTAATTCGTCTCAGCATCCCAGGCTCGACCTCATATTTTTTCAGCATGTCCACAAGGAGATCTTAAAAAGCTGGTCAAACGTCTTGACGAGGAAGAGATGGTTCACTGTGCTGACCGCATCCCCCAGCTAAACTCTGGTGAGAGAATTGAGAGCTGGGTAGTTGCAGCTGTACTGCCAGCAGTTACTTTCCCCAGCTCTTCCAGTGAACCAAATGCAGTGTAGGAATGTTTTCAAACCAGTCACCCTACATAAAATGGCAAATATCCTCTTTAACAGCATGTAAGTGATAGAATCCAAGAACAGGGTCATGGAGACAGGTCTGCCTCTGATGCCTCTGGACACATCAGTGTTCCAGGGAAATGAACACAGGGTCTGCTCTGCCTGTCTCCCAGGGCTATATTGAGTGTCAGTTAGTTGAGATGATGAACTTATGCTTTGAAAGCTGCAGCACTATACATTTAACATGATCTTGGGGATGGTGGTTTAGTCGCTAAGTTGTATCCAACTCTGTGACCCCCATAGACTGTAGCCCACCAGGTTTCTCTATCTAGGGATTTCCCAGGCAAGAATACTGGAGTGGGTTGCCATTTCCTCCTCCAGGGGATCTTCCTGACCCAGGTATTAAATCTGCATCTCCTGCAATGCAGGCGGTCTACTGAATGGCAGGCGGATTCATTACCTGCTGAGCCACCAGGGAAGCCCAGGGTGATTTTGACATCATCCAAGAACACCTTTCATGGCCCTACCTAGATATCTTCAAGCAGCTCAGGAATGTCTACACATGGATACAAACCTCAGGGGAGTTATAGCAGCAAGAGGTTCCTTAAAAATGCACCTTCTATGTATGGACAGTTTGGAATTGAAGAGCCATTCATATAATTAAAAATAAAACATAAGACTTGTTCTTAAGTTCCAAACTACTCATATGTAGTAGGTGCATTTGGGGCTTCTCTGGTGGCAGGGTGTTATAGAATCCACCTGCCGATACAGGAGACACAAGAGACATGAGTTCAATCCTTGGGTCAGGAAAATCCCCTGGAGTAGGGAATGGCAACCCACTCCAGTATTCTTGCCTGGGAAATCCCATGGACAGAGGAGCCTGGACGGCTACAGTCCACAAATAATAGGACACAACTGAGCAACTGAGCAAAGGTGTATTTTTAAGGAACTTATTGAAACCAGAGCTACTGCACATAAAATAGATAAATAAAGACCTACTGCAGAGCACAGAGAACTACCCTCAGCATTCTGCAATAACCTAGATGGCAAAGAATCTGCAAAAAGAACACATAGATATAATCCTGTATGTATAACTGAATCGCTTTGCTGTACACTTGAAACTAACCCCACGTTGTAGATTAACTATGTGTCCTTAGTTGCTCAGTTGTGTCTAACTCTTCACAACCCCATAGTCAGCCAGGCTCCTCTGTCCATGGGATTCTCCAGGCAAGAATACTGGAGTGGGTTGCCATGCTCTCCTCCCAGGGATCTTCCCAACCCAGGGATCGAACCCAGGTCTACCACATTGCCAACAGATTCTTTATACTTCAATTTAAAAAAGAGCAATTCATTTAGTTGGAAACTTTAATAGTACTAATACCAAGAGAAAGGCAACCCTGCTTTGTTTTAATAGAACAAGTTTCATATGAAAGTGCTTAATTTTTGGGATGACTTGTCTGAAGAGAATAGTTGACATTGAAAAGATACCTTTCAGGCACATGTGGTCATACCTGCTACTTGTGTGTGCTAAGTCGCTTCAGTCGTGTCTGACTCTTTGTGACCCCATGGACTGTAGCCCGCCAGGCTCCTCTGTCCATGGGATTCTCTAGGCAAGACTACTGCAGTGGGTTGCCATGCCCTCCTCCAGAGGATCTTCCTGACCCAGGAATCAAACCCATGTCTCTTACATTTCCTGTATTGAGAGGCAGTTCTTTACCACGCACACCACTTGGGAAGCCCACAACTGCTAGCTGGTGCCATGCAATAACCTGAGAGAGGACCAGCGGGAGGATGAGGGTGCGTTTTCGCCAACTCTCATTCAAACACACAGAGCAGCAATGGGAAGTGTGCGAAGTGTGAGGAAACAAATGTAACAGACAAAAGACCAGCCCTCCTCGTTCATCAAATGTGTGACCCCAACCCAGCCACTCCAAGTCTCAGAACTCAATCTCCTCATCTGTAAAGAGCATTCACCTTCTCCGCCTTGGTATCTCCTTTACAGAACTGTTGTGAAGGTTTAGTGAAATAATGTATATGGCGTTGCCCACCCCAAAGCCAGGCTAGACCACAGGATTTTCCGTGACTAACATAGCAACAAATGTTTGCCTTGAGATGAATCATGGCTAATTCACACAAGGCTAGCTGCCATGGATGACTGAACTTTGCCTTTGATCAAAAACTTAACATTCAGTATGATGCCAGAGCTTTCAGTCAGTATACCACAATCCTCAGCAAACCCACTCTGGGTGAAAATAAAACTTTATATAATGTATGAACACTTCCGAATGTGAATTTGTCTGCCTTTGCAATAACAAAAGCCCAAACATAAGAAGTCTTTTAAAAGTGGGGGGTGGTAGACGGCTTCACAGCTGAATTCTACCAAAAACTTAGAGAAGAGCTAACACCTATCCTACTCAAACTCTTCCAGAAAATTGCAGAGGAAGATAAACTTCCAAACTCATTCTATGAGGCCACCATCACCCTAATACCAAAACCTGACAAAGATGCCACAAAAAAGAAAACTACAGGCCAATATCACTGATGAACATAGATGCAAAAATCCTTAACAAAATCCTAGCAATCAGAATCCAACAACACATAAAAAGATCATACACCATGACCAAGTGGGCTTTATCCCAGGGATGCAAGGATTCTTCAACATCCGCAAATCAATCAATGTAATTCACCACATTAACAAATTGAAAAATAAAAGCTATATGATTATCTCAATAGATGCACAAAAGGTCTTTGACAAAATTCAACATCCATTTACGATTAAAACTCTCCAGAAAGCAGGAATAGAAGGAACATTCCTCAACATAATAAAAGCTATATATGACAAACCCACAGCAAACATTATCCTCAATGGTGAAAAATCGAAAGCCTTTCCCCTAAAGTCAGGAACAAGACAAGGGTGCCCACTTTCACTGCTACTATTCAACCTAGTTCTGGAAGTTTTGGCCATAGCAATCAGAGCAGAAAAAGAAATAAAAGGAATCCAAATTGGAAAAGAAGAAGTAAAACTCTCACTGTTCGCAGATGACATGATCCTCTACATGGAAAACCCTAAAGACTCCACCAGAAAATTACTAGAGCTAATCAATGAATATAGTAAAGTTGCAGGATATAAAATCAACACACAGAAATCCCTTGCATTCCTATACACTAATAATGAGAAAGTAGAAAAAGAAATTAAGGAAACAATTCCATTCACCATTGCAACGAAAAGAATAAAATACTTAGGAATATATCTACCTAAAGAAACTAAAGATCTATATATAGAAAATTATAAAACACTGATGAAAGAAATCAAAGAGGACACTAATAGATGGAGAAATATACCATGTTCATGGATCGGAAGAATCAATCTAGTGAAAATGAGTATACTACCCAAAGCAATCTATAGATTCAATGCAATCCCTATCAAGCTACCAACTGTATTTTTCACAGAGCTAGAACAAATAATTTCACAATTTGTATGGAAATACAAAAAACCTCGAATAGCCAAAGCAATCTTGAGAAAGAAGAATGGAACTGCAGGAATCAACCTGCCTGACTTTACGCTCTACTACAAAGCCACAGTCATCAAGACAGTATGGTACTGGCACAAAGACAGAAATATAGATCAATGGAACAAAATAGAAAGCCCATAATCCACACACCTATGGACACCTTATCTTCGACAAAGGAGGCAAGAATATAACAAGTGGTGCTGGGAAAACTGGTCAACCACTTGTAAAAGAATGAAACTAGATCACTTTCTAACACCATACGCAAAAATAAACTCAAAATGGATTAGAGACCTAAACGTAAGACCAGAAACTATAAAACTCCTAGAGGAGAACACAGGCAAAACACTCTCCAACATAAATCACAGCAGGATCCTCTATGATCCACCTCCCAGAATACTGGAAATAAAAGCAAAAATAAACAAATGGGACCTAATTAAAATTAAAAGCTTCTGCACAACAAAGGAAACTATAAACAAAGTGAAAAGACAGCCTTCAGAATGGGAGAAAATAATAGCAAATGAAGCAACTGACAAACAACTAATCTCAAAAATATACAAGCAACTTATGCAACTCAATTCCAGAAAAATAAACGACCCAATCAAAAAATGGGCCAAAGAACTAAATAGACATTTCTCCAAAGAAGACATATGGATGGCTAACAAACACATGAAAAGATGCTCAACATCACTCATTATCAGAGAAATGCAAATCAAAACCACAATGAGGTACCATTTCACACCAGTCAGAATGGCAGCGATCCAAAAGTCTACAAGCAATAAATGCTGGAGAGGGTGTGGAGAGAAGGGAACCCTCTTACACTGTTGGTGGGAATGAAAACTAGTACGGCCACTATGGAGAACAGTGTGGAGATTCCTTAAAAAATTGCAAATAGAACTGCCTTATGACCCAGCAATCCCACTGCTGGCCATACACACTGAGGAAACCAGAATTGAATGAGACACATGTACCCCAATGTTCATCACAGCACTGTTTATAATAGCCAGGACATGGAAACAACCTAGATGTCCATCAGCAGATGAATGGATAAGAAAGCTGTGGTACATATACACAATGGAGTATTACTCAGCCATTGAAAAGAATACATTTGAATCAGTTCTAATGAGGTGGATGAAACTGAAGCCTATTATACAGAGTGAAGTAAGCCAGAAAGAAAAACATCAATACAGTATACTAACACCTATATATGGAATTTAGAAAGATGGTAATGATAACCCTCTATGAGAGACAGCAAAAGAGACACAGATGTTTAGAATGGGCTTTTGGGCTCTGTGGGAGAGGGAGAGGGTGGGATGATTTGGGAGAATGATATTGAAACATGTATACTATCATGTGAGAAATGAATCGCCAGTCTATGTTCGATATAGGATACAGGATGCTTGGGGCTGGTGCACGGGGATGATCCAGAGAGATGATATGGGGTGGGAGGTGAGAGGGGGGTTCAGGACTGGAAACTCATGTACACCCATGGCTGATTCATGTCAATGTATGGCAAAGCCAATACAGTATTGTAAAGCAAAATAAAGTAAAAATAAAAATTTAAATTAAAAAAGAAAAAAAAGAAACATTTAGCAAATATGGCAGAAGCAAAGGAAAATCAATGGATAACACAAGGTAAAATGAAGCCTCAATTGCTTAACAAAGAAGAAGGGAAAACGCATGAAACATCAGGCTCCAAGGCCAGTGAGGAGGACTGCCCCTCTGGTCTCATAAATCCTATGTAACAAGACAGAGATTACCAGCCATAAAGCATCTCTTTCTCATATGATGTCATTTCCATAAATATAGTATTTAAAGAACACAATGAAGAGTACTAACTCAGGTCACTAGGGAAAAGACAAATGTGTTCAGAAAGAAGTTTTTGTTGTCAAAGTGAGGTTTTAGAATTTGTCTCAAAAGGATGTTACAAAACTGCTTTGAAGAAATAAATACACACATATGCATGAAAAATAATAATAAATAAAAGTGGGGGTGGTAAGACTGTTCACTCTTACTGAGATATAAAATAACAGAAATGCAAATGGTGTTTTAATGGTAATATTTACAAAACCTTGTTTAGTTTTTTTTTTTTAATTGGAGCATAATTGATTGACAATGTTGTGTTAGTTTTAGGTGTAAAGCAAAGGGAATCAGTTTTACAGGCTTCCCAAGGGCCACAGTGGTAATAATTTGCCTGCCAATGCAGGGGACACAGGAGACACAGGTTCAGTCCCTAGGTCAAGAAGATCCCCTTGAGGAGGAAATGGCAACACACTCCAGTATTCTTGCCTAGAAAATTTTATGGACAGAGGAGTCTGTCAGGCTACTGTCCATGGGGTCGCACAGAGTTGAGCATGGCTGAGCACACATGCACACACTCTTTTGAAAGTCCTTTATCCATATAGGCCATTACTGAGTATTAAGTGAAGTTCCATGTGCTACACATGTGTGCATTCTAAGTTGCTTCAGTTGTGTTTGACTCTCCACAGTCCTATGAACTGTATCTCTCTCCTCTGTCCATGGAATTTTCTGGGCAAGAATACAGCAGTGGGTTGCCATTCCCCTCTCCAGGGGATCTTTCCTGACCCAGGAGTCGAACCCATGTATCTTGCATCTCCTGCATTAGCAGGCACATTCTTTACCACGGTGCTACCTGGGAAGCCCCATTTTATATATAGTAGTGTGTATGAGGGGCCACAGAGGATGAGATGGTTGGATAGCACCACTGACTCAATGGATATGAGTTTAAGCACGCTCCAGGAGACAGCGAAGGATAGGGAAGCCTGACATGCTGCAGTCTATGGGGTCGCAAATGGTCAGACACGACTTAGAGACCGAACGACAACAACAGTATGTACAATACCTTTTCATAATAAAGAAAAGAGTGTTCTGTAGCAGAAAGAAAGTGAAAGCAGCTCAGTCGTGTCCGACTCTTTGTGACCCCAGGGACTATAGCATCCTTGGAGTTCTCCAGGCCAGAATACTGGAGTGCGTAGCCCTTCCCTTCTCCAGGGAATCTTCCCAACCCAAGGATCGAACCAAGGTCTCCTGTATTGCAGGCAGATTCTTTACCAATGGAGCTATCAGGGAAGCCCTGTAGTAGAATAAAGTGAAAGTGAAGTCTCTCAGTCGTGTCCGACTCTTTGCAACCTGTGGACTGTAGCCCACCAAGCTCCTCCGTCCATGGGATTCTCCAGGCAAGAATACTGGAGTGGGTTGCCATTTCCTTCTCCAGGGGATCTTCCCGACCCAGGGATCGAACCCAGGTCTCCCACATTGCAGGAAGACGCTTTAACCTCTGCACCACCAGGGAAGCCCTTAAATACAAGAATACGGTCTCTCAGAAAACCTCCAATAAAGACACAGAACTTTGGATCCAAGTACAACATCAAAGATTTCAAGGGAGGAAAGGAAGCCAGGTTGAAAGAAGAAGGGGGAGGACGAGGGAGAGGGGGGTGAAAGGGATTGCCTTGCAGACATCTCCTACCACCTGCTGATGCCCTGGTGTTATGGGACTTTTCCCTGGGCCTCCAGAGAAGGGAGGACTGGAACTCAGCCCTACCAGAAATCAGACCAGACCAGAACCAGAATTCGAGTTCTCTGCCAAGAGGAGGTGATCAGTCTCCAATCCTCAGCTCAGGCTGAGGGCCCTTCGACCAGATTCCTGCATCCAGGACTGGGGGACTAGAAAAATGGGGAAGAATAGGAAGGGTTAAGGAGAGGAAAGAGAGGGAAGGGGAGAGAGGGCAATAAAGTCTCTTGTTCCTTACTGGTCGGGGCACTCTGGCCAGTTGTCCGCATCAGGAGGAGACCAGGGACAAAAAGGTCCCAGTTGTGGCCGCTGGGTCTGGTCCATTGGCAGGCAAGCTGGCCCCTGAGTACCCCGAGTGGTCAGGATGTCAGTCTCAGTGAAGAAGAATCCCACCAGAGTAGCCATTTGTTGCAGGACAGCGGACCCCTTCCAGGGCCCGAAACTGGGCTCTTGTCTAACACTCGGAAATGAATTGTCCGAGGAGACACATGTGCTGACAAAGCAAGAGATTTTATTGGGAAAGGGCACCCGGGTGGAGAGCAGTAGGGTAAGGGAACCCAGGAGAACTGTAGTAGAATAGTTAATACTAAAGATTTAAAACAAAAAAAATATGTATTGAACTGTGCACATACATTAGGAATCTTCCACAGACATTAGCTCAGTGAACCATTTTTGCAGACAAGAAAACTGAAGCTTAGAGTGGTTAGGAAGCTGCCTCTGCCTACACAGATGTTCTGGGCCCAAGCGGAGCTTCAAGTCCAATCTGTTCCACTCCACAGTGTGTGCCTTTTTTGTCCGACTGCAGACTCTTTCCAGTAAAACAAGCTGCCTCCACGTTCTTAGTTCACCTCCTGCCACTTTCTTCCCAATTATCTGGGAAAAGATATTCAGGATGCTCAATATGTTTACATATTGAGGTCTAAGGAAGTCATTCTGGCTTATCCATGAGATAACTTGAATTTTATGCTGACCAAACGTACGGTGTGCATTTTCTTTAATTATTTTTTTTTTAAAAAGGGGCACATTGATCAGAAGTAAAAGAATAAATGCCTCCTGCCGTGAGACACTGATGCTGGTCCTCCTTCAATGCTAAGAGCTCCTTCCCAGGTGCCCAGGTTGAGTACATGGCACATGGATGTGCTGAGTTGCTGTGTACATGCTAATCTGGTCTTATTTTGAAACCTTAAAGAAACACATCCACAACTTGTTTTTTTTCCCCTTTATTTTCATGTTCTTTTCCATTCTGGTTTATCACAGGACATTGAATATAGTCTCTGTGCTAGACAGTAGGACCTGGTTGTTTATCTGTTTTATATAAAACAGTTTGCATCTGTTAATCCCAAGCTCCGGATCCTTCCCTCCCCTGGGCCTCCCCACCTTGGCCTGTTCTCCAAGTCTGTGAGTCTGTTTCTGTTTCGTATATAAGATCATTTGTGTCATATTTGGGGCTCCACATATAAGTGATATCATATGATATTTGTCTTTTTCCGTCTGACTTGCCTCATTTGGTATGATAATCTCTGGGTCAGTCCATGTTGCTGCAAATGGCATTATTTCATTCCTTTTTATGGCTGAGTAATATTCTGTTGTGTGTGTGTGTATATATATATATCACATCTTCTTTGCCCATTCCCCTGTTGATGGACATCTAGCTTGTTCTATGTCGTGTTTGATGTTCTTTGTTCTGACAAGATATAAAACTGCCCTGAAAGCCCTGCTTCTCCAGAGAAGTTCCTCAGAGTGATCAGAGAGGCTGGCTTCTAGGCTATAGTCCTCGGCTTGTCTCAAATAAAATGCTGTTCTATTCCTATTATAGATTACTTCTGGAAGATTTTCATCAACCTTCTGGAACTGCCTCCCTGAGCTCATACCATTGATACTTTCCTTTCTGCTTATGGTCAAGGAAACTGGGGAACAGGACATGCTGGAGATGAGAGTCTGAGTCAAACAGGCTTTGAATTAGGGAGGATGGGACATGGCTGGAGGAAGCCAGGACTCTCATGGCTTGTGTCCAAGTGTGAACAACCATTCAGGCGAAACCAAGTGGATGAGGATACTGAGAAACAGCCATCATGTTGGTCCACATATGAATCAGGAGGATCTGGAGGTCCTGTATACTACCTGGCTTGGGTCATCTGCAGACAAAGACTGGAGCAGAGGATCCCAGACCTAGCACTCCCATAGGGAGCCGAATTCAGACAGGAGTCAAGACCTCAGCCAAGGCTGCAGCGAATCCTGAGCCTCAAAGATAAAAAACTGCTGCAAACTGAGAGAAGAGGAGTATGGCTGAAGGCCACAGGATGCTCCGCTGTGCAGAGGCACTTAGGCACTATAACCCTTTTTTTGCTTTAATCCAGTAGCATGAGGAACACTGAATGGCCAAGGAGCAGCATTATTTCCTACTCACTGGATGCATCATTGTTATAAGACTGGAAATCTCAGTTCTTCCTAGGGTACTGACCTCTCTGAGACTATTCCAGAGTCATGGTAACACACCCCCCAAAAAATGCAGTCAGGTCATCAGGGAAACTTGTGGGAAATTGCATATCCCTTTTCACATGACTGTTCTTAGAGTCATGTATATTAACTTCAGAAGAAAGAGCAGCATCTCTTAGCCTATAGGCCAACTGCTTAACATCACAAGCCAATGGATCTGGTTTTCAGTGCTGCTCATTTTGAGTCCCTGACTCTCGTACCACGGTCCAAGAGCCAGTATAGAGCCTCATCCCTTGCCATTTCTCTCATCTGGTTACCACAAAAGGAGTAAATGTGAGAAGGTGGTGCCTAACACGCAGCTGCTGATGGTTACCTCCCTCCCTGTTCGGATAACTTCATTGAATTCAGTTCAGGTCTGTTCAGTAGCTCAGTTGTGTCTGACTCTTTGTGACGCCATGAATTGCAGCACGCCAGCCCTCCCTGTCCGTCAGCAACTCCCAGAGTTCACCCAAACTCATGTCCATCGAGTCTGTGATGCAATCCAGCCATCTCATCCTCTGTTGCCCTCTTCTCCTCCTGCCCCCAATCCCTCCCAGCATCAGAGTCTTTTCCAATGATTCAACTCTTCACATGAGGTAGCTGAAGCGTTGGAGTTTCAGCCTTAGCATCAGTCCTTCCAAAGAACACCCAGGACTGATCTCCTTTAGAATGGACTGGTTGGATCTCCTTGTAGTCCAAGGGGCTCTCAAGAGTCTTCTCCAACACCACAGTTCAAAAACATCAATTCTTCAGCTCTCAGTTTTTTTCACAGTCCAACTCTCACATCCATACATGACCACAGGGAAAACCACAGCCTTGACTAGAAGGACCTTTGTTGGCAAAGAAATGTCTCTGCTTTTCAATATGCTATCTAGGTTGGTCATAACTTTCCTTCCAAGGAGTGAGCGTCTTTTAATTCATGGCTGCAGTCACCATCTGCAGTGATTTTGGAGCCCCAAAAAAAATAAAGTCTGACACTGTTTCCACTGTTTCCCCATCTATTTCCCATGAAGTGATGGGACCGGATGCCATGATCTTCATTTTCTGAGTGTTGACCTTTAAGCCAAATTTTTCACTCTCCTCTTTCACTTTCATCAAGAGGCATTTTAGTCCTCTTCACTTTCTGCCATAATGGTGGTGTCATCTGCATATCTGAGGTTATTGATATTTCTCCCGGCAATCTTGATTCCAGCTTGTGCTTCTTCCAGCCCAGCATTTCTCATGATGTACTCTGCATAGAAGTTAAATAAGCAGGGTGACAATATACAGCCTTGACGTACTCCTTTTCCTATTTGGAACCAGTCTGTTGTTCCATGTCCAGTTCTAACTGTTGCTTCTTGACCTGCATATAGGTTTCTCCAGAGGCAGGTCAGATGGTCTGGTATTCCTATCTCTTTCAGATTTTTCCAGTTTATTGTGACCCACACAGTCAAAGGCTTTGGCATAGTCAATAAAGTAGAAATAGATGTTTTTCTGGAACTCTCTTGCTTTCCATGATCCAGAGGATGTTAGCAATTTGATCTCTGGTTCCTCTGCCTTTTCTAAAACCAGCTTGAACATAAGGGAGTTCACGGTTCACGTATTGCTGAAGCCTGGCTTGGAGAATTTTGAGCATTACTTTACTAGCATGTGAGATGAGTGCAATTGTGCAGTAGTTTGAACATTCTTTGGCATTGCCTTTCTTTGGGATTGAAATGAAAACTGACCTTTTCCAGTCCTGTGGCCACTGCTGAGTTTTCCAAATTTGCTGGCATATTGAGTGTAGCACTTATACAGCATCATCTTCCAGAATTCCATCGCTTCCACTAGCTTTGTTCATAGTGATGCTTTCTAAGGCCCTCTTGACTTCACTTTCCAGGATGTCTGGCTCTAGGTGAGTGATCACACCATCGTGATTATCTTGGTCGTGAAGATCTTTTTTGTACAGTTCTCTGTATTCTTACCACCTCTTCTTAGTATCTTCTGCTTCTGTTAGGTCCGTACCATTTCTGTCCTTTATCGAGCCCATCTTTGTATGAAATGTTCCCTTGGTATCTCTAATTTTCTTGAAGAGATCTCTAGTCTTTCCCATTCTGTTGTTTTCCTCTATTTCTTCGCACTGATTGCTGAGGAAGGCTTTCTTACCTCTGCTTGCTGTTCTTTGGAACTCTGCATTCAGATGCTTATATCTTTCCTTTTCTCCTTTGCTTTTCGCTTCTCTTCCGCCCCTCCTGACCTTGAACGTGGAGTAGCAGGATGTCTTCATGCAAGGTGGATAATATAAAGGCCCCGAGGTCTGCTTTTAGGGCATTCTCCCTTCTCTGTAGAGGCCCTGAGTAAGGGCTGAACTCAGCAATGCTCTGCTGTCATGTGCACTGACTCTTCTCATAGAAACATCTGTACGTCCTATTCCACTTTTCTTCTCCATCAGCTGTTAACGACACGGGGTGAAGAGTTGGTGGCACTGTGACAGAAGCGGGAATGCGAGCTACTTGCTCGGGCCGGGTTCGGGGGTCTGCAGACCCTGCTCGCTCTGACCTGGATCTTCCACTGAACGACGTAGTGACGCGGGGCACACGTGACTAGGTGGGTGGCTGGTGGGTCGGGTATCATCTGGCTCATGACTGGGGACCTATGGCACTGTCCCTTTGCACTTAGTACCATGGAGGAGCCATTTCCAAAGGAGAGTCTCTACATTGTCGAGAGTGCATGGACGGCTCCAAACTCCACGGGAACTCTGCGGTGATTCCATCCACTGGGGGGCTCATCCTGGCTCCTCGCAACTCCCTCACGTCCATGGACAATTCGGGGAAGACCGACTGTTGAATCACAGCTGGTCCCTGTATGCTGGTTCCCTGTGTCTGTCTTATGATAAACTCAAAAGCCTTCAAAGAAAACAAGCGAATAGCAGTAAAAATAAATTTAGAAGATCCAAGGCCTGAAGTTCACAAAGTTTAATTTTGGAAGAAATGAAAAGCATAAGCAAACAACCTAAGAAGCTTTCACATTCGAGAAGGAAAAATGAAGCCGCGCAAACTGAGATCCTGAACACCCAAGAAGCTATTAAAGAGGATTGAAAAATGACACGAAGTTTTAAAATGATTCAAGAGGAAGAAAGTGAAAAACAGTAGAAAGACGAATGATTAGGGAAGAAAGTTGAAAAGGGCAGAAAGACAGTGTTGAAATAAGACGGCAGTTTGAATTCCAATGCCTCACTTGACAAAAGGGAAAGGACCCTTCAGGTGGTCTACATGGACCCCCCACCCCCGCCTCTGTTTAGAGGGGAGACCAGGCAAGGCCCTCGAGTTGACATCCAAGCGAATATGTGGCTCCTTGCCTTATTCAAGCAAGGGTTTGGGAGCTGGATGCCTTGGAGGCTGAGGCCATTTTGCCCTCAGTAGGACATTGGCACATGGCCATGAGTGTCCCAAGAGATGTCCTAACAGCCTTCACTGCCAAGCGGCCAATATCCACGCATTCACTCTCCATTCCAGGCAGATGCATTGAGTAAGAGGTCCTGCGGGTCGTGAGGGACACACGAACTAATCCAGACCCTGGCTCCCGAAGACTCATGGAATACTTAGGAGCAAAAGTTACCCACAAAAGTTACTGAGACCCAAACATCTGTTTTCTTTGTCCAGTGACCTTCAGTTTTGATCTTTTCCCATCTGCAGGGTATGACTTTGCCTTGGGTCCCCAACCAAATTTGAGTTAATGTCCCTTTTTGGTGGCTCAGACAGTAAAGACTCTGCCTGCAATGCAGGAGATCAGGGTTTGATCCTTGGGCCGGGAAGATCCCCTGGAGAAGGGAATGGCTGCCCACTCTAGTGTTCTTGCCTGGGAAATCCCATGGCGGGATACAGTAATCCTGGCCAGCTGCAGTCCATGGGGTCACAAAGAGTCAGACACGACTGAGCAACTAACACTAACCAACTAACTATTCAAAAGTTTGGGGCTCATAGGAGACAATATATTACAGATAGAGCATTTCACTGAGAAACTCAGACACCACTCACCAGGCCTCTAGTGGTACCCAGCCACTGGGTACATCCTTACTGCCACAGGTCAGGGGTGACAAACCAGCACCTGAGATGGAGATTTGGGTGCAGAAAGGTTATTTATTGGGACATGTCTTGGAGACTGACTCTGCCATCTCTGAGAATGGTCACACTTCTTGTGATGGAAGAGACAGCGATGAAGACAGTGAAAAGGAGGCAGGCAGATGACAGCAAACCAATGGGAGGCAAGAGTTTTCACGGGGCCAGCGCGGGGGTGCGGGGCAGTAACGGCTCTGGGAGGTGATGATGGAAGCAAGATGGCACACGCACCCTCCAGCCCCGGCATCGATGGGATTCAAAGCAAACCCTTTCAAAGGGCTGAGGCAGACGGCATTCCCTGGGGGCGGAAAGCTAGTTTTCAAGCAAGGCAAATAGGAGGGGGAAAAAATCACTCTGAAAATTTTATTGAAAAAAAAAGTTTATTGATATAAGGCGAGCTTGCTGATGGTAGCAGTGATTCAGAAGGCTCAGGGGCAAGGTTTGGGAAGCAGGGAAGAAGTGCAGGATGAAGAATCTCAGCTAGGTGATGCAGAGGGCACATGGGAGGTGATTGCAGGCTGCAGTGAAGGACAAAGCACCCTCATATACTGGCCAGTCCAGAGCTTCTGCAGAAGGGCTTCTGGGCAGCTTATGAAACCTATGAGCAGCCTCAGTCAATACTGCTCACTCTGCATGTTTCAACCAAATAAGGCACTCTTCCAGACCCTACCAGAAGGAAAAGAAACCAGACCTCTGGGGGTCAGAATTGAGAAGCAGAAGATGAACGAGGTACCAGTGGCCACGTCTCCTATGCCCTGCCTGAAGGAAAGAGGGAGATGAGCAGCAGGCCTGAGCATCCAGCCAGTGGGGGGCAAGGCCGGGACTGGTGCCACGTGAGGCTGTAGCAGTACCACTGCTGCGTGCCCATGTGCAGAGGCCTCTTTATTCCTGTGCAGGCCACTTAGAGCTGGGGTCAGCCACCTGCGTCTTGTGCCCAAGGATGACCTGAAAAGCTGAGAAACCTGAGGCCTCTGTTCACGATCGCTGAGGTTTCCCTGGCTACAGAGCCTTGGTGAGCCGCCTCTCAGTTTCAGCAGGTGGTGCCCGTGATATCTGTGCCACAGCCTGGCATTCCTAGGCAAGCCACGCTTAAGACCCCAACGCCTGAGGGAGGGAGTGAGTGAAAGCCACTCAGTCATGTCCGACTCTTTGCGACACCATGGACAATATAGTCCATGGAGTTCTCCAGGCCAGAATACTGGAGTGGGTAGCCATTCCCTTCTCCAGGGGATCTTCCCAACCCAGGGATGGAACCGGTCTCCTGACTGCCTAGGGACCGTGAAAGCTCACTTCTGTTGATTAACAGCTGACCTGGGGATTTTGCCCTTTGCTGTGGTTCCTTGAGTGAGACATGACTTCTGACACTGACTGGTGGGGGATCAGGATCCAGGGCAGTTGTCAGAGAAGGGGCCCAGGGCCTGTGCACATGGTCAACTACATCTCCCACGCTGTTTTTTAACCTGGAGATAGAGATTGCAATAGGAAGGCAGGTAGCAGAGAAAAAGTTTATTGTTGGGGGAGACATTAGATATGAATTTTCAGTCACGTCCAGCTCTTTGCAACTGCGTGGACTGCAGCCCACCAGGCTCCTCTGTGCATGGGCTTCCCCAGGCAAGACCACTGGAGTGGATTGCCATTTCCTTCTCCAGGGGATTACCCCGACCCAGGTCATCAGCATTGCAGGTCGATTCTTTACTGTCTAAGCCACCAGGGAAGCAGATATGAGTTCAGAAGAATGTAAGGTCTTGTAAACAAAAGGAAAATGGTAAGCACTTTAAAAATGTACAATATTTGTGAAAATCATTTACTAAGTAATCTTTCAAACAGACCAATAAATAGGCCAAAAGGAAAACAGACAAAGAAGTCAAGACAGACGTTCAGGCCATGTTGAATTCAAAGGCCAATTTGTGCACCAGCAGCTATGTGGCTCATATCTTCTCTGAGCCTCCACTGCCCTGCCTACAAAATAAAAGCTGCTACTAGACTCCTTTTCAACCTCCCTGTTCCCCTTGACATAAACCCAACAGTCCATGACGACAGAAAGTGGGAGGAGATTGCCCAGCTGTGCTGAGATACAATTGTGTCCTTTGCCTGCCGATATCTTATAGTCAATGTCCCTCAAACTTCAAGGTATTAAGCACAACCCTTTTGCATGACGAGTAAGGTGCTTGAAGACCCGTGGGCTGGCTTTCATTCCAACATCATCTCTACCATCTCAGGTAGGTCCAGCAACAACAAAACTCATGTCTCCTGAACACTTGCTTCTCTCCAAAACCACTAACCCAGCGTGCTCAGGGACACCCCTCATTCTCACCTCCACTGGAGCAAGTATCTTGTGTTTCCTTGTCTGTACATAGGCCTCTAAATGCTATTTAAGAGGCGGGGCCAAGATTTTCATTTTTTTCATCCCTACGGGCTTTCACAGGCTCATTTGACAGTGGTGTCTCTGCCTTGGGCATTCCTCTATCAAAGCTCTTGCTGTATCGCACTGCAAATTTTATTGGGGTACAGTTGATTTGCAACGCTGTGTTAGTTTCAGGTATAGAGCAAAGTGACTCCGTCATCCCTGTTGCTGTTCAGTTGCCAAGTTGTATCCTACTCTTTTATGACCCCATGGACTGTAGCTCGCCAGGCTCCTCTGTCCATGGGACTTTTCAGGCAGGAATGCTGGAGCGGATTTTCATTTCCTTCTCCAGAGGATCTTCCCAACCCAGAGACTGAACCCGTGTTTCCTGCACTGCAGACAGGTTCTTTACCACTGAGCCACCAGGGAAATCCATATATATATATCCCCTCTTTTTCAGATTCTTTCCCATATAGCCATTGCAGAGTGTTGAGCAGAGTAGAGCTATACAGTCGGTCCTCATTAGTTATCTAATTTATATATAGTAGTGTGCATACGTCAATCCCAATCTCCCAGTGTATCCCTCCCCTTCACTTCCCTGCTCCGGTAACAGTAAGTTTGATTTCTACGTCTGTGATTCTGTTTCTGTTTTGAGGATATTCACTTGCCCTGTGATTGTTGTGTGCCTGTCTGTCTTCCCTACTCGAGCACCGTTTCCCCAGCTATTAACACAGAGTCCATCTGGGTGGGGCACACGCAACCCCCGGCCTGCAGGGTCTGGTACCGCACATCAAAAGAGTTGTCAGGCTCACGCACACCCTCAGGCATGCCAGCATGACTGTTCTTAACACTGTCTGGATTTTGTCATTACCAGATACGACAATGCCCAGAAAGGGCCAAATCCCCGAGGCTGGAGTGAGAAGAAGGAGTCGGTCTGAGCTTCTCTTCCAGCAGCTTCTTCCTCCAGGCACTTCATTTATGATAACATCTTGAGCGTTTGGCTCACAAGACAGGTCAGCCTCCTCTCTCCTCGTGACCCTGAGTGCCCAGCACATTCAGCACACCCCCTGCGTTGTATCACAGATTCTGGTTACTCTTCCTAGAAACAGCCTTGCTGGACACAACGGATCTTCAGACAACCCTGGCAACTCTCACAGTCAGGCACGTATTTACCATCAGACCTGCAGACCTTGTCATTTGCTCTAATCTTCTGTTGAGGGTCACATCTAGTGTTTTTGAGGTCAAGCTGGGTTTTACTTCCAGGCCACAGCTCAGAGTTCTGCATCATTGCAGACCAGACACAGCATCAGTGAATGTCCACGCAGCACCTCTAAACCTGAGACTGCAAACTGGTGGCCCGAGGGCCAGGTGTGCCTCGGGGACATTGACTAAACCTGAATGTCCATCTGATGAACCTCTCCCCACGCTGTACCACAAGCTCTTAGCAGTCCCTTCCCCAGGCTTGCTCATCTAGGAAGCCTGCCAGGCCCTTGAAAGATTTGGGTCTGAGAGGCCACCCACCTCACATACTGCATGAGCTCCAAACAGATTCGGAAGCTGAGACTGGGGGCGGGTCTCTGGTGCATCAGGGAGGCTCTCTGGTTGCTAACACTTTTCCTTTGCACCGTCCCATTCTGTCCACTCTGAAGGGTGGAGACCCCCAGGCCCAGAAGCCTAGGAAAGCATGAGCCTGGATGTCGGGGCGATCACAAGAGGGCCTGGCCTGAAAGCCCCGGGCTGGTGGGGCTCCTCTCTGAAAGCAAAACTTAATCTTGGGCTGGGGTTGGCGTTGCAACTTCTGCCAAACAAGGGAAGCACAGAGGCCCAGAGAGACCCAGCAGATGGTTCCTGTATTTTCACAGCAGACGAGAGCGGCCATGGTGGGGAAGACTACTGCACCCTGCCTGCTATTTTTAGCCTCTTCTCTGCCACGCTGGCGAGGCTCTGCTGTGAAACAGCAGGCAATGGGATCCGGGTGTGCAGGCTGGCCCACTCCCAGCAGCTGCGCGTTTCCTTAAAAGGCAGGAGAATGTCCAATCCGACGGCTACGGGGACAGGAGCATGGACCCCAAGCGGCCGGTGAATTTCCATCCTAGAGGGCTCTTCAGGAACAAGGAAACTGACAAGAGCTTGCGTGTGAGCATCTTTTCAGTGAAAAGGGGTGTTTATTTTGAAACTCAAATAAAGGCGAGGATTTGAGCTGATATGCATTACATTCTGGTCATCAGAGGAAAGACTATCCCAGTGTGATTCATCTGTGGCAAGACTAGAGACCTACTCGTATAAATTCCCTTCAGACATTTACTTTACAAACCAAAGCTGTTTGGCCATTTGGTTCAAGTTTGATGCTAAACAGACCGGGACTTAGTCCAGCCTTTCCCAGGGTGATCCCACAGAAGGAAACGGTTTTCTGAATATATTTTAACATGGAATAAAATGAACAGAGTAGGACAGAATGGAACAGAATTAGAATGTATTCTAATTTGACACCCTTATTCTAAATAGTAGAAAGCAAGCACATGTTTTTGCTTGCGGAAATGGTTGATCCTTATTTTTATTATTCCGAAGTTGCGTCTTATCACGAGTAGCCTAAATTCCTTTGATGGGGTGGGAAATTCGACAAGCTATTATACGTAAACAAGGGCCAAGCACTTAAACATTGAATCTCTCTTTTGTCCATGAAAGTGCAAAAAGAAAAAAAGGTGGACAGATCAAAGTCTTTTTTTGCTTGCTGTTTTCCAAGTACTGCCATGGGATACAAGCATAGTGCTGGCCTTAGGATGAGTGAAGGAAACCAGAAAAATTGAGAAGGTGGGAAACTAGGCATGGGCAGGAGTGTCAGGCAAGGGCCACCGTCATCCAGGTTGAGAGGCAACAGAGCAGGTGCCTCACTGAAGCAGTTGAGTTGACATCTTGGCTTTTCCTGGACCACAGAGAGGGACCACAGTGAGGGACCACAATAGACAGGAAATGTCCGTTAGCCCCATTGGTTCAAGTGCTCTTTAACAAAAACTATAAAGTTCTGTTTCTGCTGTTTGGTTTTTTCCTTTGAAAAAATATCAAGAGCTGATTTACAAGAATAAAGCTTACACCCCTGGGGGAAGGACACACTGTTTATTACATGGCACATGGCACTATGTCATGGACACACACATACACAAACCTGTGCACATACAGCAATGGATACAGCCAGCCCCCAGCCCCTGACCAGAGTCCCACTGACCTTCTCGCCCTGGGCCCGTTCGTCTAAGAGTCATCATGCCAGTGCTCAGATTAGGAAAGGTCGTGCGTGTGCAGTCCCTAAGTCATGCCTGCCTCTTTGTGACCCCATGGTCTGTAGCCCGCCAGGTTCCTCTGTCCATAGAATCCTCTAGGCAAGAATACTGGAGTGAGTTGCCATTTCCTACCCCAGGGCGCCTTCTTGACCCAGAAATCAGATCTACATCTCCAGCGTCTCCTGCATTGGCAGGTGGATTCTTTACCACCTGGGAAGTACCCCCCAGGAAAGGCCACCTGAGCCCATTCTAAAAGTCAGAGTTCCAGGGGTGTCTGCTGGGAAGCTGCTGGGAAACACACCATCCCTCTCGAGAGAGCCGCAGAAAGAGACGGGCCTCCTGTTCCTTTAAATATTGCCATCTCCAAATGGGACCATCTCGATACCAGTGTAAAGGTAGTGCCCACACTGAAAATAGTACAGGTGATGAAAAGCACCTGGTCCTGGATGACATCAGTCAACCATCTAACCGACGGACCCCGCAGCCCACGCTCTGGATTTCCTGTAAGGTGGGGATGAAAAATTGTCTTTACAGGCAAAGCCAATAAGAGACAGGGGTTCCGTTCCTGGCTGCAGAGAGCACCTAACACATAGGTCAGCAACTGTGCAAGCCTTCTCGAGACCTCCCTGCCCTCATCTCAGCAGCACTCAACACAGCTGCACACACTCTTCTTCAAAGAGTTTCCTTCCATTCTCTCCAAGATATCCTTCTCTCCTGCTTGTCTTCTAACGGCTCCAGCTGCTCCTTCTCAGACTCTTTAGCTGGGTCCATCTCCTTTGCTCAACCCCTAACCTCTAAGTGTGCTGAGAAGTCTATTCTAAGCTGCTTTCCCTTCTCTGTCTACACTCACAGACTGGGGTGTCTCATCTGGACTTGTGACTTAAAGTATCATGTGCTTAGTCGCTCAGTCATGCCTGACTCTTTGTGACCCCGTGGACTGTAGTCCCCCAGGCTCCTCTGTCCATGGGATTTTTCAGGCAAGAGTGCTGGAGTTGGCTGCCCTACTCTCCTCCAGGGCATTTTCCTGACTCAGGGGTCAAACCTGCATCTCCTATGTCGGCTGCACTGTAGGCAGGTTACTGCTGATCCATCCGGGAAGCCTGCACCATTTTACTTGGCTACTTTTAAAGCTATGTCTTATTCTTTGACTTTTGGTAGTTTTACTCTGATGTGTCTAGAAAAGTGAAAGTGAAGTTGTTCAGTCGCATCCGACTCTTTGTGACCCCATGGGCTGTAGCCCACCAGGCTCCTCCATCCATGGAATTTTCCAGGCAAAAGTACTAGCGTGGGTTGCTATTTCCTTCTCCAGGGGATCTTCCCGACCCAGGGATTGAACCTGAGTCTCCCACATTGCAGGTGGACACTTTCCCTGAGCCACCAGGGAATCCTAGATGTTTCTAGAGTTGTCCAGAAAATCTGTGGCTTTCTTTGTATCATATATTCCTCCAAAGTGCCCGATCCATGACTCTGGTCCCAGATACTGCCCTGAACTTCAGTCGCCCTTCTGATATTGTTGACTTGAAAATTCAACAGGATCCCACGTGACAAAGCACATGAGGGAATCCTTGATTTCACCACTCGTTTGTAAAAAGAAGCAAGTGGCACACCAAGAACACCATTTATCCCTCATTTGTTTCTCATCTCAGTAAAAGGCATCAACCATTTAACTCCCTTTCCTTAGCCCCGTGTCTGATTCGTAGCAAGTCTTTCTGACTCTGCTTATTGACTTATTGATTCAAAGAAGTCCAAACACACCCTCTTTTCTCCGTGTCCTCCATCTGTTCCAGGGCCGCATTTCCTAACCACCCCCTCCCCTGTGTGCTCCAGCCCCTCCAGTGATCTCTCTCTTTCTCCAACGCGCCGGACTCAGCATGTCAGACTCAGCAAAGCCCTTGACACAGCTCTCCTCCCAACCCGGATTCCTTCTCCTTCAGGTCTTCCTGTGCCTGGCTCCCTCTTGCCTTTGGGGTTTAACTGATAAGTCAACTCCTCAGAAGGACTTGCCTTAACCACCCAAAAGCTCATCAGGTGCCCTCTGCCTGTGGGCACCTCCTCATTTACTGTGAGATCTGCCCACCCCCCTGCCCCATCAGATCCATGCAAGTGGGGTATGTGCATTTTTCACCCCGTATCCCAGGGCCTCGTACAATACCTGGCCCACTAGGTGCTCAACAAACATTTGTGAAACATGTGATTGAATGATGGAGTGTGTACCAGTCTAGGTTCTAAGTGGCGACAGAAACTTCTCTGGTTAACACCTGCAGAAAATTATTTTCTTGGGAGGATGTTGAGTAGCTGATAGACACAAAGGGAAGACTGGAAAACCAGGTCTGGTTCCAAAACGGACAGGACCCAGGGAGCTAAGCAACTAGAGGCACAGCCAAAATTCACACCACGGCAGGTCGGCGGGACCATGCCTCTCTGTGGAGCCGCAGACCACAGGACACAGGCTGGTCCTTTACCAAAGCAGGTTGCCAGTCCCCGTCTGCTGGGCATACAGTGGGCTTACGGTAGGAGCTCAGATCGTCCGCTGAGTCAGTGAGTCTCCTCCTCTCTCCCCATTGGAGGAGCCAGATGTGCACTGTCTGTCTTTGTCCTCTCCAGACAGCACTCTCTCATCAGCTGGGTTTTATGTCTGCACCTCCGTTCCCGTGGATTCACGACCGAACGGGCAGGTAGCTGTGTTGTTTATGCCACACTCCGCAGCCCACCTCTGAGTGCACAGGCAGCAACACGGTGTTTGCAGGCACTTGACAGCTCTCTGCTTCCACAACTCCCAGTCTTTCAGGCTGAGAATTGTTTCTAACAGTGTGGGCAGGGAGGCTGGAACAGCTGGGCCTTAACGACTCCCCCTCCCCGCCCCACAGTAGCCCCACGAAAAGGGAGGGACGCCAAGAGAGAAGCATCAGCTCCCCTTCTCCATCACCTTCTCCCCACCTCCTGCCCAGGCCCCGACGGGCTGCAGCTCCGCCACCCACCCCCACTGCAACCGCAGCAGTGACCTGCTCAGATTGACACACTTTTGTTCAACGTTTCTGTCTTGCTTCTCAAGGCCCCCATCCGTGTTTCTCACTTACTTTCCCATAGAAGCAACTTGCAGCCAAAACTTAGGGTCTGTTTTTTGAAGAACCCACACCAGGACTGTTCCACAAATGACCTGGCAAATCCTTAAGCCAGAGTTGCCATCCAGCTCAGCTTCTCTAATTTGAATCTTTAAAAACAGAGTTTTGCGGGGGTTTTTTTCTCACGTATATAGAGGTTCCCCAACTTTTCAGCCTTGTTTCTAACATCTTCTAATTTCTGTTTCTAACATCTCCTGGAAAATCCGTGTGGACGCTGAAACTTTAGAATTCCTCTGGAATTCAAACATGCTTGGCTGGTTCGCCCTGCAGCCACCCAAATCCTTTCCACTAGATGACTTTTTGTACCAGTGGCCTAAAGGTTTTCACAGACACCTCTGACTTCAGGCAGGAAAATCCTATCTACTTTCCAGGTTGAGTCTTACTTGGACAGTGTCCCCCTTATGCACAGAGGCCTTTTCTCCTCTGTTTCCCATCACCAGCTACCAAGCGTCTTTGGGCTGTCATGACTGGATTTTTAAATACTCTTTCTCCAGCGTTTCACTCTTAGGCAGTTGCATGCCCACCCTGGGGGTTGCACAGTCAGGAATAGTATGGAAAGGGATCTCTGAACTGGCTCCAGGCTGGGTTGCAGGATCTCTGAAGGATGGTCCAAATCTGAAGCTGGGATTGCAAACAGACAGGAAGACCCCCCTGAGAATCTGATGGTCTGAAGGACAGTGCTTCGGCTCCAGGGGGAGGCAGAAGGCACAGGCAGCATCAAAGACCAGAGGCCTGAACTGAAACTGGAGCAGGCATGGACCCATGGACACCCCGGACACCCCTGGACCAGAGCCCCGTGGCTCAGCACCATCGACAGCACCCATCTTCTCCGGAAGCCACACCCTGACGGCTGGACTCAGAGAACCCGGCTCCTGACAGACAGCCAGGTCCGGCTGGAAATCTGACAACAAGGGAAATTTGGCAGCGAAATCTGAACCATTCCCTGAAACTGAATCGCTGTAGGGCAGAATGTCAAATTGATCTTGAAGTTTCGGGGTCTTGGCTTCCTGCAGAAAGACTGGCACCCCGTCATACTCTTTGTGATCTTTTTTTAAACTATATAGACAGTTCTAAAGGTGGTGGGGGAGGCACTTATATTCACAAATGCAGTCAAGTTGATGAAATGATTGAAATGTGCTAATAGTACCGTCCAAACAGATGTCCCAATGACCCAGCCCCAGAGAACCAGGCACAAGCCCAGAATATCCAGCCTCTCTGAGTTCTTCTTGAGCCAGAGCAGCTCTGGATAATGGGAAAAAATGATGGGAAAACTGTCGTTAAAGGAAAAGGGAAGGATAGAGAGAATTTCTTTCCACTGAGAGTTACAGAAGGTCTTGAAAAGTGTGCTGAGAAGGGCAAACTTTGTGCTGGAAGAAAATGTAGAGTCAGAGCTTGGACCAGCTTCCTGCCAAAGAGCCCCTGGAGAAAGAGAGTGAAGGTCCCCTGGGACCAGCACATCTTTGGGAACTCGGGGAGAACTTCTGGGTCACAAAGACTTTGTCAGATGCAGCCTCTGTTAGGTCATAGCTGGGTGACCTGGACCACTCTGACCTTCTGTTTCATCATCTGGACAGCTAGTATAGTGACCGCTAGCAGACAACATGGCCTGAGATAATGTGTGTGAAGCCTGACACGTAGCTGCTACTGGACAGCAGTAAATTGTGTTCATTAAGATTATACTGTCTTCCAGAACAGCCCCAAACCTCAGTGCATTACCCCAGTGGAAGTTTAGCTCTTGCTCACAAAATTCTAAACAGGTGCTCTTTCATGGCAAGCCACCTCCATCCACACAGCCAGGCAGGAGGTTGTCTGCAGCTGCCCCAGAAAGCATTAGGTGGACGCTCGAATCAGGGGCATGCCACAGCTCAGGAGTGAGGATGTGGAGTCCATGGTACAGTCTGGCAAAGAAAGGTTTTCAGAAGGAGGTCCACATCTGTCTCCAGGCAGAAGTCCTGCAGCTGGGACCACACTTTGCTGAACCAAAGTTAGGACGGATGATCTAACAGGGGGGCTGGTTGTAGTGCCACACTGCTATCGATTCTTGCGTATTTTAGATCACAGTGTCCCTGGAGTCCCCCCTTCACTCTGTCTGCCGTTGCTCTGGTCCTTGTCACCACCGCCTCTCATGTGAATTTCTGCCGCAGCCTCACCACAATGTCACCGCCCATCACTGGTGTCAGCCCCTCATTGCTCTCATGTCTCATCTGCACACGGCAACCGGTGGATCCTGTGAGGTCAAGGACCTTGCTCTAAGTCCCTGGATGGAGCTGCTGAACAATGGCTCCATGTCACTAGTCGGCTGATCTGGGCTCCCAAGGGTCCCCCAGCCCCTTGCTCTCACGCAACACAGCCCAGCTCATGGCATTCTCCTTCATCTGATGCACACCCTTTGCTCTCAGGGCCCTGCCTGCCCCAAACTCTCTCCTCAGTTACCCCCTTGGCTATCTCCCTCATCATCTGCAGGTGTTTTTCCATCTCCTTCTCAACGAGGCCCATGGTGTTCCCACTCCTGAAACATGGCAGCCACCCCAGCACAGCACCGCCTGCCTCCTGCCCCACAGCCTGGCTGCCTCCTGCAAAATCAAGTCCACATTTTGCTTCTTTTTAAAAAAATATTCATTGGAATATAGCTGATTTAAAATGTTGTGCTAGTTTCTGCTGTACACCTGAGTTAATCAGTTACACATATGCATACATCCACTTTTTTAGATCCTTTTCCCATTGAGTAGAGTTCCCTGCGCTATACAGGAGGTCCTTATTATTTACCTATTTTATATACATTCATGTGTATATGTCAATACCAAGCTCCCAGCCCATCCCCTGTTCACTCTGTGGTAACCAGATGGTTTTCACATATCTGACTCTGTGTCTGTTTTGTAGATAAGTTCACTTGTATCATTTTTTTAGATTCTGCATATACTTCTTCATAAGGAAAGCTGAGCACTGAAGAATTGATGCCTGTGAACTGCAGCGTTGGAGAAGACTCTTGAGAGTCCTCTGGACTGCAAGGAGATCTAACCAGTCCATCTGAGTCAATTCCTAGGCAGGCTGATAAGAAGTCCAGGGGTCCCCAAGGAGACAAGGGTCTGGAATTCTCGAGGAGGAAAGGACAAACAATTTTTTTTCCCTCTACATTCCTTAGTCACATGAAATGTTTTTATCTTTAAGCCTGGAACTGATGATTACACAACGAACAACTCAGTTTAAACTTTGTACTAAAGATTCAGTTCAGTTCAGTTCAGTTGCTCAGTCGTGTCCAACTCTTTGCGACCCCATGAATCGCAGCACGCCAGGCCTCCCTGTGATCACCGACTCCCGGAGTTCACTCAAACTCATATCCATCAAGTCGGTGATACCATCCAGCCATCTCATCCTCTGTCGTCCCCTTCTCCTCCTGCCCCCAATCCCTCCCAGAATCAGAGTCTTTTCCAATGAGTCAACTCTTCTCATGAGGTGGCCAAAGTATTGGAGTTTCAGCCTTAGCATCAGTCCTTCCAATGAACACCCAGGACTGATCTCCTTTAGGATAGATTGGTTGGATCTCCTTGCAGTCCAAGGGACTCTCAAGAGTCTTCTCCAACACCACAGCTCAAAAGCATCAATTCTTCGGTGCTCAGCTTTCTTCACAGTCCAACTCTCACATCCGTACATGACCACAGGAAAAACCATAGCCTTGACTAGATGGACCTTTGTTGGCAAAGAAATGTCTCTGCTTTTTAATATGCTATCTAGGTTGGTCATAACTTTCCTTCCAAGGAGTAAGCATCTTTTAATTTCATGGCTGCAATCACCATCTGCAGTGATTTTGGAGCCCAGAAAAATAAAGTCTGACACTGTTTCCACTGTTTCCCCTTCTATATCCCATGAAGTGATGGGACCAGATGCCATGATCTTCGTTTTCTGAATGTTGACCTTTAAGCCAACTTTTTCACTCTCCTCTTTCATTTTCATCAAGAGGCTCTTTAGTTCCTCTTCACTTTCTGCCATAAGGGTGGTGTCATCTGCATATCTGAGGTGATTGATATTTCTCCTGGCAATCTTGATTCCAGCTTGTGCTTCTTCCAGCCCAGCATTTCTCATGAGGTACTCTGCATATATGTTGAGTAAGCAGGGCAACAGTATACAGCCTCGACATACTCCTTTTCCTATTTGGAACCAGTCTGTTGTTCCATGTCCAGTTCTAACTGTTGCTTCCTGACCTACATATAGGTTTCTCAAGAGGCAGGTCAGGTGGTCTGGTATTCCCATCTCTTTCAGAATTTTCCACAGTTTATTGTGATCCACACAGTCAAAGGCTTTGGCATAGCCAATAAAGCAGAAATAGATGTTTTTCTGGAACTCTTGCTTGTTCAATGATCCAGTGGATGTTGGCAATTTGATCTCTGGTTCCTCTGCCTTTCCTAAAACCAGCTTGAACATCTGGAAGTTCACTGTTCATGTATTGCTGAAGCCTGGCTTGGAGAATTTTGAGCATTACTTTACTAGCTTTAGTAAGGATTGTATAACAACAGTGTATCCTGCTTGAGGACAGTTTCTCCTTCCTGAAAAACTTCTGGCTAATCCTGTTATCTTAAAATGTAAATTATGGATGGGAGTGGGTCTAGTAAGATCTTTACAACCTCCAGACATTCTTTTGATTCACTGTAATAACTAATTAAAAGGTATATAACTCCATTGCTAACACTAGCGAGGGGGCACTCTTTCTGCCCCCCTCTGATGTTTATGTCAGAAGCTTTCTCTATCTCTTTTATACTTGAATAAAACTTTATTACACAAAAGCTCTGAGTGATCAAGCCTCATCTCTGGCCCCTGATTGAATTCCTCTCCTCTAGAGGTCAAGAATCCCGGCGTCTTTCATGGTTTGGCAACAACCTTTCACATCCTAAAGGAGAATCAGTCCTGAATATTCATTGGCAGGACTGATGCTGAATCTGAAACTCCAATAGTTTGGCCACCTGATGTGAAGAACTGATTCATTGGAAAAGACCCTGAAGCTGGGAAAGATTGAGGGAGGGAGGAGACAGGGACAACAGAGGATGAGATGGTTGGATGGCATCATCAACTTGATGGACCTGAGTTTGAGGAAGCTCTGGGAGTTGGTGATGGACAGGGAAGCCTGGCGTGCTGCAGTCCATGGGGTCGCAAAGAGTCAGACACGACTGAGCGACTGAACTAAACTGATCCTTCTTCATCTTGGTCCTTGCATTCTGTGTGTCTCCCACCAGGAGGACATAAGCCCCATGTGGTGAGGGATCCTGTCCGGTTTGTTCTCTACTTCACCCTAAAAGCCCAGAGGAACACATACAATGTGCTCAGCCGTCATATGAATTAGTTAGCTAATTGTCTCCACTAACAAGACAGAATTATGTGAAAATGGGATCTTCCTGTGAGACTGAAAATTTGGGGTAACGGAACCCATTCATGATTGTTCTACTTCTTTTTATAACTAATGTAGGGATAAAATGCAGCTTCAAGATGAGGTCTAGATGTTGGAAAGGGAAAGTGCCATGCTGAGTAGGGCACACATCTGGTGGCTGAATGGGGTCCCCAGGACGGCAGCCCTCCCTCCAGCTGGGCTTGATTCCGCACATCTGAGTGTCCCTGGTGTGAGTGTGAGGTGTGGCTGCAGTGATGTGTGAGGCCTAATTTAAGCTCTCCCAAAGACCACGTTTTCTCTTCCTGGGCATCCCTACATGCTAACAGCACCACAGGAATCAGAAAGGTGGCCAGGGCTGTTTCTCTCCTCCTCTCTTCCCACCTCCTCACATTTTATAGCTGTATTTGCATTGTCTGGTTCCCCCAACTAGGTCAGATCCAACGAACTGCATTTCTAGTGCCTAGACCTGGTCTAGCACATGATACACGTTCAGTAAGCACTTATGGAAACAAAGAATGAATGAATGATGGGTGGTTAAGTACGTCCGTACCATACAGATTATAAAACAATTAAAATTTTCAAATAGTTTCATTTGTATATTAAAATATCTTCAATTTTAAAATAACTGCTTGGTAAGAGTAATACATGTTTATTTTAGAAAAAATTTAAGTGTAGAAACATTTAAAGAACATTTAAATCACCATGCCAGAAATAACCACTGCTTAAATTTTGTTGTATTTACTTTTATTTTTTTCTCACCAAAGAGAAGTACACATGTGTGCATGCACACATATGAAAGCATCATATTAAATACACAGATCTGTATATTTTTAAACATTGTATCATATACATCAGTTGATTAATTGCAAGGACCATTTACCTGCATTATGACATATTTAATGGCTGTCTTTTTCTTTTGTTGATTAAACATCCTTTTCTTGTTGGCCGTTTAGATGATCTCTAAGACATATTTGTCGTTGCACATAATGCCATATCCTTGAACATAAATTTTTGTGCATCTCTGATGGTTTCCAGAAAATGAAGATTATGGGATCTGGTCCCATCATTTCATGGGAAATAGATGGGGAAACAGTGGAAACAGTGTCAGACTTTATTTTGGAGGGCTCCATAATCACTGCAGATGGTGATTGCAGCCATGAAATTAAAAGACGCTTACTCCTTGGAAGAAAAGTTATGACCAACCTAGATAGCATATTCAAAAGCAGAGACATTACTTTGCCAACTAAGCTCTGTCTAGTCAAGGCTATGGTTTTTCCTGTGGTCATGTATGGATGTGAGAGTTGGACTGTGAAGAAGGCTGAGCGCCGAAAAACTGATGCATTTGAACTGTGGTGTTGGAGAAGACTCTTGAGAGTCCCTTGGACTGCAAGGAGATCCAACCAGTCCATTCTGAAGGAGATCAGCCCTGGGATTTCTTTGGAAGGAATGATGCTGAAGCTGAAACTCCAGTACTTTGACCACCTCATGAGAAGGGTTGACTCACTGGAAAAGACTCTGATGCTGGGAGGGATTGGGGGCAGGAGGAGAAGGGGACGACAGAGGATGAGATGGCTGGATGGCATCACCGACTCGATGGACGTGAGTCTGAGTGAACTCCGGGAGATGGTGATGGACAGGGAGGCCTGGCGTGCTGTGATTCATGGGGTTGCAGAGTTGGACACGACTGAGTGACTGAACTGAACTGAACTGATGGTTCCCTTGGGATAAATCTCCACTTGTAAATTTACTGCGGAAAGTCAGGAACACTGTAAATGCTGTTCATTCACACATACATGCTGCCGGGTGGGATTATGGGAATGATGACCATCGTGCACGTGGTGAGGGTAACCTGCAGATACTCGTTTGTGAGAACTCATCAAGCCACACACAGAAGGGGATGCATTTTACCTTATGTAAAGTTGCTTGTTTTCAGTGCGCTGGGTGAACAGGCCCCGGGTGCGCCATGCGGGAAACAAGGGGTCCACCATTCCGCCGTCTCTTGGGTTTTGGTTTTCTGAGGGAAGATCTGAAAACTACTGTGAGGGTGGAGGGGATTCTAAGCAGCTGGAGGATGGAAGGGGAGGGGAGACTTGCTGATGGCTAGGGGAGGAGAACTCTGGGGCTAAGGCGGCTTGTTCAAGAGCGTGCCTGTGAAGTCAAACCATGGACACGTGACGAGCCTTCTCCCGTCCCCTCAAGGAGACTGCCACTAACGGGTGCTGACGCCGGCTCACATACACTCGTGCGGTGACTTGGGGTGTCGAGGCTCACTCCTAGGACTTCAGGGGGTGTAGGGGGAGCAGTGTTCAGTCTGTGCTAGGGGTCTGGGACTCAGAGAGCTCCACTCCTCAGGTTCCTGCAAGAGGCTAGTGTCAAGTGCCCGGTGGACCCTGTTTCCCCAGAGTTGATGGCTGGGGGCCCCGCTCAGAGCAACTGCAGCGTAGCCCCAGTCACTGATGACGTAGACAAAGACCAGGGGAGGGGCTGGGGGCCTTTTGGGGGCAACAATGTGCTTATGAAGACACCGTGCTCTTCCCTCACCTCCTGGGGGGGAAGGAAGGGACCCACTTCAGTGGCATCAGGAAGGGACGTCCACCTGTCCACGGGGACCAGCGCCATGTCTGCTGATGGAGACCAGCTCCCATCCAAAAGCCCTAAGAGAAACACCCAGGGCTGGAGACCAGGGTCTGATCATTCCTTCCCACCACCACCAAGTCAGGGGCCAGAAACCAGCTCTCAGCTGACCATGGGCCTGACCCCTGGGCCCTAGGACCCTGACCCCTGGCTGAATGAAAGGAAGGGTGTGGCAGTCAACGTGGCAAGGTCACGCAAATCTCCTGAGGATTAAGTGACCTGAAAAGCTGGCTGGACCCAAGCTGACTGGCTGCCACTGCTCGTCAGGAGGTTGGATTCTTGCACAAAGACACCAGCACTGAGCGTCTGTGGGGAAGGTGATCCCCAGGAGGGGGTTGTGGGGGAGGAAGAGGAGGTTCACAGAAGCCAGACTGCCCAGGAGCGGGCCCCCCAGCTTCCTCCAGAGAACCGACGACCTATAACCCAAGAAAGAGTCAGCAGGGAACCCCGTGGCAGAAGGGAGACCAGGGTGGGGGCGAATGGTGAGACAGAACAATGGAGACCAACAGGGAAGTTCACCTCCGGAGCCCAAGACGGAGCTCCAGCCCAGAAAACCTCTCCGGCATGGAGAGTAAAGAGGAAGTGGGGTGGGGACAAGCCGAGGGCTTCTCTGCTCCGGTCATCCAGGCCAAGCGTCCAGCCGGTGCTGGACCACAGGGGAAAGGCTCTGAGCAGCATCTGGGATGCGAGTGTGAAATGAACAAGACCGGCCTGAGGATCCCATAGCCACTGTTTCAGTAGCCAGGGCTGATAAGAAACCAGCAGGACTCACTCTCCACTGCAGCTTCTGCCCTCCTGTTGGCAGGGCCTCTGCATCTCAGAGGTGAGAGCTGGAATTGGAGCCCCTAAAGCGGTGGGATGGCTTAACTGTGTGCCCCCGCCAGCCACCCACCAGACTAGGTAAAGCGTCTGCCCCGTAATGCGGGAGACCCAGGTTCAATCCCTGGGTCGGGAAGATCCCCTGAAGAAGGAAATGGCAACCCACTCCAGTATTCTTGCCTAGAAAATTCCATGGTTGGAGAAGCCTGGTGGGTTACATTCCATGGGGTTGCAAAAAGTCGGACAGGACTGAGCGACTTCACTTTCTTTCTTTCCACCTTTCAAAAAAAGATATGCTGAGGTCCTAACCCTCAGGACCTCAGGATCTGAACTTATCTGGAAATAGGGCCATTGCAGATATACTTAGGTGAGATGAGGCTATACACACTGGGTGGGTGTCCCAGGTGGCACTAGTGGTAGAAACCCGGCTGCCAATGCAGGAGATGTAAGAGACTCGGGTTCAGTTCCAGGGTCGGGAAGATCTAAGAAGGAAAAGGCAACCAACTCTAGTATTCTTGCCTGGAAAATCCCACGGACAGAAGATCCTGGCAGACTAGAGTCCACAGGGTGGCAAAGAGTCAGACACAACTGAAGCAACTTAGCACACACATGTGCTAGTCCCATGTAACCAGCGTCTTTATAAGAAGATGGCCATGTGAGGACAGAGGCAGAGATGGGACTCACATGCCTACAAGCCAAGGAGTGACCAGAAAGTAGGGAAAAGCAAGGAAGGATTCTGCTATGGGTTTCGGAGGCAGTATGGACGGCCCTGTCGACACCTTGATTTTGGACTTCCAGCCTCCACAACTGTGAGGGGATGAATTTCTGTTGTTTGAAGCCACCTGGTTTGTGGTACTTGGTTATGGCAGCCCCAGGAAATGCACACAGACTGTCCAGTCCACTACTCCAGTGAGGCCCCCTGTCCTGACCCCCACTGCAAATGTTTCTTTGCTTCATTGAGGTGTAATGAACTTGGCCTGACTACACACCTGAGGGGAGGCAGGCAGACCAGTTTCTATGGAGGGGGGTGATCCTCTGGCGCTGGAGGTCTCTGGGCGGGCTGGCTGAGAAAGGCGCAGAACCCACACTTTCCACCCTGGGTGAACATCCCTCTGGATATCATGGCCATCATGGGGCTCTTGGTCATTCCACTGGTTTGGCCTTGGGCTAAAAGGAGGGCCCTTCAAAGATGGGGAGGCAGGCAGCGTGCCCTAGAGGGCAGGGGTGGTCCAGGGCCCCCCCAACCATGAGAGCTTCTTGGGAGTCCTCAAAGCTTTGCAATCACCCCCAAAGTTGCCTTGATGGTCACCTGGGCTCTCTCTGCCCCAGCAAGTTGCAGGTAAACTCAAATCCCCAGCGTCATGGATTGTGAAGTGCCAAGTCCACGCCTGAACTCCTGCAGATTCTAGCAGGGCTCTCCTCTGTCCACACGGTCCTCCCCTCCATCCCTGACTGTCTACCTGCTCTGGCAGATGTACTCAGGGAAGCTCAGTTCCTCCTCCAGGTGCTAGGCAAATGTGCTCGGTTTGAGTGCATCGGTGAATTTAGAAATTGCACCTAAAGATCTGGGTGAAAATCACAAGGAGTGAAGGGTCTTTGTGACCACCCAGTCTCTCCCCATCCATCTCCATGGCTTGTGACAAACACTGAGTCCTCCTCTCTTACCTCCACCAACAGACTGACAAACCATCCCCCTTCTTACATAAAGCAGTTCTGTCCCCACCCAAAGAGCTCTGCCAAAAGCACTTGTCAGTGTCCTTGTGCTTTATCATAGAAATTCACTTTCCTTCCTAAGTGGAACTGAGGTAACATCTAAATATGTATTTCTTTTTTTCTTGTGTTATTTCTGAAGAAAAGAGAAAGAGGGTCTTTAAAGGAAAAAGACACTTTATAGTTTGTCTGAAACTCCAGAAAGGGGATGGGGAGTCCTGGGCCAGCGACCTCCCACTTCTCAGCCACTGTGGATGGAAGCAAACAGAATCCCCATGAAACGGTTATCTTAAAGAGGCAGTGGAGGAGACCCTGTCTCTGGGACACAACTACAAGTCAGAGGGGAGCATGAAGGCCAGTCTGGTACTTAAGACCAGGGAGACTCCAGGGACCCTAAGCGAAGACTGTGATCCACCTGGTCATGGGGCGCTGGAGGGCAAGTGGGCTGGACCCACCGGGTCTCCCGCGCACTGTCTGATAGAGCACCTTTGCCCCTTCACTGGACATCACAGGGTGATATGCAAGACTATGCACCTGGATAGGGCCCAGTTCCCCCGGCCTAGGGGTGATTCTGACGACAGATGCTATATAGAAACAACACAACCAAGAATGCCAAATCCACACTTTCAATATACTTTATTAAAAAGTTTCTTTGTATAAATTTCCTAAAAATTTTAAAATTAAAATTAAACCCCACCCCCGCACAAAAAAAATTTTTTTAACACACACACAACATTAGAGGAATGCCAACAAATCTTCTCTATCGTGACTTTCTTTTCGTTCTTTAATTAAGGCATTGGTCCCACAACAGTGCACCAAGATTAAGGGATTTTGCTTCCTTCTAACTAGTTTGTTAGAAGCTTTAGAAAAAGAAAATCAGCTCAAAATCTATTTCAGGAGATTGGGGGCAGGGGGGATGAAAAAGTTGGATTCTTGTTTCTTCTCCATACACAGGCTTTCCATCTAAAGTCATGCTTAATAAAGAGGCGAGAAAACGAACCAAGCAGAAGTATATAGGATAGCTGTGAAGTCAGGGGGTTATTTTCTAGATTTTACACTTGCCTGAAAGAGGCATAATGTGAAACTCCAGAGGGAAGTTGAGTCTATAGGAATGTTCACATAAACGCCAGCAGTGGGTAACGGTTACACAACGTTCAGAGTGTACGATGGAATCGCCCGGAGACGAAGAGGGTCAGGTCCACAGACACATGTAGCACCATATTGATAGGTTATGCGGCAGAGACTTCCTCCCAAGTCCGGGTGTAAATCAAAGCATGAAACGGTACAGTGCGAGGGAATCTACACCCGGAGCTCCTACAAAGACGACCGGCGGTGGCTGACTCCTTCTTCTTCAAGAGGTATGTGTCGCTGGTCGGCCATGCCTAGGTCCCCATCGCGGCGATAACCCCGGGCTGCTTGATGGGCACTGGGCGTGGATGGAGGGGAGGGGAGGGGATGAGGATGGAAGGGCAGAAGAGGGGGGGAAAGTCACATTACTGACCCGCAAGAATACCGTGTTTCTCGGGAAAATGGTCCATGGCCTCTGGCTTTCACCATCAGTCTCACTCTTCAGCTTGTTTCCTTCAACAGCTCCCCTGGAGTTTCCTGGCCTGGACTTCGGGGTTCTCTGTGTCCTCTGAGCCCTTTCTCTCTATCTCCTGGTATCACCCGCCTGGGCATTAAGCAAATTCAGCACTGGCCCCAGACTCCCCGTGTAGCTGTTGTGACTCTATTATCAATCAAGTTGCCTAACATGACAGAGCTATCCGATGACCTTGCTGTCAACTGTGTTGTTTAGAGGAAGCAGGACTATTTAAAGACGAATAGACTATACAGAGACTTCCCTGCAGCTCGAATGGTAAAGAATCTGCCTGTGAGGCAGGAGACCAGGGTTCAGTCCCTGGGTCGGGAAGCTCCTCTGGAGAAGGGAATGGCAATCCACTCCAGTGTTCTTGCCTGGAGAATTCCATGGACAGAGAAGCCTGGCGGGCTACAGTCTGTGGGGTCACAAAGGGTCACACACGACTGAGTGACTAACACACAGACTATACAGAGGCTTCCCAGGTGGCGCTGGTGGTAAAGAACCCACCTGCCAGTGTGGGAGACAGGAGACCCAGGCTTCATCCCTGGGTCAGGAAGACCCCCAGGAGGAGGGCACAGCAACCCACTCCAGTATTCTTGCCTGGAGAATCCCATGGACAGAGGAGCCTGGTGGGCTGCAGTCCTTAGGGTCTCAGAGTCAGACATGACTGAAGGGACTTAGCGCAGACTATATATACAGGCGCTCCCACGTGGCACTAGTGGTAAAGAGCCTGCCTGTTGATACAGGAGATGTAAGAGATGTGGGTTCAATCCCTGGGTCGGGAAGATCCCCCGGAGGAGGGCACGGCAACCCGCTCCAGTACTTTAGCCTGGAGAATGCCATGGACAGAGGAGCCTGGTGGGCTCCAGTCCATAGGGTCGCAGAGAGTCAGACACGACTGAAGCGACTCAGCACACAGACTATATAGAGGTTCTTATTAATTTTTCATTACGTTATTTTCCCAATAATCATTTTTGTTACAATATTTATGAACAGAAACCTAGTAATATTTCTTTTTTTTTTTTTTTAGCCAGCAGGGTGGCATGTGGGATCTTAGTTCCCCAACCAGGGGTTGAACCCACAGCCTCTGCAGCAGAAGCATGGAATCTTCACTACAGGACTGCCAGGGAAGTCCCAGCAGCTTAGGAATATTTCTAAAGGGTGAGGAGTGGTTAGCCATATGTTTCCTCATTGGCAAAATTACAAGTATGCTTTTAGGAGATAATAATAAGTCAGAAAATGAATACCATGTATTGTATTTGTACAGCTTCCTCATCTGAAAATTCAATTTGCCTTCTTTTTCAAATCTATCAGCATAATTAAACATCTCTAAAAGACGAATGCTTGGCCTGGATCCTTTATCTACAAAAACCACAAATACAAGATCAGAATCACTTACCAGGAGGGCAAACCTTTTCACATTCATCCTGCGAATTAAATCTGTTTTCGTTTCCACCGCAGCCTCCATACCAGAATCTGGCGCAGTTTTCAGTTATGGAATCATAGTACCACTTTAATACAAACTCTCTGCAAGTTCCGCCGTCCTTTGGCAACTTACATATATCTTAAGGAACAAGATGGGGAGAGAGGATTAATGCGGATGTGTAAGTGACTCTGCTCCTCGCACGAGGAACTGAAGGTCTAATCCCAGCGCTGTCAGAGACAGAAGGCAGAAGCGTTTCCAGAAGGAAAAATTCCTTTACCCCACAGAGCCTCAGTCTCTTTACTGTCAGGGGGACATAATAATCACCTACAGCTTCGAGAGCAATAAATACAATCCTATCAATAAAAGGGCTTCACAGACTGCACTTGGAATCTCAAATGTTGGCAACTATTATCGGATGATTTCAGATGAAATGAATTTGTTTTCCCCTTTCCAATCACTGAGTCAGTTAGTCTACGGTTCTTTCAATGCTCAACTCCCAGAGAAGCAGCCTAAATTTTAAAACCTTGGAGTTTTCTACTCCTTGGCAAAATGGCAATTATATTCTGTCAGAACACTGTTCAAAAACAAGACTCTCCATTTCACTACAAGCCAAGCTGATGAAAAACAAAAGTCAAAGTGGGAAAAGAAAATCCTTTATGAGTCTGTGCATATATGCATATAAGCGTGTGTATGTAGCTACTAACTCTGTGGCCAGCCAAAGTTAACAAGCCAAAAGAAGTGCTAACACTGATGTAAAACTCACGACAGTGAAAATGTCACCTAGTAAAGCTATTTTGAAGACAGAGAAGCATTCTTTTGCCAGTTAAGGAAGTCTTTTATGTTTTGAATGCATTTTAAATGCATGCTTCTGATACAGCCCAGCTGCAGAGTGAAAGCTACATTTTCCACCATGCCTGGAGAGAAAAGTCTACAGTTCACACACAGTAAAACTTCTGTTTACAGAGTTTTTTTGGCTAACTCTAGATCGGGCTGGGAGAAAGACACATTAATATTAATATCAACTGTTATCTGAAAATTTGAAAAATGTAAAACAAAGCCCCTGGAGTGGACAGCGCTACTTGTTTATGTAACTAACATGTGTGAATCACTGCTCCCCACTACACACACACACACACACACACACACACACACACACACACACACCAGGCTCACATCTCCGGGGGCCTTCTCCCCAGCTGCAGGGGTGGCAGGGCTGGTGAGCTTCTGCAAATGCTGGTTGATACCAAGAAGTTAAAGGAAAGACCTGGGTCTTCGGGTAGAAAACCAAAGCTTGGGTCAGCCAAAATGGACCAGCCTTATGGGCACAGGATTGAAGCTCAGAATTGGTCTAAGACACTGTCTGGTGACTCTGGGGAGGCTGTCACCCCTGCAGGAGGAAGGTGGCCCCACAATTACAGCATCTCTGAGTTGTAGACTTTTCAGAGGCCCAGAAGGCCAGCAATGCTACCCAGAGCTTTTTGAAGACCTGAGGAGGCCAGGATAAAGTGATGACCCAGGTCTTTCCTTTAACTTCTTGGTATGTTTACGGTGCAGATAAAATATGTGCAATTGTGTTCCTTATTAGTTTAATGGCTTCAAAACAGGAAGGTTTAATTGCTTTCGGACCAGACATTATTGACATGATGTAAAGCGCTTCCAAACCTCTGAAGCAAATACAATTGGCGGGAATGCATAAAACTTTCCCATGTCTATATTTTGAGTACTGACTCAGAATTACCAAGGAAATATTTTCTGCATTTTTGACTTTATTTTAAATGTAGTTGTAGCTGTATGTTAAATGTAGTTTCAGGTCCTGACCAATAGAGTTTCATTTCATAAGACATTTATGCTTCACAGTAAAAAAAAAAAGCCAAATGCCCTTGGGACCCCTCATAATTCAAACATGGTAGCTGACTTAGCTACCTTCTCGTGCAGCAATAAACACACTGCCTTGAAGATGGCTATGTCTCTTCAACCAAGGAGAAGAAGTGTTTGTAGCTATTTAATATACCTCAACTTGTGGGGTTAAGTTAGTTCTTTAAATTATTATCAACATAAAGTCATATATTTTCCACATCACATCATTTTATGGCAGCCAATGCTATGTATTCATGGTGGAACATACAAATACTGGATCTCATCAAATCCAAGATACCTTAATTTTATGATGCATTATTATTTTATATTCCACTAAGTAAGAGGAAATGCTGCCAGTAAGACACAACACGTCATCAACTCCAAGTCACATTTCCATTTTGGAAGTACTACAGTGGGAAAATTTGTGCATCTTAGAATCAATAAAGTAAGCAAAACATTGGTGAACTTATTTCCTTCTCAGCTGTGTAACTGACCCAGGAATGCCTGCTCAGACAAAACATGGTCATTTCTACAGACTGCTAATTTCTAGAGTAACTAAAATGAATGCTACCGATTTTGTTAGTTATTTGACTCCCTTTGGCACTGAAACATCTCTTCATACATAGGCAGGTCAATAATTTAGGATTCATTCTATAATACTAAAAAAGCAAATTTTCTGAGGTCTTTTTCTTTTTCTTTTCTTTTTTTTTTTTTTTTGCTGTTTGAAACCCTCAGTCTTTGCTTTACTAATCATATGCATATAAAATATCTCTCCAAGGCTTCTGCAGCCAAAAATAAGAGAAGGAGGAGAGAGACGGTTAACAGAAACCTAATACAAATGACAGTGTCCTCAAAACCAGCAGGAACAAAGCATGCTACAAAAAATGCCTAGCACAGTCGGTGCTTTTTTTAAGACTGTGATAATCACTGAAAGATTCATTTAATTGCTACTAAATGCTATTTTCAGGCAGCAAATGCATCCCAGAAAACTGGGTGTGTTTCTTTTAGATGCTGAGAAAAGCAAAAAGTGGGCAGGGATTTTTTTTTCTTTTCACAGGGCTTGTTATATTTTGTTGAGAAAAAAAAAAAGTATCAACCATTTAAAATGGAATCCTGGGGCTTCCCTGGTGGTCCAGTGGTTAAGAATCTGCCTGCCAATCAAGAGGCCCTGGGTTCAATCCCCAGTCGGTGAAAGCTGCACATACTATGGGGCAACTAAACCTGTGCACCCTGACTCCTGGAGGCCACACACCCAAAGCCTGTGCTCTGCAACAAGAAGCCACTGCAATGAGCAGACCACAAGCTGCAAGGAAGAACAGACCCCCACGTGCCGCAACTAGAGAAAGCCCACGCACAGCAACGGAGACCCAGCACAGCCGAAATGAATGAATAAATGTGTCTTAAATAAAATGCAATAGAACGGAACTGTGTAGTACTGCAAAGCCTGGAATACTCAACGTTAGTAATGATGCTATCGGTCTGCAGCTATAGTCAACTTTCGTCTCAAACTGATGCCTTACTCACATTCCACCTCACACTGATGCTACACCTCACACTCCATGCAAAACAGGGCCAGGCCTCATCAGGGGAGACAAAAAATCCTTTCGTGAGGGTGTCCTCACATTTGGGGCCTGGGTCACACTTCTGGTAAAGAAGTGTCTATTAAATGTGAATTTCCAAAGCGGCGAACAGTAACAAATGCCAACGAAAACTCAGGTATTAGTACTGTCCAGCCTTCCTCCCCCTCACTGGATGCCATGGATCCGAGACTTGTTCATTTCACAGGATTTGGGCCCACAGATTCCTGCACAGATTCAAACATTGGTCACCATGTTCCCCAAACCCAGAGTGGCTAACTATGACAAAATTCATTTCCCAAAGACAGAATCAAAACCTAGCAAATCTTTTATTCATGAGGTAAAAAAGGCACACACACATAAAATAGTGTCTAGCATTTACTATGCAAGAAAGGGCCACATCTCTGCAAGCACAAACCACTTTTCTAGTGAACTGGTGCTGCAAAAAAACAAAAAGAATCAAACCGTATTCACGTTCACATAAAAATGCTAGGTTTAAAAATGATACTTGCCTGAACCGTCTTGAAAATACAGGTTTGCAGAAAGAATGCATATTGTGGCAACTGACATTTAGATGTGAAATATACATACAGCTAGGGAGGAAGATACAGTTACTGTACTTGTAAAGTTTCTTATAAATGATTTGTTGTTACTCCTTTTTCCTTTCTGCCAAAACATGAATATTGTTAAAATGTTTTACCCCCTGGGGAAATTTCTAAAATGCCTTAATTGTATGGGAGAGAGTGAAGGGAAGCACTGGGAGGGAGGAAAGCAAGCTTCCATCTCCTGATCTGTTTATGCATTTTAAATTTATACATTCTAAAGTAAATACCCAATTAATTCAATTCGAGAAGAGCTTTCAAGACGGGGTATGTGTATATGTGTGTGCGTGTAACTCCATATGTTCACGTGCAAATGTTTACTAAGTGACTTCTCCAGGCACAGCACTGTTTTGTTACTTGTGGGCTAGAGATCAGTTGTGCAGAAGCTTGTTAAGAAGAGCAAGTAATTTATACTTTCAGACTGACTTGAATCACTGGGGGAAAATAGACATACATGTGCGCACGCACACACACACACACACACACACACACACGTGAAATAGCATTCAGGTCCTGGGGCTGAGGGTTCTGTACAGGTCAGAAGGAAGGAGAAAGGTTTTGGGTTCATACACATCTAACTACCAGTCGTCACCTTGAAAGACACATAAGCCCCGGCTTTAACATCTCTTTTCTCTCTGTCACGTGAAGAGACAAGACCTAAGCGTTGAAGGTGTGGATTGAGAATACCTTCCTACTCCTGAATCTGTGACTCAGTCTTAAAAGACAAGACAGCCCAGCAAGATGCCTGTTTAAAGACTGTGTTGTTTATATTAACTCAACACTGTTTATATATTCTTATCCCTTCTGGACCACACATAAGACCAAACACAACCCCAAATCTCACTGTGCAGTTTATTTCCAATTATTTTCTCTCACCGAAGCATCACATTTGCTAGAAGTTTCACCTTCCCCACACTCTATGAGGGGTGAAGTTACCAACGAGTGGCGACAATGTGCGCAGATCTCAGGGACTCTGAAGTCAGAATGTCACCAGTCCTGACCCCTATCTTTGGTGAACTTACGGCTTCTCTGAACTCAAGCGCCATGTTGGGTGGGCTAGGGGCTGCAGAGAACCCCCAGAGCAGAGACAAAAGCTGATCCATGGTCACTTGATTATAAGCTGAAATCAAAGGGGTTGAAAAAACTCTAATTTGAAAAGATACATGCACCTCAATGTTCACAGCAGCACTATTTACAAAAGCCAGGACATGGGAGCAACCTAAGTGTCCATCAGCAGGGAAACGGATAAAGATGTGGTGTGTGCATACAACGTAATGTGGCTCAGCCACGAAAAAAGAATGAGAGAAGGCCATTGAGCAGCAGGGATGGGCCCAGAGATGGTCTTACTGAGTGAATGAAGCCAGAGAAATAGAAACACCGTGTAATATCATCACACGTGGAAGCTAAAATACGACACAAAGGAACTTACCAAACAGAAACAGCCTCACAGACAGACATAAGAAAGAAGCCTACGAACCCGAGGGGCATCACAGGGGAAAGCAGGCAAGGGAGGAGAGGTAGACGAGGAGTGTGAGGCTAGCAGATCCAAACCACTACTCATAAAGCAGACAAGACGGACCCTTCTGTTCAGCATAGGGAACTATATTCAGTACCATACGACAACCCATATGGAAAAGAATATATATGTACATCAGAGTCATTTTGCTGTGCATCGGAAACTAATACAACCTTGTAAACTGTAATTCAACTCTACTTCAGTAGCTCCGAATACATAGACTTCAATAATATAGCTCAAAAGAGAAAGAAAAAAAAGAAACAGAGGCACTGAAACTTCAGTTTCCTTCTACCTCTCAAACCATCACGCCACATCCTTACTGCCATTTTTTCAGTCTAAGTTAAACGTCATAACATTGAAAGTTTTTATAAAGTTTTTTCACACAATTCTTAAGAAGTTGAAACTGAATCACCCAACGTAACATGAATTTCTGAATTATTCCCATACATTTATATCAGGAAAGAACTTGGAAAGCCCGGAGGAGCCTGAAAAACACCTGGCTCTCTGATGCTGGGAAAGATTGGGGGCAGGAGAAGGGGCGACAGAGGATGAGATAGTTGGCTGGCATCACCGACTCGATGGACAGGTTTGCGCAAACTCTGGGGGACAGTGGAGACAGAGGGGCCTGGCGTGCTTCTGTTCATGGGGTTGCAGAGAGTCGGACAGCTGAATAACAACCTCTATCACAGACCAATTCCTAAACTTGTTTCCAAATATAAACTATTTTGAAACGTTTTGCAGCTTTATAAGTAGTTGTTTTGTTGACCCTTATTAAACATCTATGTATGTAAGAGTTTCATAATTCCTGTATTGACTTCATTATCTTCTCTCTAATAACTCCTTATGTCAAAAGTCATTATGGGTTATGGCTGAATTAAGAGATGATAGATAAATGTGAAAATACAGATGTAGATATATACACATGTATACATGGACGGGGGAAAGTCCCATATTCAATGGAATAAAATACTATCATAGTAAAAGACAAGACTCCTCCAGAAACAACTAAAAGAACCAAGTCCTATATTTCCAAGCAGGCCCAAAGAGATGGAGGTGTGGAGGAGGAAACCACCCAGCTTCACTTAAACGCAGGTGAGCTAGGATACAGACTCTACAAGAAGGGTGAGGTGGAGCAACAAGGATCATTTTAAAACTTGCAATGGAAAGAGTAAAATGGGGAATCCTCACAGCTCAAAAAATGAGCGTGCTGCTGCTTCTGATGATACAGGACAAAGTGGGAAAGCACAACTGCTTTTACAGCTAGGATCTACAAAAGCGGCTCAGCACCCAAGAAATGCCTTTCACCCTAATCCATAAGAGAAACAAACTCTGTAAAGAAATACACCTTCCTCCTCCTGACTGGGGCCAATAGGTTGTTGCTGTTCAGTGGCTAAATCCTGTCCAACTCTTTGCGACTCCATTGACTGCAGCATGCCAGGATTCCCTGTCCTTCACCATCTCCCAGAGTTTGCTCAGATTCATGTCCATTGAGTCAGTGATGCTATCTAACTAGCTCATCCTCTGGAGCCAACAAATTAATTTCAAAACTAACAAACTGTCCCCATAATTAGTGGAAACCCTTTGCTTTGGGGTCTATAAACCAATAAGGTATCTAAATCCCATGGAATTTGACTGTGGAATTAATACCAATATCTTTGGCAGAATACTCTTAAGCAAAGCATACTGGCCATTTCAATAACCGTTTCCCACAGATGAACAATCACAGCTCACGTTCCCCTGGAGAGGTTATGGGTCACCCAGAGTTCCACTGCCCAGGAAGAAAAACAAGAAACAGCTGTCACTTCCAGGAACACGTCTAACTTGTCACAGATTTCACATAGACCATGCACATGCTTGGCTCAGGCCCAAGAGAAGGGCAGGCTCGATTAAGCCAGGGTATATGCGGAGGGAACTAGGGCCAGAGCAGCGATCCCGTGGGTCACTTCCAAACCCGCGGATTTCATGGATTCCAAACTGAGCTGTCTCGTGTTCTTCTGAGTAGTTTCTTATTAAATTAAATCACTGCGCAGATGAAACCCTATGCCGTGCTGCATCACAGATCGCAAATAAACTCAAGTCCCAAGATGAGGCACTGGGGAAATGACTAAGGGACTCATGAGTTCCTGGCTACAGTTCCCCAAAGCCGCCCTTGGTCAGCTTTTTCTAAGAACATCGGCACAGGCAAGGTAAGCCACCATTTGGAACTTGGAATATGGAAGTTAAGACCAGGATGGACCACACAGAGCCACTTTGGAACATTCTCCATACAAGTCACTCCTGGTCTAAGAATTAGAACCCCAGCAGATTAAACTGTTCAGAAGAATTCTCTTTTTTAAAAAGTAGTATAATTTACTGGACTTTCTCCTTTTAAGTATGAAGTATGGAGTTCTGCTTTTAGCTCCGCTTTTGTTTTCAATGTTTGGCCTCACCACAGAGCACGTGGGATCTTAGCTTCCCAACCAGGAATCCAACTCATGCCCCCTGCCGTGGAAAGACGGAGTCTTAACCACTGGACCCACCAGCGTAGCCCCAAGAATGCTTTCTTAGCGCTGCAACGCACCTAAGGTTTTCAACGGCTCACCTGCTTTACTCCCAGCCAACCGGTCTGTGCTCACCACTAGGTTGATGGTTGCACTAGAAGCTGACCGCTCTGCTTGCGGAGGTGGAAACTGAATTTTCTCTGAAAAAGAAAAAGATTCACCCCTAGTAAGTAATTTGGAAAAGTAAGAGACTGAGGCAGGCTTGCTTTTCTGAATCATGTCTTAGGTAAGGATGGGCCACTGAGACACAGAGCCCCAAGAAGTCTCTACACACACGACTCCTGTCCAGTGTCTGCACGTCTGATTCATCTCATCAGGCAAACAGAGAGCCTCTGAACTTGGGACAGGCCCTCACAGTTTCCACGTAACTTCTGCTGTTTCCGTCCTAGGAAACAGAGCCCTGGGGCTGAATGGTCTTTGGACTCATATCTTTCTGCGTTGCATGGTAACAGATGGGAACTGCCCATCCTCATTCATAGTTCCTTGATGTGAATGACACTGGCCCAGGGGAAAAGAGTGGGAGCCTCCCCCTCCACGTCCCAGGAGCGGCAGGGGTGGAGAAGAGCTGGGGCTAAGGGAGGGGTGTCCAGGAGAACTTGGGGGTGGGGCATTGTCCTAAACAGAGACCGGGAAAGCACGCAGGGGCAAACCCCGGGGCAGCACGGGCACCACGGGGCCCACACGGCAGAGGGCAGAGCAGGACACCCTGGGCCCGGGGGAGGGGCACGCCGGTGCCCTTTCCGCAGGGCTGTGGACGTCCCGCAGTGCTGGGACGGTGCAGCTCCAAGGGCTCCCTGGTTACTCCCTACGGAGCGCGACTGGGGTGTTTTCCGTTCACTGAACACGAAAACATGCTTCTGACGCTCAGGCACGGCGGGTGGATGAGACCCAGCCAGGTTCCGCGGGCATATTTCCTCCTCCCTGGGAAGTGGCTACACTCGGGCCCCGTGGGTCAGGGCTCCTCCATCAAGTAGCCCAGGACCCCAAAGGCAGGGTAATAGTTCACAAGGAACCCCGGTTTCTCTTTTGTTAATTTATCGAGTTCGGTACAAGCAGGAAGTGCAGGATCTCACTGTAACCTTGTTGCTGTTTTTCAGGACAAGGTCCAGTGCATGGGAATTGGTCCCCTGACCGCCCCGTTTGATGTCTTGTGCAGAGAGGGGTACCGACTGTCCTTCAGGCGACCGAGTACTTACTCGTGCTGAAGCTGCCTTGGTAGACGGCTCTGACCTGAGACCTCAGGGAGCAGGTCACCATGACGTGGTAAGTCTGCCCGGGGACCAGGCCCCCGATGACGCGGTCCGTGCCAGTGAGGTTCTGCCTCAGGACCACAGCCTGATCGTGGGCCGAGGTGACGGTGAGGTTGTACAAGTAAGGGCTGGGCGGCTCGGGCCTCTCCCAGTGCAGCCTGGCACTGTTCTCTGTGACCTCGGACACGTGGACCTCGCGAGGTGCCTTCACTGTGGAATAGAGAGTGTAGGGAGCATGAGGTACAATATGCTACCCTGGGGGCTTCCCTGGTAGTGCAATGGATAAGAATCTGCCTGTCAGTGCAAGGGACACAGGTTCGAGCCCTGGTCCAGGAAGATCCCACACGCCAAGGGGCTGCTAAACTGGTGTGTCACAGTTTCTGGAGGCCGTGCACCTAGAGCCCACACTCTGCTCAACAGAAGCCGTGGCACTAAGAACCGTGACCGATAACCCAAGGGGAGCCCTGCTCACTGCACCTAGAGAATAGCCCTGGCATCAAGGCAGACCCAGCACAGACAAAATCAAACAGATACACAATTTTTAAAATGATATTCATAAAAAAAATCTTTAAAAAATGAATTGATAAAAAGTAAAACCCTAAATGACTGTAACACATAGGCCAGAGATGAAATCTGAAATCTGAAAGACATGTACCAGTAGACAGTTGATCTGAAGCTTAGGGGAGGCAGAGGAATAATTTCTCATTTAAGCTCCTGAGAAAGACTGATGCTGTAACTACCAGCATACGCGAAATGTGAAATTCACAGTAATCAAAAATCTCATCTTTTATCCACCAGGTGTAACACTACCTTTTTTTTTTTTTCTGTTGAAAATCTAATTAAGAAGATACTTTGAAAATGCACAGTCCAGCGTGCTCAATCTGAAATCTTCAAGACAGAATAAGCCCCATCATTAACAGTCTATTAAATACACATCATGGAACTTCAGGGAATGACCTGAAATTCTTGGAAGGAATCCCTGCTCTCTCTCTGTTCATAAAATGAAGACAATGTCCACTTTTTCAAGAGCACATATATCCTGCCTTCACTTTTCAACTCAGTTTGTGACTCCAAAGGAACTTCTAAGTGTCTTCTTTGAGGAAAAAATAAAACAACACAGTCTGAGTCCTGTGAAGCCCGCCTGCCCCTGGTAATCCAGTCCAGCCTGGAATGTACTCTTCCCCGGGGCAGTACCAGCACGCAGTCCAGCCTGCAGGGACAGACAGATGGTCTGGCTCTAACTTTCCTCTTTGCTAAACAAAATGCCCCAAGGTAACCACAGCACAAAGCCTGGGCTTCCTTTCTGTGGGTATGAGCTTCACAGTGGGGACAAGGCTTGTAACTGCAAAGCTCCATCCAGAACTTTGGGGGTCATAGTCTGAGGGAGGGAGGTCTAGCTCCAGAACTAAAGCCTAGAAACATCTTTTTCACTGCCTAAGAGCTGACAACAGGCTCTATCCTTCTCTCAGTCCCTCAGCGGGGTCTAAAACTCTACATTGGCTTAGAACTTCTCCCTTTAGCCTAAGACAACCACATCTCCAGCTGGGGCGGGGGCTGGCCACATGCTAAATCCCGGAGAGAATGGGTCACTACCAAGCTCACCTGGTGCAGGCTTGGGGTTGGGGTGGGGAGCATGGGAGAACAGGCAGCAAAGGCAGGGGGATTTATTTCACTTGCTCTTTGCATGGAACTCATCAGCCTCGCAGGGTGTGCGGCAAGGGAGAGAAAGATTGCTTTTGAATACAGAAAATAAGCAATGTTCTGGTAATTCCACGCTCAGATCAGCACCTTTCAAGATACTGCATCTAGATGTCAGATCCCAGATCAAGGACTGTGTCTGCTTTGCTTTGTAACAGGCTCGGGGGACAAGCCTGGACACAATAAATGGGAACAGCGCGAGCTGGAGGCTTTCTTACCCACAGGCTTAGCAGTGGCGGGCCTGCTGGCAGCCATTCTGGCTCCCTGGGGCCTGGGGGCCTCGGACCTCGTGGCCGTGGATCTGGCAGCAGCGGGGGGTCTGGCAGGGGCAGGTTTGGCTGCTGCAGGCTTCGCGGCCGCTGCAGGTCTGGCTGTGTCTGCCTTTGCAGCCTCGGGCCTGGCAGCCACAGGTTTGGTGGCCTCAGTCTTGGTGGCCATGAGCTTTGCAGCCTCGGTCTTGGTGGCTTCAGTCCTGGTGGCCATGGGTTTTGCAGCCTCAGCCTTGGTGACCACAGGTTTGGCAGCTTCAGTCTTGGTGGCCTCAGTCTTGGCGGCTACAGGCTTGGCACTGTCAGTCTTGATGACCTCTGTCTTGCTGGCCACAGGTTTGGTGGCCTCAGGCTTGGTGACCACAGGTTTGGTGGCTTCAGTCTTGGAGGCCTCGGGCTTGCTGGCCACAGGTTTGGTGGCCACAGGTTTGGTGGCCTCAGCCTTGGTGGCCTCAGTCTTGGAGGCCTCAGATCTCCCAGCCGTGGGTCTCTCACCCGCAGGTCTCATGGCAGCTGGCTTTGAGGCTGGCAGGTTCACCACTGTTACTGGTTTGGTGGTGGTGATCACTGGCTTTGTTGTGGTCACCAGTTTGGATGTAGGACTTGAAGTGACGTTATTCGGAACATTTCTGTTAAAATATATTAAATGTTATTTTGACTTGTACATATTTTCTCCTGCCATTTAAAACAAAGACATAATTCCATGTGCCATGTAAAATTTGCTCTCTCAGCAAAACACATGCAGTAGCTTATATATATTACATATAATATTACATATACTAGATGTGTCCTTTTAGGATCTGTGCCACAGAAAAGACATTTAACAGCATATAAAAAACAGAATTCTTAAAAGTGAAACTTCAATTGTACTATAAATATACTTGTCATCTTATTTTCAATTTATAAAGTAAAACCAGGGAGAGAGTAAAGAAATAAAAATAAATATTGTCATTATAATAATACCTATGAATAGTGAATAATAAAAAATTAAATAATATTTAAATAATACTCTAAATTCCAGGAGATAGTGGAGCACAGAGAAGCCTGGCGTGTTACAATCCATAGGGTCAGAAAGAGTTAGGCATGACTTAGCAACTGAGCAACAACAAACTAATTATAAAAACTGACCAACTGAAAAACACACCCCCAAAACTAAGATCATTTAACAGCTACTCTCATTGCAAGCAGGTATCCATTCAAGATGCTGTGTTGAGCTGGAAAATACGAAGTTGACACATAAGTTCAGTCCCAGTATTCACTGCGCAATTTTGGTTTTACTAATTTCTGTGTGTGTGCTTGTTTCTCTCACAATTTATTAATTTATTCTGAGTCCTTAAAAAGAATAACAACATAACCAGCAGACACCACAGCACAGACCCAATTTTGTTTGTTTCTTATGCCGAGACGATCATTATTGTCTTATAGGAGTGTCATGCTATATGGAATATGCAGTATATTTTGTTCAAGATGCTATCATAAAACTTCAAACACTAGGTTGCTTTGTTCATTCTGTTTTCCTAAAGATAAAGTTGAGCCAACGTGATGGAATATTCGAGGGAAATTAGATAGATCGTATTAAAAGGCTGGGAAAATAGAGCCTGTGGACCAGCACCAGAGGAGGGTCACTGTTGGATTAGGAATGATTTCCAACCTGCCAGGCTCACCACGCTTTTACCCTTATGGCAGAAAATGAAGAGGAACTAAAGAGCCTCTTAATGAAAGTAAAAGAGGAGAGAGAAAATGTTGGCTTAAAACTCAACATTCCGAAAACCAGGATCATGGCATCTGGTCCCATCACTTCATGGCAAATAGATGTGGAAACAATGGAAACAGTGACAGACTTTATTTTGGGGGGCTCCAAAATCACTGCAGACACTTTCTCCTTGGAAGAAAAGCTATGACAAACCTAGTCAGCATGTTAAAAAGCAGAGACATTACTTTGCTGACAAAGGTCTGTCTAGTCAAAGCTATGGTTTTTCCAGTGGTCACGTATGGACTTGAGAGTTGGATCACAAAGAAAGCTGAGCACCGAAGAACTGATGCTTTTGAACTGTAGTGTTGGAGTAGACTCTTGAGAGTCCCTTGGACTTCAAGGAGATCCAACCAGTCCATCCTAAGGAGATCAGTCTTGAATATTCACTGGAAGAACTGATGCTGAAACTGAAACTCCCAATACTTTGGCCACCTGATGTGAAGAGCTGACTCATTAGAAAAGACCCCAATGCTGGGAAAGATTGAAGGCAGGAAGAGAAGGGGACGACAGAGGATGAGATGGTTGGATGGCATCACCGACTCAATGGACATGAGTTTGAGCAAGATCTGGGAGTTGGTGATGGACAGCGAAGCCTGGCATGCTGCAGTCCATGGGGTTGCAGAGTCAGACACGACTGAGCGATTGTACTGAACTGAGGCTGACATACAGCACTCCCTCTGAGGACAGAGGCAAGAGCTGAAGGAGTTAAGGGGTGCAGAGAGAAGTACGTAAGGGTGGTAGGAAGAAGCCACCTGGGGGTCAGCCAGGAGAAGCCAGGAAGTCACTTCACAAGGCTAACTCGAATCTGCATCTCATTTGGACTCAACAGCCAAAACCTGCCTTTTCCCCAGAGTGTGACACTCCATCCTCTCCCGGAGGGCATGGATTGCTGGCACAGCGCTTGGCCCCGGTTCCTGTCACCATGTCCCCCTCGTGCAGCACCCCCATCACACGGCCACCCCGCCCTCCTCTCTGCTCCTGGATTTGGCATCAACAATAGTGCTGGGCATAAGACCACAGAGCATGTGCCAAGTGGCCAGCATCACTGTGAGCACCGCAGCCCTACCCATCTCTCAGCCCCCTCATGGCTCTTTCCAGGAGATCATGCATGTTGCCTCCTTCAGTCGCCACCATCACCTATGCTAGTACAGCATTAATCCTTTTAAGAAGAAGACTGGAGTCAATTTTTTGCTTTATGTGTCTAACCCTCCTATAGGAAATCCTTGCACACAGGTTAGATATCTGGGACATATGGCCCAATGGCCCACCTTTCTCTATACCCGTGCTCTTAACAGTGTGATGTGGCGGGTCTCCCCAACAGGTCCAGCTCCCTACTCTTGAATCTAGCAAGGCTGGCTTTGGCCAGGCTTTGGCCAGTGGAGCTGAGCATAGGGAACAAGTGTGCCAGCTCCAGCCTGGACCTCAGGGGGGCTTGCCCACTTTCATCTTCGCTCTTGGAACCCTGCCCAGTCTCCTTGGGCACAAATCCAGGCTTGCCACATAGAGCAGAGACAAGTGACCCATGTCAGACCACCCCAGACTATCAGTCCACAGCCGACCAGCAGCTGATCACAAGCATGTAAGTGAGCCCCTTAGAGGCCAGAAGAACTGCCCAGCTGAGCCCAAACAAAACCCGCCAGCCCACAGAATTGCAAATTAAACAGTTGTTATTGTCAGCCACTAAGTTTCAGGTAGTTTGTTACACAGCAAAAACCAATGGAGACAACAGATTCTTCTCCTGAAATGCTCCACATGACCTTTGGGAAGTCCCATTTTCTGGATTTCAGCATCCTCACCCCATAAAGTTATCTGTTGGCTAAAGGACCTGTGCGTGCCCCCTAGCACTCTAGCTTCTGAGACACTTATAATCACTTACATTTGTTTGTAACCAAACTGCACAAGATTCTTTGCCGGTTGGTCTGCTTGGAACCAATCACACTGTTTCCTGATATCTGGGGACAGGTAGAAAGCATCTTTACCTAGAGAGAAAAAAAAAATTAAGTGCATGTGAATCACATGCAAATTAAAATTACTCTGGTCCATAAATACTTGTTGAATTAATTCATTCTTCCAGATGATCTAAATCCAGTGATTTGAAACATGAAGCGTAATAGTCCTCAGTCCATAAAACATCTTAAATCAGTATCTTCTATTTGGCAATATTTGGGTGATCAGGTTAAAGGTAACATTTACTCACTGTGCAGGAAGACAGGGATAGAGGAGAAATCAAGTGCAGAGGTAAGTAAGCTCCAAGCTCTTGAACGTCAAATGGGAATCAACATTTACAATGTTGACATTACTGTCAACATTTTCTCAATGCTATTTAACGAGGCTTCTGTTTTTAAACTTCTGAAGACAGGAACAGTGACCCCTGCGTGAACTTGCCGGCCTAGCTTTGCTTTACCTTTTTTTTCCCCTAAAATTTTATGGAGTGGAGGGGGCAGTGTATACTTTATAAAGCTCCCTTGTTTGTAAGACTTTTCTTTGCTGACTCTGGACAAGGCAGTGGTGAATGACACAGCTCCTCCAGGACGTGTGGTCTACGGGGACCACAGATCCAGAAATGAATGACGAGAGGCCATGTAACAAATGCAGGAAGTACAGCATCCAGATCAATGATGCTGAAGCCCTGGGCGTGGGGAGCATCCCAGTGAGAAGGGGCACATGGAGGGAATTTTTGAAGATGAACGTGGATTCGCTGCTGAAGCAGGGTGGAGAGCATTTCAAGGAGGGAGAGCTGCAACAGCAAAGGCTCGGAAGCAGCCAAGTGTGGGGTTAGGGGGTAAGATCAGATCAACTCTGCTCTTTCTAGAAGCTTCCCTGGTCCCCCTCAGGACACACTTCAGTGTGACGTACCAGCATACTTAGTGTCGGGCTTAATAAATGTGCACTTGACCCCTGTGCCCGCCTCGACCATTAACCCCCAGGAGCACAGCCTGTGGCTGGGAGAAGCCTGGTCAAGTCTGGTTGAACAAACAAGTCAAAGAAGGCAGGATTCCCATCTATGTCCACTGCAACCCTGGCTCCTACCAGTGTGTCTGGGACGTGGGAGATGCCAGTAGACACCGGTTGAATGAATGGACAGATCAATGTGGGGACACCAGCTATCATTCCCAAACCCACGGGCCCGCCCCTGGAGCCAAGGGCACGCAGGACTCACTGCTGACGAACGACGGCAGCAGCCTCCCGAAGCGCATTAGGGGCTCCTCGTTGAGCTCCGTCGACTTGTCCACCAGCTTGAAGAAGACGTCGTTGGGCTCGCTGGCAGAGCTGTACAGCTCCTTGACATTCACCTTCCTGCCAATGCCCAGGATCACGAAGAAGTAGCCTTTGCACTTGGCCTGCAGGATGGCTCTCTGGGCCTCCTCCAGCTGCTGCTTCTGCACCTCGCCCGTCAGCATCAGCACCACGATCTTCAGGTCCCGGGGGTTGGGCGCACTTTCAAAGATGTTCTGGATGGTGTAGTCGATGGCGCGGCCCAAGGCCCTGGTCCCCTGCAGCTGGGTCATCCTGCTGCCAAGGAAGGCCAGCAGCTTCTCCTTGGAGCCATAGTCAGTCAGGGAGAACTCCACCTTCACGGGCGGCACGCTGGCGTTGTCCACTGCCTCGTAGGGTGCGTGCTGCACCACAGCCACACGGGCGAAGTGCTGGGAGGCCTTGGGGTCCGGGCTCACGTCCAGCTGTCGGACGAGGTACTCAATGTACTTCCTCATCTCGTTGAACTGAAACGGGGTGGTGGACTCGGAGCTATCTAAGATGAAAGCCATGTCGATGTCCACGTCACTGCCTGCTGCCCTCCGGTCCCTGAAGGAAGGCCTCCAGCTGCCGAATCCACAGGATGGGTCGATGTTGCAGATGTCTAGAAAGAAGCGTGGCAGCCTGTTTATTCTGTCACTCTCAGAGTGAGAAACCGCACGTCAGTCTGCAGGGGGTCTGGGGTCATTAAAATTGTCACATAATGTATAAACTGTATACCTTGCTGACATTATTGTGGCCAGATTTCAGTTTTTCATCACCTACCACTTACCAGGGGAAACTAATCAGCAAGCTAAAATCCTTTCTAATATGGCTTTGGGTTCGATCCCCAGGTCAGAAAGATCCCCTGGAGGAGGGCATAGCAACCTACTCCAGTATTCTTGCCTGGAGAATCCCATGGACAGAGGAGCTTGGCAGGCTATAGTCCATGGGTTCACAAAGAGTCAGACATGATTGAGCAATGAACACTTTTGGCATAATGAAAGAGTGAAAAAAGGGGGAAGGAAAGAAAAACACCTTACTTTTTTGCCACTCCTTAAAGAATGTTTTCCAGAAAGTCACAAAGCCAGATTATTAAATTCTGGACTCCAAGGTCAAAACGTAAGCAGAGCCCTCTTGCTCCTTTATTACCTGTGGAATCCAATGCTCTCCTAACAGAGACAGGCTCTATTTGGGGGGAGTCAGCTTCAAGCATGGAAACCACATGTGCACCGTTTACACTGGTAAATACAGGGCCATGTGAGTCTTCGTCTAACTCAGGCCTTTTGTACAGATGGTGATTATTCACTCAATGTCTCCCTGTGGACGGTGTGTTTCACAATTGCAGCTGGACAGGCTTTCCTCTTGGAGAAGCAGCTTACCCAAGCAGACGTGACAAGTCAGGACATTCTTCAAGAAGTCCGTGAGGTCTCCGCCAGCAGGAAGAACAAGGGCATGTCCCACTGCTGTGTTATTGATCTGGTTTAAACAAAAAGAAATGTTCATATACTGGAATATACTGGATGTTACCATAAATACAGCTGAAGAAAACATTAGAGTCACATCAATCAAATAACCCCCCAATAGCTCCTCTTTCTTAGGAAGTAGGGTTAGGAAGGAAGGCACTGATTATAATAGAAAAGCATAGGTTTTCTTCCAACCAGATGAGCTGGAGTTCAAACCCCTCTCCTGCACTCTCTGCTGGACCTGAAGCAAAGTTATTTAACTTCTCTGGAATTCAGTTTCCTCTGCTGCAATCTGGGATTAATGGTAGATTCCCATGAAGTTATTTGGAGGATTAAATTAGGTAATGAAGCTAAAGTGCCTGGTACAGTCTCCAGCAAACAGCAGGGACCTCAATGTTAACTGTTATTTCTAGCAACAATAACAGCAACTAGCCAATGTTGGCTCCATCCCTCTTTCATGTGCCAAGGTCCAGAAAGGGATTTTACAACAAAACAAGCAATCACTTCCAGAAGATTTTAAAAGTCCTGCCAATCACAGCCTCTGACACACCATCAGTAATGATTTATTTTGTGAATAATTGAATGAATGAATAATTGACTGCCTGAAACTATCCTTTTGAGAAACACGCATGGTGGCACTTCCCTAGTGGTCCAATGGTTAAGAATTCGCTTGCCAGTGCAGGGGGACTCAGGTTCAATCCCTGGTCCAGGAAGATCCCATATGCCTCAGGGCAACAAAACCTGTGTGCCACAACTACCGAGCCTGTGCACCTGCAGCCCGTGCTTTGCAAAAGCAGCTACGCAGTGAGAAGCCCGACCCCTCCAACTAGAGAGAGCCCACGTGCAGCAGCAAAGACCCAGTGAAGCCAGTAAATAAGCAGATAAAAAGGAACACGCAAGGTTCTGGACCACCTGGCCCTCACAAGGGGAGACGTACACACATGAGACCCTGCTAGGAACAAACAGCTGGTGAACCCAAGGCAGACACCCAACCCAAACTTGGTGCTCAAACTGGCCTGAAGTTTGGCAGAACAAACCCTGAGAGATGGCACCAGTGACCCAACTCCCTGGCTGACGTGGCACTGATAAAACCATAGCTACTTGGTTTAGAAAGGAAGATGTTAGAGACCAGCTCGCCCTTCTGCATCTGTGCATCTTACCACAGAGAGGTAAGGGGGAGGGCCATGTTACTTTCAGTGACTTGAAGCCAGAAGGTGACTGAACTAAAACCAAGCCAAGATCCTGGTCCCGCTGTTTTCCTTCTTGACCATCATCCACCCATCCTGGACACAACCAGGATCGGCATTGGGCAAAGACTGATTGACTGATTAATCAATTATTTTATATATGTGTATATCACTATAACAATTACACAAGTTATTTAAGCAAATGACAAGGGAATACTTAGCTGCTTCACAGGCAGAAGCTAAAGCTTCCTTGTTCTTTGTTTAAATGACTTGTTTAATTGTTAGATGGCAGCCTAGCTGAGAAACGCCTGAATAGGGATGCAGTCTGGGGGCTGGCTTGCTGATGTCCCTAAGGGAGGGAGGGCTCCCAGGGTCAGCCTGGGAGCATCTCTTCCAAGGTTCGAGGAGGGACCTGGTGGGAGTAAGTCACAGGCACAGTAAGTCGCGCTAGTGCCAGAGCCATCAGGCTGTTCTAGAAATCCCAGCTTGGATACCAGCCTCATCTAGATGCTTTGAGAAGCTATAGGGTGCAAACTGGTCCCAGGTTTGGGCATGGATGTGCCCGAGTGCCTGCTCAGAGCCCAGGAGGCCCGGAACACAGACCTGTAGGGCGTTGATCAGCTGCCGATCCTCCTGGCTCGTGAGGAACAAGGGTGTTATCCCGGCATCTGAGAGCTTGAGCACAGCCTCCCGGAGCTGGGGGGACGCCCTCGTGGGCCTATTGCTGAAGAACACCGCCACCTTCCTCATCAGGAACCCGCTCCGCACCCGCTTAAACGTGTTTCTGGCCACAAAGGACATGGCAGTTTCCAGGCTCTGCTGCTTGGAGGTCAGCGACACCTGGAGGTTCTTGATCTTGTCCAGGAGGATGGACTTCTTCTTGGAGTCAGCAAAGCGGATCTCCGTGGTGACCTCGTTGTTGTAGGTGACCACAGCCACGCGGGCCCCCCGTGGGCAGTTGCTCTCGGCGATGGTCAGGTCGTCCAGAATCTTGAGGACCACCTCCCTCATCCGGCTGAACGTGTCCTGGGTGACCCCCTCGGAGGTGTCCAAGGCGAAAGCCAGCTCCGTTGGGAAGACGGGGCACTCCAGGGGCCCTGTGGGAAGTGGGTGGGGGAGGGGTTCACAGACACACTACTTACCGGAAAAGGGGACTTCTGCTTCCCTCAGAAGGAAGTCCAGTCACCGAGATAACTTACCGTAACAGCAAGCTGGAAAAGAACAGAGGAGCATGAAAGCCACGTCCACCGGGCTTCCACACGCAAGAATAAAACCGCGATGCAGACAGCAGAAACTAGCGTACTTACGGCATTTATCTTTGATGCTCTGGACCAGCGCACATTGCTGCAAAAGGGAGGAGAAAAGACATAAGAAGGCGGACAGGAGGCTCACAGGGCGAGGGCGAGGGCGGCACGCATGCAACTTACGTCCATCGAGTCGCCTCTGCTGCCTTTGTAACCCTGCAAAACAAGGACAGGCGGCTGAGACCTCGCACACGTGCAGCATCCTGCAGAGGAAGAGCCCAGGCCCACGGACGCACACCAGAGGAAGTGAGGTGGTCCCTGGCTGGCCTTGATTGTTCACAGGCTCTCCCTCTAAATTTGACTCAACTGCTCCAGGAGCAAAAGGGAGACAGAAGTGTCTTCAGTTGAGGTTAACAGCCCTGCACCATGGAAACCAGGATGCTCACCACCAATCAGGGTAAACCACACATTCAAGCTTGGGTCTAAAAGCCACTTCCCCCAGAACAGATATGCCTTTCCCTCTACTCTGCCCCTAGGCTTCCCACGTCCTGTCGCAGGAGGGACACCTGGGAGTCAACTGAGCTACCTTGAGGCTCCAGGTCCGAGCATTCTGGCTGGATTCCACCCCCAGGATACACCCAGAGCTGCCCTCGACATCTCCTCCCAGCCTGTGGCTGCCGAGGGTCAGGCCGTCGTCTCGTGGGCTAGCCAGCATCTTTCCATCCAGCTGTGCCTGCGCACCTCCCACTGCCACTGGACTAACCATCGCCCATTAAAGGCTCCCCTCAGTTAGACCCCTGCCTCTGCCTTCTTCTCCTGGGTTCAACCAGCTCAACCCTTTAACATGTTCTTTCAGGGATTATTTTCCTTCCTGCGTTATCTTCCCCACTCTTCTTTGAACTTCATCAATTTCAATGTCAGGAGACAGTACCGGGAGAAATTCAAGCAAGGAAACAAAGACATTTGTAATGAAGGATGTGTACGGGCTGGAGAAGGGCGCCCCCATGGTTCCAGGTGGCAGGTTACTAGTGGGGTTCCGACTATGAATCCCTCGGGGACTTTATAGCCCAAAGGGAGTCTCCTCCAAACCGAGATCTCTACTAACCTTCCTCAAGATGCAATCAAGAGGTATTTAGATGTGTTTACTTTTCTTTACCCTCTACACAAACCTCAAAACCTACACTAGGAAATTTTAAAGGCAACTTACAATACACCCTGGATTACAGAATTTTGCATGAAGTTTCCTTTACCATTGTCTTGGTACTCTAAAATTCAAAAAGTCTTTTCTTCATTGTGATATCAATAAGGGAACCGGTTAAAAAGCAAATAAACAACAAAAATGCAGACAACCCTTTCATAAGGAAAGGAGATAGTGGAAAGTCTTCAAGGACCATGTGGAAGGCTCCCAGCCCTCAAGCAGCTTGACTGGGAATGGGTAGGTACTTACAGATGGCCCTGGGTAACCAGGGTCTCCCTTCTGTCCAGCTATCCCTGGAGGTCCCGAGTTTCCCTGGAAGCAGAATAAACATGTCTCAGTTGTGACAGAAAGTGGAGAATTCTCAGTTCCTACAGTTGGACGGGATAGTAGATGTGATCTTGTCCAACGTCCCTCATCACCAAGAGGAATCTCTCATTTCAAGAGACCTTCAGTGTAGGGACAAGTGGCCCTAACAAAAGAAAGTGCATCCCCCCAAACTCTGTTCTCTGGCAGGTCAAGGGGAGAAGATGCTGGCTTGAGAACCTTTAATAAGACCACGATGGACGTGCAAGAAATCAGTAACTGACAAATCATGAGCTTACTCTTCGAATGTAGAGAACCAGGCCAGTGTTTCCAAACTCCATCATGAGTAGTAAATGATTTAGTTTGAACGTCCTCACTGAGCAAATTAACAGGATAATGATGATGAATTTAACTGTATTTTAAGCTAAAAATACCTGTGAGACACCTTTCCCTGTTTCTAGGTCACAAATTGCTAATTCAAGACTCAGTGCAATTTTAGAGGATGAGTAAATATCCTCTAGGGAGAAAAACACACAACAGAAAGTAGCTTAAGAAAGAGGAGTCTTAGCATGATGGGGAGGCGAGGGAATACGTGGTCTCAGCCTTGCTCGACCGGAGCCTGGAACCCTGGTGAGCACTTTGTGCATCTCATGGAATCCTGTCTGCAACATCCAGTGGGCATGACCGACTGTGTCCACACAGACTTTCAACGTCACTCATTCTGAGTCCCCTGGTGCCAGGCATGGAGTGGACCATGGACTAGTGACCCTCGAGATGCATCGGAGGAGGGGCCCTCCCAGGCCTCCCTGCAGGGGAGCATAACCAAAGGGAGACAGCACTGGCACCGCTGCAGGGGGTCAGGGGGACGTCCATCCAGGGTCAGGGCTCCTCTGCTCCCACCCCCACAACTCCAGCCGGGTCACAGTGAAGAAGGGTGACTCTGAAAGAAGCAGTGGAGTCTTCAGGGTTCAGGCCTGCTGCCACGAACGTTCTGATTCTCCACCTTCAGCCAAGGGACAGGCAAACTTACCCTTCGGCCTCTGACGCCTTTGGGTCCCGGTGGTCCGTCTGTCCCTGGCTCACCAGGATTACCCTGGGAAGACAGCCAGGAAGAAGCACATTAAGCTCTGGAATGGCAAGTCCAACTGAGGGTCCCTGGGGACCTCCGAATCACACTTCCCAGGGCAGCCAAATGGATGTGGCTGGACTTTGATGGATTTTTCCACTGAGTTATCAGATTTAGTCTAAGGTTATTGAACTTAGAATTCACATTAATGACAGCATTATACAGATTACTGGAGAAAGTGAAAGTGAAGTCGCTCACTCATGTCCGACTCTTTGCGACCTCATGGGCTGTAGCCTACCAGGCTCCTCAGTCCACGGGATTTTCCAGGCAAGAACACTGGAGTGGGTTGCCATTTCCTTCAATGGCAACGTACTCCAGTGTTCTTGCCTAGAGAATCCTGTGGATGGAGGAGCCTGGTGGATTGCTATCCATGGGGTCGCACAGAGTCGGACACAACTGAGTGACTTAGCATGCATGCATGTGTACAGATTATATTTTATTGCAGTGTCATTTCATTTAATCCTCACAAGGGCCATGCCAAGTGCTTATCGTCATCTTCATCTGACTGATGAAGGAAGGTCTGAGAGAAGTTGGGTCTTTCCCAGGGTCACTCAGTTCATGTCTAACCCATGACTAGACCCAAGATACGGTGACCTTCAGCCGTGCTCCCATCAGACTCATTCAAAACAATGAAGATGTCTACCCACTAGGGGAATGCTTACCTTTGGACCTGGGTATCCAGGGAATCCTCTTTCTCCCTATAAAAGATAAATAAATGACTCAATATTTGGGTCCCAACGTAAAATCATCTAACATAAATTATTCTCAAGCAGAAAAGAAAGCGATCTAGCGTCACCAAGAGAAGAAGTTCACCATGTTACGATTAAATTCTATGAGATAAATCTTTAAAACTACAACATGTCAGAGTTCAAGACTCCTCGGCAGATACATACTTTCTTGCCCCTGCGTCCTTCACTGCCAACTCCATCTCGCCCATCATCTCCCTGAAAGAATGGAAAGACGGCATTACTGCAGGGACCCATGTCAGGCACTCCACGACCTTCTTTGTCTAAAGCCTTGAGCAGTGCGTCAGATCAAGGTATAGTTCAGGGCAAAGTTCCTACACCCACCCACCCTTCAGTGTGAACTAGACCATGTCTATAGGTGGGTGAGCTTCATGGACTACAATGTAAAAAACTGCTACAAGCTATTGGTAACAATGCTGTTTGGATGCAGAGTCAGAGCCATGGAGCCAGGGAATCTTAGAGTCCATAGGACTCTTGAAGGTCACCTTGACCTATGGATCTATGAGTCTTTGTTGTTGGTGGTTTAGTTGCTAAGTCATGTCTGACTCTTTTTCATCCCCATGGACTGTAGCCCACCAAGCTTCTCTGTCCATGGGACTTCCCAGGAAAGAATACTAGAGTGGGTTGCCATTTCCTTCCCAGGGGATCTTCCCAACCCAGGGGCTGAACTCACATCTCCTGCATTGACAAGCAAATTCTTTACCACTGAGCCACCAGGGAAGCCCCATGAGTCTTTGATTCTACTTCAAACAAAGCACATGGGACTCAATCTATACCTTCCTGCGTCTTCTTTGCTCAGCCCCTGCTCCCCTCTCCTGGGCACCCCTTCCCTTCCTTCCAGGTCACGGCTCTAGATTTCCTTTCTTCCCAAAACCCGTCTCCCTGTACTCGGAGACTTGTCCCTATCACTCTCTCCTGGGGGGGCTCTCCGAACTGGACACTGTTCATTATTCCAAAAGAATCAGAAGAATGTACTTGAAATATACAATAATACCTATAAAACACATGCAGAACATGCCCCTTAGTTAATTTACAGTTTTAAACAACTAAAGAGTTGTTGCCCCAAATTAATCGAGACAGAATCAAGAAGAGATTTTTTTTCAATGATTTGAGTCGTTTTTAAAGTTTGATTTTATTTTTCCCCTCTGCTTCTGAGACTAAGCAATAGCAACGGATTTTTAAGCTGCCATTCACTACAGAGAAATTACAAACACAAGAGTAATATTTTCAAGCTTTGGGATCACGAGTCAGATCAACCTGGCCCATGTATGGAGTATTTAGGTGTCGTAACTCATCTTAAGAAACTCCCCAATGTACTGGAGATATTTTTTTTTCCTAGATATAAATATATGTTACAACATTATTGTAAGTGAGCAGTTAGAGGATTTTTAAATATTTTTAAAATGAATTCCCAAAGTAAGAATTTCCATTCTGGGATATCTCATTCGTTCCCGGGTGGCTCAGATGGTAAAGAACCTGGCTGCCAACGCGGCAGGCCCGGGTTCGATCCCTGGGTTAGGAAGGTCCCCTGCAGGAGGGCATGGCAACCCACTCCAGTCTTCTTGCCTGGAGAATTCTATGGCAAGAGGAGCCTGGCAGGCTACAGTCCATGGGGTCACAAAGAGTCGGACAGGAGTGAGCAACTAACACTTTCACTTTCATATCTCATTCAAAACAAACTGTTTCAGTCTGAACTGAGATCTTATCAAAGCTCACTCCATTTTAAACCAAGGACATTTCTTTCTTTACAGAAAAGCTCCATCTAGTCGGACTTGAAAAGCATTTGCAAGACCTGAAATGAAGGTGGTTCGAGGGTCAAGACACCACCACATTCACTCCTCAGAAAAAAAAATCTAGAAAACCTGCCTTTGTTCACTACCTCTCCAATGAAATAAGAAGTATTTCGAAACTCATATGCACCAAGTTTCACTATTTTCAATCATATCCCCAGTAACATAAGAGCAGCTTGTCACTGCATGGAACCAACCCAAGCAGCAATGACAAAGCCCAGCCCAGCCCAAGGCCCAACTGCCTGCTCCCCGAGCATCTCAGCAGAGTCGACAGAAGCCGGGGCCCCATGCACATGGCGACCTTACCGTCTCCCCACGAGGACCCCGGTTCCCGATGCTCCCCTTAGGTCCTGGATCTCCGGGCTCACCCTAGACATGAGAAACGGGGCTGAGACGACTCAGACTGTGGTTTCGGGACTGCGCTTGCTCTGCGTGATGTCACTGGCAGGCTGCCACAAGCTACTAGCTTCACCTTTTAGATTTTGAGGTTAGTGAGTTTTTTACATTGCAGGGCTCATGCGTGAACTCCTGGAAGAGAATCCAGGCAGGCTTCTATGCTTGTTCTCTCCATCATTACAGCAAGGGGACAGGCTGCCGGGGAGGAGAGAGAGGCAGGCACAGGAAAGAGGGCTGCGTGGAGTCAGCAGTGAAACCCTGACACCTCACTCAGGGCAGAGAGGCGAGGCTGAGTTGCCCGAACTCACTGCTCTCCCCGAGAAATGCTGCGTCTCAGACGAAGGACAGCAGCTCTTCCCGGGGCTTGTAGACTGTCAGCCTGCATCCAGCAAGCTGCTGTTACCCAAAGCCGCTGGTTCTGGGGCCCTTGGACCAGCTGCATGTGGCCAGCGAGGCTGCTGGACCATCTGGAGAACACTCGAAGCATCCGGAGGTAGTCGATGTGCCCTGGGCTCCCTGAGCCGTCCTCACAAGCCCGGACTTAGATGCGGCAGGCCAGTAGTGGCTGGTGTCCTAGCTACGCGAATATACACCAATCCACTGCTCAAAGCCCATGCACACCCTCGAGGCGGGGACGGTGATCCCCCGGCCCAGCCGCTGTCAGCAGGGGCGGCGGGTGGAAGAGACCAGAGGGGAGAAGGGTGAGCACACCAAGCAGCTGGACAGACTGACAGATGAGGGAGCCGGGACAGGGTATTTGGGGGAGGGGCTGCTTGGCCTCCAGAAACACGCGTTGCCCTTGTCCCGACAAACCTTTCTTCCCAGGGGCCCAGTTCTGCCGCGTTCTCCAGGAGCACCTGCGGTTCCCCCGCTTCCCTGGAGCAGGAGGTGGGGAGAGAGGCAGTAAGACATCCACCCCTCCAAAGCCAAAGGGTCCGAATCCCACTTCCTGCAGCCCCCACCTGGCCTCTGCATGGAGGTCAGAACCTGCAGCTCTCTGCCACTTCCAGCCCTGGAGGCCCCCGTGCAAACATGCATGGAGAGGGCCTATGCCAACCTAAAATATGAGCGTGACCTCTTTTCACATGTGTGCACACATCCCAGGAATTAACGTTCACCTCCTGAGTTGCTGACTAGGGACAACCACGCAGCTGTATACAGCATTCCCTCCCCTCGCTTTCCACACCTCCCCGCAAGCACCTGATTGTACAGGTGTGGAAACCTATACACACTCAAACGTCGAGTGAGAGAATAGATCAACAAAGGGACACGGCTCCTAAAATACAGGACAGCCCACAGAGCCCAGAAATGACCCCGCCGGGCCCAGCAAATCCAGATGGTGATGGCTGTTTGTATTGCTTGCTATTTGAAGAGTTTCACCTCACCTCTGCACCATCAAAAAAATCTTGACTAATCAGAGCTTAAATATATGTTAGGAAAAAAACACACAAGCTTTTAAAATAGGTATCTATCAGAGTTCAAATTGAGGGAAGACTTCCCAAGCAAATAGCGGTTCTCACAAAGTTCCTATTGGCCCTGTAAGACACTTCTGGGCGTTTACCTAGCCTCGGGTCAGTTCTTCGCCGGTTTATTAGTCATGACTATTTTCTGTAACAAACAGTAGGATGGCTCCCTCAGGATCACAGCAGACCCCAGGGACACCAAAGTGTGGAGCGTGAGGGCACCCAGGCCCGTCTCAGCTACACCAACTTGCTTCTGTTCATCATCGCTAACAGCTGAGACAGATGCTGACGTCTGCAGTGGTGGCAAGTTTAAGGACCATCTTCCACATCACACTTAAGGGTGGGGGAATTTCTTTACACAGAATATCAGAGCACAGAAATAATTTCCAGCAGTACGGTGTAATCTGAGCATCTTAGTAGATTCACCTGACTTCCTGAGTCCACCCTAAGACTTCTGCAGCGAGGTCCATCCTTGCTTTGCTCACCACCCACCCGGCCTATGTCCACTGGAACTTAGCCCAAGGAGTCCCAAGAAAAATGGTCTCTAACTTCCTCAGGGTGGATGAGCCAGTTACTATGAGAACTGAGGTCTGTGTTGTGAAAGTGTCGGGCTGAGGGGTCCCACCATCCACGAAACACAGGCTATCCATGCTGGCTGTTTAGCGAAAGAGGGGTCAAGACGGACTTACCCTAGGTCCAGGAATGCCCTGTTCACCAATCAGGCCTGGAGGACCGGTGGGACCAGGCGGACCCTGAAGAAGTAAGATGCCCACGTAAGTGCTGTGTGGAGGCAACCCGCCACGACCACCACAGGACCCACACAACGGGAGGTTACTCTGCACGGGAAGGAACAGCTCCCTGGCGCAGGCCACAGCATGGATAAACCTCAAACACGTGATGTTGAGTGAAGGAAGCCAGATACAAAAGGCCACCTGGTAAATGCTTCTGTTCATATAAAAGGTTCAGAAGATGCCAGTCCACCAAGGCAGAAAGGGAATCAGTGGTTGCCAGGAGCTGGGAGGGAGGTGCGGCATGACTGCCTAACGGGCACAGTGTCTCCTTGAGGGACAATAATCGTGCTTTGAAACCTGATAGAGATGCTGCTTGGGCAATGCTGGGAATGCTCTCAGTGCCCCTTCAAAAGATTAAATTTTGTGTTCAATTTTGCAAAACTGATTGTCACCTCAATTTAAAAAATATATAAGGTAAGACTTGGCTCGGTGGTGAAGAATCCGCCTGCCAATGCAGGAAATGCAAGAGACATAGGTTTGATCTCTGGGTTGGGAAGATCCCCTGGAGGAGGAAATAGCAATCCACTCCAGTATTCTTGCCTGGAGAATCCCATGGACAGAGGAGCCTGGTGGGCCACAGTCCATGGGGTCTCAAAGAACTGGACACGACTGAGCTACTAAACAACAACAGCAAGACATCTGGGAACGTATCACAGGACACGCGGGCATGCCGGGGTACTGACCTGCGCGCCTCTGGTCCCCTGCTCTCCCACGGGGCCCTGCGGGCCGGGGCCGCCCTGGTTGCCCTTTGAGAGGAGAGAAGAGGCAGGGAGAGGTCAGCCATCTGGGCTCCGGTCACATCTGGAGGAGGGCGCAGGGAAATGTCCCAGCTGTTCTGGGGGGTCAGAAGTAACACTGCAGCTCCAGGGAGAGGCATTGGACATTCAGAGCCAGTTGTCACTTGGCACCCTTAGAATCAATTGCCCCACTCATCTCACCTTTTCCTCAAGATGACTTCATGACATGAAGCTATTTCAGCCCACACCTGTCTCACAGAGACAGCTGAGAGGCAGAGCCGCCGAGACCAGTAAGTGGGCACGTCCCCAGCAGGAGATGTCCAGGACACGGCCTCCTGCCTCTTTCCTGTTCCCTCTCTGCCATCCCCCATTCCTACGGCCACTTTCATTCTGATAACCATTCTCACTGCATCATCAAGATTCTCCCAAGCCTTTGCAGAAAAGGCTAAATTCAAGGAGATGGTAGGAAAGCTGCTGTTGGAGCCACAAGCCTTGATGGCAAAAGAGAGAGTCCCTCTTAATTTCTGGGTGGGATGGGAGGGCCAGCCCCTGGGAGCCCCTGGTGAGTTATACAATAATGACATCAAGGAGATGGCGATGGAGAGGCTTTACCTTAGCTCCTGCTGGTCCCCTTCGGCCAAAGCCACCCTGGGGAGAAACCACACAACTGTGAAGGGGAGGCAGGGAGGCTGGAGGAGTGGGCACCTTCGCCACACCCGCTGGGAGCCAGACGCTGTGCCTACCGGCCCGCAGGAAACTCTCATGAGTGACACCTTTCCCCTCCTCCCCCCCACCCCACCGAGGGAAGGGTGTGCTCCCACGCTGCCCTTGTCAATCACCTAAATGGAAGATTTGAGAATGACTTCAGACCTGCCAAGCAAAGCAAGGAGTCCTCGGGCTACGTGGCCCCAGCCAGTTTCAAGAAAACAGGAATGCCGACCTGGCTATTTTTCTTACGTTTTCCTAACTGGAGGGAGGTAAGACGGCAATTATAATGGAAGGAAGCCCCAGACTCTCCACACTGCCGCGGCCAACTATAACACACACTCGGTTAAGTAACGTGTCCAGAGCACATGTGCAACAACCTAAAAGCCCAGCTGTCTCAGTTTGGGCTCAAGACTCGGCAGCATCTTCCCTGATGCTCCAGAAGTGAACCTTAGTTCAAATAAATGTGGGCGTGCTTGTGAGTACTCCAGTAAGTCCCACCTTGTGATTCTTTCCTCTTTGGTGGAAAGGTTTGGGGGTGGGCCCCCATCCTGGATACATCTTTGCGAGGTTAGGAGGTGGAATTCCAGAGCCTGTCATCAGCCAGCCTGTGACAGGCATGGCTCGTCTGCTTCCTCAACCCAAGAAGCACCTCCACGGCCCGCCATGGACCACCCAGCGATATTCTGGGGCCGCCACTCTGCCGTGACTCACTGCAATGGCAGCTCGTCCAGTGAAGACCTGGGCCTCCGTCTAGGGATGAACTGTGGACCGGTGGGAGAGGTGCCGCCAGGCCATGCCTCCACAGGGCAGCAACCTGCTCACTCCTCACAGTCATCCCCGAGTACGACCGGAGGCCACCTGTGCTCAGGCCACACGGGACAGGAGGCAGCCCAGGAGAGGACGGCTTTCATCTCAGCGTGAGCCTCACTTGGGGAGCTCCTAACAGAAGTCCCAACTTGGCCACACTGAACTCAAACCCCAAGCTTAGAAATACAACTGAATTCTGTGCTCATCATGGAAACAAGTTTTGGCTCTGTCCACAAAGCTGGACGGCACAACAGTAGACTGTTTCATCACTGCTTTCCATTGTATAGATCAACAGTATTACTCAAAATTTATACTCGAGACTTTTAAGAGAGCAGTTTTCAAAATTTAAGTTTTCTTCTGAATGTTAAAAGCAAGGTGATACCCATAGCATATCACCTGCTTACAGGTAAGAGTCATTTCTTTTGAAAGCCCCCGTTAGCATGAATCCTGTCGTTTCTTTTAAAAGCCGCTGCCAGCAGACACCCTCGAGTGATCCAGCTATGGATCCCGCAGCGTGTGACTTCCCTGGGTGACACAGAGGAGGGCGCCCCGGTCTCAACCCTCCCCACCACCGTCCCCAGCGAGATGCTGAGCAAACACCTTTCTCAGGCACCCACCAGCACCCTGAACTGACTAAGGATTCACAAGCTTCTGGACCATCTTCTTCCAGCTAGGAGGGCCGAGCTCCGGGTACCCCCTGGGCCCTGGAAGCATTCAAATGGCTTCCCAGTGATCATCCATCCCCCTCTGACCTCAGCAATTCTTCAACAAGACAAAGACAAAGACGAAGCAGTGAGTGGTCTGCAACAGGCATTTCTGAAATGCCTTGGAAAAGCAACGGTGAGAAGTATTTCACTGGAAAACTGGCTCTGGTTTCACTGCTTGACTTACAGCAGCGGAAGAACAACAAACAATCATCAAACAAAATAAACACACACCCCGTCTGCCTCCCTGCCCCTAATCCCCTCACTCTTTCTGTATTTCTGTTGGATTTTTTAATTATTCAGTGGGATAAAGTCTGGCCAAATAGTCAAAAGCAGCAAAGATATTACTTTTTAAAGTGTCTGTCTGGTCTGTTTTGGAGAAGGGCATGGCAACCCACTCCAGTGGCAGATTCTCTCTTGCCTGGAGAATCCCATGGACAGGGGGCCCTGGCAGGCTACAGTCCAAGGGGTCCCCAAAAGATGGACAGGACTGTGTGACTTAACACTTTGGTCTGTTTCAGGAGGGGAAGGAAGCAGATTGGGGGTGGGTCAAGAGTAAATGATAATGACAAAGGGTATGAAGAAGCAGCAACAGGTGGCTTCTAAAATCCCTTAATTCCCCCAATAAAAAGTTGCTCAGTAGCTCTGAGTAGGAAGTCTGGCAGAGTTAGGCAAATAGTTCAAAGCCTACCCCCACAAGCCCCAAGAGACACTCACGCTCTTCCCAGGTTCTCCAGGCCCTCCAGACACCCCGTCTCTCCCAGGGAGACCCTGGCGTGGGAGAGAAAACTGATGTAAGATTCTCCGCAAAGAAGACTGTGTAACTCAAATTCTGCCCAAGACGCCGGGGGACGGGGGTGCATACAGAGAGGGCCAGTCACCCACGCCAGGGATGCCTCAGACACAGGTGCTCTCTGCCCCCCATGAGGCTTTGGCTTGACACACACTCTCTGGAAACATCTAGGGGGCACAAACTCCGCCCAGAAGAAACCCCTCTTGGGAGGGGCTGTTTGAGTTCCCCTTGGAGACCCCTTCTCAAGCATGCATGCTGGGTTCCAGGCTCTCTGCTCCCAACCTCGACCTTGTGCACCCACAGCCTCAAGGCCCCCATCCACGGCCCCCAGGGCTGGCAATGACCCAGCGCAAGGCTAGCCCCCTGGGCCTGCACCCCAGGGAGGGTCTACAGAGCAGAGCACTGTACCACGGGGCCGATGTCTCCGGTTTCTCCTTTGGCTCCTCTCTGCTGGCTGTCCTGTCCTGAATTGCCCTGAAAAGAGCACAGGTGGGGAGTAAGTCGCACATGCGTATACAGAAAGCCACTGCTGCGGGGGGCCAGGGACCAAAAAAATTGCAGTGACGTCTGCAGCTCAGTGCTTCAGCCACATCCCGTTCCGGTAATGCCCATCCCGCCCGACAGAGCTTGCTGTGGGGTCAGCCATCGCTCTAAGCCCCAGCTGGGGTGGGGGTGATGGCTCTTCCTCCAGGTTCCTTCTCCTGGGGAGGACGGCGGCCAGGCTCACGCTTGCCTCGTCCTGTCTGGACCCCAAGAGGCTGGCCCAGTGGTGGTCAGTTGCTGACAGGTTTTATAGCCCCATAAAACAGGAAAAGCTGTAAACGCTTCTCTTTCTCTGACCCAAACTTAAAGCATCCCGAGACCACACTTTACGGAAGCTTCTTGGGTCCGAATAGGAGAGGCTTTGCAAAGAATTATTTTGCAGTTAGAGAGCAGAGACATCTCTAGCCACCCCAAAATTCTAAGAAAAGGACTAACCACATATTTCGCCAGCATGCTTTAAAGCAATTTCAATGGTGAAATCCTTCCTTTCAATCCACCTCTCCCCACACCCCTGTTCCCCAGGCTCAAGTCTCATATTAGTGACGAAGAGTCAGCTCCTCTTACCGGGTCGCCTCTGATCCCGACATCACCTCTCTCCCCTTTGTCACCTTTGGGTCCTTTGTCACCCTAAATAAAAACCACAAGCAGAGCCTGAGAATTAGTCTCACATTTTCATCTCGCCCTCAAAATTGCATTCGTCCCATCACAAATCTTAAACTGAACAGTGTTCCAGCAGTTACCATTTACTCATTTGCCACAAAGGTCAAACTATCTCCAAGCATTTCAGGTAATCCCCAAGTACTTATGGAGACCTGCACTGTATCAGGCGCTGGGGATTTATTTCAACAAAACACACTCGGGTCTTGCCCCATGGGACATACTCTCCAAACAAGAAAAGACAACGTAAATATGTCATGACTGACAGGGGAGCTAGGAGATGCCAAGAACGCACCCCAAGAGGAGGTCAGGGAAGGCTGCCCAGAGGAAGCGGTCTTATATACAAGGGAAAGAAATCATCGTTGAGTGAAGCATTCGTCGCTTCTGCAGGACAGCCACACTATGGACATGTGCTTACCCTCCTTCCTGGACTCCCTTTCTCTCCAGAAGTGCCGGGCAGCCCTTTGTCGCCCTGCCAAAGGCAACAATAAAACGTCAGTCCTGGCGCAATGTCTGCCGGAGACTGACGGATCAGTCACCAGCATCTTCAGGCCCAAGCGCAGTTTGCACTTAAGAGTGGAAACTCACTTACATCTTCACCATTAAGACCGTCCAGTCCAATTTCTCCTAATTCACCCTGTCAGGGGACAAGATGCATGAGTGAGTGCAAAATCTGGCAGAATACTGGGAAAGTTTTAAACATACAAAGAAAACCAGGCTGAAGTACCTTCTCTCCTGGGAATCCACGCGAGCCCTGGAAGGGAGGGGAAGAAGGAATGTGAGCTCCTTCCTGGAGGCTGGAGAGGGTAAGCCAGAGTAGGCTACGGGCTGACCCCTCCCCATCCCCAACACAAAGGGCGGGGTCGAAAAATTCAGTTTTAGAGATTCACTTGTTGGGATAGCTTTCTCTCCATCAAAAAGGGATCATAGGCTAACCTGCCTGGACCTGAGTACATGGGTGTTGTCGGCCCCCCTGGGATTGGGGGGCTGCAGGCCAGGGGCAGGAGCTCCAAGGAGGCCCCTTTGCAGCACTGCAGTGTGGGGGCTGGTCCCTTGACATGGGCTCCCAAGCTCCAGCAGATGCAGAAGAGTCATCTGCCCTCGATCCAAGTGTTTCACACGCAGAAACTTCCAGCACAGGAGTCCTCTCCCAATCCCCGGCCCCCCACTTCCCTCACTCCCCCCACGTCCGTGGCTCTAAAGACTCTGGGCACCGGTCCTCTCTCGGCCCAGCCCAGGTTCTCTCTGTCCTGTCAGTACCTGCTGGTCACTTCACATTGCCATAGGCAACTTGTCTCTTCAACCTCAGGTTCCCTTCCCAACACGGCCTGTGCTCCTGAACCTGCCAGGCCCGGGGCCACCTCCATGCGAGGCAGCCGGCTGCCCAGCACTGAGCGGAGAAGCCGGGCGGGCATCCTCCTGCCCCAGGAGGTGCTGGGAGGGGCTGCCTCCTTCTGCACACGTGCGGGGCTGCAGGGGTACCCCCCACACTGAGGGGCGTCCACACTCCACCTTGACTCCTCTCTGCCCGGGGCAGCCCTGGAAACCTTGAGTGCCGTTCACGCCAGGAGGACCGCGCTCACCCTGTGGGGAGACACAAAGGGGTTCTGCAGGTTGGACCTTCTTGTCGAGTGTGTCCACCGAGCGGGCATCATTGAGGAGGGCTTGCATTAGGCGGGGCTGATGGGTGATGTGCCAGGCGGGCCTCCGGGCTCCTTGCACTGGGCCTGGAACCTGCAGATCCCTGCCCCGGAGGGAGACGGGCTGGGGCAGTCAGCAGCACAGGGCGCCTCCTGGTGGGCAGAGGACGAGCAGGCCCTGGGGGACTGCATCTGGTGAGGACTGGGCCCCTGGAGGACCCTCAGGTTGGCTGCTCCTCAGTGTGGTCCCTGGTTTCAGTTCTCCAGTGAGGTCCAGGCCCAGTGGTGACACCCAGCTCTGCTGATGGGACCTTTGTGGCTTCCAGTCCTTCCAGACCTTTGTCCTCCTGGGAGGACCTTCTAGTCCTCCCACTGGGGCTCTCTGTCCCCACCAGGAGCTCTCTATCTCCACCAGGAGCTCTCTATCTCCATCCCAAGGCTGGGCCTTGTCGGTTCTCAAAAACCTCTCAAGTCACCTCTGGGTCAGGTTCTGCTTCCCAAAGGCCCTGCTGCAGATTCCACCCACCCCCACTGAACACCTTGGCTCCTGATAACCCAACCGCCCTCAGGGAGGCTCCTCTCAAAGGGTGTCACCCCTAAAATCCTGCCGAGGTTTCCCCTGCACCCCAATCCAGCCCACTCGCCTCTTGCCTGGGTATCTGAATTTGGCAGATGCTGGGTTTGGCATCCCCGGTGACCCTCTGTCTCCAAAGCCACTCTGTCCCCCTTCTGACATGGAATAAGTGAAGACCTGCGCTTCATACCCACATGCTTCAGACCAGTTCCTGTAGCACAGAGCTCTGAGTTGAGTTGTTAAGACAGAGAGGAATTCATGGTTTTCCCAAGGGGAAAGATTGGAAATCAAACAGATGAACTCCACAATTCAGTCCCAACATGTAAGGAACAAGGAGGGAATAAAGACTTAGGGAATAAAGCAACGTTGACTTACAGGTCCACCTTCATCACCAGGATAACCTCGGTAGCCATCTTCTCCAGGAATGCCCTAGAACAAAGTCATCAGTTGCTTGGTTAAGAGCTGTGGTTTTCTTCGTTTCCTACTTAAGCATCTCCCTGATCCTCCTTCACACAGCAGAGCCGTGTATTAGGTATCCCTTGAAGGTGACAGCTTTCCACACATTATTTCAGTGCAATTATTCTATCAGGATCTTTAAGGCTCTTGATCTACCAAGAAATACTGTGTGTTTCCTGTAACTTAGAAGCAAATGCAAAGGTGAATGGAATTGTTTCCTTAATTTCTTTTTCTACTTTCTCATTATTAGTGTATAGGAATGCAAGGGATTTCTGTGTGTTGATTTTATATCCTGCAACTTTACTATATTCATTGATTAGCTCTAATAATTTTCTGGTGGAGTCTTTAGGGTTTTCCATGTAGAGGATCATGTCATCTGCAAACAATGAGAGTCTTACTTCTTTTCCAATTTGGATTCCTTTTATTTCTTTTTGTGCTCTGATTGCTATGGCCAAAACTTCCAGAACTATGTTGAATAGTAGCGGTGAAAGTGGGCACCCTTGTCTTGTTCCTGACTTTAGGGGGAAATGCTTTCAATTTTTCACCATTGAGGATAATGTTTGCTGTGGGTTTGTCATATATAGCTTTTATTATGTTGAGGTATGTTCCTTCTATTCCTGCTTTCTGGAGAGTTTTTATCATAAATGGATGTTGAATTTTGTCAAAGGCCTTCTCTGCATCTATTGAGATAATCATATGGCTTTTATTTTTCAATTTGTTAATGTGGTGAATTACATTGGTTGATTTGCGGATATTGAAGAATCCTTGCATCCCTGGGATAAAGCCCACTTGGTCATGGTGTATGCTCTTTTTAATGTGTTGTTGGATTCTGATTGCCATTGCAACGAAAAGAATAAAATACTTAGGAATGTATCTACCTAAAGAAACTAAAGACCTATAGATAGAAAACTATAAAACACTAATGAAAGAAATTGAAGAGGACACTAATAGATGGAGAAATATACCATGTTCATGGATCGGAAGAATCAATATAGTGAAAATGAGTATACTACCCAAAGCAATTTACACATTCAATGCAATCCCTATCAAGCTACCAGCGATATTTTTCACAGAACAGGAACAAATCATTTCAAGATTTGTATGGAAATACAAAAAACCTCGAATAGCCAAAGCAATCTTGAGAAAGAAGAATGGAACTTGAGGAATCAATTTGCCTGACTTCAGGCTCTACTACAAAGCCACAGTCATCAAGACAGTATGGTACTGGCACAAAGACAGAAATATAGATCAATGGAACAAAATAGAAAGCCCAGAGATAAATCCACACACCTATGGACACCTTATCTTTGACAAAGGAGGCAAGAATATACAATGGAGTAAAGACAATCTCTTTAACAAGTGGTGCTGGGAAAACTAGTCAACCACTTGTAAAAGAATGAAACTAGATCACTTTCTAACACCGCACACGAAAATAAACTCAAAATGGATTAAAGATCTAAATGTAAGACCAGAAACTATAAAACTCCTAGAGGAGAACATAGGCAAAACACTTTCCAACATAAATCACAGCAGGATCCTCTATGATCCACCTCCCAGAATTCTGGAAATAAAAGCAAAAATAAACAAATGGGATCTAATTAAAAGCTTCTGCACAACAAAGGAAAATATAAGCAAGGTGAAAAGACAGCCTTCTGAATGGGAGAAAATAATAGCAAATGAAACAACTGACAAACAACTAATCTCAAAAATATACAAGCAACTTATGCAACTCAATTCCAGAAAAATAAATGACCCAATCAAAAAATGGGCCAAAGAACTAAACAGACATTTCTCCAAAGAAGACATACGGATGGCTAACAAACACATGAAAAGATGCTCAACATCACTCATTATTAGAGAAATGCAAATCAAAACCACAATGAGGTACCACTTCACACCAGTCAGAATGTCTGCGATCCAAAAATCTGCAAGCAATAACTGCTGGAGAGGGTGTGGAGAAAAGGGAACCCTCCTACACTGTTGGTGGGAATGCAAACTAGTACAACCACTATGGAAAACAGTGTGGAGATTCCTTTAAAAATTGCAAATAGAACTGCCATATGACCCAGCAATCCCACTTCTGGGCATACACACCGAGGAAACCAGAATTGAAAGAGACACATGTACCCCAATGTTCATTGCAGCACTGTTTATAATAGCCAGGACATGGAAACAACCTAGATGTCCATCAGCAGATGAATGGATAAGAAAGCTGTGGTACATACACACAATGGAGTATTATTCAGCCGCTAAAAAGAATACATTTGAATCAGTTCTGTTGAGATGGATGAAACTGGAGCCGATTATACACAGTCAAGTAAGCCAGAAAGAAAAACATCAATACAGTATACTAACATATATATATGGAATTTAGAAAGATGGCAATGATGACCCTGTATGCAAGACAGCAAAAAAGACACAGATGTGTATAGCGGACTTTTGGACTCAGAGGGAGAGGGAGAGGGTGGGATGATTTGGGACAATGGCATTGAAACATGTATACTATCATGTAAGAATCGAATCACCAGTCTATGTCTGATGCAGGATACAGCATGCTTGGGGCTGATGCATGGGGAGGACCCAGAGGGATGTTGTGGGGAGTGAGGTGGGAGGGGGTTTATGTTTGGGATTGCATGTACACCCGTGGTGGATTCATGTCAATGTATGGCAAAACCAATACAGTATTGTAAAGTAAAATAAAGTAAAAATAAAAATTTAAAAGAAAAAGCAAATGCAAAGAATCGTTGCTGACCATCGTAGTGAGGCTGCCAGTCAATGATGCCACTGCTCTCAACATGGTTTTATAAGTTAAAGAAACAATGCAGAACTGAACCTGATGGAAAGGAGGCAGGAGCAGACACGGGGAAGGGTCTGCCCCTCAGACCCCTGTCCTACAGCACAGCTATTCCTGCTCCTCCCTCTCCATCTCCCTGCCATGACAGAGGAGAAATCTCTCAGCCAGAGCAGCGCCAGCTCTGAAGCTAGTCTCAGGTGGAAAAGAGGGTAAAGCCACCTACCTTTGGCCCGATGCTGCCTATGGGCCCTCGGTCTCCTCTTTGTCCAGAGCATTTGCAGGGAATCCCACAGCAGGCTTTCTCAGCGATGTTGTCCTACGGAGACAAAAGGCAAAGTTCACCCCTCAGTAAATGCCTAGGAAAAAAGCATAAGTCTGAGGAATGTGGCATTCATAGCAAGAAATCGCATACTCCCCGTGACATTTCCTCAAAGACTTAGCCATCAGCAGGCTATGGGATGTCACAAACAGAGTCTGAAGAGCCGCCAAAGATAATACATCCTATTCATAAAATATTCACCTAAGGCTGGGCCTTATTTCTAAAGTTTCCAGCATAGATACTCAAGCTTCAGTTGTTAAGTATAACATAGATATCTTTAAGCTGCAAAAAGCAAAGCCTAACAAACCCTTGCAGATGGCCAGGATGGAAGGGGGTTTTAGAGCAGACCATATGTCTTTCCCTGAGCCCTGGGCAGAGTCACAGAACAGGGTACCTTCCTAGAGAGAAGGCCTGGGAGTGGCCATGGGGTGGGGTCCCTGCCTGAGCCATGAGCACCCCACCTCTGGTCACCAAGGCCTCCAACATCCATCAGATACCCTGGACATGACCTCCCAGCCCAGCCCCTGGCCTCATGTGGGAAAGCGCACACCCAAGATACATTCCCACCTGCTGAACTCATGAGGGTCAATGCATTTGCTTGCAGTGAATTTCCTAGAATTTTCACACTCTCCAAAGTCCCAAATTTGTCTACTAACCTCCTTCCACTAAAAAAAAAAAAAAAAAAAAAAAAAAATCCTAATCCCAGTCCTAGGAAGAAGGCAGGAGGGAAAGAATGGGCAGAGTCACTGAATTCTGCAGTTCACTGCTGCCACCACCAAATAGTCTCTAAGTTGAGCGCTCAGGCCCACATCCCAAAGCCCCCAGGCTCACCTCTAACCCACCAGCTGAGAAGTTGAACTCAGGGGGATTAGGAAGCCTCATGGTCTGTCCTCATTTGCAGCAAAGGAAACTAGAAGAGAAGGCAATAGAAGCCCCTTTCCACCTAGAGATGATCTTTTCCTGCCTACTCTTGTTTTCCCTGTTTCCGGCTTGGAGAGGGTTGATCTCAATGCTGACTTCTCAGCCACCTTATAAAGGGAAAAACGTCTCATTAACAGAGCCGAGGCTGCTCTGAGGCAACAGCTGCCTGGACACCCGTTTCCCAGGTGGCCGTCTTTCCAGTCCTCAGAGAGCTCCCTCCCCAGGACTCGCGTGATGGCAACAAAGCAGGTCCCTAGTGAATCAGAGGAATTAAGCTGCCCACCCAGGAGTCTCTCCTCCATTTGCCTGGTGATGACGGACTGTATTATCCTGAGATGCCCCAACTTGCGGCATCTAGACCAACATGTATACAGATACACAAAACACTCACAAGCTGCTCGGCTAGTTCGTAGTCTAGGTCCAGCAAGTTCAGCCTCAGGGGCCGGTTGTACGTGAATCCTCGCCCGAACTCCAGCTGCATGAGCTGCTCCAAGTTGGCGACGCGTTCGAGGCCCACCAAGATCAGAGCTCGGACACCTGCAGGGACAGGTCCACTTAAGACTGCTCACATGGGCATTCAAGAAACACAGCGCTTTCCTCCCACCTCTATTTTTTAAAGAAAACTTCAGTATAAAAATTTGGCTTTATAGTGAGGTGGATGAACCTAGAGCCTGTTACACAGAGGAAAGTAAGTCACAAAGAGTAAAACAGATATCACATATTAACACACATGTATGGAATCTAGAAAAATGGCCCTGGTGAACCTATTTGCAGAGAAGGAATGGAGACATACAGACATAGAGAATGGACTTACAAACACAGCAGGGAAGGAGAGGGTGTGGCGAATTGAGAAAGTGGCACTGAGACATACACACTCTCACGTGTAAAATAGATGTTAATAACTAGTGGGAAGCTGCTGTATAACATAGGAAGCCCCGCCTGGAGCTCTGTGATGACCTAAAGGGGTGGATGGGAAGGGAAAGGGAGGTTCAAGAGGGAGGGAATATATATATAGCTATGACTGATCTCGTGGTGTTGTACAGCAGAAACCTATACAACACTGTAAAACAATTATTCTCCAGTTAAAAATAATAACACAAATAAATAAAAGTTGACCTTTAACTGAAACACATGTAATCACACTATTAGTTGTTCTGCAGAGTTGCAATGCTAGAACTCTGGACTCCTCTGAGCAATTGTTCCCAAGATGTCAAAAAAGTACACTGATGAATGCAACTATAGGAAATGACACTGTCATTTATGACATACATAAATTCTCAAGTTCTGGTCCTACCTAACACAGATGTGCTGTGGGAAGAACTGAAATCCCACCCCTCTAAAATCAGATGACAGGAGCTTCTTCTCCATTGCTCTGGAGAAGCAAGCTAATAAACTGAACATTCCTGAGCTAAGTCATGCTTCCACAAATTCTTCTTAAACCTCTGATGTTAGTACTTACTTTTTCTATCGTCAGTGCTATCAAATTCCAAAGCAAATGATCAAATAGTACATCTGGTAACAGGTACCACTGCAAACCAGTCACAGTAAATTTGGGAAATATGCTTTCATTATTTTATGTTAACTTTGTTTAACATTATACTATTTTTGAGCTGTGATAACTGCAAACCAAAACCACAGTAATTCCTAATTTATATGATAAATGTATAAATGAATCAAATGTACAAATGAATCAAAACTTAATGTTATTTTGCAAAAACATCAAGCTTTCTAGACACTGTACCACATGAATGGGCCTAGGACACCATGGAGTCTGTGTCAGGACTTGGTCTTTGTAAGTGAGGGGTACTTGCTGGTTCATCCCATGCCCTCAGGCAGGTGAAAGAGGACCAAGATGCTGGACAGAGGTGCCCGCAGGACAAGCCGCTGCCCCAGAGGGTCTGTTAGCGAACTCACTTCTCTCCAGCCCAGCAGCGCACCTGCCCCCCATTTAGAAACCCCCCAGAACCCACCGTCTTGTCGGAGTTCCTCTGATGCTCTTTGTACATCAGCCAGATCCCCATCCACTCCATCCGTAAAATGAATGACCACCTGAAGATAAAAGATGTGTGAAAACCCAGCTGAGATTAAAAATAAATATCACAGACCCTTGCAAGGAACATTAGCCAGTTCAAATCCTTCACCTCATGGTGGAGGAAACAGGGGGCCAAGGTTGAAAACCAATCACCCCCTATTCATAGTTCCCTGATACTAGATGGAGTATAAAATAAATGGGTATGTTGCAGGGCTTGATTTGTTAAAAAGTACAAGCAACAATGGAAATAAGAATTTTGTCTCTTTCTCTTATTCAGGGGATGCAGCGTCACACATGCGTGTGGGGGAGGGGTGTGCATGTGGGGGAGGGGTGTGTGTGTGTGTCATGGGCTGGACTGTGTCCCTCTGAAATTCACAGTGTGAAGTCCTAAGCCTCAGTGCTTCAGAGTGTGACTATATTTGGCAACGGGGCTTTTAAAGAGGCAATAAAGTCAATGAGGTCATCAGAGTGGGCTCCCATCCAACATGGCCGGTGTCCTTCTAAGACGAGGTGATGGGACACAGACACAGAGAGGGGAAACCACTCGGAGACAGAAGAGACAACGCCGTCTCCAAGCCCAGCCGAGAGACCTCCCAAAAAACCTCCAGCCTCCCGGGCTGCGAGAGAACAAATTACTGTTGCTTAAGCCACCCAACCTGCGGAGCTCTGCTATGGCGGCCCTGGAGAACTGATGTGTGTATGTGCAAACATAGAAGGAAAGAGAAAATTATATACAAATAGAGAACATAACGTATTTAAAGGGCAGGACTATGGTTAAACATGCATTAGTCACAAATTCAATCCATTCAAGCTTAACTACTGATTTTCAAGTTTTGTTTTTTAAGAGCTTTAGTAAAACAAAGATATTTCATTTCAGCTCAGTTGATGACAAAGGACTCTTATACACAGGCACCACCAACCCCACCAAACATGAAGAACATCCACAGAAGAACAGTTTGGGGATGGGGCTTTTGGGGCGTCAGGGTACAACCCTTGCCCAGTAAAACCCAGAGGTGACACAGGAAGCAGAAACGCGGCGGCCGCCCTGACCTTCACGTTGTCCGACGAGGCCTGCTGGAACTTGTTCTGGTAGAGCTTCAGTGTATCCGCGGTGAGGACGTAGGGGTGCTGGGCACGCATGTTCTGGAACTTCTCAAACAGCTCCGACTGGTACTCAGCAAAGTCGAAGGCCTCAACAGGACCCGAGGGCGTGAGGGCCACCACGGACACCCGCACCGTGGGCAGCTGGCTGCCGCTGCAGCTGATTTTCTGCATCTGACTGATTCTCCTCAGGATGGCGTCCATCTTGGACTCGAGGCCCTTCTGAGCCACAAAGACATTCTGATCTCTTGAACCATCGAAGCCCAGAATCACATCCAAGTTACAGGCTATAAAGGGAGAAGCAGGCCATGAGCTCAAAGTCAAGCTGCTGAGACACTTTCAACGTACAGGCACAGCTGGGGACGTGGACCGGGAACACGCTCACTCAAGGGCAAGATGAGATCATCTGTGTACGAGCTCTGAGAAGCAACTGGATCTGCCTCTCTCACCGGGAAAATGCAAACTGACTCTTAGGAACCAAAACTGTTGCATTTCAGTATGTTGGCTTTGGGGACTTAATCAGCTCTAGCACGGAATACAGCCAGTGTCTAGATGCATCCCAAGTGTCTGCTTTAGACTAAACACACTTGAGAATTCCCTCTGGTCTCAAATAATCTAAGGAACCTACAAAGTGAAATAGACATCAATCAGTCTGAATTATTTAGGTGAATTATTTAGGGGATTCGACAGGAGGGGTAAATCTGGTAAGAGCAAGAAAAGATAGACATCCACTCCTATCTGGGAAACACATCCTATCACAGAGGCAGGTGACAACCAGGACCCAACCACATGGATGTAAGTTGGTCCCAGAAGCAGCAGGTGCTGCAGGAGACCCAAGGCCAGCTCTGGGCACCTGGGCAACCAGATAACTTGCCAGCATTGAAAAGACAGGATTGAATATATGCACCTAAAGGACGTTACCTTTGGAAACATCAGTCATGCCTGGACATAAGGTCTCATGCATCGCATCGTGCAGAGTTTCCAAAACCTGTTCACTCAGTTCTGACAGCTCCTGGACGTTCCCCACCCGGAAGGCCGTGGCGCTGTTGGACGCTATCTTCCCAACCTCCTCCGAGTCGATGTTCCTTACACCCACTGCGAAAACCTTGACGCCTCTCTGTGTGAGCGCCATGCTCGCCTCCTGAGCGTCCTCCACCGACTTGCCCCCCGTGATCACAAAGGCGATCTGCGGGACCCTCTGGTCCAGGCGGCTGCCTGCCTCGGGCACGAAGTGGTTCAGCCGCAAGTGCTCCAGGCCCACCTTGGTGTTTGCGTGTCTCCCCCCTTTGTAGACCACCTTGTTTATGGCGTCGATAATCTGCTGCTTGGTGGGGAAGTCCTTCAGGAAGAACTCGTCGGTGGGGTCAGAGTTGTACTGGACTAGCCCCACCTGGATGGAGTCGCCCCCTTCATAAACTGTGTCCACAATTTCTGACACAAAACGGAGCACTTCCTGGAAACTGTCTCTCCGGAAATTGATGGAACCATCCAGCAGGAACACAATATCAGCTTTCTTCTTCTCTAAAGATGATGACGATGAGAAAAGGGTAAATTCAGTTTCCACACCCAGAACAAAATCACCAAGCAGAAAATGACTAAAATAAGGCCTTCCTGTCATTCATTCACAGTGAACACCTTGGCTCTAGTCCATGACTCTGTAGTTACCAGATTCACAGCCCTCAAACCATCATGCCCAAAACTGGAAGATAAATGATAAATCATCTAAATGAAAGGAAAGGAGATGTGGGAACTCAGCAGATCCCCAGTTATCCCATGCAAAATGGGGTTTTGCCATGGATTCATCAGTCCATGGTGTCAAGTGTTTTAGGAAATGCCACTGAACTCTTTCTTCCTGGTCAAAAGCAAATGATAGTGTCTAGCAGAAGGGGGGATGTGTCCTAGAGGCAAGGCAAGGGAAGGCTGGAGAAAGACTAGAAAACAGGAAGCAGACTGCATGCACCTTTGGAGGACTGCTGGATAGCATGCCAAAAGCTTTGTTGAAGAGAATTTCCCAGTTCTAACCAAGGAGTTGAGAATAGAGTCGAGAGAAGGGAGATCCAGGGCAGTGTGGGATATTCCACCACCAGCACAGAAAGAGGACATGAAAGAGCTAAGTGGAATGCGATGCCTCATGGAAAAGCAACCCTAATCATTTGCTCCAGATGTCTGCATGGCCATCACCTGCGGAGGAGCTAGAAAGACATGGGTTGGTGGAGGAACTCAACTTGCTCTTGGCAGCACCCAAGGTCAGATCCAGGAACATGAGGTCAAAGCTATAGGTGGACAGCTCTCAGTTCCCCCAGGGAGGTGCATTCAGTCCAAGGAAGGAGGGTTGCCTCTGTACTACCTAGGACAGAGGCTGCCTTTCAGTCATGTTTGGAGGGGCATGGACTGAACAACTTCAACAGTGCCATTTTATTCTGAGAGCCAATGAATCTGTGGCTAACCCTCGATGCACTATTACAGAACATCTCAATAGGGCTGCAGTTAGTCTCATGGAAATTCATGGAAGAAGCAAGGACCTTTTGCTTTCTGAAATGGTTCCTTCCATTCCTCCTACAATTTCAACTGAGTTATTCTTCTTGTATTTAATTTCTGGGGACTTCCCAGGTGGCTCAGTGATAAAGAATAAACTTGCCAATGCAGGAGACTTGGGTTCAATCCCTGAGTGGGGATCCCCAGAAGAAGGAAATGGCAACACACTCCAGTATTCTTGCCTGGGAAATCCCATGGACAGAGGACCCTGGCGGGCTACAGTCCATGGGGGTCACAAAGACTCAAGCATCACTTAGCAACTAGAAAAACATTAAATTTGTAACAGTATCACAGCCACAAATCTGAGAGAAGAAAACCATTAAAATGAATGTTGACTGCTTTTTTTCAGTTAAAAAATAGTTGGTGTTCCCTCAGAATGGCCATCATCAAAAAATCTACAAAGAATAAATGCTAGAGAGGGTGTGGAGAAAAAGGAACCCTCTTGCATGGTTGGTGGGAATGTAAATTAATGCACCCACTATGGAGAAGAGTATGGAGATTCCTTACAAAACTAGGGATAAAACTACCATACGACCCAGTAATCCCACTGCTGGGCATATACCCTGAGAAAACCATAATTGAAAAGGGCATATGCAACCCCAATGTTCATCACAGCACTATTTACAACAGCTAGGACATGGAAGCAACCCAGATGTTCATTGGCAGATGAATGGATAAAGAAGCTGTGGTATGTATATACAATGGAATATTATACAGCCATAAAAAGGAACACATTTGAGCCAGTTCTAATGAGATGGATGAACCTACAGCCTATTATACACAGTGAAGCAAGCCAGAAAGTAAAAAAAAAAATAAATATCATATACTGATGCATATACGTGAATCTAGAAAAGTGGTACTGATGAACCTATTTGCAGGGCAGCGATGGAGACACAGACATAGAGAACAGATGGACACGGGGCAGAGCAGGGGAAGAAGAGGATGGGACAAATGGAGAGAGTTGCATGGAAACATGTACATTACCATATGCAAAATGCATGGCCGGTGGGAATTTGCTGTATGACGCAGGGAGCTCAAATTGGAGCTCTGTGACACCCCAGAGGGGTGGGACGGGGTAGGAGGTGGGAGGGACGTTCAAGAAGGAGGGACCGTACGTATACCCATGGCTGATTCATGTTGATGTATGGCAAAAACCATCACAAAATTATGAAGCAATTATCCTTCAATTAAAACTAAATAAAAATAAAATAATAACCACTTTGTAGTCCCAGGGCCCCCAGCACATACCTGGCCTTGAGGGAGAGGGTGTGTCCACTCCCGAAGGTGCAGGGGTGGCCCTGGAGGACCCAAAGGAATTCATGACCCTTTCTTCTATGTTGGGGAGGTCTCTGAACTCCCGCACCGTGAAGACCAGCCTGGGGTCGCTGGTGATGGTCTGCAGCTCTGTTCTGTCAATGTTTCGGTCTCCAACTCCTAAGCTCGCAATTCCCGCAGATTTTATCACCTGGGAATACCTGGAAATATCATCCTGGGACCTTCCACCCAGAAATAGAACCAGGTGTTGGGGCACCCCATCTTCTATCCGGCTCCCGGCAGACTTGACAAAGTAATTCCTTGCCACGAATTCCAGAGCTTTGCCAGTGTTGAGAGGAGACCCCCCTCTGAACCTCAGGCGACGTATGGCGTCCAGCACGCTGGCCTGGGATTTGTAGGTCTTTAGTTGAAATTCTGGGAAGACATCGTTGCTGAACTGCAGGACCCCAATTCTCACTTTGTTGGGACCAACGTTGAGTCTCTGCACGATCCTGATAACAAAGTCCCGGATGTGTGCGATGCCATCCGGCTTCACGCCATCAGAGCTGTCGATGAGGAAGACAATGTCCGCAGCATCGGCCTCCACAGCTGCGGGTGAGGAGGAAAAGGAAAACTCAGCACAGGACTGGCGCGCATCTGGTTTCGTTTCTGAACTTAAACTCCATGACACCATCACGCTAATTAATGCGAAACTACCAGCCAATGTGCATGTGCTTGTCTCCCACGTTTTCTAATCAGTCATTACAAATCGGGCCTTTTGCATCAAAACAATTTCTGCTCCTTGAAATATTGTTAGTTCTCCAAAACTTCCCCTTTCTGAGTTTAATGGTGGCTTTGCAGTCTGGGTTACAACTTCTTTCAAAAGCAGCAGCGCTTAGAAACAAATCCTGGATGACCATAATCTATGAATCATGACTGTTACTACCAGCAGAGACTGAGATCACACAGACCAGCATCTCTTATTATTACACAAGAAAAGAGAGACCGCTCTTATTATTACCCAAGAAAAGAGAGACAGCTCTTATGATGCAAGAAAAGAGAGACAGCTCTTATGATGCAAGAAAAGAGAGACAGCTCTTATTGCTACGCAAGAAAAGAGAGACAGCTCTTATTATGACACAAGAAAAGAAAGATATCTCTTATTATGACGCAAGAAAAGAGACAGCTCTTATTATTTCCCAGAAAAAAAGAGAGACAGCTCTTATTATGACACAAGAGAGACAGCTCCTATTATTACCCAAGAAAAGAGAGACAGCTCTTATTACGCAAGAAAAGACAGACAGCTCTTATTATGCAAGAAAAGAGAGACAGCTCTTATTATTACGCAAGAAAAAAGAGACAGCTCTTATGATGCAAGAAAAGAGAGACAGCTCTTATGATGCAAGAAAAGAGAGACCGCTCTTATTATGACGCAAGAAAAGAGAGGCATCTCTTATTATGACACAAGAAAAGAGAGACAGCTCTTATTATTACCCAAGAAAAAAGAGACAGCTCTTATTATTACCCAAGAAAAGAGAGACAGCTCTTATGATGCAAGAAAAGAGAGACAGCTCTTATTATGATGCAAGAAAAGAGAGACAGCTCTTATTATGACACAAGAAAAGAAAGACATCTCTTATTATGATGTAAGAAAAGAGAGACAGCTCTTATTATTTCCCAAAAAAAAGAGAGACAGCTCTTATTATGACACAAGAGAGACAGCTCCTATTATCACCCAAGAAAAGAGAGACAGCTCTTATTATTACGCAAGAAAAGAGAGACAGCTCTTATTATTACACAAGAAAAGAGAGACAGCTCTTATTATTACACCTGAGGACAAAGGCCACCACTTAGCCAGTGACAGCCAGGAGAATCCCAACTCTCTCCCACGGTGTTTGATTCACGGTATTTCTTTTTCCTCACATATCTCTAGCATTTATACAAAATTTTCATTTTCACTATTATTTCCCTGTCTTCTTTGCATGAATCAGTTTTTTCACTATACAATTAATCAAAAGTCCTAGGAAAGATAAGGGACCCTGGTGGCTCAGATAGTAAAGAAGACCCAAGGAGATCTAGGTTTGATCCCTGGGTTGGGAAGAACCCCTGAAGAAGGAAATGGCAACCCATTCTAGTATTCTTGCCTGGAGAATTCCATGAACAGAGGAGCCTGGTGGTCTATGGGGTCACATGACTCAGCCACTAAGACTTTCACTTTTCAGGAAAGATAAACCATACCTTCCTATTAATTAGATTTCTAGGTACTTCCTGGATGTCATTTATTAAATAGCTCACATCTTGCCTCTCAACGAATTCAACCTTTTGCCTCATAGCACACTGGCCACTTCTAGTGGAAAAAATAGCACAGCAAAAGCTGAGCAGGTCGTGGAATGGAACCATTTTATGTTGAAAACAGAAAAGCTGGCCCAGCACACACAGCCAGGCCCTGGATTCTCCAGTGGAACACCAAAGATTTCACAGAACACCAACATCAGGGAAAGCCATGCTCTTTTCAAGTCTGAACACTGACAAAAAGAAGACAAAAGTAACCAAATACCCACCCCCATCTTGGATCACAGGTGTGACCACTGTTTCTTTACCAATTACAACTTTAGCCATGAGAGTTAGTAAGATACCCAGCCAAAGAACTACTCCCCCTTCTCAACAACATCCAATCCAAGGCAAAGTCCCACTTCCTCAAGCCTTCCACAAAACCGTCTTTGGCAAATTCAGATCCTGCTGTCAGCCCTTCCTGATGCCCTTCTTCCCTGCAACAAGCCACAGTCCCAACCGGTTTCATCACAGGTGTCTGTTATCTTAGCTTTACTTGTGAGCATCATGGCCTTTGAGCCCATTTATATATATATGTGTGTGTGTGTGTGTGTGTGTATTTTTTTTTTGAGAAGATACAACAGAAGAGCAGTAGCCAACACCCAGTCTCACCTGGAGGTGGGTAGCGTGTGCTGGCCAGGAGCTGCTGTATCTGTCCAGCAGTCAGGGTGGTGATGGGTGTCAGCAGTTTCTGCTCCAGGCTGGGGAGCTCTCGGAAGGTGTTCACTGAGAACACGTACTCGGGGCTCAGCGAGATCTTCACCAGCTCTTCCTGGTCCACGTTCCGGGCGATCGTGATTGGCGCCACACCAAACTGCTTGAGCTCTACGGCCGAGTCGTCCACCTCGTCATCCGACTTCCCGGAGGAAATGAGGACCAGGAACTGAGGGACACCCTCCTCAATCCGGCTCCCCAGGGGCCTCTTGAAGATGTTCCTTGCCACGTACTCCAGGGCACCCCCGACGTTGACCTGCCTCCCGCCTTTGGGCCGCAGCCGCCGCACCGCGTTCTGCACCTCGTCCTTGCTGGAGTGGACGTTCAGCAGGAACTCCACCCTGGGGTCATCGCTGAACTGGATGACCGCCACCCGGGTCGTGTCGAAGCCCACATCCAGGTAGTCGACCAGCCTCTCGATGAGCGTTCGGATGTACTGGAACTCGGGGCCAGCACTCTGGGACCCATCGATGAGAAAAACCACGTCCCTCTTGCCGCTGACCACTGTGAATCAAATGTTATCATAGGGCTTCAACTCCACTGGCACCAGAGCCTTTGTGATGATGAACCGCCTCCCAGTGTGTCACAGAATTGACACCCGGCAGGCGAGGCGTCCTAATTCAGACTATTCAAGTTAAAATACCAGCCCCGGGAGAGGATCCTGGGGAATCCAGTGCTGACACAGCAGAGAGAAGAGGAAGCAGCAGCAGAGGGTAAGGGAGAATGACTACAGGAGGAAGAGCCTAGACACGCAGGAGCTGAATCTAGACCGAGGGAGCATGGCGTTCCAGGAGGGAGGGGGTCGCAACTGACCCTCACCCAGGTCACCCCGATGACACTCACGGGTCAAGCGGAACAGCGCCCAACACTGACCACTAGGATTTGCCAGATGGAGGGACTTTGCCCAGCATACTTTCTGTGGAGCGGGGAGCGCTAACAACAGATTAGGGTGAGTTCAGAGAGAACTATAGGCAGTGAAGATGATGCTTATAAAGGAGACCGGGGTGGGATGGTTTGAGAGAATAATACTGAAACATGTATATTATCATATAGTGAACTAGATCACCAGTCCAAGTTCGATGCATGAAACAGGGCACTTAAAGCCGGTGCACCGGGACAACCCAGAGGGATGGGATGGGGCGGGAGGGGGGAGGGGCTTCAGGACGGGGGGCTCATGCACGCCCGTGGCCGATTCGTGTCAGTGTATGGCAGAAACCACACAGTACTGTATAGTAATTAGCCCCCGATTAAAAGAAGTAAATTAATTGTTTTTTAAATTTTTTAAAAAAGGAGACTGGGACCCTCCTGGAGGAGTGAGCAGGGCATCCAGGGGGTTTTTACGAGAGAAGGAAAGGCACTGCATACATATCATGAAAGGATCCATCCAGCTCATTGGAGAATCGATGATGCAGGAGACAGGAGAGCTGCGGGAGGACTAGGGAGGAGGCAGACTGTCAGGGGAAGCAGAGATGTTCTTCTTTGATTTTACTTATACTTTCTCAGTGAAATGGAAACCAAGATCACCAGCTCAGAGTAAACTGAAGAAGGAGAGGTGTAGATGAAGCAGGATGAGGAAAAGGTAGGAAATAGTCATCCTGAAGAGGGGGAAAGCAGATGGACCAGGAGTCACACTGCTGTAGAGACATGTGCTTGTGTTTAAAGAAGCTGCCACACATGATGCCAGCATTTCCAAAGAGCCTTCCTGGGAGCGCCAGTGCCTCAAATGCACCATAAAAAAGGTGGTTGGTGGGGTGGGGGATAAAGTCGGAGTTTGGAGTTGACATATACGCACCACTGTATTTAAAAAGATAACCAACAAGGGCCTACTGTATAGTACACGGAACTCTACTCAATAGGCTGTGATAACCTAAATGGGAAAAGGGATTTTTAAAAAGAACAGATATATGTATATGTATAACTGAATCACTCCACAGTACATCTGAAACGAACACAACATTGTAAATCAATGGTATTCCAATATAAAATAAAAACTAAAAAAAAAAAGAGAGAGAGAGAGATTCCTGCAGCCAAGCAAGTCACACAAAACGCATCAACTAGGGAACAGCCAACAAAACCCTCACTGCATTTATCCCACAGTTACCCCCAATTCATTGGATGGTAAGCCCTGTAGAACATTCCAAGGAAGGCTTATAGGGAGTGCTCTGTTCTGCGTGGACACCAGCGAGGGGACGCTGACCCCTTCTCTCACCCGCCCTAATGGTTTCCTGTATCTACTTTTCTCTCAGTTGCTTTCACTCTTCCCTCCCCACCCCGCCGAACCCAGCCTCCCCATCCCTGGATGCAGACACTGTTCTGTAGCATGTGAACCACGCAGGGGTGACATTGTACATGCTTGTTCTCCACTGTGCCCTCCCCACCCGAGGGCCCAGGGAGAGGAGGTCCTCCGTGGGCATTCTTGGAGGGGTGGGCCTATCTGAGCCCCCTTTCTTCTGCATCAAGCCTGGGGAAGCAGAACAGGAAGTAGAATAAGCCGAGGTCAGGAGAGCCAGGAGGCCATCCTGCCAGTTCAGACACTCCCTTCTCTGCGCCAAGCAAATTCAAACTCCATCTTCACACTTGGGCTCTGAGAATACCAACATTTCAGAAACGGTGCCCAAGGTTGACAGAGGCACCTGGGACGAACACCGTCCCTGACCATCGGAGGCTGCCAGCTGAACCCACAAGGGTAACGAGGACCCAGCATCGAACGGGAGTTTTATCAACTAGATGGCCCTTCTCTTCAGTTATCAACACAGAAGCCTTCATGCAGAGTTAGGGGTCTGAACTGTAAACCAAGCCCACTTCTCTTTTGAGACTTAAATTTGGCTAAAAACACAACTCTCAGCCTCTCTCCAAGTTGTTTCTGGCCACCAAGGCCACACGGCTCCTAATTCTTCATGTAACCCTAGTTTTCACTCCCCATGGCCGAGGAAACAAAGCTGAGAAGACTTTGTAACCCACAGCCCCAGTAGCCCCAGATATTTTAAAGAAGGAAGTGCCAGAGAATTGGCTCCTTACCCGGAGGGGTCACGGGGCTGACAGACGCCTGCAGCCTGCTCAGCTCCTCGCGGCTGAGCTGGGTCACTCTCTCCGAGATGACCTGTTGGATGGTCCCCAGCTGCCGGAAGGTGGGGATGGCCACGGCAAAGTCCGGGATGAAGGAGATGGTCTGCATCTCAGTGATGTCAGCATTTCCAATGCCAATGCCAATGGGCACGGCCCCTCCCCTCCTCAGGACCACAGAGGGGCCTCTCACGTCATCCCCAGACCTGTCGGCCGTGAGGACAATCAAGAGCTGGGGGACGCCTTCCTCTATGCGGCTTCCGGCGGAGCCCACCAGGATGTTCCTCAGGACGAACTCCAGGGCAGCCCCCGTGTTGGGGGCTGGCCCCCCCAGCAGGGCCAGCCCGCGGATGGCTCCCACCACGCTCTGCTGGTCCATGTAGGAATTCAGGTAGAACTCGGGCCTGGTCCGGTCGCTGTACTGCACCACGGCCACACGCACCCGGTCTGGTCCCACGTCCAGGCTCTCCACCACTCTCTGGACGAACTCCTTCAGCAGCGGGAAGCCGCTCCTGACCCCCTCGGAGCCGTCAATCAGGAACACCACATCCTTTTCAACTGAAACTGCAAGGAAGACCGCCTCTGTGACTCAAGGAAGGAAAGGGACAATTTCATACCAATCGTGGTGCGCTGAGTAACAGCCCCCAAAGATATCCAACTCTGAATCCCTGGCATTTGTATGGTAGAAAATGTTCAGGGGTGGTTAAATTAAGGACCAGGGGCATGGGGAGGGGTACTGGATTATACAGGTGGATCCACTGTAATCAATCGCGTGTCCTCTAAAAGGCAGAGAAGAGGGTTAGAGGCAGAGAGAGATGGAAGGAAGGAAGCAGAGGTCAGAGCCCTGCTGGCTCTGCAGATGGAGGGGAAGAGGCCGTGGGCCTCAGAATGCACGTGGCTTCTAGACCCCAGGAAAAGGGTTATCAGCCAGGACCTCCTTGATTTTAGCCCAATAAAATGGGCTTTGGATTTCTGACCTCTAAAACTTGAGATAGTAAAATCATTCTGTTTCAAGCCATTAAATATGTCACTTAAGTCAAATTTGGTGGCTTTACATTCTAAAGGAAATCAACTCAATAAACATTGGAAGGACTGATGCTGAAGCTGAACCTCCAATACTTTGGCCACCTGATGTGAAGAGCCAACTCTTTAGAAAAGACCATGATGCTGGGAAAGATTGAAAGCAGGAGGAGAAGGGGGTGACAGAGGATGAGATGGTTGGATGGGTATCACCGACTCAATGAACATGAGTTTGAGTAAGCTCCAGGAGATGGTGAAGGACAGGGGAGCCTAGCATGCTGCCGTTCATGGAGTGACAAAGAGTCAGACATGACTGAGCAACTTAACAACAACAACAAAAATCACAATAATTTTTTAAAGCAGCCATAGGAAATTATTAATAATTAAAATAACAAAAATTATTTTAGAAGTTTTGTGTGTTTGAACAGTATCGTTAACATTCAAAGCTGTACTCAAGAAGAAATGTTGAGGGCGGGGAAGAGATATGGGTTGGCAGAGTCTGCATAACCATCACACCTTATAGATGAGAGATTTCAAATGAGTTGCTGCAAGTTACAGCAGGTCAATGGAAGGAAATGTAACACAGATGTCCAGTTAACCACCCAAAACCAACAGTAGATATGCCCAATCGTCGTTGAAGAGAAGTTCTAGGTTCTGTATTTTCAATCAAAGGGATTATATGTGAAATTAATTACTCTTGTTCCTGCATTTTTATCACCCAGTGGAAAGTGGTTAAACATGAAGTCATGGTAACAAAGATTATTACTCAGAAACTTTAATATAGCATTTATAATGGGAATGTGCCTGTCTCAACTCATGCTTTGTGTTTCTAATGAAAATAGAGAATGAATTATAACACAGTGACAGCCACTTAAAATAAGATATTTGGGAAATATGTGAAGAAGAAGACTCTCTTAGTTCTAATGGAACCATGTTATATGCCTGTTATTATGCACATAATAAAAGTATTGGTTTTAGAAAAATAATTATTTTTCATCATTGATATGTCTAAATCTTTATAATGCATCTTATGATGAAACAGTCTAATGTCCTGAAAAGTGATCACCCTGATTCTTCTGTTTTTCCCTAGAGAGAAGTCAGAGAGCCAACCTGGGAATGAAAAGTCATATTTCATTGCAAGGAAATCAAACTAGTCAATGCTAAAGGAAATCAACCCTGAATATCCATTGGAAGGACTGATGCTGAAGCTGAAGCTCCAATACTCTGGCCACCTGATGTGAAAAGATGACTCATTGGTAAAGACCCTGGTTCTGGGAAAGACTGAAGGCAGAAAGAGAAGGGAGTGAAAGAGGATGGGATGGTTGGATGGCTTCACTGACCCAGTGGACATGAATCTGAGCAAATACCAGGAGATAGTGAAGGACAGAGAAGCCTGGCATGCTGCAGTCCCATGGGATCACAAAGAGTTGGGCATGACTTAGGGACTGAACAACGAACAACTGCAGAAATTACCTATCTTTCTTGGAAACCAAGGAGGGCTTCTACCTGAGGACCTGGAGCAAGCAGCCTAGAGGCTGCTCACGCTGGGGAGAGCTGGACTGCAGAAGCAACCAGATGTCTTGTGCCTTACCTGGAGCTGGTGCCCCATTTTGCACTGATTTTAAGAGGTTCACGATCTGTGGCTGCAGGTCTCCAATCTTAGGAAGAGACTCCGCAGCCAGAATAAAGGCTGGGGATGGTACGATTAGCTCCAACTCAGCAGGGTCCGCGTTCTTCGCCTGGAGGATGAAGGGCACCACCCCGCTCTGCTTCAGGTTGAGTGCAGGCGTATCCACCCGGTCCGATGACTTTCCCGCCACCAGCAGCACCAGGAACTGAAGCACTCCGTCCTCGATCCGGCTTCCAGCAGACTTCACAAAGATGTACCTCTGTGCGTAGTCCAGGGCGTAGCCCAGGTTGAGGGTTTTGCCCGTCTTGAGCTTCATCCTCTTCACGAGATTCAGGATCTCAGGCTTATTCTGGTGCTGGTCAAAACGGGACTCCACCTTGACGTCGTCACTGTACTGAGCCACCGCGATCCGGGTCCCGTCAGGTTTCACATCCAGCTCGTCGATGACCTTGTAGAGAAAGTCGCGGGCAGCAGTGAACTGGCCCATGAGGTTGGCTGAGCCGTCGAAAAGGAACAGGATGTCTCGCTTGCTCTCTGCAACAAAAGTGGGTCGTGGGGCACAGTGAGGGACAAAAACACAAAAGGCACCAAACCGACCTCAGCCCAGCACTGCCAGCTTTTGGTCATGGGGATTCAGGCAATTCACCTGAGGACCACTGTACCAGCAAGGGAGGAGAAAACCCACACCAGCTGCCATTCAAATGCCCCCTTTCAAAGCAGTGCACCTGTGCACAGGGCTAGGACAACTGGACCCATCTGCCCAATCTAGTGCCCTGCTTCCCCAAGGCTGCAAGCCAAAGAAAAGCCTAGGGGGGGTCTGTTCTAGCATCAGGTGCCAATCATTCTAGGAGAACAGATGGTGTTTCCAAATTGTTATCAACTTCTGAAAACATGGTATTTATCATCCTTGTGCTTAAAAATTGATCTGTCTCTAGTGACAAAGGCTGCTATGGGTTACCCACCCAAGTGTAACTGACACATAATCAGGTGTCATCAATGCTCTATTTGGATTCTCTTTCCATTAAATTTGAGGTTATGGGTTAGAATCCAAGATAGTGTCTATCACCACTCTGTGGGTAAGGATCTCTGTCAGCGACTTCCAGTCTGCTGTGGTCAGACTACAGAAAACACAGCAGCAGCCAGTCGGGGGCTACAATGTGTCACGTGCATATAATTTTCTGTTCACACCACTCTTAGAACTATTTTGATTAGGCTTCAGTGGGCTCCATCTAGCTACCCATCTGTGTGATGTCAGCAACTGGTGGAAGTAAGGGTCCGTAATTCATCATCTTATTAATTTGCCACCATAGTCATCATCACCTAGACTGCCTTTGGAAACCACTCTACCATCACAAAAAGACACAACCCTTGTTAGGTTTATGACAAATATTTTTCTAGATACAGCAGATTTGGAACATAAAAACATCCTATCAAGAAAATCAATTCCACTTTTAGATGTTCCCAATGTATACTCATGTATGAAAGGGGATCCAGCTTTCTGTCTCTCTGTTTTTCTCCCATTTCCATCCAGATTTGCACGCCAGAATCTTCAGAGACATTGGGGCAAAAATAAATAAATAAATAAATGAGTAAAAGCTTCTGAATCCAGGGTGGGATAACCTGGGTAGAACATAAGCTGGATTTTCTACTTTCAAGGACAAACACCCTTTAGACAGAGGACCTAAGCTTGCTGGTACAGTGTCTTGAGCCTCCCTTCAAAAATCCATGAACCAAAGGGACCCCATCATCTTTGCACAGCTCGTCACCAGCCTCTGGAGTTCAGCCCAGGCCACCTGCCCACCAAAGAGGTGTCTGGGGGGGAGGGGAGAGGGAGCAGTCACAGAGCTTTACCTGGCTGGGCGAGAGGCACCTCCTCCACACCTCCGCTAACATAAGTGGTTAGGGGCTGAATCAGCTGTTGAGGCAAAGCTGGCAAGGAGCTGAAATCATCCATGAGATACACCAGGCCCGGGTTAAAAGCAATCTGCTCAAGCTCCGCCCTATCGGCCTGGCTAGTGCCCACACAAAAGGTCAGGATGCCCGCACGCGCCAGGGCGTTGGCGGCTTGCAAATAGGAGTCCTCAGACTGCCCGGCCGTGAGCAGGAGTAGCAGCTGCGGCACGTGGTCCTGGATCCTGCTGCCGCCAGCTTCGGTGAAGTGGTTGGCATGCACATAGCTCAGGGCCGCGCCCGTGTTCAGGACCGACCCCCCCTGGAGCTGCATCTGCCTCAGGTGAGCTAGCAACTCTGACTTGGTCGGGTAGGTGTTTAGGGAGAACTCCGTCACCGGAGTGTCACTAAATTGCACTAGACCGACCCGAATGTGGTCGCTTCCAACATCAAGGCTGTTAACTAGGTTCATGACAAAGTCCCGCACATAAGGGAAATTGGTCTTTCCGACGTTGGACGATCCATCCAAAAGAAAGATGATATCCCTTTTGTTTACGTGAACTGCAGTGGAGCACAGAAAACACAGTGAGACACACTCAACCGCAAAGGCTTCCTCATGTGTGCCCGTACGTGGGCACACATGCCAACACGCAGAATACAGAGAACACCAGTGAGGCCAAGCACGTCCATCTCATAAAATATGGCAGAAGGCTGCATATTTTCCTCCAGTGGGGGCTGGTGATTGTGAGGTGTACTGATAGCCGAGGTTACGAAACCCAGCTGGGTCACAGAGTGATACAGTGCCAAAGCTAGAACGTTTGCAACCAACCATAGTGATCAGAATCCTTGAAACAGAGCATTCCTTCTGTGGAAATGAAAGCTACAAGGGTGCTGTGTCTTTCAGCATCAGTCAGTTTATAGCCACGAACAGAGACAGGTTTACCTGGGTGAGACTGGGTCCCCCAGGGATTCCCTCTACACATCTACACAGAGATTTTCACTTACAGACAGAAGTGTTAGCCCACGTTAACCTGAGAACACAAGTTCCCTAAGGCTAAAAAAAAAAATAAAAAATAAAATTAGGTTGCTCTCATCTTGAAACTTTCCTAGGAAGGTCCATTTTTCATTCTCTACTGAGACGCCTCTACGGGGAGTCATGGCCTTGCCAGGCAATAATCCAGCAAGTGCCCATGAGGATTCCTCCTGAGTGAGATCACGGAATGACTGAAACACATTAAAATGCAAAGAAACTCTTTGCTATGCTTGGCCAAGGAGGCCCTCATCCTCATGAAGGATAAAAGTGAAAGTCGCTCAGTCCTGTCTGACTCTGCAACCCCATGGATCATACAGTCCAGGGAATTCTCCTGATACTGGAGTGGGTAGCCTTTCCCTTCTCTGGGGGATCTTCCCAACCCAGGAATCAAACCCAGGTCTCCCACATTGCAGGCAGATTCTTTACCAACTGATCAGGGAAGCCTGAAGAATCAAAAGTATTTCTCAAATCAGAGTGTTTTCCCCAACACAAGCCACTGGGGGGAAAAAAATTCTTTCCCATCTGTTCCCTGATGTTTCCCTAAAATTGGAACCTAACAACTACTTTTAGCCTATTTGTTGCATCAAACTGAACTTCAGCTATGAAAGTGTAGATTAGAAGTTTTAAGGAAATGAGAGAGAGAGAGGGAGGGAGGGAGGCTTTTGGAAGACCAGAGTGCTTGATGAGTGAGCATGCATTCATGCACCGTGGGTCATGCATCGAACATTCTTCCAGTGGTTTAGGTTGTGAGGCAGGGAAGCTTGTTTCCGTGATATCCATCTTCATTAAGGACGGTGAATTGCACTCATTCAATTCGTAAGCTCATAGATCACTATTGTGTCTTTAAAAATAACTGTTCACTGATAACCATAATAAAGGAGGGGTTTGGAGAACCACTTGCTTTTTATCTGCACACTCATCCCCTTACTGTGCTTCCCCATCGAAGGAATTCCTTCAAGAGAAGAAAGGGGAATGCTCTACACTGGTCAGCTTCGGACCATTTAGAAGCGGACCATCTGCTTGGGAAGAGAGGAGCCAGGCTACGCTTGGTGGTTGGGGGAGGCGGGGCTGGACTGGAGTCACCAGTGCAGACAGAACAGTGGGAACTCGTGAGAGGTCAGGACTGAGAAGTGAGCGCCTCGGCCAGAAGCTTTGGCCAAAGACAGATGGCCCCTGGTCCTACAGTTTAAGTGACATGTTCTTACTTTATGACAGTTTACAGTTGTAGCACACGGCATTTTAAGTCCTGTCTTTGTCAAGTCAGGGTATGATGAAACTCAAAGTAGATCTAGTTGGTGGCTTCAGTTCCATCATTTAAGAGTCTGATGTTAGTCTAACACAAAATAAATTTGCTTATGCCCCAAAGGCTCTGCCTGGTGACAGCCCTAACACGTGTCTGACTCCCCACCCCCACCCCCTGCAGACCACCGCATCACGTGTGTGTCTCCGCCCTATCACGTGGCTGTCTCCGCCCTATCACGTGGCTGTCTCTGCCCTATCACGTGGCTGTCTCCACCCTATCACGTGTCTGACTGCCCACCCCCACCCTGCAGACCGCCCTATCACGTGTGTGTCTGGTTCCCCCGCCTCGTACCTTCAGTGGTTCCAGTGAGGGTCCTGAGAGGCCCGAGCAAGCCGGGCAGCACAGCCTGCAAAGGGGCGGGTCGGAACTCGGTGGCAGTGAACACCAGGGAGGAATCGAAAGCGATCTCTTCCAGTTCAGCCTGGTCAGCCACCTTGTTTCCGACGGCGAAGGCCAGGATGCCGCTCCTCTTCAGCTCCTGGGCGGGCTGGCTGACCGCATCTAGGGACTTACCGCCTGTAACCAGCACCAGAAGCTTAGGGACCCCCTCGGCAGCCCGGTAGCCGGCCGCCTCCGTGAACAGGTTGTTCCGAACAAAGTCCAGAGCGGAGCCCGTGTACAAGGCCGAGCCATCCAAGGGCTTCATTTTCCGCACGGCGTTTATGACCTCCCTCTTGCTGGGGTAGGTATTGAAATAAAACTCTGGCCTCACTGTGTCTGCATACTGAGCCACTGCCACCTGGATAAGATCCTGTCTGATCTCCAGCCTCTGGATGACCTTGGCAATGAAGTCGCGGATTGCATTGAAGTTGGTCAGTCCCAGTTTGGAAGAGCCATCCACCAGGAAAACTATGTCCCTCTTGTTGACTTCAATGACTGTAGGTAGCAACGTGACAAGGTAAGTGGAATGGCCTGACCCATCATGTTCAATATGACCCTCTGCATAGCTAATTCCACCCAAGGGGAGCTCTAGTTGCTCTTGCCAGTGTCAAGTTGGTGGGAGCCCCTGAGGAATTTATCCTAACTCATGCATTAGTAACAGCCCTGTCCTTCCCTACTGCTGGCAGGTGGGGCTCCCCAACCCCCCTACCTTCTCTTAGAATGCTTTACAAAACAGTTGTTCAAAAATCAGTGTAGTTTTATTCACCACTTATTTACTATATTGACACTAAAAAAGTCAGAAAGCTCTTTTCTGCCATAAATCCATTGTTGGGGCTTTAGATGCTAGAATGAAGCCATGGCTCAAGTAATTAAAGAATTGATCCGTGCTTGCTCAGAGGGTGTTGTGTTTCACAACCTTGATTTCATAAACACCTCTCACCAAGTACAAAACTTGAAAGAGCACCAACACCCTATTCCCTTAATTTTTCTGGTCTATGCCTTGATGTTTGCAGTCAAGGAGAAAAACACTAATTATTTGGCATCATAATCAATGTCAAAAGGAAATCAGTGTCAAAACTAGCCAGTGGCCCAGAAGTATTTTTATTTAAGAGACCTGTGTTGTGAAGTTCCCACATTACATGTTAAGGTTATGATAACTCAAAGACAAATCACAAAGCAGAAATGCCTCAACAAGATCACTGCCTCAAAGTGACTATGAACTTGTGTACACCTGTTGTATCAACTCTCAGGCAACTCGCCTGAATCTCAGGAACCAAGGCACGTATCAGACCTCAGCACCTGATCCAGAAACCGGAGAAGGCTTCTGAGACTTGTAAGATGGTAAATGGTGCAAGCAGAGGCAGGTGTGTCTGCAGCTTACTGAATGATTATCTGAATATGAGGAGGCCTCATTGCTCCATGCAGTCAGATGGATGGTGTGTAACATCTTAGTTTACTTAATGTTGACTACATTGACATTGTTGGTCCAGAGTCTCTTCTTCAAGAGAAACATGTAAGGTAGCGTATACACAAAGCATCCAGGGATAAGCACGTGAGGACCACTGCTTTGGCATTAAGTTGTGGTGTGAACAGTGTATCCCTAGTCCTCCAACTCTCCACGAAGGCTGCAGACACGTGAAGCCACATCCCCTGCCTCCTTCCTCTCCCTCTCTCCACAGGTACATAAAAGCCACATTACAGCTGTGCAGGTAACCACGTGTGTGCCTCTAGACACACGCAGACATTAAGCACACCTGAACACACGCACTGTCACACATGCCCCGTCTATACTGTAGGTGCAGGTGCTGAAACCACAACTGCAGAGCTTCCTGTCCTCACTAAGATGTATGAACATGTGAACAGATGCAGAGAAAGGCGGATCCCTTCATCTGCCAGTCACCAGGCTGACTCATCCCATCTCCTCCCCTGCCCGCCCCCCAACCCCGCTCCAGGAAGGGACTTCCTCTTCACAGGGTTCTGCTGGGGCTGGTGCACAACCCCCTTGATGAGGTGACCCTGAGGTCCTGTAACCAGTCGGCTGAAGCCCTCAGCTCCCTGTTGATTGACATCCGGCTGGTCGTCGAGTCCCCTTCTGCCCTCACAAACCAGGACTGGAAGTGGTCATCTCTCTCTTGCTCCTAAGCAAAGTCACCTCAAATGTCCAGTCCCCACGGCCCTTCCTTGCTGCTGTCTTCCTCTGCAACCACCTAGGGTGACTCAAGGCTACTCTTGGGCAACTCTTTTCAGTGACTCAGGAACCCCAGCCTCCAATAAAGCAGGTGCCCCTGTACCCTGAGCTTCACTGAGAAAACAGAAGCCCCTGGAAGACTCAGCCAAGCTGGTGATGCTCACCCCCTAAACCAAAGGTTTCTCCAGGGGCCCAGGCATCAGGGAACTCCAGGCCACCTCCTCTCCACAGTTCTGGGTGGGGCCAGACTCCCTCTCGTTGCAGGACCGACCACCTCCCCTGGCACCTGTTCCGTCTGCTGCCCTTCTGCTTCTGTCCTGCAGTTTCTCTGATCAGTCTTCCCTGGGCACTCTCCTACAGCTCTTTCCCTCCTTCTTTCCAAGACAGCCCCCTTTCATGTCCTCCTCTGGTATACTCTGGTTGTAGTTTTTTCCACTTTTGTGATCTGTCTCCCCATTTCACTGTAATGAACCAGTGGCCACATCAGTCTGGTCCACCAGCGCTGGGGTCTCCAACGCTTGGCATGGTGTCCGGCACATACCTGATCGCCAAGAGTATTTGTAGAACATTTACAAATGAATTGCAGAGACCAAAGATGTTTTTGTAAGTGAGGAGTGAGAGTTAGCTAAGGAAAGCTGACATGAGGGCCTGGATTGCCATGGATAAGAACAAACCTGAAACTTCTCCTGGAATAGAAATATCCTTTCATCCTTTGTCATCAGTTGAAAAACCTGGAACCCAGAGAGGCTGTGTGGCCTGCCCAGGACCACACAGCTGGGTAACGTAAGACCCAGTACCAAAGGTCCAGTCTGCTGCAGTGGCACTTCCTGAGTAGTTACAAAACCTATGGAAGTTGTTCATTTGTTTCCAAAAGCATGCCAGCCCAAGGAAAAACCTTACGATATTGTATTTCAGTCAGACAGGTGTCTGGAAATATCAAGAGAATTTTCAGGATGTAATTTTGCACCAAATCTTAATTTACCCCACCCAACAATATGCCTAATGCCACTGGCAATACAGTCTCAGACAGACAGGTGAGGTTACCAGTGGTGGGAGTTGGTGCACCTGAGTCCGTCAGACCTTTACCTGCCACTACACCAAGAGCCACTGGGTTCTTACTTAAATTTTGGAATATACCTCCCCCCTCCCACATTGGTGAAATGCATTTTGTTATATGACTTGACAAGTTTCATGTTTCTTTACATAACTCCAATTGGACATTTTTGCCAAAGGCCCGCCATCTGAGTGTAGAATCCCTCCATCAACAGAATTCCTCTTCAGTTCAACAAGAGGAGGGGGAAAAAAGTCCCATAAATACCCCCCGAGTGAGAGCTTTGTTACTTCTTACTTCCAGAAGTGCCGCTGCTGTTACCCGTCACTAAAGTGAGTCTGGGGAGACAGTTCTCAGAAGCCAGCACAGTCTAACAGGCTGACTTTCAGAGCTCAACCCTGTTGTCCTGCAGTAATTTTCTCATAATCGCAATGATCCACTGAGATCCATTTTTCAGACGAGTGCAATAGAGTAGATCACACCTGCGTATGTGCGCTCAGTCGCTCAGTCATATCTGACACTTTGCAACCTCAGGGACTGTAGCCCGCCAGGTTCCTCTGTCCATGGAATTCTCCATGGAATTGTCCATGGAATTCTTGTTTCATTGAAATAAACAAGACTACTGGAGAGGGTTATCGTTTCCTCCTCCTGGGGATCTTTCCCACCCAGGATCCCTGTCTCCTCTGTCTCCTGCACTAAACAGGTGGATTCTTTACCACTGAGCCACTGGGAAGCCCATGATAAGTAAATGGTATAATGATGTTGCCACGGGGTCGCAAAGAGTTGGACACAACTGAGCGACTGAAATGAATGAATGAATGATGGTGTTGAATAACCTCAAAGTAACAGGTTTGTTGAATTAGCCATGAAAGCACACTTTCTTGACAATTCGTGTTCCACCAAGAGCTTTCCACGCACTCACAGATCTTTGGGGGTGTTTTGGAACACCGCAACCATCCCAGACACCACATCCAAGAACTAGCTCGTCTAGGAAGGACTGGACCGTAGGTACTTACAGGTTCTTCCAAGGCGAGTCATCCTGCAAGGCGCCCGCCTGACTCCTACAGAACCACACACAGAACACCCACTACCACACAGATGGTGAGAAAAGCATACGTACCTTGGGTGACAATGGTTGGCGGTTGCAAGACAATGTGCCTTTGGGCCACGCCAACAATGTACGGCAGTAATTGTTCCTGGACGTCCCCAAGGCTATGGAATTCCGGGACAGTAAACACCAGGTTGTCATTGGTAGCTATGTGCTGAAGCTCTGCCTTGGAGGCGGCCTGGGCTCCGAGGCCAAACGAGAAAACGCTAGCCTGCTTCAGTGCTACGACCCCGTCTCGGATCTCATCACTAGAAGGCCCAGCACTTATGAGGACCAGCACCTGGGGAACCCCTTCCTCCGCTCGGCTGCCTCCCGCCCGGGTGAAGTGATTCTCCACCACAAAATCCAGGGCAAGGCCAACATTGGCCAGCTCTCCACCAATGAACCCCAGGGCCTTCACTGCATCCAGAACCTGAGCCTTGGTGGAGTAGCTGTTCAAGGAGAACATGGTTTTGGGCTCATCGCTATACTGCACCACCCCCACTCGGATCTGCTGAGTTCCAATGGACAGTCTCTCAAGGAGATTTACAAGGAAGTCGAGAATGACTGCGAAATTGACACTTCCGGTGTTGTTTGATCCATCAATAAGGAAAATAATGTCAGCAGAGTCTTGTGCTTTAAAAGAGAGAAATGCAAAAAATGTGAAAGCATTAGAACAAGTGATCACATGCATCGTTCGGTGTTCTGACATGTTTCTTGAGAAACCAATAAGAAACACGAAATATGGACAAACAAAACACATGTTGATTAAGGAACGTGAAATTCTCTTTTAGTTCTGCATTCTGAATGGATAAGAGGCAACTTCTTAACAGAAATGATGGTGTTCAGTAGGGGCATTTATTTAATAGCAAAGTTTCCTCTGCACCATCTTTGTAGTTAAATTTCAAAAGATCATGTTTATTTTTCTGGGAGAAGTCTTGGGTATATTCTGAAATTTTCTACTGAATTTGGAGGGAACCATAGATACACAGAACTGTGTCTTACCTGACCTACAGGAGAAAATTAAAGACCACAATAACAAAGGTCTAAAGATGATTTCGAATTTCAGGACATTTCTGTTATAATCCTCAAGTGATCACATGAATTTTCTCAGTCCAGATCCACAGCAGAAAACAGAATCTCAGATCTAGGCTTTGGTGACTCATTGTCCCAGTATGTTAAATACGTGATTCCTCGAGCAACCATTGTTTATGCTTTGCTTTTCTTTAGAAACCAGAATGGCTCTGAACCTTCCACTTGGGAAATATGAAAAGAAGAACTCAAACTACATCCTCAGTTTTTATCCAAAAATACTCGCTACATTTTGGGTTAATTTTCTTTTCTCAAATGTTGTTTTCATTGTGTAAAACTCAAATGCAGACCTGGGGCTGGGATGAGTGTTTTCTTCATTTAATTTTACCTTTGCCTCTATATTCAATCACAAAATGCAGAACAATGTTAAGCAGAGTGATATGAAACCAGTCATGACATAATTATCCAACCTTATTTTTATGACATCCTAGACCAAGTGCCTGACAGGGCCGTGGCTATCTAGGCGACCCAGAATCAGAATTAGTTCTGGGCTTGGACAAACGGACATAAAAAGGCTGACCAAGACCTCTTTTCTCCTCACAATGGCAAACATGAAACGTCCATTCTGTGACTGAGAATGGGGGTTTCACAGAAGCACTGAGCAAGGAATTGGCAATCAGTAAACTACCAACCTGGGTGGAATATTTCAAAGCCTCAGCTAGAACGTTTAAATCAGCCTGATTTAAACCATAGGAAAAGCAAAATTATTGTAGTAAGTGTTTTTTTAATAACTTAAGTGTGTGTTAGGAATAGGCAGAGATTTTATGTAAGCATAGGCAGTATTTATAGTTTGGATTTTAGGAAGCTATATTTGGGGTATAATTGTATTATATGTAAACTCATTCATTCTGATATTTGTAATGACAGTGAACATTTTATATGTAAAATTAATTCTTCCTGGTACTAACAAAATTCCTTTTATTTCCAAATGGAAACAGAATACAAATCTTGTCACGTGGGATGTTCTTCTCCAAGCTTTCTGCTTGGGTAAACTGAACCAGGAATGGCTGGAATTAGGATTACTGGAATCAGAACTGATCTTTTTCTCTGCTTACAGGCAAGAAACCCCTAACAACAATTTTGCAGAGGAATTCCTTGCATAGGGAAAGATACTACTGTGGAAATATCTTGTAAGATCATATAAGATATTAACTTCGCCTTTGCTAAGAATTCCAGAGCATTTTACTCTTCGGTGGAACCACAAGGTTCCCGAGGGACCTTTGGGAGGATGTGGCTCCAGCAGTGTGAATTACACTGCAGGCTATAGCAATGGCTCACTTTCTCCCAGGAGTTACAGGCTCCACAAACCATACGGCAAAATTCCTCAACACTGCCCAGACCTAAGCCAATGACCCTGAGGGACAAAGGAAGATTTACCCCTTACTTACCAAACCAAGACCTTTTCAGGAAAGACTAACTCTGAGCCTAAGATCAGTAAAAGGAAAATGACCCCTAAATCGCAGGATGACTCATTCTTTATTAATTTGTTACTTCCTTTTTGATTGCAGTGCACAATAGAATAAATAAGATAAACAAACACTGAGGGAAAACCCTTGAGTGTTGTCTTCTAAAAAGCTGAACAGCAGCAGGTCATAGAAAAATGTTGGATAATTTGTCATCACTGAAAAAACAACATTGTTCTCTTATGCACATGATGGGACACACACAAGGGCATGCTGTTATCCAGGAGAGCTGAAGCCTCAAACAGACACGCGTTCACGGGTTCTTGTGTACAGCAAGGCACACCAGGGACCAATATTAACTCTAAGAGGAATCAGATCTTTCTAACATTTAACATATGAAACTGTCTGGTTTTTTACTTTTATGGCTCATGTATTAGTATCACACCCTCAGTGGTATTTTCTATGGAAAAGTTTTGAAACATCCATGGAAAAATTGAAGGGGCTTTCAACATTGTTGGAAACACGTTTCCTGAGCACACTGGTGTGAACACAGTGCGTTCTTTAGCTAGTGGGATGCTCCTTTTTTCAAGAAAAATATAAAAGATCATATTTGTATTTCTTATGCAAACACAAAATCGCAGATAGGTTTTGCTAGTTTTCTAAATCTTTGTTTTCTAAAGAAAAGAAAACTCGTCCTCACTGAATGTAGGTCACCTTTTTAGCTTTTGTTATTGTAAAGCTTTTGTATCTTATGTCCATTTATAAAAGGGATTTTCAAAAGCACAACTTTCAGGGATTGCTTGAGTAGAGTTCATTAAGAACAGTGATGATCATATGTACGTTGGTGGGGGGAAGTTACCTAGTGGATAGATAATGGAAAGAAATGGCCCTAACTTATTAGCTATCGCCATAATGGCTTCCTGACTACCTTTTCCAAAAACTTTAAGAAAGGATTTTTTTTTTTTCTGCTGTGGAACACGCAGTGGAACATGATACAAGAGAAATTACAGAGTAAAGTTAATTAGAAAAGACAATATAAATGGATTAATATTCCACCCTGGAGCTGCTAGTGGCTTGGGCACTAGAAGACAGAGATGCTTTCTTGGCATAAAAACAAAGGTTTTGTCATCTGTGTGGAAAGAGACTATGTTGATAGGCTTATTTTGCATTAATGTGGTAATCTAATTGTTTATCCATTTATATAATGGTTAAACATAAAGGCAAACTCATCCACCCATTTTCTTGAATTGGCCAAAACATCAATAAAGAGAAGATGTTCCATTTCGCTCCTAATCCTCTTCATTGATTTTTGACATGGATGAGTTGTATTCAGAAATGCAATGATTAGTGGACATTGTAGCGAACGCAGAAGGTCATTAGACTTGCCATCTTGTAATCTCCTTGTAACCTGCAGTGTTTGGTTTGGGGTGCTCTCGGAGTGCCACCTTCTTTCCCTATAATCTGGCAGAGCTGGCACTAGTGTCACAAGGCAGAGGTGAGACACACCATTTGAAGCAGGGAATGACCTTCAGGTCTAATGAAGATCATCCAGACTGTCCCTCACTACTCTCTTAGAAGCAGACCCACTGGTAGCGCCATGAGTCCTTCCACCCCTATCAAAGCTGACATCACAGGTAACCACTGGGGAAACCATCTTAGGCACAACTTCTGGAACAAAATTAGCTCAGCTTACTCTACACGCCCAAACACCACTGTGTCTCCTGCCTTGTCATCTCTTATTGAAATGGCTGATGCCAGCTCAAGCTGGACTCTCCCAGCTTCTTCCCTTTCCACTTCAATGTCTTAGCTACATGACCCCTTTCTTCTCCTTTTCCTTCTGATCTCTTTCTTCTCCTTTCCCTTCATCCTGGGGGATGCACGTCTCTCCTTCTGGAACTCATCTCAGTAAGAGGCCCTTGGTTCCACCTTAACTTTCTGCCCATTCTAGAATTCCCTCCACCCTGCCTGTTGCTGATGAGGAAACCTAGTCCTGGGCATTGGTCAAAATCGCAGTGGTGCAACACGTGTAAATTTACATGGAATTCCTTCCCTATGAGTCACTTTGCACTGGCAAGAAAGCTAATGGGGGTGACTGGTTAAGTAACTTGCCAGACAATTAGTTCTCTGCATGTCACTGGACATGAACACACATCCAAAGTCCTTGCATCATCAGGACACTGACAAGAACCACTGGAATCAGAAGCATCTCTGTGGGTACAACGATGGTGACAGTGTGGAGGAGAAGAGAGAAAAACCCCATCCAGAGCCAACACATAAGTGACTTCTGCTCCTGGACTCAATTCCTACAAAATAGACTGGGACTGGATCATCTCTAAGGCTTCCAAGAGCTGACTCACTGGAAAAGACCCTGACGCTGGGAAAGATTGAGGGCAGGAGGCGAAGGGGACAAGAGAGGATGAGATGGTTGGATGGCATCACTGACTCAATGGACATGAGTTTGAGCAAGCTCCGGGAGATGGACTTAGGGAAGGACAGGAAAGCCTGGCATGCTGCGGTCCACGCGGTCGCAAAGAGTGGGACACAACTGAGCGACTGAACAGCAAACCTCTAAGGCTTCTCACAATTCTGAGTCTATCAAGCCTTTGAAATAAACTCCGTAGCGTCAAAGAGAGGGGCTCTGTGTGTTGCTTCACTGGACCCGAAAGTGGATGCCCGCTTCCCCTCTCACTTGAGCTCCTTCAGACCCTGAGCGTCCTTTAGAGGAAATAGACTCTTTCCCAGGAACAAATGGAGGGACTTTTGTCAAAGTCCTGCCCAGCCACGCTGAGGCTTTTTGTCCAAGAAGCACTGCTTGTGGGGTCATAATATCAGCATGTGTGTTTTTTGGAGTTGGAATATTAATCGTTTTAAAGGCAGAACTCCTTTCGGAGGGAGTGAATGCTCTATTATGGAAGGGGATGACAGAGAATATTCAAACCTTTGTTTTTAGGCCTGTGAACAGGCATCTCTTCCCTAATCCACCCCACCGCCTTTTAGCAAGAGGATTGCCTTAATGCCAGGGGTTGCCAAGCTTATCTCCAGAAGAAGAGCGAGGCAGGCAGCAGGTTGGTGACGTTGCCATTACCTGTGATGTCTTTAGGGGTCTCTGTGCCTCCAGCCCTTTCTGGAGTCATGGATGAATGCACACAGGCCACTAAGTTTCCTACTATGTCATGAAGTGAGGTAAAATTCTCTAGGTTGAAAACATGCATATTGAGCGGTTCACTTGCTATTTCTTTTAAGGCTCCTTCATCTGCATCCTCAACTCCAATTGCAAACACGTTAACATCAGCAGACTTAAGTTCCGCTGAGGGTAGAGCAAAGCCGTCCTCCGAGTGTCCATGGGTTAACACTACGATAACCTGAGGGACTCCGTCACTGGCCCGGCTTCCGGCAGCCTCAGTGAGGTGGTTCTGCATTACGTATGCTAATCCTTCTCCAGTCTGATTGCTGCCCCCAATATAAGACATGTTGGAAACATGGGAGAGGACTTCTTGTTTAGAACGATACGTATTGAACAGGAACTCGGTATGTGGGTTGCCGTTGAACTGGACCAGAGCAAAACGGAAATCATTGTCTCCCACTGCTAAAGATTCTATAACATCATATAGAAACTCTCGAACAAGTTGGAAATGTTCCTTGCCAATGCTCCAAGAGGAATCCACTAGAAATATTATATCGGCAGCGGCACCATTTTTGACATCTTTAAAAGAAGACATTGGTTTAGATGTTTCTCCTGTTCAAGAAATGACCTCCCATCAGCTCACTCAGTTTCTACGTTGCTGTGACTGAATAATTTACACATCACGTGTGAGGCAGGTGGGGACACTGACTTACCTGAGACACGGGGACCTGGACACGTGGACTCAGCAGCTGCTGGTGCCCAGTCACTGGCCCAAGTTCCATATACAATGACTGCCACACATGAACCAGTAGCAGGTTCCAGAATGGGGACAAACGTTCCCTGGGGTGCCCTTTACCTCTAGATGATTCCTTGTGGCAGTTTGAACCCCAAGACCCACCTGATCAGACAGGAAGGATATCCTACTCCAGATAACCAAACATCACCTTAGAAGCTCATTCTTCAGTCTGGGGCCTTAGCAAAATGGAATACTGAAACATACTACTGTTTTACCTGAACTAGTCTCCCATGCTTTGGGAAATTTGCAAGAAAAGTAATTGTCGTGAATACATCTTAAGTGAAGAAGACTTGTATAACTGTAGCAAAGGGCAAAGGCTTGTTTTTTGTTTGTTTGTTTCTTTGCTGAGATTCCCTAGCAGGAAGAAAGGTACCTTAACTCAATACGACATTTCAGAGCCATCTAAGCCCTCTGAGACATTGAACAGTATTCACCCCTTTCAAAGATGAATCCAGGTCTCTCAAAAAGTAGGAGCAGGAGGCTCCAGGTTCCAGGCTTTGAGTGGCTAGGGAATGCCCTCCTGTCCTGGGCCAGGCTGGCAGGGCACAGCAGACTCCTGGACTCTACTTACCTGGGGCTGACTTGATGCCCCAACCCATGTTCCCCTGGCATTGGGGTGGTCCTCACCTCCCTGCTAAGAACTACCAGATCTGGAGGAAGAACCCCATCAAGACAAGGAGAGGGACCCAAGTCAAACCTTCCAAGCTTGTAACACATACACCATTTCTCATTTTTTCAGAACTCTGCAAGTTCTTAATAAGATTAGGTAGGATCTATTTTTACACAGTTTCAGGAAACTGACTTTTTTAAAGATTTGATTATTCTAAATAAAAAATGTCTTTCTGTGTCCAGAGTGAGAAAGACTGGTATTTTTTGTTGTTGTTGTATTTTTTTTTTTTTCAGAAAATATAATTTTTACTCTTAATCATTGTCTTCTCTGGGATTTATGTGCTGAGACACTAACCAGTGCCAGAAATGTGGAAAAGCTCTTCCAATGGCAAAATATTTTGGATACAAACTTTCTGCTCACACCCAATGTAAAAACAAACCACTTGCAACCCACCACCAAGACAGCAAACCCAAGTTTCCGTTTAAAAAAAGTCTCTCTCCCACACCTGGATAAAGAGGAGCTGAGAAAGTCTGTAAAATAAAAGAACACCCTGAATCAATGGCTTGGCTCTCTCTTCAAAGCCTACCTAAGCTCTCTCTCCAGCTCATGATGTCTGAGATCTAAAACAGAACACTGTCCCTCTTAATAAAATAAAGAGGTGATTCTGGATCTTACCTGGCTGTTGTTGACCATGAGTAAAGGAGAAGCCTGAGAAAAAGAGGCAAAGAATGGCCACTAAGGGCAAATGCCGATGTTTCCTCATTTTGATTTTGTCTAAGCACCACGTGAGAACCTACAAGAGAAAACAGGGGAGATGAGAGCCATCAGGTTTTGACTCTCCGGTTACTAACGAGTGAATCAAGGATTTATCCCTTGGATGAAAAATAGTTTCAGCTAAACAGAGACACGGAGTCTCTGAGTCTAGTGACTGTAGGACTTTGGCCATAGCTAAGAAACTGTGCAGTTCAACCTTTTTTTCTCTCAAGTTAAGGCAGGTAACAATAGCATATCATGAAGCATATGGCAAAATGACAAAGGGTGGGGAGGAAGGGCACCCAGAGGCACAAAGGGGAGGCTGCTGATGCCCGGCCTGTCAGGCACGTCTACAGGAATCCCACCAGGAAGCTCCACTTCTTGGAGAGATTGGGCTTTGTTTGCATCCCATTGTGCACAAAAACACCACAGCAGCTGGGACCGTTTTGAATCTTGCCTTTATTCTCCGTTACTATTTACCACTTTTCCTCCAACAAAAACCTGCTGTGTGCCCAGTTCCAGTCGCAGAGTGGAGCATGTCCAGAGATACTGAATTAGCAAGACTGAAGCCAGTCCTGAGAGCTGACAGCCTTGTAGCATGGTCTCCCTGCAAACTTGACATCCAGCCAGCCAGGGTCATGTCTGGATGGGCCCAGTAGCTGGTGGCACGCTCCCTTTTCCCTTCAAGCAAACACCACCTTCTTCCCACCCCGCACCTCACAGCGTCCCCACCCACAACACACCTTCGTCACCCTCCAATCTCCAGTGAGCTCAGCTCGAGGGTCTCGGCTTTTCCTAATGACCCTCCAAAGAACAGGCCTAGGTCTTCTCCACTTAGGTCCCCTTGTAAGACATCACCTCTTTTCTCTTCCCCTTGATCCAAGGCTCTGGTTTCCCCTGACTCTTTCTTAGGTTATGGATATCTGACCTGTGCAGTCTCACAGGACCCCATGCTTGGTATAATGGTTTGGTGTTGCTTAAAAGTCTTAATAACTTCAGGGCAAAGACCCTTCATGTTCGCTTTGCACCAAGCCCACAGATTCTGGAGCTGGTCCTTGCTGCATCTGTGCGTGTGAGTCAATGACTCTTCTTACCCCTACCCAGACTTGTCAGGGGTTCCCTGGTCAGAGGCTTGCATAGAAGCATTAGAGAGGAGTATGCCAATCAAAATTATTAGTTATTTTTTTCATTCATTCAAGTAGATATATTCAAACTGCAAACAAAAAAACAACCAAACCAACAGCGCCTATAAAGAGTTTGGGATAGACAGGCACGCATGGCTATACTCAAAGTGAACGACCAACCAATAAGGACCCGCTGCACAGCACAGGGAACCCTGCCCAATGCCGTGCAGCAGCCTGGAGGGGAGGGAGCCTAGGACAGTCCCTTCAACAAATGATGCTGGGAAGCCTGCATGCCCACATGCGAAAAGAAAAAGGAACCTGGATCCTTACCTCACAGCACTTACAAAGAACTAACTCAAAGTGGATTAAAAATCTAAATGTAAGACCTGAGACTCTTAAACTTTTAGAAGAAAATATAGGAGAAAAGTCTTCAAACCATTGGATTTGGTAATGATTTTTTCCATATGATACCACAAGCACAGACAACAAGAGCAAGGACAGACAAATGGTACTGTATTATTGTTGTCTAGTCACCAAATCATGTCTGGCTCTTTGCAGCCCCTGGACTGTAGCCCACCAGGCTCCTCTGTCCATGGGATTTCCCAGGCAAGACTACTGGAGTGGGTTGCCATTTCCTTCTCCAGGGGATCTTCGTGACCCAGGGATCAAACCCACATTTCCTACATTGCAGGTGATTCTTAACCACTGAGCCTCCAGGAAAGCCCAAATGAGAGAAGACCAAATGGTACTTTATCAAACTTTTCACAGCAAAGGAAACAGTCAACAGAGAGAATAGGCAACCTACAGAATGGGAGAAAATGTTTGCAAACCATATAACTGACAAGGGCTTCACATCAAGAATATATAAAGAGCACCCACAACTTTATAATGATAACAACAAACTCTGATTTAAAAATAAAGGACTTGAATAGACATTTCTCCAAAGAAGGCATACAAATGGCCAATAAGAATATGAAAGAATACTCAGCATCAGAGAAATGAAAATCAAAACCACAGTGAGATATTATCTCACACCCACTGAGATGGCCACTATCAAAAAGATAGTAAACAAGTGTTGATGAGAGTGTAAAAATACTGGAACTCTTAGGCACCATTAGTGTGAATGGAAAATGTTGCAGCCACTACAGAAAATTATATGGAGTTTCCTCAAAAAGTTAAAAGTGCAGTTACCATATAGCCCATCAGTCCTACTTCTGGGTATGTATCCAAAATAACTGAAAATAAGATTTTGAAGCGATATGTTCACACCCAAGTTTAACGCAGCGTTATTTACAATAGCCAGCAGATGGAAACAGCCACGCGTGCATACTCAGTCATATTTCACTCCTTGAGATCCCCTGGTCTGTAGCCCGCCAGGCTCCTTTGTCCATGGAATCTCCCAGGCAAGAATACTGGAAATGGTTACCATTTCCTCCTCCAGGGGATCTTCCCAACCCAGGAATCGAACCCACACCTCTTCCATCTCCTGCACTGGCAGGTGGATTCTTTACCACTGTGCCGCCTGGTCACAGGGTAGAAATAACATCAAATAAATGCCCATCAGTAGGTGAATGGAGAAAATGTGGCATGTATATATAAAGAAATATCATTCAGCCTTAAATAAAAGGAAGAAGTTTTGTCACAGGCTACAACATGAGTGAACTTTGAGGACAGTATGCCGACTGAAACGAGTCAATCACCAAGAGATTCCACTGACGTGGGGTATCTGAAATAGTCAAGCTATGAGAAATAGAGAATGGAATGGTGGTTGCTAGAGGGTGGGAGAGGGGAATGGGGAATCATTGTCCCATGGGTAAAGAGTTTCAGTTTGGCAAGATGAAAAAGTTCTAGACATCAGTTGTAAACAAGGTACATATAGATAACATGAATATACTGTTCACTTAAAAAGAATTAAGATTGCAAAATTCACATCATGAATGTTTTACTACAATTCCTAAAAAAAAAAAAAAGAAGTTACCTGTGGTTTTTAAAAACTATGGGTAATTCTGTACACCTAACAGAGTTTTGCCAAGAGAACACACTGGTCATAGCAAACACCCTCTTCCAACAACACAGGAGAAGACTCTACACATGGACATCACCAGATGGCCAATACTGAAATCAGGCTGATTATATTCTTTGCAGGAGAAGATGAAGAAGCTCTATACAGTCAGAAAAAACAAGACTGGGAGCTGACTGTGGCTCAGATCATGAACGCCTTAATGCCTAATTCAGACTTAAATTGAAGAAAGTAGGGAAAACCTCTAGACTATTCAGGTATGACCTAAATCAAACCCCTTATGCTTATACAGTGGAAGTGACAAACAGATTCAAGGGATTAGATTGATAGAAAGAGTGCCTGAAGAACTATGGATGGAAGTTCATGACATTGTACAGGAGGCGGTGATCAAGACCATTCCCAAGAAAAGAAATGCAAAAAGGCAAAATGGTTGATCGTCTGAGGAGGCCTTACAAATAGCTTGAGAAAAGAAGAGAAGCTAAAGGCAAAAGAGAAAAGGAAAGATATACCCATTTGAATGCTGAGTTCCAAAGAATAGCAAGGAGAGATAAGAAAGCCTTCCTCAGTGATCAGTGCAAAGAAATACAGGAAAATAACAGAATGTAAAAGACTAAAGATCTCTTCAAGAAAATTAGAGATACCAAGGAAACACTTCCTGCAAAGATGGGCACAATAAAGGGCAGAAATGGTATGGACCTAACAAAAGCAGAAGATATTAAGAAGAGGTGGCAAGAATACACAGAAGAACTATACAAAAAAGATCTCCATGACCCAGATAACCATGATGGTGTGATCACTCACCTAGAGCCAAACATCCTGGAATGAGAAGTCAAGTGGACCTTAGGAAGCACCACTGTAAACAAAGTTAGTGGAAGTAATGGAATTCCAGGTGAACTATTTCAAATCCTAAAAGAGGGATGCTGTGAAAAAGAGGATTGTGCTGCACTTAATATGCCAGCAAATTTGGAAAACTCAGCAGTGTCCATAGGACTGGAAAAGGTCAGTTTTCATTCCAATCCCAAAGAAAGGCAATGCCAAAGACTATTCAAACTGCCACACAATTGCACTTATCCCACATGCTAGCAAAGTAATGCTCAAAATTCTCCAAGACAGGCTTCAACAGTAAGTGAACCATGAACTTCCAGATGTTCAAGCTGGATTTAGAAAAGGCAGAGGAACCAGAGATCAAATTGCCAACATCTGTTAGATCATCGAAAAAGCAAGAGAGTTCCAGAAAAACATCTGCTTTATCGACTATGCCAAAGCTTTTGTGTGGATTACAACAAACTTTGGAAAATTCTTAGAGATGGGAATACCAGACCACCTTACCTGTATCCTGAGAAATCTGTATGCAGGTCAAGAAGCAACAGAACTGGACATGGAACAACAGACTCATTCCAAATAGGTAAAGGAGTACGTCAAGGCTGTATATTGTCACCCTGCTTATTTAACTTCTATGCAGAGTACATCATGCGAAATGCTGGGCTGCAATAAACATATGCAGATGACATCACCCTTATGGCAGGAAGTGAAGAGGAACTAAAGAGCCTCTTGATGAAAGTGAAAGAGGACAGTGAAAAAGCTGGCTTAAAACTCAACATTCAGAAAACTAAGATCATGGTATCCGGTCCCATCATTTCATAGCAAATAGATGGGGAAATAATGGAAGCAGTGAGAGACTTTATTTGGGGGGACTCCAAAATCACTGCAGATGGTGACTTCAGCCATGAAATTTAAAGACACTTGCTCCTTGGAAGAAAAGCTATGACCAACTTAGACAACATATTAAAAAGCAAAGACATTACTTTGCCAACAAAGGTCTGTCTAGTCAAAGGTATGGTTTTTCCAGTAGTCATGTATGGATGTGAGAGTTGGACCATAAAGAAGGCTGAGTGCTGAAGAATTGATGCTTTTGAACTGTGATGTTGGAGAAGACTCTTGAGAGTCCCTTGGACTTCAAGGAGATCCAACCAGTCAATCCTAAAGGAGATCAGTCCTGAATATTCACTGGAAGAACTGATGCTAAAACTGAGACTCCAATACTTTGGCCACCTGATGCAAAGAACCAATTCATTTGAAAAGACCCTGATGCTGGAAAAGATTGAAGACGGGAGGAGGAGGGGACGACAGAGGATGAGATGGTTGGATGGCATCACCGACTCGATGGACATGAGTTTGAGTAAACTCCGGGAGTTGGTGATGGACAGGGAAGCCTGGCATGCTGCAGTCCATGGGGTCACAAAGGGTCGGACAGGCCTGAGTGACTGGACAGAATTGTGCACCTGTAATGTAGCCGTCAGTTTAACAGGAATGGTGAAAATGTGGCATCTCCTTTCTGAGACATGACAGTCTTTAAGATGGGCCTCCCTGGTGGTTCAGTGATAAAGAGTGCAGCTGCCAGTGCAGGAGGTGGGAGCGCAGTCCCTGGACTGGGAGGATCCCCTAGAGAAGGAAATGGCAGCCCACTCCAGGATTCTTACCTGGGAAATCCCGCGGACAGAGGAATCTGGTGGGCTACAGTCCACAGGATCACAAGAGTCAGACACAACTTAGCAACCAAACCACCACCACCAATCTTTAAGACCTAAGTTTTCTCTAAAATAAGAAAACAATACAACTACACATCTTTTTAAAGCATATGTACGTGCCCCTATAATTAAATAACATAACATTTCCTTGGCACTAGAACACAACCGGAAAGGAAGAAAAAGTGTTTGCCAGCAAAATGTTAAGGTTTGGGGAAGAGGACTCGAATCTCAGGAAAGGGAAAAAGAATCTGATACAAACACTGAGGCCTGGAACAAAAGTTATTTCTGTCCCAACTGTTAATGTCATCAGAGCTGTGAAATCCGCTCCACCGAAGGCCTAGGCTTCTGTACCTGCTTGATCTTCCTACCTTGACTTTCCTCTTGCCATGGACATGCCATGGGCTGGGTGATTCCGTTTGCAGTTGTCCATTGTATACATAATTCAGGAATCCCATTGTCCCTTACTGCTGATGAAGACATGTTAAGGATGGTCTCAGGTTCTCCTGTTTCATTCTAGAGCAGTGGGACTAATGACAGCAGAGGCAAGTCTGTCTGGTAGAGACATGGCCTTGGCAGGGCACTGGTGTCTAGACGGACCTCGTAGCAAGACAGCACAGAGGGCAAAGGAGAGCAAAGAGCCCCTTGCTGAGGCGGTCACCCAAGGTTGTGGATGAAGTGGGCTCAGCCTCGTGGTTTTTCCTGTCTGAGGTCAGGCCCAGAGGGAGGAGCTGGGGGCCAGCTGTGAGGAATAGCAAGAGCCGAGTGTGGGCCCCGGGCCAGTCCAGCCTGCCAAACTGGTGGAATGGAAAAAGACAAAACTGTAAACAAGAGCATGGATTCCAAGTCCTGCAGTTGCTTTGGATGTCCCGGGGAAGTTGACCAAAAGTATCACCTGTGATAAGACACATTTACCCTGTGATTCAAATTCCAGGAGCTTGAAGACACAATACCAGTGGCTAATACAAAACCTCCCGTCAGTACAACTGTTTTTTTGGAAATGTATTAACAGTGAGAAGAAAAGGTTGTTCTGAAGATGATCAAAAGGCCAGTCATCAAGAGAACATATTTCTTTCCACAGTGAAGTGACAGCCAGTGGTAACATTCCAGCAACACAGCCCAGTCCTCTTGGCTTGAAATAGTTGACACGTGTTAGACAGGGATCTGTATGATATAGGAAGGGATTTCCCCAGCATCCAGAGCTTTTGTTCCACAGGGTCCCCAAACTGTAATCGAGTCCTGCTCGGTGCTCAGGGCAATCCCCACAGGCACATGTAGAAACCCACGCGTGGCTGGCTGCTCTGCTTTCTTCGCTATGGATGACCCACCAAGCCGCTGTCCCAGCACTGCCCCAGTGTTCTCTACCCTGGGAATCTTCCAGACCTTTCCATCCAGCCATACCTTTCTTTCTCAAATTCTGCTCGACCTATTCCTGAGTTGTCTTTAGGAAAAAAAAAAAAAAAAAGCACATACAGTATTTGTAGTCTTTGTAGGTTTTCTCAGTTGAGGATAGACACTTTAGAGCGGTGTAAAAGTACTTCGTACATATGCTACTCCTGATCCCTTCCCTTAAAAGTGAACGGCAGGTTTCTTTATCAGCAGTAATCATCCTACTAGAAAACTATTTTATGGGAAAATTGTCCACCTACATTATTTACATTTTACTGGATTCTTTCTAGAAATATAGCTTGTGCTTTTGAAGACAACTTGTAATATTCTAACAGGTCAAGAATCTTTTTTTTTTTTAACATGGATCCACAGATTTCAAAGGATTTGTCAACCTCCCACAAATGTATACAACATACCTGTGTCTAGGGGGGTCTCTGGGGACAGGGTCCATGTTCACCTGTGATTCTGGCCTCATCTCTTCTAACTACCCCCTGAAGTTTAAGCACCACTGCTTCAAGAAAAAGATCTGATGCAACTCTTCTAGGAGGTCCAGTTCAAGATGCAGGATTTTAAGTAGTAGTTTTGTTTTGGAATGAGGGCGTGAAAATAGTATAGGACCTCATTGCAAAGCACTGGACAATGTAATTCATGAAGAAAAAATAGGATATGAGACAAGACCTGTTCAGCCACTGGGTGTGGGATGGGGCCAGCTTCAGGCAACTGTGTAGACAGTCTTGACAGAGAGCATGGGTGAATTGGGCGTTGAGTGGTTTTTGCTGGTTTTGCTTGTTTTTAGCATCCCTACCTATATCTTGGGCTCCCCTTGTGGCTCAGCTGGTAAAGAATCCATCTGCAATACAGGAGACCTGGGTTTGATCCCTGGGTTGGGAAGGTCCCCTGGAGAAGGGAAAGGCCACCCACTGTGGTATTCTGGCCTGGAGAATTCCATAGACCTATATCTTACAGCAGGATCAGATCCAGCTTCATGGAACCCGTGTATTCTGCCATATCTTAAACACTAGGTGGGGTCTCTATTGACAAATTCTAAAATAATTGTCCAGTCTGATTTGCTGTTTACTTGCTAAGTCATGTGCAACTCTCTGAGACCCCTTGGACTATATGTAGCCTGCAAGGCTCCTCTGCCCATGGGATTATCCCAGCAAGAATGCCGGAGTGGGTTGCCATTTTCTTCCCCAGGGAATCTTCCCAGGGATTGAACCCACGTCTCCTACCCTGGCAGGCAGATTATTACCACTGAGCCACCAGGGAATCTTCTGAGGCATTAATTACTACTTATTCTCTAGGGAAAATGCGCTTTAAATTGATTGAAAAATATGTGTTAAGATTTTTATTTCAGAGATCTTAATCTCTCGTAGAGGAGACTTCTAAATGAAGTGCTTCTCATTGGGACACAAAGAAATGACAAGTATATACGGTGTGGTGCGATTGCCTCCCCTAAAATCTACCCAGATGTTGAAGAAAGGGAAAGAGAGGCGAAGACAGGAGGGGGAGGCAAGGAGAGGGCAAGGGGGAGATGCTCTCCCAGCTCTGGCAGCAAGAGAGAAGATCTGAATGCCGGATGGTGAGGATTCCAGGCTCCACGGATGATTAATGAGCTCACATGTTGGGCTAAGCTGAATTCCCAGGTGGGAAGAATGCCTTCAGCTCCCCCACAGTCGTCCTGCTGCAGTGCTTGGGAGCCGGTCATGTGGCTCAAGCATGCCCAGCCCAGCTGCTGAAGATTTGTGCATGGTTTTGTTTGCAGCTAAATCTCTCCTATTGTTTATCATGTCTTGGCATCCCACTTTTTACAACTGAAGTTCTTGGCAACCAATCTTGGAGACTTTTTTCTTTCATTTAGATTATTAAAAGATGTCAAACATCATCTCCCCAAATGATCACCCAGCTTGTCCGTTTTAATAAGGAGGAACAAGGCAGCCACTCCCTGCCCTTCATTGTCCTCCTCTAACTCTCCCTCCCACGCCCAAGAAACAGAGACAAGAGGGCACAAGTCATATTTGCTAAGCCCCTGTCTCAGCGGTGGGATCCCATGCCCTCCTCCCACAGCTCCATGGCCGTGTTTTCCTTCATTTTATAGCTGGGAAACTGAACCCAGGTGAGACTAAGTGTTTTGTCCACTGCCACTTAAAAACAAGATTGAACCAGAATCCTACGGAAAGTTTGCGTTTCCAAAGCCCAAAGGCAGGAAATGCTAAGAGGCTGTGCCAGACTTGGCCCCAGTCTCAAGGAAACTCCCCATGTCTTTTCTTTGGCGGGGGTGGGGGGTGCGGGGGTGGGAACAGACCTAATTTCTTCGGTGGTGACAAACCACAGATTCTGTATCAACAGAATTCATTTGTCTGCTGCTGTCCTTTCAAATATGAAAAAAGTCAGAATTGGCTGCCTAAGACCCTTGGGTTGGATGGGGTGTTATGCAGCTTTGTGTCATAGATCCTATGATCCAGTCCTATGATCCAGTCCTATGAGCCAGTCATAGGACTTCATTCAATTCTTATCTTTCTATTGAGCATTAGTAAGCCTTTTTTTTGTTTTTAAACTGGTCTCATTCTAAAAAGAATTTGAGATGCCTTTTTCCTTTTCATAGCTGTCCACTTGAAACTTAAAAAGACACCTCTCATTATGAAGATTACTCTCCATGGCCCTTCAACTCAAAATTGCATTCAGAGTCCAGTGACATTCCCAAGCTATTCTGCAATTTCATGAGATTAATTTTCATTAAGTCTACTCAAAAGCTTTTTCATTTTCCATGTCTGGAAATCTTTTTTAAGAAAGAGACACACATGCACACAAGGAAATCATTTTCCAACAAAGACTTAAATGTATCCAGAGCTCCCATTTTGAAGTCATTTATTTAGCCTTCTCCAAGCACTGCTTTTTAAAACCAGGCTGGTCCTCCTATCAAGTTCTAGCACTCTGTTAACTCCTGACTGTCCTGTTTTATGTGGGTGCTGCGGAAATAGTGGAAGACCGCAGCCAGAGAGCCCCGCCATCTGCTGTGAGATGAAAAGTCACATTTCTCTCAACCCCGGGGGCTTCCAACTTGCAGCACCCTATTCTCTCTCTCTTTCTCTTGCCCTTCTGCTCTTTCTTCTTCTCTTTATTTTCTGAATCTTGGGGAAAATTCTTGTCCCAGAGAGGAAGCTAAAAGAGGGTTTATTAGATCCTTCAGTTAGGGAGGGAGGACATGGGAATTTAACATATTACTGCTACTGAAAGAGCTTTGGGGGAAACTTCTAAAGCAAGCAATTTGGAACAACTGTAAGAAGACCCCCTCCAAAGAAATGCATCAGAAGCTTCTTTTGTACCATTTATTTTACAATTTGAACCTCACATTTCCATTCCATGAAGTTGTGCTACAGAAGAAAATATCAGCCACACATTCGCATCTGTAAGCAATCATCTCCCAGGCTCTGAAGGTGTGTCCTATGACAGCGAAACTTAATTCTTCTGATCTTAAGTGTCAGCCTGGGCTCACTGCCACTTACTGGTGTCCTTGTCAGACACTGAGTATCAGATTCAAGACCTCTGGATCTTCCTGGTAATGTCATGTAAAACAATGTCTGTTCATGTCTTAGCCACTGTAAACAGTGCTGCTATGAACACTGGGCTACATGCATCTTTTCAATTTAGAGTTTTTGTCTTTTCCAGATACACACCAGGAATGGAATTGCTGGATCATACAGTCGACCTATTTTTAGTTTTTTAAGGAAATTCCATGCTGTTCTCCATAGTGGCTGCACCTATTTATATTCCCAACAGTGTAGGAGGCTTCCCCTTGCTCCACACCCTCTCCAGCGTTTACCATCTGTAGACTTTTAGTGTCCATCGACAGATAAATGGATACAGATGTGGTATATATGCCCAGTGGAATATTCCTCGGTCATAAAAGAGAATGAAATCGTGTCATCTGCAGCAACATGAATAGACCTGCAGATTATCATATTAAGTGAAGTAAGTCAGGCAGAGAAAGAGGAATAACATGATATCACTTATATGTGGAATCTTAAAAAATGATACAAATGGACTTATTTACAAAACAGAAGCAGGCTCACAGACATAGAAAACAAACATGGTTACCAAGGGGGAGAGGCGTAAATTAGGAGCTTTAAGATGAACAGATACACAGCACTGCATATAACATAGACACACGGGAAGGACTCCCTGCATAGCCCGGGGAACTGTTTCAGCAGGAAGTGGCCACCCACTCCAGCATTCCCGCCTGGAAAGTCCCCTGGACAGGGGAGCCAGGTGGGCTGCAGTCTCCCGGGTTGCCCTAAGAGTCAGACGGGACTGTCTGAGCACACACAGGGAACTCTACTCAGTATTTCGTGGTAACATAATGGAGAAGAATCTGAAAAAGAACATGTATGTGTAACTGAATCACTTTGCTGTATACCTGAAACAACATGTAAATCAACAGTATACTCCAATTTTTAAGTGCCTGTTAGGAAAAAAAGGAAAAAAACAAAGTCTGTTCAGCAGCTCGTACACTGGAATAGAGCGATCCGGAAAGGAAAGATGGGACTGTGCCCTCACAGGTAACCTCCTCCCAGAACGAGGGCCCGTGAGGCTCTGCCAAGCACCGTCTGGGGCCACCTTCCTTTTCCCCATAAAGGCACCTTGAAGAACCTCCAGATTAACCACCCAGATATTCGGAAATTTATTTAAAGACATATTGCTAGGGTCCAAGATAATAAACACGAAGCAGGAAGTTCCACGTTTGCCGTGGTTGGAAAAACTAGATAGCACGATGCACACGTAAATAACTTTCTACCCTTTTAAATGTGAGGTTTTTCTTGCTAGTGACAAGCATTAGGCAGAGACTAGTTCAGATTTAATGTAAGGGAAGAGAATGCCTTAGAAGATGCTTCAAGAGGAATTGCAGGAACGTCCCGTTCCATCCCTGCCACGTGATACATGGTGCTGTCGGCTCCAGGGCAGATGCCAGTATGTCCTCCCTGCCTGCGCCAGCCACGAACTAGGGGCCACTGGCCTCTCCAAACCATGGGGTTCCGTTGTAGGACTGTTCAAACAAAGCGGCTAAAATGGCCTCAGATGGTAAGGGAATCTTAACCATTTTTGTTTGTTTTCTAATTTGATTCATGTTGAAGTCCAGATAATTATTTTAAGTAGTTCATTTTAATTAAATTTAAGTAGCTGATAAAATATCACCGTGGATTTAGTATAATAGCTTGGAAAAAATCGACTGCATTCCCGTCTCAGTCAGTAAAGGTCAGTCCATCTCTCCCAGCCGCCCCAGCTTTGCGTGTAGAATGAGGCTGACTCCCGATGCTCTGACCAGCAGTGGTCCTGCGGCTGCTTTTCCATCTGTCACCCTAGGCTCTGACTGCTGGTGGGTTTCCTTCTGCCCCCATGAGAAACAGAGAGCCCACCAAGTGCTGGTTGGGGGGTGTCTGTGGGCTTAGCTGAGCTGGCTCTGGGCTGCTGAATCAACTGATGAGGATTGCAGAAGAGAAAGCCCATTTCCTGGAATGGCTTCTCTTGAGACCTGAGTCATCTCCAGCTGCTGTTCAGTTCTGCATTTGAAATTAAATCAGTTCACAAGCTCTCCCTTTCAGTGGCCAATGCTCGATGCCCAGGGTCCGTGAAAACCGAGGGTATGGGCTGAACCAGGGGGGCTGGACAGAAGCACTTCTTTCAGACCTTTCCCTAGCCACACCTACCTTGCAGATGTTTCTCTGTACTTCATGAAACATCTTAAAATTCAGGAGAACACCAGGATCACACTATGTGAAACGCAGCCAGGCCCCAACGAAAGACTAACAGCCTTCGGGAGAGGGCTTGGCAGAACTTTTCATACTTGTCCTATTTTTCTGCTTTTTTCTTTTCTTTCCAGATTTTTTTTTTTTTTTGAAGCAACAATTACCTCTCTGCTAAATAAAATATGATACTCTATAAAAGATTGGTCGATGGCCAAAACAAGCACCTTTCTTCTCGTGATACTCCAAAATGTACTCCTGAAGGTGTGTTCTCATGTTATATTCCTGGTCCTCAACAGCCACCTGTGAGAGCACACTGACATGTCCAGGAGATGCTGATTCTGCTTTGGGACCCAGATCAGGAAGATTCCCTAGAGAAGTGAATAGCAACCCACTTCAGTATCCTGGCCTGGAGAATCCCACAGACAGAGGAGCCTGGCGGGCTGCAACCCATGGGGTCGCAAAGAGTCGAACACGGCTGAGCAACTAATACTCTGGGGACCTCAGACAAGCAGTTCACCCCTCTGGGTTCCATTTCTTCATCTGAGGTGTCAAGGGTGTGGGCAGAACATCCACCAAGGTAGTAATTTGGGGATATTTCAAGTAGCCAAACGGAAGTCAATAGCCTGCCAAAGTCAATAATTTGCCCTAAGGCAAGGGCAGGGCCGGAGTCTTAGTCATTTTTGTCCCCTCCTCCCACCCCAGAGTTCCCTGCCCTGGAGCACAATGGGGTTTATTAAGCTTAAAGCAATATGAGACGCATGGGCCAAAGTTTGGGAGTTACTGGGTTAGTTCCGTCTTAACATCCCTTCTATTTCTAAAATTCAGAAATCCTACCCGGATACAGTTCTGAGAAAGCGTCGTGTTAATTTAAACTCTTTCTCAGTAGATACCAGTAACATGCTTTCTCTAAAAGTTCTTACTTGGTTAACGCCCTTGCATGAGGGTACTTTAGAATACAGCCTGCTTCACCGCAAGCAGCCGTTCACCTCAAAAGAAAATAGTGAAATCCTAACGGTACATTTACTTCAGATATTAGTCACATTTCTTTTAAAACTAGGTATTGAAACAGTCTCTAGGTGGGTCCCAACGCGACCCAACGAGCTCTGCTGAGACGTAACTCAACAGATTGCCTGTGAGCCCCCAGACTCCCTGCACCGCGCAGGGCTCAGAGGGATGCGTCGCCCTCTAGAGGACAGAAAGCAGAATGCACGTTCAGGAAAAGCTTTCCCAGGAGGAAGACACTAATTCACCTTTTCCCGTCCTTCCCGAAACAGACCAACGAGGCCAGAAGGTATTCAAATTACATTCTCAAAAATTAATGAATTCCCCAGAAGAACTCCTCTTTGCAAATCGGGGTGCGGCGGGTGCTCCCTGAATTTCAGATGGTCATCACCCCTGGTTCAGAGGGGACAAACAGTGGTTTTTTTCTTAAAAGGGTAGGATCATCTCCCTGATGTTTGGAAAGAGAGAATCCGTATCTAGAAAAGTGGATGAAGACAGCCCAAGACTGTCTGAAGAAGCAGGAACTTTTTTAAGCTTCCCTGCTTGAAAACCTGCATCATTTTTGAGCGTTCCTTTCCTTAGTGAGAGCTGCTAATGGGATTTTTTTAAATGCCAGCTCCTCGGGTCTTCAGCTATTTACATAGCAGTGGTGTGGGTGTTACAGCCTGCTGTCCACAGCAAAGACACCGTGAAAATTTCGCTCCTGTAGGTTTTGGTGGAAAGGCTGCTGGGACAGAAAGTCCCCTTCAGATGGGAACCCGCCCAAGATTCTTCCCCAAGAGATAACCGATCCCTGGGTTCTTCCAAAAAGGAAACTGACACTACTTTTCAAGTGAAACGTTTGCCTAAAGTGATTAGCATGTGGGCAAGACAGCCTCCTGCGAATTCAGGACCTCCCAGTGGATTTTAAATCCTAAATGTGGAATTTCACATAAAACTGGATAATGACAAAGATCACTTTAACCAGTTGAGTGAGGGCATGGATGAAGCCTCCCGGGCGAAACTCTGCTAACTTTCAAAAGGCAGGAGGTCTGATTTCAAGCTGGCTTTAAAATCAAAGTCAGATGGGGAGCCTCCTTGGAGCCACAAACCCACCATCAATTGTCCGTTGAATAGAGGAGTTTCTTTCTACTTTATCATCAGTGATGTATTAGGTTCTAAGGTACAAAATCACAGATGGCACTTATGATGAGCGAATGAGAAGCAGTGAATCCTCAACACTTTGAAAACGAAGGGAGGTGCAGAAATAAGAACAATTCCTATTCAGAAAGATGCTTATCTGGCATCAAAAGCATCCTTAAGACCCCCAGTTTGGATATTCACCATATATCTCACCCACTAAGGGCCACAAGCATGGTGGGGTGGGGCACACACCCTCCCAAGTGCTGGAAGAGCCGGGGGCCAAGGGCTAACATTCTAGAGGCTTCCCCAGCCACCTCCCAGGAAGGTGGGGGTGGCCACACCCTCCATTTCCCCCACTGGAAAAAGAAGAGCCACCCTCACCACCCTGTGATAAGACTCTCCCCCAAGCCTCCTCTCCACCCAGGATCTTCTTAATGATTTTTTCACTGCCATGAGTGGAGAAAGAAAAATAATAATAATAATACACCTTCTGGTAATGGAAAACCTTTGCCTTAACAAAGAAGAGCTCGAGACCATGTGATCATTCCTAGATCTTGAATTCCTACAAACACCCCTCACCTTCCCACCCCTCTGCCTTCACCCTCAGCAAAGTCCACGCAGGAATGGGGCAGAATGCAGGTCCCATCCCTCTGGGCCCCATCCCCAGAGGTGGCCTGAATGCGGGAAGCCAGCTCAGCTGCTCTGGTTGCAAACCCAGGTCTGTTCTGGGGACCAGCTCTCTCGCCTGGCACTCCTCTCCCTGTTAGCTGGGAGAACCCTGGGGAGCATACACCAGTTCCCCCGTCACTTTTCATAGACTATGACAGGAGGGCATTCTCTCCTGGGAGAACGGAATCAAATGGCACATTTCAAATTGCGATGCAAGCTAGTAAGGGGGCCTCCACGGTTGGGCCGTCTGCCTCCCAGAAATGGTAAAGACTGGACTGCCTTCTGAGCCGCCTACTGGTGCCACGGCCTCTGCAAGTAACTGAGTGTCTCAGAGCCCAGGAGCATCTTTAAAGCCAGGGAGCCGCACCTCAGCACTCCCACCAAGAGTCTCTTCCTTTCTCTTTAGCCCAGCCAAAGAGCTCAGGAGTTCCAATAGCATCCAGCAACCAGCTGGTTTTCAATAACATTTTGCTTAGGAACAAAAAAAAAAACCACACAACCTGATTTTAAAGTCATTTCTGTTCAGTTTTTTAAAGTCACAGAGATGGGGGATCCCTGAGTGAGAACTGTCTCTCCCTTTGGGGTCCGAGCACCCTTGTAGCTATGGGACCCAGTGGTTCTCGTGCAGAGTTAACTGTTCAGCAAGAGAAGCAGCTGGCAAGGGCCAGCTCCTCCGAGTCCCCACTGGGTGGAGGACACTCCCCTGCGTCCAGAGCAGTTTGTTCTTGGGGTCCAGACCAGCCTCTCAACTCGCTCCTCGCTCCTCGGGCTGACTGTGAAATGCCAATCTCTGTTCACAGCCCCCAGGGCTCCGCTGGGCCCTCCCAGGGAGCCCACCGCACACAGTAGCCCCTGACACAGGTCCCCAGAGCAGACTCGTGACTATCAGGGAACACTTTCCATCCTGGGCGAGAGGACCGGGGCCCCACCCTCCCAGCCGGGGAACAAGCCCCAGGGCCTCCAGGCTTGGCACGCGCCACACATCTGGGCAATGCAGGCCGGCTCGTGGCCCCAGGGGCCCTGCCTTATCCACCAGGCCTGCTGCCCAAACACCAAATTCCTTCTCCTCCTCTGACCCTGGCAGCTCCTTTAGGCAACCCCAGAGGGGACCAAGGCACCAGCAGTGACTTCAGATTCCTGAAAAGATGGAGCCCTGATGGTGAGAGCTGAGGAGCCTCCACCTGCCCCTTGCCCGGACAGCAAAGTCACCCCCGTCTCCCGGTGGGCGACAGAGGCGCTCAGCCAGCCCCCCGACACGGGCCACCTCGGAGAGAGTCTCTCCAAAGTGGCTCTGGGATCCCTGCACAGGCACTTCTGCAAACAAAGCCGATTCTCAGATTCCAGCTGAGCTTTCGGAGGAGGAGGCAACGTCAAATAAAATAAACCGTGAGCCCAAAAAGCAGAGAAGGATGGGCAGGACAGACCGCACTGCAGGACTCGGGAGCTCCAGCCCTCGGCCCCGCCAGGGGAGACCCAGGTGGCACACACGGAGAAAGGAAAAATCAGCTGGAGCTTCCAGAGACCGCAGCTCCTACTGAAAAGGGACTCTCAGGGCACAAACCTGAGAGCCATCAAGACGCGGTCAGCGGGGTTTGAAGCCCTTCCCTCTGGCCACAAACCCGAAACCGGGGGAACAGGGGCGAATGGGGCACTTACCCTGAGCAAACCTGGAGAAGCCTGCGTCCCTGGGCTTCGATATTCAGTTATGTGCGATTCTGACGCATGGTTTTCCCCCACGGGCTGCGTCTCCTTTCCCTTCTGCAGGAGAGGGGGGACCCCGGGCGGGGAGAGGGGACCCTGGGCGGGCGGAAAGCTGCTCTCGTGGTCTTCGCAGGAGGCTGGCGCGCGGGAGAACTGAGCGGCCTTTGGTGGAGGACTGAGCTGCAAACTGGACGGGGTCCAGGGATACAGTCAAGGCTCCCTCCAGCTCCTCCTCCTCCCTCCTCCGCCCCCTCCTCTCCCCCTCCCCAGCGGGCCTGCCCCAACACTGTAAATGAAAACCAGGCTCCTGCTCTGTCGCTTCTGGCCTGGACCACGAGCTGATGTCACCTCGGAAGGCTGTCTTCACCCCACGAGCCCAGAGCTGGACGCCTGCAAACCCCAACTCTTGAAAAAAAAAATCCACCCCTTCTACTCATCACCTTTGGGGCTGGGCCCCCGGCGGCCACAAGGAGAATGAATTCTGGAATTTTTTTCATGGGTCTCCATGGTTTTCCAGCAGTGTTTCCCAACACCATCTGAAAGGAAAACAGGAAATGCAGTCTCCCCCGTCCACCCTTACCACACCCTCCCACTTCTTGAAGTTTCTGAATTGAGACTTCTCCTAATAACCTCCCCTTTCAGATATTAAAAAACCAGCCATTAAAATCGCCTTGGCGTTCGGCTAACCAAAGCTCTGTTTGCCAGTGAAAAGGCAAGAAAAAAAAGGCTACATCCTTTTTTTTCTCTTTGGTCATTCTGTGTATAATGATTCTGATTGTGAAGCGAAAGGTCCCAACTCCAGGACACACACAAGGGGAACAAGAAGGGTTATCATGCTCAGATTTACAGGAAGACCCTTGAGAAAGAACTTGTGTTTCTGCAAAGCTGGTGCAGTTCACAGTGCTTTGATATGCGTTATCTCTCTCCACCTTTGAAATAGATACAGGTCATGTTTTCTTAAGTGAGATTATGGTCCCATTTGACAGATGGGAAGAACCTGGCTTTGTAGCAGAGCTCAGATCAGAATTCTGGCTGTGGACGCCTTAAACTTCTCACTGCCCACCCATCACGTGACCCTGCTGAAAAGTCATGTGAAATATCAAGAGACATCTGCAGAAACAAATTTATTGTTACCAGGGAGTGGAGGTGGAGACGATAAGTTGGGAGACCGGGACTGACATACACACATGATTATATACAAAACAGAGAATAAGGACCTACTGCATAGCAGAGGGATCTCTTCCCAATACTCGGTAATGATCTATATGGGAAAAGAATCTAAAAAAAAAGAGTGAAGGGAGCCCTCTTGCACAGTTGGTGGGAATGCAAATTGATACAGCGACTCTGGAGAACAGTATGGAGATTCCTTTAAAAAACTAAGAATAAGACTACCATGCGACCCAGCAATCCCACTACCGGGCATAACGCTTGAGAAAAGCATAATGGAAAAGGACACCTCTACCCTCTAGTCGCAGCACTATTTATAGCTAGAACATGGAAGCCACCTAGATGCCCATCAACAGAGGAGAAAGATGTGGAGCACACACAGCGGAGTGTTGCCTGACTATATGAAGGGATGCACGTGAGTCGGTTCTAATGCGGTGGATGAACCTACAGCCTTTTACACACAGTGAAGTAAATCAGGAAGAGAAAAGCAAATAATGTATATTAATTCATATGTGTGGAATCTAGAAAGACAGCACTAAGGATGGTACTCGCAGGGCAGCGAAGGAGACGCAGACATGAAGAACAGACTTTTGGACCCTGTGGGGGAGGGAGAGGGTGGGATATCTGAGAGTAGCTTGGAAACAGACATATTACCATATGTAAAATAGACAGCCAATGGGAATTCCCTGTCTGACTCGGGGAGCTCAGACCTAGAGGGGCGGGATGGGGAGGCAGCTTCAAGAGCGAGGGGACATATGTATACCTAAGACTGATTCATGTCAGTGCATGGCAGAAACCAACACAATATTGTAAAGCAATTACCCTCCAATTAAAAATAAAATTAAAAAAAATTTTAAAGAACTCTTTTCCTTAAAAAAAAAAAAAAGAGGAGTGGCTATATGTATATGTATATATATCAGATCCACTTTGCTGTACACTTGAAACTAACACAGCTTTTTAAATCATACCTCAATAAAAAGATCTTTTAAAAAGAGAAAGCGAGACATCTGAAGGATACTTTTCACTTGGAGATCCTTCCAGAGCAAGTTTGGGGAGTCAAGGTATCATTAACCCCTTTCCAGACGATTTCCTGCATTTAGGGAGGAAGGGAAGATGGTACAGGTGAGACGGTGCCCACTGTCCCCCTGCAGCTCAGGGGCCCCCCTTACTCACTCACCGGAAGGCTCACCCCTTCTCTACACCCCAGGGGCTCGGCTGGAAGAATGTCAGGATGGGGACAAAGAGCTGGACTGAGGTGCCTCCCTGCCCGTCTCCTGCAGGGGAAGAAGAAATGAACGGGGGCTCTGAGCAGGAGCAGCACGGCCCACGTCACGTGTGGGCAGTCAGGGTTCCCACACAGGAAAGCACATGTCCCAGCAGCGTCCCCACTTGGAGGGGCTGGCATGGACTCGGACCCATGGGCCAGGACACGCGCTGCCACTTCACTGGCTGGGTCTGCGGGAGCCACCTCTGCAAGGCACATCACAGGCTGCAGATGAGGAAACATTCGCTCACCACTTTCTGTCCCAAGCAGCACCACCCAGAGAGGTTCACAGAACAGGTGTGGCCTCTGTATCTCTGTTCAGCGGTTCCTTTTTTCAAATACCAATACAGCTATTTCTTTTCAAAATCACAGAGGATATACATTCCTTGGTATTAAGAATGACTATCAACATTATTTAAACAGCAATGGCAATGCATCATTTAGAACAAGCATTAAAGAAACTGAAGTGAAGTGAAGTCGCTCAATCGACTCTTTGCAACCCCATGGATAGTAGCCTGCACCAAGCTCCTCCGTCCATGGAATTTTCAAGGCAAGAGTACTGGAGCGGTTGCCATTTCCTTCTCCAGGGTAAAGAAACTAAAACCCTTGCTTAATCAGAACCAGGTCTCCGTAATATTTAACTGTAACTAATCACTGACAATCTAGACTCTCGCCAACAGAGCCCGTGGTCACAGAAACTTCTGGAAGCTGGCAGCCTTTGGTGGAAACCCTCCCACATCCTCCCAGGCACTCAGCAGAGAGCACTGTGGCTCCCATGGGTTTCTCACTGAATCACTGGGATCCGGGATTCTCGGTGAAATGACCAGTTCCTCCTGCCACCTGGTTCCAAGACAAAACCATCCCAGAAGTCAGCTCTGACCGCAACATCGACGGTCCTGGGTCTGGGCCTGGCAGCCCCCCAAGGGAACTCAGAAGTCACCGAATCTCACAGTCTGGTTTCCCCGTAACTGCTGTGTTGAACCCACACTGGTACTTCCTCCCTTCTCCTTCTGCACAAGTTAGAAACTTGTGACCCCTCTTTCCCAGGCTCCACTGTAGCTAGAGCTCCGGGTGAGGAGGCACTGGAGTGATACTGGGGACGGGTATGGGGGTGGGTTGGGAGGTGGTGGTGATTTCTCTGCTCCTTAGGCTGGTCTTTTCCCTGGCGGCCAGTATAGAATGGGGCTCTAGCCCCTCCCAGACCCCTTCCCAGGCCAGGACAGCTGCCTTAGCCGCAGCTCCCTCCTTGGAAGATTACCACCAGCTGCTGGAAGCTGCCTCTTCGGGAGGCGTTGGGGTGGGTGTGGTGGGTCTAAGGGAGACCCCAGCTTCCTGGGTGCCAAGGGGGAGTTACAGGGAGGTGGTGAAGGCAGCAGGCTCCCTGACGGCTCAGTGATAAAGACTCTGCCTGCAGTGCAGGAGACCCAGGTTCGATCCCTGGGGCAGAACGGTCCCCTGGAGAAGGGGACGGCAACCCACTCCAGTATTCTTGCCAGGAAAATCCCATGGACAGAGGGGCCTGGAGGGCTGTATTTAGTCCCTGTGGTCACAGAGTCAGACACAAGTGAGGGACACAGGCCCCCATACTGTGAAGGCAGTAGCGACAGCCAGACCCCAAAGTCCAGCATGGCGTGGAGTAGGCTGCGGACTGCCCTGCCCCGTCTTCCTTCCCATAACCCTGGATCGAAGCCGTGATCCTAAACTCGGGCTCCGAAGTGCAGCATCCTGCTTCCCCACCTCCCAGAATGGAGCGGAAGGCGATGCTGGATGGCCCTGGGAATTACTCCCGGAGGCCCCGCCCCGGCTCATGCCGCTGACCCCTCCTGATCATTCCCCGAGATGGATCCCTTTCTGCTCACAGTAAGGAGAGAGGTTTCTGTTTCCTGCCTGAAACCCCGACTGGTACAGATTATTACATCAGCTCTGAAGCTTCCTGCAGTTCCAGCAGCCTGTGCTTATGTATTTTATATGACTGAACAAAAAGGGAATAGCGCTGTGCCCAAACGGGACTGTAGATGTAACACGTGTGCCGTCAGCCTCTGGCTCAGTGACGCACAGAGTTTCCTGTACCCAGTGGCCTCTCAGCCTGTGAGTCTCTTCCCTTGAATGCGGGCTCTGTTGTTTGTCTTGCACTTCTGTCTTGGCGCTTCTTTCTGATAAAGCCTCTCTGCCCTTTGCAGACTTCATTGCACTAGCGAACACACAGAGTCGGCCCACAGGGACACAAGCTCTTCCAATGAATTGCTCTGTCTCAGCCATACATGTGGAAGTCTACACTTAAATGGATTTCAATTTCATTTTTAGAAGAAATGTGAAATGTCTTCTCCTCCAATGCCGTCTCTTCCTTTTCACTGAAGTCCATGCTGAGGGGGAGGAGAATGTACCTAACACCACTCGCGTGACCCTGAAACTGTAACTGGCATCACAGTTGACATGGAGCCCCAGGGAGCTCATGAGAATCTTAAGAAATAACCCTGACAGACGCCTTGGGAGCAAGGGGTCGGATGATTCACAACCAGCTCACAGGAATGAGCTTCTGTAAGTGCATGTGAGTTAAGCCCTTTTCCATTTGGTGTCCTCAGTAATCCCCTTGGATCAGTTCTCTACTTCCACGCCCATCCCCTGTTGGTTGCCATAGCAACCAGCATCCCATAACAGGCACCGATAGCACTAACAGAGTGTAAGGGAGCCAGAAGCCCCTGCCACGGTGGCCAGAGCCTCCAGTTCAGAGCTGTGTGCTCCAGGGCTTCACCCTCTGAGCTCAGGGCCTCTTGACAAGTCAAGGGGCACCTCGCTGGCCTCCACGCTGGAGCCAGCACCCCGACGCTTCAGCCCCAGGACACTGCTCAAGACCGAAGACCTCGTCTCAACAGGAATCCATAGACTTGGGAAATGACCGGCAGACATGGAGAAGACAGCATTGTGGGAAAGGAAGAATCTCAATTCTGCATAGTTACGTCCTGAATGTAATAACCCTAAAATAAAAGGAAAAGCACATTGTCACCAGTTGGGGCATTCACCAAAGAGACAAATAGTCCCATCTTCCTTGGGTGAGAGTGGGGAGGGGTAGGGTCTCAGATCAGGGCACACAGTCAGGGAGGCTGTCCCATCACAGCAGCCTGGAGGGGTCCTTCATTTGTCTGGATGTGTGCAGACAAACCTGGGCATTAAATCCTGCGCTTGCTGATGCGTAGGAAGCACTGAGCAGGGAAGAAAAGTTACCTGGCATTTCTGCCTTTAAGATAAAAATCAAATTCCTAGAAGAGCCAGAGTCCGGGGTAGGGAGGGGAGGAGAGACTCTAGAGGGCTCTCTGCTCGCCTGCAGAGTTCCCACATTCAGAGCCCACAGCAAGCATCTGCCTGTGCGATTGTCTTCTTAGATTTGCTTGTTGTGAGGTTGGAGTTTCATCCCAGGGGAGATGCGAGATTCCAAAGTCCGCTTAAAGAACGAACCCAGGAGGTAACTCAACTATTTCAAGAGAAGAAGGATTTTGAGTCCAACCAAGGGGGAGGACTTGAGGTTTCCTCTGACACCGTGGCTGGAGGGTGCATGGGAGTCCTCATTCCATCCCTGTGCAGGTTTTCAGCCTCCATGAGCAGCCTAGTGGAAAGTGAGCTGCCTGGCTAGGAACGAGGCCCTAGTCCTTCCCTGCCATTAACGAGCCACAGGTCTGGGGCGGTAAGACTCCACTTTCTCCTCTGCGGACCAAGTGCAGGCGTGCTTGGGGTGTCCAGCACGGCCCAGCATCAATGCCGGGCACTTGGGGATGGAGCAACCACACTTGCTTCAGCCTGGTTTCCAGCCTTTACTTCCTCCTCCCTTGCCCCAGGCTGCAAACACAGACTCTCCACCCCCAGTCAGCCCCACCCAATCCCAGGCTCTGGAGCAAGGTTAGAAACACCCAGTGGGTTCGCTGCCCCTTCGCCCAGCTCCCCGTGTGTGCACTTGGCGTGCGCATATTGGCACAGTCGTCACAACTCAGTCTGCTGTTCAAAGAACGCAGTTGTAGCAATTTGGGGTCTAAAGCTAAATGACGTCTCACCTTCAGTTACCAAAGCACAGCAAGCTACCTAAAGAAGATGTGGGGTATATCTACAATAGGATATTATTCATCTATTAAAAAAGAACAAAACAACGCCATCGCAGCAGCACAGATGGACCCAGGGAGAGTCACGCTGAGTCAAGTGAGTCAGACACAGAAAGACAACTATCACAGGACATCGCTTATATGTGGAATCTTAAAAAAAAAAAATGAACTTATTTATAGAACAGTAGAGTCACAGATGTGAAAACCAAACTTATGGTCACCAAGGGGTGGGGGGGATGGACGAATTGAAGACTGGGACTGAGATATACACAGAGCTATACCCTGGTGGCTTTATTGACTATGCCAAAGCCTTTGACTGTGTGGATCACAATAAACCGTGGAAAATTCTGAAAGAGATGGGCATTCCAGACACCTGACCTGCCTCTTGAGAAATGTATATGCAGGTCAGGAAGCAACAGTTAGAACTGGACATGGAACAACAGACTGGTTCCAAATAGGAAAAGGAGTACGTCAAGGCTGTATATAGCCACCCTGCTTATTTAACTTCTATGCAGAGTACATCATGAGAAACACTGGGCTGAAAGAAGCACAAGCTGGAATCAAGATTGCCAGGAGAAATATCAATAACCTCAGATATGCAGATGACACCACCCTTATGGCAGAAAGTGAAGAGGAACTAAAAGGTCTCTTAATGAAAGTGAAAGAGGAGAGTGAAAAAGTTGGCTTAAAGCTCAACATTCAGAAAACGAAGATCATGGCATCCGGTCCCATCACTTCATGGGAAATAGATGGGGAAAGAGTGGAAACAGTATCAGACTTTACTTTTAGGGGCTCCAAAATCACTGCAGATGGTGACTGCAGCCATGAAATTAAAAGACACTTACTCCTTGGAAGAAAAGTTATGACCAACCTAGATAGCATATTCAAAAGCAGAGACATTAGTTTGCCAACAAAGGTCCGTCTAGTCAAGGCTACGGTTTGTCCAGTAGTCATGTATGGATGCGAGAGCTGGACTGTAAAGAAAGCTGAGTGCCGAAGAATTTGTGCTTTTGAACTGTGGTGTTGGAGAAGACTCTTGAGAGTCCCTTGGACTGCAAGGCGATCCAACCATTCCATTCTAAAGGAGATCAGCCCTGGGATTTCTTTGGAGGGACTGATGCTGAAGCTGAAACTCCAGTACTTTGGGCACCTCATGTGAAGAGTTGACTCATTGGAAAAGACTCTGATGCTGGGAGGGATTGGGGGCAGGAGGAGAAGGGGACGACAGAGGATGAGATGGCTGGATGGCATCACGGACTCGAAGGACGTGAGTCTGAGTGAACTCTGGGAGTTGGTGATGGACAGGGAGGCCTGGTGTGCCACCATTCATGGGGACGCAGAGCTGGACACGACTGAGCGACTGAACTGAACTGACTGATACCCTGGTGGCTTAATAGTAAAAGGATCTGCCTGCAAAGCAGGAGACCCAGGTTCAAATCCCTGGGTCTGGAAGATTCCCTGGAGAAGAGCATGGCAACCCGGAGAATCCTATGGGCAGAGGAGCCTGGAGGGCCACAGTCCATGAGGTCACAAAGAGTCAGGCAGGACTGAAGCGACGTAGCACTCCCACACATGTGCATACATAAAACAGAGAACTAATAAGGGCCTACTGTTAGCACAGGGCACTCTACTCATTACTAACAACCTCTATGGGAAAAGAATCTCAGAAAGAGTGTATATATATGCATAAGTGACTCCTTCGCTGTACACCTGAAACTAACACAGTATTGTAAATCAACTATACTCTCATAAGAATCATACAAAAATAAAATCAGAAAAATTAGGCACAGCAAGCTCTGAAGGAAAACATACGCAGAGAGTGGACAGACATCCGCTTTGCCGTTCGTCTAGATGGGGCACTGGCCTCCTGGGAAAGGCCCTTCCTGCTCACCATGTGCTTCACAGGGGCCGCCATCTCCCCGCAGAACCGTCCAGCACCGCCTCTGCTGGTCGATCCAGGGATGGTGCGGGACACAGGGGTCCGCACTGCCAGGCCCCGGGTTTCCAGGTCGGGCCTGGAGCTGTCTCCGGACCCCAGGAGCGGCCATGTTTGCCGCCGTGGGGAGGAAGGCTGCGAGAGAGAAGGGAGCCGCTAGGAGAGGAGAAGAAAGAATCAGCTTCCTGGTTCCCGACGTGCAGACCCCGAGCCTGTCCTGGGGCTGGTCTCATCCTACCTACCGGCAGTCTCCCTTTGATCTTGTGAGCCGAAACTTACTCATTAGGGTCTCGAAATCAGTGATCCAAGTAGTCTTGCCTGATCCATTAATAAAAACTCTTCACATAGCAACCTGCCAATTTAAGTCCAAGGGTAGCAGATCAGTCAGGCCATCACAATAACGACCACGACAACTCCATGATCACTTCTGCTGTAGTACAGATGGACCCTGTCTTGATTTTCCTTGATTTCTCTTTTAAATTATTGTTGATTTAAATGTTCTGTGAGTTTTGGGTTTACTGCAAAGCAATTCAGATATACACTGAATAAATTTATATATATTTTTTCAGATCATTTTCCATTAATTCTTTGACTTTTCTTAGAGCCACTTTTTCTAATCAAACAGACAGGAAGGCATTGTCACAGGGTGTCACATGGCCTCAAACGCCTGCCATGGAAATTAGACATCCAGTGATCTCTCCAAAGCGTCCACCCAGCGAGGCAAAGGGGAGGGCTTTGCTTCCTAAGGCAAGTCTTCAACTGTAAGGGTTCAGAAAACACCTCGTGACAGTACACGCTCTTGCAAAGAATTGCCTAATGAGAGGAATTTCCTATTTATCTTGCTTAAATAACTTTGGGGGAATATGTGAGCCCCTTTCGTTGGGGGAATGAGAAGATGCATGGAGCAGAGGTAGCCTGCCAGCACTGAGCTGTCTCTAGGAAAATCTGTGTAAATAGCCCAGTCAAAATTATAACATTCTTCCTAGAATTTTGTGAGCTATAAACCATGCTCTGCCGATTCATTTTAAGGATGGCAAACCCAACTGTGAGAGTGGCCAAGAAACTTTTTGCAGTTGATTGGAATTCAAAAATTCCAGCAAGGAGATGGATTTTTGGTTTTATAATTATCAGACTCCCAGAGTCCCAATTTTGACTTTTTTTTTTTTTTTTTAGCTTTGAGATACAAATTTCCATCCGTAAAGAATGGGTGGGTTGGTTTTTTTTTTTAACAATCCTAGCCTTAGGCATAAAGTCAAATGTCTTCTCATTTTAGCTTCAATGTCTTCTCAATCCATTCATTTATCCAACAAACACGCACTGAGGACTATTGTGTGGAGAAGTGCTGTGCCGGGAGGATGCATCAGATAGAAACGCATCCTTCCAGGCCAGGCGGGACCTACAGGGAGCCTGGCGCAAATTCTTGGGGAGGCCAGGAGAGGGCGCCCTCGCCTCCTTCCGCGAGGGCGAAGCCATGACCTCTGGCTGCGGGCCTTGAGAACTGGACACCCGTGTGCAGAGGCAGGTCTTTCAGGACTGGGAGATTCCAGTTGCTTTTCACGAGTGAGCTGAGGCTGAAAGCACGAGGATTCGTTGGGAGTCCGAGTGACGAGGACACAGGCTCCACAGCCCTGCCCCGTGAGGGCCACACCTTTCTCACCCCCAGAGGAACCAGGAGGTTCACTCCCAGAGCGATGAACTCCAGGCCCAGGGACCCGCGGACACAGCACAGGGCAAGGGCCAGACCCTCAGCTGGGCTTCCCAGGTGGTACAGTAGTAAAGAATTCACCTATCAGTGCCGATCCAGGTTCGTTTCCCAGGTGCGGGAAGATCGCCTGGAGAAGGGAATGGCTACCCCACTCCAGTATTCTTGTCTGGAGAATTCCATGGACAGAGGAGCCTGGCAGGCTACAGTCCACGGGGCCTCGAAGATCAGGCAAGGCTGAGCAACTGGGCACACAACACACGCCTGAGACCCTCAACTAGCCTGAAAGGATGTGGGGCTAAATAAAGCCTGCCTCCTGAACCCACTTTGTAGAGAATGGGTCCTCTCCTGGACCCCTGCCCCCTCCCACCTCCTCCCCTCTCCCAGTCCGCTGCCCCCGCCAGCCCCCCTCCCCCCTCCCCAGCTCACTGTCCCATCCTGTCCCTCTCCTGCCCCCTCGGCCCCCGCAGCAAGCAGCAGCTGGCTCCTGCCCTCTGGAATACTTTCCTAGAACTGCTGTGACAGAGTGCCACAAGCAGGAGGCTTAAACAACAGAGATGTCTCGTGTCTCAGTTCTAGAGGCTGAAAGTGCAAAATCGAGGTGTCAGCAGGGCCATGCACCCTCTGAAACCCCTGGGAGAGGGACCCCCTTTCTTCCTTCAGCTGATGGTACCCCTGGCACTCCTCACCCAACCTCTGCCTCTGCGTCACAGGGCTTCTCCCCGCGTGCCTCTGTCTTCTTACAAGGACACTCGTCAGACCAGATCAGCGTCCCCCTACTCTTCTGTGACCTCATCTTCACCAATTACATCTGCAACAGGCCTGTTGCCTAATGAGGTCAAAGCTGAGCACCGAAGAATTGATGCTTTGGGGCTGTGGTGTTGGAGAAGACTCTTGAGAGTCCCTTGGACTGCAAGGGGATCCAATCAGACCATCCTAAAGGTGATCAGTCCTAAATATTCTTTAGAAGGACTGATGCTGAAGCTGAAACTCCAATACTTTGGCCATCTGATGGGAAGAGCTGACTCATTAGAAAATACCCTGCTGCTGGGGAAGATTGAAGGCAGAAGGGGACAACAAAGGATTAGATGGTTGGATGGCATCTCTGACTCGATGGACATGAGTTTGAGCAAGCTCCAGGAGTTGGTGATGGACAGGGAGGCCTGGCATGCTGCAGTCCGTGGGGTCACAAAGAGTCTGACACGACTGAGCAACTGAAGTGAACTGAGCCCTGTTTCCTAATAAGGTCACCTCTGAAGCCCAGGGGGTTAGGACTTGGACGAACCATTTTTGGGAAAGACAGTTCAACCCATTACACTCTCCCCACAGAAAACCAGAAATTTCCTCCACAAAGAAAAACTCACTGGACAAAGAGATAAAGCTGATACATAGGAGGCCCTGCAGAAAAATAGGCAGATCTTCACCCCACTGTGGAAACCATCATTCAGCAAGCCCCATCCTGAACACAGATGAACTAAATTCAGCTTACAGGAGAGAGAGACACTGAAGGAAGCAGAGAAAACTCTTCTGCAGAGTAAGGATGGATATTCATAGCAGTTCACGGAGAGAGAAACCAAGGAACAAGAAAAGGATGCTGCTTCTTAAATGAGAATATTTAGTGGATAAGAAAGCGTTTATCAGTAGTAGGTAAAAATAAGATAGCAAATGCAACTCCTATGTGGATTCTAAGGAAGCCCAGAGAGTGAGTGTTGGGAGAGACAGGGAGATGCTGGCATGAATTCAGTTATAAGAGAAATGTGTTCTGGGGGCTCTAATGCACAACCTGGTAATAATAGTTAATAAACCTGTTTTGGACACTTGAAATTTGCTGAGCGAACAGATCTTAAGTGTCCTCACCACACACACACACAAAAAAAAGGAACTGTGTGAGGTAATGGATGTGTTAATTAGCTTGATCCTGGTAAAATGCAAAAAAAAAAAAAAATACTTTAGGAAAACTAAAAAATTTGATAGAAATTTTTGGACAATTAACTAGAGGAAATCCCTCAGCCAGTATGACAAAAATCAAAAAGACAGAAAAAAAAAAAAAACAGGAAAGACAAGAAAATTACAGGCTCACCCAAGAGGTGCAAAGTCTGAGAAAGAGAAGTACAGAATGAAGGAACAGAAAACAATAGGGATGAAATTAGCAAATAATACAAAAATAAATAAATCCCAGAATTGGAGGGTCTGAGTTTCTGGACCATAAATGAAACAAAAAATGAAGAGGGATCTCTGCCAAGGCGCATCTCTGTCACATTTCACAAAGCACTGCAAACAAAGAGAAGAGTCTGAAAGCTCACAAAACATCAAAAAGGGAAAAAGGGGATTGAAGGTTTAAACAAAGAATTAGGAACCAGAAGAACTATTAGACATTCTCAGAAGTAGTACTGGAAACAAGGAGACCATGGAGCCATGCCTTCAAAAGTCTGTTAAAAATAGATATTTCCATCCTAAAATGCCACATCCAACCACCTGTTAATCGCAGGGGCAACAGAGGATGAGGTGGCCGGATGGCATCGTCAACTCACTGCACAAGAGTCTGAACAAACTCCAGGAGACAGGGAAGGACAGGAAAGCCTGGCGTGCTGCAGTCCACGAGGTCGCAAAGAGTCAGACTGAGAGGCTGAACAATAACAAAGGGCAGAGTAAGGACACCACTAGGCGAGATTTCAGAAAATTATTTTCCAGTACCTTTTCTCAGGAGACTACTAAAGAATGCGCTCCACCAAAATGACAAGGAAAACCAGAAAGTAGAAAACAAGGGCTCTGAGAGACAGGACTCTAACAGAAGACGCATGAAAAGGGCATTTCATCTCCGACTCTTTGTGACCCCATGGACCATAGCCCGCCAGGCTCCTCTGGGCATGGGATTCCCTGGGCAAGAGTACTGGAGTGGGCTGCCATGCCTTCCTGCAGGGGATCTTCCTGACCCAGGGATCAATCCGGTGTCTCTTAGTCTCCTGCTTTGCAGGCAGGTTCTTTACCACTAGTGCCACTTGGGAAGCAGGTAGATGATATGCAACAACCACCTGTGCGGCCAGCCTGGTGATCAGCGAGCCAGGACCAGAACAAGAGGGGTAGCAGTCCAAAAGAGGGGTTCTCAGGAACTTAGGAAACTGATAATAGATTCATGTTGTGCTTGATGACTATTGAAAGAGGCTTGGGGAAGAAATATGCGTAGGTACAGAGACTAGCACAGCAGAGAAGGGGTCATTAGCACTTCTGCTAAAAATGTAAACACGGAAGAACTGTTTAAGCCAAACACATAATAAAGTTATCAGTAGGAAGAGGGAAATGGTGGATACAAGAAAGTACAGTACTCATTTTCATAGAAGGAAGTCAGAAGATCTTTGTGGCTGAAAAAGCTGAGAATAACAGTATAAGTATTTCACGTAGATGGAGACAAATATCCAAAAAAAGGAAGAGAGTTCAGATGATTTCAAAAAGGGTAGGACAGAGAGTTTCTGGGTTTAGTTTATTTTTTTAATTGTCCCTTTTTAAAAAAGAAAGAAAAACAAAATCAGGAAGAAAATCAAATAACTTAGCTGTGGGCTTAATACTTGGTTTCCAAAGTTTCTGAAGATGATTAAAGGACAGAAAACTCTGAGAGGGGTTCCCAACAGCATCAAGTTTCTGTGTCCCCAGGTGCTACTTTTTGATTTGGAGAAGTGGATTTTTTGGCTCAAAGTTTAAAACTTTGAGGCATAAATGTATACACATACTTGCATCATTGAAGAAAAGAAGTGTTGACATGTTTTCTTAAAATCCAAATCTCAACACCCTTCAACACAGCCTCAGCAGGTTATTGTATTAACCGGAACTTAACCAAAGGACATTTCACTGAGTCTTGATGTCTCAGCATTAAGGATTCGCACTATAGGAGGCAGGAGCGAGGGGAACGTTCATCTAAAGCTTTCTCTCATCTATTTTTCTACAACTGAGTCTCTGTCATGATTAAAACAGATTCTGTTTTGTCAAGCAGAGTCCAATGTCTCCACAAACCAGTAGTAAACCTCCTCCTTGGTGATCCAAAGGGGAGGTTTATGGTGTGGCATGGAACACTCCGTATGGAGCATGGTTGCACGCCAAAAAGAACAGTGCTGTTTACAAGTCGTCTCTGAGATTTACATGGACTGAAACATTTTAGCTGTGCCATACCATTTTGGCTTCAAAAAGTGCTTTTAATCTCTCTTCTAAGACAAAAGGCTTATTTAGGGAAGGGCTCCGAATCCTTCTAAACATTGCTATAAATATCTGGTTTCCATTAATTCTAAATGAACTGCCATTTCTGTGTTCCAAGGAATTTTTCCTGCTTAGGAAAAGAAGGTCAAAAGATAATTTTTAAAGATGTTCCCCAAATGTAACTTGTTTGGTCAGTGAAATTCACCGTAGCTTCTGTGTTTCAAAATATTTGAAACAACACACATCAAACGGCTGTTAAACAACAGGAAGTGATCCTCTCAGCTATGTCTGCATTGTGTCATCCTTTAATTCAGCAAGCACTTAGCAAGCAGTAGGCATTGCATTGATGTAAGGATTCCATCTAATGAATAACCCGCTCCACCATGCAAAGTCTATCTGAAATTCCCAGTACTCTCTGCTTTTCCCTTGTTTACAAGAAAAAGAGGACAGTGTGCTGGGTGTGGTAGAGTATATTATTGTTCCCCTAATATCCATCCTCTTCTCCCAGAAGATTATGCATTCCCTCCAATGGCTATTGATTTATAGCATCCAACTGTGTGCACGGGCTTCCCTGGTGGCTCAGCTGGTAAAGAATCCGCCTGCAGCACGGGAGACCTGGGTTCGATCGCTGGGTTGCGATGATCCCCTGGAGAAGCAAAAGGCTGTGCAGATTCTAATTCTCACCCCACTGTCAAGCTAGACCGAGTGACTTGCTCAGGGCAGTGGGGTGTGTGAGAACACGATATGGAAGACATGCCTCCCGATTTCTACAGTCCTGTGGCTCTGTCTCCATCTGCTACGAAACCAGTGTGTCCAAGACAGGAGCTGCTTCTCCAAGCTAGAGGACGCAGCGACTAGAACTTTTAGAGCCAACCCATAGCCACTTTGTGCAACGTGATGAAAAGATAAGCATTCAGTGTTAGAAGCCCTAAGATTTAGGGACTGTTTGTTATCACAGCAAAGCTGACTAATAGACCAGCATAGAAGTCTGATTGCAACCACTACGTACTGCAAAGATGGTGGAAGACAGTCTGTGCCTTCTCTTTGCCTCAAATATGTCCAGTTTTATGTCTTTGGCCTGGTTCACCACAATATGCTTAGCTCTTGGGTTTCTGTTGGGAGGCCCAGGCTCTGAACAGTGGAGCCCAAGGTCAGGAAACCTCATCTGCCTACGGTATGAGTGACTTGCAGGGAGGTCTGCACCCTCGGGTGATGATGGCCAGGATCAAGCAGACCCAATGCCAAGGGCATCATGTGCTCTGCCACCCTAACCTCACCAAGACCCCATAAGATGTTGCTGTCATAATTGTCATCTACAGATGAGAAAACTGAAGCTTGGAACCATTAAGACATTTGCCCAAGTTCACCCTTCTTAATCAATGGCAGGGCAGAAATTTGAACCCAAGCAGTTGGTCCCTGCACATTCTTCCAAGGAGGGAGATGAAGAAAGACATCAGCTGGACTCAGAGTTTAGTTCTAAAGATGCATGGAGGTCAGACAGGCTCAGACAGACTCCCACAACCCCAGCCCTTCATTTTGCTTCTTCCTCCGTTCATAGCTTTTTCTCAAAACTTCTTACTTCTCCGTCCTCTTAAAACATCTTGATGTCTGCTGAGATTAGTTCTGCAATGGAGCTGGCAGAAAATCAAGCTTCCTCAATTCCTAGCATGCAAACAAATGCACTGCCAAGCAAAACCACTTCTCACAATTTAATTGAATGTTGTCGGTCAGCAAAGGAGACAAATCCTTGCTCTCAACTCGCTCTTCAGTCTAATCCCAAAAGTCTGTTCAACAGAAAAAGGAAAAAACCTCACCTCATGTCAAAACGGGTCAGCCCAAAGGCTTCCCTGGGGGCTCAGCGGCAAAGAATCTGCCTGCCAACGCAGGAGACACAGGTTTGATCCCTGGCCTGGGAAGGCCCCACAAGCTTCGGACAACTAAAGCCGGGGCGCCGTAACTGCTGAAGCCCTGGAGCCCGAGCTCTGCAAAAAGAGGAGCCACCGCCGTGAGAGGCCTGAGCAGCACGAGCAAGAGGCCCCCTCAGCCCAGCTAGAGGAAAGCCCCGCAGCCACGAAGACCCAGCACAGCCAACCTAAAGAAATAAATCCTTTTGTAAAATGCGTCAGTCCATAGACCTAGGGGAGCTGAGAATGGAAGGTCTCCTGAAGGAGCATCTAATACAAATTATTTTACTGATGAGGAAACTGAGCCAGGAAAAGCCTTGTCAGGCCATGGGAAGACCTGGCTGCACAGCTGGATCGGGGACTCGGCGTCCCAGTCCCCCAGCCCTGCAAGTCACAGGGTCCGTCTTGATGGCCTTCTGGTTTTCCTGCAGGCCTCCCTGTGGGCTGCTACATTCTCCCACCCTTCACCACGAGCTTCCTGCAAAGAACACTGAGTTTTTTCTCTATTCTGCCTATCTTTAGCCTCCAAATGGAGACAGCTTTTCCCTGTTTAAATCTTTGTCAGAAGATACACTGTGATGAGATTTTTCTTTCACGAAACTCAACCCTGGTTTTTCCCAACTTAGGTGTTGAGTCATCCAAACACCTCAGTGACTCTGAGTCACAACCCTCAGAGGGAAAGAAGAATTTCCTCTGCGTTCCTTCCTAGCTTTCTAGCCCTGCGTTCCTACCCAAAATTAAGGCATTTGTAGTTTTGATACAGCTTTTAAGAAAAATTACTTGGGGTCACAATTATTCAAGATAATGAGCGTGTAGGTAGCCCAAGTTTAATGTACACAAATTAAAAGTGGAATAAGTACAGGGATGGGGGCAAAATTCTCTTCTTCCATTAACCCAAAATAACTGTGAGTTTGTCCCAAACTTGGCAAGAACTTTCAGCATAACCTGCTGAATAGCTCCACTGGATTCTGGGGGTTATCAGAACCCTTAGTTCACCCGTGTCCCAGGACAGATGCACCCAGCAAGGCAAGTTTGGCCCCATGGCCCCACTGAAGCTCATAAGCTCTGCTGCGTCCACTCTGGCTGCTCTCCCCATTCCTGTCTCCATGGTACCTGGCTTTTTTTTTTTTTTTTTTAATTGGAGGATAATTGTTTACAGTGTTGTATTGGCTTCTGCTGTACAACATCAGGAACCAGCCATAAGCAGACATATGTCCCCTCCCTTTTGAACCTCAGCCATAAGTGGACATATGTCCCCTCCCTTTCGAACCTCCCTCCCACCCCCACCTCACCCTACCCCTCCAAGTCATCACAGGGCACCAGATTGAGCTCCCTGTGTTAAACACAGCAGCTTCCACTAACTGTCTGTTTCACATATGGTAAGGTACCGAGACTTTCTTAAGTGCTCTTCCAGTACCAGCCAGTGATTATCCCTTGGGTTTAAGAAGGCAGGGATAAAAAACATATATATTCATAAAGAAGGGAAGATCATCAGAGAAACAGCAAATGTATAAGCAAAACAAAACAATTCTTCTCCCTCTTAATTGATATAATAGTTAACTGCTCAAAGTAATAGTAAAAGCAACATATTAGGTGATTATAGCTTATGGATATAAATTAAATAACAGCAATGATATAAGGGATGGAGGAGAGAAATGCGGAATACTCTGTTGTACGATCTCTTCACTGTCTGTGAAACAATAGAGTGTTGCTTGAAAGTGGACTCCGATTATTTGTAAATGTGTACAGTGAGCTCCAGAAAAGCCAGTAAGTACTTTTTAAAATGTATAATGATATCCCTGGTGGCTCAGACAGTAAAGCCTCTGCCTGCAGTGTGGGAGACCTGGGTTCAATCCCTGGGTCGGGAAGATCCCCTGGAGAAGGCAATGCCACCCCACTCCAGTACACTTGCCTGGAAAATCCCATGGACCGAGGAGCCTGGTAGGCTACAGTCCATGGGGTCGCAAAGAGTTGGGCACGACTGAGCAACTTCACTTCAAGAGAGGAAAGTAAATTCAATCAAATAAAATTCTCAATGAAAACCAGAGAATGCATAAAAAGGGTGGGGCGGGGGGAGAAAAGAAATAAAGACCAAGCGCAGTAAGTAGGAAGCAGTTACAAACATGGGAGATGCTGATCCAGCTACGTTAGTGGTCACTTTAGATGGTGATAGTCTTAATGTGCCAAGTAAAGACGGAGATTGTCAGAGGGCATCATTTAAAAAGACCCAACTGCATATTTTCTATAAGAACCTCAGTTTACATTTAAAGACTGAGATAAATAGACTATAACAGGAGAAAGACACACCATGCTAATATTTATCAAGAGAAAGTTGGAGTAGCTATATTAATTTCAGGCAAAGCAGACTTTAGAGCAAGTAAAATGATCAGAAATAAAGAGGGGCATTCAGTTCAGTTCAGTTGCTCAGTCGTATCCGACTCTTTGCGACCCCATGAATTGCAGCACGCCAGGCCTCCCTGTCCATCACCATCTCCTGGAGTTCACTCAGACTCACGTCCATTGAGTCCGTGATGCCATCCAGCCATCTCACCCTCTGTCGTCCCCTTCTCCTCCTGCCCCCAATCCCTCCCAGCATCAGAGTCTTCTCCAATGAGTCAACCCTTCTCATGAGGTGGCCAAAGTACTGGAGCTTCAGCTTCAGCATCATTCCTTCCAAAGAAATCCCAGGGTTGATCTCCTTCAGAATGGACTGGTTGGATCTCCTTGCAGTCCAAGGGACTCTCAAGAGTCTTCTCCAACACCACAGTTCAAAAGCATCAATTCTTCGGCCCTCAGCTTTCTTCACAGTCCAGCTCTCACATCCATACATGACCACAGGAAAAACCATACCCTTGACTAGATGGACCTTAGCCAGCAAAGTAATGTCTCTGCTTTTGAATATACTATCTAGGTTGGTCATAACTTTCCTTCCAAGGAGTAAGCGTCTTTTAATTTCATGGCTGCAATCACCATCTGCAGTGATTTTGGAGCCCAAAAAAATAAAGTCTGACACTGTTTCCACTGTTTCCCCATCTATTTCCCATGAAGTGATGGGACCAGATACCATGATCTTCGTTTTCTGAATGTTGAGCTTTAAGCCAACTTTTCATTCTCCTCTTTCACTTTCATCAAGAGGTTTTTTAGTTCCTCTTCACTTTCTGCCATAAGGGTGGTGTCATCTGCATATCTGAGGTTATTGATATCTCTCCCGGCAATCTTGATTCCAGCTTGTGTTTCTTCCAGCCCAGCGTTTCTCATGATGTACTCTGCATAGAAGTTAAATAAGCAGGGTGACAATATACAGCCTTGACATACTCCTTTTCCTATTTGGAACCAGTCTGTTGTTCCATGTCCAGTTCTAACTGTTGCTTCCTGACCTGCATACAGATTTCTCAAGAGGCAGGTCAGGTGGTCTGGTATTCCCATCTCTTTCAGAATTTTCCACAGTTTATTGTGATCCACACAGTCAAAGGCTTTGGCATAGTCAATAAAGCAGAAATAGATGTTTTTCTGGAATTCTCTTGCTTATTCCATGATCCAGCAGATGTTGGCAGTCTGGTCCCTGGTTCCTCTGCCTTTTCTAAAACCAGCTTGAACATCAGGGAGTTCACGGTTCATGTATTGCTGAAGCCTGGCTTGGAGAATTTTGAGCATTACTTTACTAGCATGTGAGATGAGTGCAATTGTGCAGTAGTTTGAGCATTCTTTGGCATTGCCTTTCTTTGGAAGTGGAATGAAAACTGACCTTTTCCAGTCCTGTGGCCACTGCTGAGTTTTCCAAACTTGCTGGCATATTGAGTGCAGCACTTTCACAGCATCATCTTTCAGGATTTTGAAATAGCTCAACTGGAATTCCATCACCTCCACTAGCTTTGTTCATAGTGATGCTTTCTAAGGCCCACTTGACTTCACTTTCCAAGATGTCTGGCTCTAGATTAGTGATCACATCATCATGATTATCTGGGTTGTGAAGATCTCTTTTGTACAGTTCTTCCATGTATTCTTGCCACCTCTTCTTAATATCTTCTGCTTCTGTTAGGTACATACCATTTCTGTCCTTTATCGAGCCCATCTTTCCATGAAATGTTCCCTTGGTATCTCTAATTTTCTTGAAGAGATCTCTAGTCTTCCCCATTCTGCTGTTTTCCTCTATTTCTTTGCACTGATCGCTAAAGAAGGCTTTCTTATCTCTTCTTGCTATTCTTTGGAACTCTGCACTGAGATGCTTATATCTTTCCTTTTCTCCTTTGCTTTTCACCTCTCTTCTTTTCACAGCTATTTGTAAGGCCTCCCCAGACAGCCATTTTGCTTTTTTGCATTTCTTTTCCATGGGGATGGTCTTGATCCCTGTCTCCTACATAATGATAAGGAGTCATTTCTCCAGGAAGAGTTAACAGTCCTTAACATGTACACACTGACAACAGAACATCAGAACATGCTAGGCAAACCTGACGGCACTGCAGGGGGGAGCAGACAAGTCTACTCGGAGGCTTCAATTGCCTCTGTCAGGGATTATTACATCAGTCAAAGAGATAAAGATATAGGGAACCTGAATGTCACTATCAATAACTGTGATCTAATTAACATTTACAATATGGACATGGAACAACAGACAGGTTCCAAATAGGAAAAGGAGTACGTCAAGGCTGTATATTGTCACCCTGCTTATTTAACTTCTATGCAGAGTACATCATGAGAAACGTTGGACTGGAAGAAACACAAGCTGGAACCAAGATTGCCAGGAGAGATATCAAGAATCTCAGATATGCAGATGACACCACCCTTATGGCAGAAAGTGAAGAGGAACTCAAAAGCCTCTTGATGAAAGTGAAAGAGGAGAGTAAAAATGTTGGCTTAAAGCTCAACATTCAGAAAATGAAGATCATGGCATCCAGTCTCATCACTTCATGGCAAATAGATGGGGGAACAGTGGAAACAGTGTCAGACTGTTCCTTGGGCTCCAAAATCACTGCAGATGGTGACTGCAGCCATGAAATTAAAAGACGCTTACTCCTTGGAAGGAAAGTTATGACCAACCTAGATAGTATATTCAAAAGCAGAGACATTACTTTGCCAACTAAGATCAGTCTGGTCAAGGCTATGGTTTTTCCTGTGGTCATGTATGGATGTGAGAGCTGAACTGTGAAGAAGGCTGAGGGCCGAAGAATTGATGCTTTTGAACTGTGGTGTTGGAGAAGACTCTTGAGAGTCCCTTGGACTGCAAGAAGATCCAACCAGTCCATTCTGAAGGAGATCAGCCCTGGCATTTCTTTGGAAGGAATGATGCTAAAGCTGAAACTCCAGTACTTTGGCCACCTGATGCGAAGAGCTGACTCATTGGAGAAGACTTTGATGCTGGGAGGGGTTGGGGGCAGGAGGAGAACGGGACGACAGAGGATGAGATGGCTGAATGGCATCACAGACTCGATAGACGTGAGTCTGAGTGAACTCCAGGAGATGGTGATGGACAGGGAGGCCTGGCATGCTGCGATTCATGGGGTCACAAAGAGTCAGACATGACTGAGTGACTGAACTGAACTAAACTATCAAAAAACAACAGAAGAGACATTTTTCTCAATGTCTGTATTCACCTGGAATATTCACAAAGATAGACCATACTTTGGGCTTTAAAGCACACCCTAGCAAATTTAGAAGAATACAAATCATATCAAGTAAAGTATATAATTAAACTTTAACAGAAGTTAAAGTAACAGAAAAATAGCTGGAAAACCTCCAAATATTTAGAGATAGCACACATTTCTGTTGTAAATAACAGGTGGGTCAAAGAAGTATCAAAGGAAATTAAAAACATTTCAAACTCAATGAAAATTCAAGTATAATTCTTAAAAAGTTGTGGAATGCAGTGAAAAGCAATGCTTAGAGGAAGATTTGTATCATTAAATGCATATATTAGAAAAGAAAAAAAGATCTAAAATCAGTAATCTAAATTTCCACCTTGCAAAACTGTAGAAAGAAAAGCAATTTAATTTTCTTCTTAAGTTGAAAAGAAAGAATAAAAATTAGCAGAATTTGAGGAAATTGAAAATAGGAAAATAATAGAGTAAGTCAAAACAAAAACCTGTTTCTTTAAAAGGATAAATTCAATTAATAAACTTCTAGCCAGTTAGAAGCTGGAAATCGGGGAAAAGGGGAGAATACACAAATTGCCACTCTCAGAAGTGAAAGAGAAGTCATCAGTGCTGATCCCATTAACATTAAAAGAGTAATGAAAGATACTTTGAACAACTTCTTTCCCACTACCCATAAATTTGATAACTTAGATGAAATGCACCAACCTTGAAAAACAAAGAACAAAAGTTTACACAAGGAGAAACAGATCATCTGAATAAGATATCATCCGAATATCTAATAAGGAAATAGAATCAATAGCTGACAACTTCACAAAAAAAGAAAGGAAAACAAAAGTTCCAGATGGCTTTACTGATCAATTCTATCAAATATTTAAGGAGAAATGATACCAATTCTGCACAGTCTCTTCCAGAAAATAGAGGCAGAGAAAACACTTCAGAACTAATTCAATTAAGCCAGCTTGACCCTATTACCAAAACTAGATAAAGACATTACAAGAAAGGGAAACTGGAGACCAATATCTCTCATGAATATACAGGCAAAAGTCACCAATAAAACATTAGCAAATTGAATCTAACAATTTATAGAAAGAATTATACACTATAGTCAAGTGAGGTTTATTTTAGGAATGCAAGTCTGTTCCACATTTGAAAATCCATAGGCTGAAGAAGAAAAATCATATGATCATATCAACTGATGCAGAAAAAGTATTCAGTAAAATCCAGCACCCATTCATGAAGGAAAAACTCTTGGCGAATCTGAAATAGAAGGAAGCTACAGAAAGTGTATTGCTGTCATAATTAGTGATGAAAAACTGGACAATTTGCCCCTAAAATCAAGATGTCTTCTCTCGCCATTCCTAATAACATCACACTGGAAGTCATAGTCTAATAAGACAAGAAAAGGAAATAAATGCACGGATTGAGACGGAAGAAACAAAACTGCCGTGGTTCACGGATGACATGACCATCTAAGCAGAAAATACCAAACAACCTAACAGCAGCGTCGGGAAGAACAAATTACCTAGAAAAAATGAACAAAAGGAGTGCAAAAGCTATACTCTGGAAACTTCAATACATTATTGAGAGAAATTAGGGAAAATTAAATAAACGGAAAGACATGTTGCATTCGTGGATTCGAAGAGTTGATGTACTGACGTGGTACTGCTCTCCAAACCAATCTAGTGCAATTCTTATCAGGATTCCAGCTGACTTCTTTGTAGAAATTGACAAGCTGCTTCTAAAATTCATATAAATCTTCAAGGGACCCAGAGTAGCCAAAACCAGCTTGAAAAGGGAGGATAAAGCTGGAGGATTCACTCTTTCAATTTTAAAGCTTATTATTGATACAAAGCAACAGTAATCAAGATGGCGTGAGCCTTGCATAAGGATAGACATGAAGATAAACGGGATAGAATGGGGTCCAAAATCAACCCTCACATTCATGTTCAATTGATTTTCAACAAAGGCGCCAAAATAACTCCAAAGAGAAAGAACAGTCTTTTCAATCATTGGCATTAGGACAACTGAATATTTAATTCAAAAGAATTAAACTTGATCCCTATCTTACATCATATACATCATATATAAAAATTAACTCAAAATGAATCTAAAAGCTATAATGATTTAAAAAAATAGGGGTAAATCTTCATGACTTTGGATTAGGTAGTTGTTCCTTAGATATAACCAAAAGAACAAGGATTCGAAGGGAAAAAATAGATAAGCTGAATTCATCAAAATTTTTAATTATTGTGCTTCAAAATCTATCTTCAAGAAAGTCAAAAGACAGAATGGGAGAAAATATTTGCAAGTCATTTGTCTGGTAAGGAATTTGTACCTAGAATGTATAATGAGCTCTTACAATTCATTAATAAAAAGACAACCCAGTATTTTCAAATGGGTAAACTATCTTCAAAGGCATTTCTCCATAAGTATATAAAGACACCCAACATCACAGCCTTCAGGGAAATGCAAATCAAAACCACAACCAGATACCTCTTCCATCTGCCTGGGCAGCGTAGATGATAAGTACTGGTGAGAATATGAGGAAAGTGGGATCCTCACACACTACTGGTCGGGGTGTGAAAGTCCACCAGTTTGGTGAACAGCCTGGCAGTTCCTCAAAAGGGTAAACATAGAGTCACCCCAGAAGCCAGCAATTCCACTCCTAAGTATATACCAGAGAAGGAAAAACATACATACCCACACCCACAACGTGCACAAAATGTTACAGGCAGCGTTATTCAGAAAATCCAAGAGTGGAAAGAACACAACTGTCCACCTGCGGCTGAGTGGATGGATAAAATGCCATATTGATGCACTGGAGTATTATTCAGCATTAAAAAAGATGGAGTACTGAGAAATGCTACGGTCTGTATTAGGCCTGAAACTATTACACTAAGGGAAAGAAGCCAGTCACACAAGGCCACACACTGCATAATTCCATTCATACGTGTTGTCCAAATAGGAGAACCAACAGAAACAAGAATATTAGTGTTTGCTTAGAGCTGCAGGCTGCGGGGAGGCGGGGGAGAATAGAATGGAACAGACTAACGCATCCTGCGCTCGGACAAGCAGAGGCAGAGCGCAGGGTGGGGGCACGTCTGGCTTGCCCAGGGGCTTGCAGTGCGGACACAGCTCTGCACCGACTGGCTGTAGGACCTTGAACCAGTTACGCCAGCCGAGCTCCAGTTTTCTCTCTGGTAAAATGAGGAGGATTCTCCCATCTTTCTGGTCCAACAGGGTTGTAGTGGAGCGTGGTTGAGAGGAGTTAAGTGAAAGCGTTTCAAAGGCTGCAGGATGTTCTAGCATCTAACAAGTAGCTTCTTACATCTAACAAGTAAGAAGCTTTGCCGTTTCAGACCCGGGGCTGTGGGGGGTCACTTCTGTGCCCTGGACCCAGGCGGTTCACCCTCCACACCCAGCACTTTGCTGCCAGCAGTGAGAGAGGGGAAAGCCAGGCACCCTTTGAGAGGAGGGTGGGTGGAGATGGGAGGATCGCAGGTAGGAGGGTGGGCTCCCTGCCCCCGCCCAGGACTGGGAGGCGATCGGCAGGGGGGTGCAGACAGCGGAAGATGACCTGGCAGTGAATAAGGGTGGAGGCCGGCAAAGGAGGGCCAGCTCCCCTCCGGCCCGCCCGCCGCAGCCACGGACCGGGAGGGGCCAGCGGGCTAGGCTCGATGAGGCATCTTGGGCGGAGCAGACAGACTGCCCGGCAGCCGGTCGTAGGAAGGGTGGCAGGAGCACACCCTTCTCGGTGCCCCTCAGCCCTCCCTGCAGAGGCAGAATGAATGGGACACTCACGGAGGAAGCCGCGAGCAAGGGCGGCCCCTGATTCACGGTTTACAGGCACCGGTGAAGTCCTTTTTCCACTGGCTGCTGCAGCCTGGCCGCTGTAAACGGTAACCATGGCCGTGCCCGCGGGTCTCCACCCCTCCCTCGCCTCGCCTCACCCCTCCAGCCCTGAGCCCCGGGCATGCCAAAGCTCCCCATCACTCCTCACCCCCAGCAGCCGAGCATCCTGAGGAAGCGCAGGGAACACTTGAAAAGACAGACACACGTGAACTCTGCCACCCAAGTTCTGAGAGTGGCGGGGGGCGGGCAGGGGGGTGGGGGGCGGGCTGCAGTCCTCCCCAGAGACTGAGAAGGGGCGGAGCAAGACCTTGTCTCCCCCGCAGCCTCCTGGCTGGAACTTGATAGCAATGAGGCTTCATTCGCTCACTCACTCACTCATTCATTCACTCACTCACTCATTCATTGACTCACTCATTCATTCACTATCATTCATTCACTCACTCACTCATTCATTCACTTATCATTAGTTCTAGTCATCCATTCACTATCATTCACTCACTCATTCATTCATTCATTCACTTATCATTCGCTCATTCATTCACTCATTCATTCGCTCACTCATTCATTCACTTATCATTCATTCACCGACTCATTCACTCACTCACTACCGACTTATTCACTCATTTACTCATTCATTCACTTATCATTCACTCATTCATTCACTCATTCATTCACTCACTCATTCACTCACTCATTCATTCACTTATCATTCATTCACTCATTCACTCACTACCGACTTATTCACTCATTCACTCATTCATTCGCTCACTCATCTAGTCATTCATTCGTTCACTCATACAAGCAAGCTGTTACCAAGGGCTTGCTCATGCCAGGACCTGCCAAGGGCTACAGACACAAAACACAGACCAAGTGGGCCTCAGCACAGAGGAAGGGCTTGAACAACCTCAGGACATCCCTCTGTCACCTCCTTATTCCCTCCAGGGACGGATGCCCCCCGGCAGCAGTAAAGAGATGCCGAGGGATCAGACCCACTGATGGCTGCCACGCTCACGATGCGTGAGCCCAGGGAAGACCCCAGAAGCAGGCCACTCTCAAGAACAGCACTGACCAGGCTTGGGCCTGGTGGGGCGGATGACGCTTCTGCACCCTGTTTAGGGGTAGGGCCCTTACTGCCGCACCTGGGGCTCCCTGTCCAGCCCTTGGGGCCCCTTGTCACGTCAGGGGAGCCTGGCCCCAAACAGCTGCAGGTGTGGCTGAGAAAGGCTCTCGTTCCCCTGCAGCCTTCTCTGCAGGATCATCCTTGATTAATGGGAGCCACCTCTCCAGAAGTGCCAGGAAGTTGTGCCCCCACCGTCCCCGCTCCTGAGCGAGGCCCAAAGCACAAGACTGGCCTAGGCGGGGGTGCAAATGGTGAGGGGCAGACTCCACGTGTGCCCCAGAGCCGCGGTGAGAGCCCGCATGGCTGCACATGGCTTCCCTTTCCCCCCATCCCCTGCTCCTATCCTCCAGACCTGCCTGTGTCCCCGGGGGCATCCCTCGGTCCGTCACTCTGGGGAGAATCCATCTCAGCCTCTGCTTCCGGAAGTCAGACCTGAGCCAGCTGTGCTCCAGAATGTCTGCACCAAATCCCAGCTGGACCAAGTCACCTAGAGCCAGGCCCTGCTCTTCCCAAGTCTCAGGTCCGCCTCTGTAAGGTAGGGGTGGGGAATACTTGCCCACAGGGGTGTCATGCAGACTGTGTGTGTACATTAACATGCCCACGGGTGGGACACTCCCTGCCTGTAGAAAACCCCTGTGGTGTCCATTGCTCACTCTGCATGTAGCAGCTGCTCTGAGCCATGAGGCAGGCACCTGACACCCATCCATTCACCTCCCCGAGAACATCATAGTCAAACCAGCCAGGCACCGATTTTTCATGCCTGGCATTTTCATTTGGCGGTGTCTTATCCAGCATCTGAGGCTGAAAATTCATTTCCAGGAAGAAAGTTTGAAGAACTGATGAAGCTTACCCCAAAAATAAGCATATAAATAGCATGGCCTTTGCGAGCAACTGGGCTTCCCAGGTGGCTCAGACAGTAAAGAACTGGCCTGCAATGCACAAGATCCAGGTTCAAACCCTGAGTCTGGAAGATCCCCTGGAGAAGGGCATGGCAACCCACTCCAGTATTCTTGCCTGGAAAATTCCATAGACAGAGGAACCTGGTGGGTTGTAGTCCATGGGATCGCGAAGAGTCGGACACAGCAGAGCAAGTTTCACTTTCAACACTTGGAGCAGAGCAGTGCTTATAAGACAGGCTGCCTCTCAGAATCATCTGGAACTTATTTACAAAGCCTAGCTCCCCACTAATGCCCCTCGCCACCCCTACTTCAGTCATTTCTGGGACCTGCCTCCTTGAGCACCCCAGGTGGCAGGGTCAGGAAAGCTTTCCTGGAGAGGATGCCCAAACCGCGTCTGGAAGGATGTATAGGAGTTTTCTGAGTGTGGAGGCAGCGGGGAGAAGGCATCCCAGGGAAAAGGGACAGTGACAGCAGAGGGGAAGCCCGGAGCTGCGTGGCGGGTGCCCAGAACTACGAGCGTTCCTGCGAGGCAGGAACGTGAGGGAGGGGCAGGTCTTGGGATGAGCTGGACCTGGGGTGAGTGACTCGGCGCCCAGGACAGCCGTGCTGCTGTCCTGGCTGTGAAGAGGAGAAGTTAAAATTTTACATAACCTCCTGCTCCTTCTTCCTCTGTGACTCTGCTTGCTCCTTGCAAAGTCTGGATCACATCAGTCTCAGAAAGCGGGGACTCACAATACTAGGAACTGGAGCTTATCTCACTCCCCGTTGTCCTGCTCTTTGCAATCGCCCAGCCCCTGCAAACCCGCAAACCTGCTTAATCATGCCTGTCTGTGTATAGCAGCTCTGTAGCCCCTTTGTTGGGGGCTCAGAGCTTGGAGCGGTAACTCCTCTGGGCCTGCCGGTGTCATAAGCCTGAGTTCTCCAGCTCTCCGAGAGTGGTGCTTGCGTTCTCGAGTACTGGTCTCTGCAACAGAGGCACTTGAAGACTCTCATGGCCCCTGTGGATGTTCCCAGCCCCCTGTCTGTCTGTCCTCATGCATTCTGTCCCCACATCACCCAGGAAGTAATGAATGAAGCCCTGTAGGGGGACCAAGCTTGAACAGTCGTCTCCATCAGGCCACTAGAACCTAACAGTGACTCCAAAGACCTCGGTGCTTGTTGGGGTTCAGTCTGACTCCCTGTGACCCCGTGGACTGCAGCACGCCAAGCCACCCTGTCTTTCACTGTCTCCTGGAGTTTGCCCAAACTCAAGTCCTTTATGTCAGTGATGCCATCCAACCCTCTCATCCTCTGCTGCCCTCTTCCCCTCCTGTCAGGCTTTCCCAGCATCAGGGTCTTTTCCAATGACCTCAGAGTGTCTTCTAGAAGCCTCCCTCACCACCCTCCCTCATCCTGTTAGGACCCTGATATCTGCTGGATCAAGGTGGGCGCTGCTTCCCTCCCAAGAAGGCTGGATTCGCATCCCAAGGTGGGTGTGTCCTGCCCTCCCCAGACCCTCAGAAGGAGTGAGGAGAGCTGGAACCTCCTCCAGACACCAGAGCCACTGAGATCATCCACAGAAGGAATCCCAGAAAGCAGGAATTTCAGGCGAGTGCATCTGAATGCTATATTGTTGATCCTTAAGGATTTGCCAAGCATTTCCTATCTGACAGCAGATGCTAGGAGCTGATGGCGGCCCCAGCCCTGGCAGAACTTGATATACAGTAAAACACAGGAAAAGGCCCCCAAAATGAATCTATAAGTTGGGTTATTTCTGTCACACATTTCTGCTTTAGGTTAGAGATGTCTAAAGTGATTAGAATTGATCTGCATGATGAAACGCTTTGGGCCTGTAATGGTGATATTTAAATAAAAATACCACAGCAGCCTTAGAAAAGGGAGGGAAGAAAAGAGGAAAGAAGCGAGAAGGTGGGAAGCCCTCATCCAGGCAGAGCCCTTCTGTGACCCTGCCTGGGGGTGCCCTCGCCCTTGGTCAGAGAGGAGCCAGAAGTCCAGCAGAAGAAAGGACCTTGAAACTTCAAGAATCACTTTCGGCGTCAGCTATTCTGCTGATTGAGGACCTCCTCCTCATTACAGTCCCCGTGGTACAGAGAGCTCACCTCCTCAAAAGCTCACAGCTCTTCCTTTATGAAATGATCCATCTTCCTGTCAGTTCTACTAGGAAGAGAATTTTTTTTCTATAAGTTGTTTTGCCAAAATGCATCAGAAAGAAGTACGCTGTTGCTGTTCAGCTGCTAAGTCGTGTCTGACTCTCTGCGACCCCAGGGACTGCAGCACACCAGTCTTCCCTGTCCTTCACTATTCCCAGAGTTTGTTCAAACTCATGTCCATTGAGGCGAAGAATTATTGGATCCAAACCGAACAAGGTCAACGGTGAAACCTTAACCTTAGGTCGTGACCTCTGTCACAGCAGGGAGACAGCTGGGGTCCTGAGACCTGAGGCTGCGTCTGGCGGGGGAGGGAGCGCGGGGCGGTGGTCTTCCGGTGGCCCGCCCACCCAGCAACGTGTCTCTGAGATTCCCACTCCTCCCACCCTCCGAAACTTTTTTCTGACAAACTTTCTACCACTTCTCAGTGTGATTTATTTGAGCATCAACTCAAGTATAAATGTGTCTATTCAAACAGGGCCTGGCCTGTGAAATTTTAACCAGCTACCAGATTTCCAACCGTTTTCCACTGACCCATATATTAAAATAGTAGAAGCCGTTGGTCTCATGAGGTTTCTGAACAAGCCTGAATCCAGTAGGAATGACGCCCCAGTTGTGGAATTTCACTAAGCAACAGGCCCCAAACAGAAAGTGTCAGCACTTCTGAGGAATAATGCAGTGTTCCTGGCCCACTCTCACCCACTCCTTCTCTTTATCCTGTTCCTGCTCTTTATTTCTACCATTGCTTTTAAATGTTCACGTATGTTTTTATTACTATAATTTGAGGAGTACTTACCTCCTTAAATGGAGAAGGAAATGGCAACCCACTCCAGTACTCTTGCCTAGAAAATCCCATGGACGGAGGAGCCTGGTGTCCATGGGGTCGCAAAGAGTCAGACACGACTGAGCAACTTCACTACCTCCTTAAACGGACTCTTTCTGACATACTACCCAGCCTAAAATTATCATGCCAGCCCCTTCTCAGAGGATGAGATGGTTGGATAGCATCACTGACTCAATGGACATGAGTTTGAGTAAACTCCAGGAGTTGGTGATGGACAGAGAAGCCTGGCGTGCTGCAGTCCATGGGGTCACAAAGAGTCAGACACGACTGAGTGACTGAACTGAGCTGGAATGAACGGAGCCCCTTCTCTGGAGGAAGGCTCTGCTCTTGAAATGCCCCCTTGGAGCCGCAGTGAACCCATGCTCCCTCACTGGGGTCTGGGTGTTCAAGGAGTGATCCATGGGGGATATCAAGGCATTGGTTGGTGGCCAAACAACTGGTCAACCCCAGAGGAAGGCCAACCCAGGAGGGAGCAAGGCCAATGTTAAGGTGTAACCTTGACAGGGTCTGCAAGCCCGGAGAAGGAGTCAGGCACCAGCATGACACAAAGAGGCAGTAGCTGTATATCCGGGAGAAGCTGGTCTGCCCCTCTACCTGCTCTGTGCCCACAGAATGCAAACCCGCGCTAAACAAAGAGAAATGAAAAGACGTCTCTCCTTCTCACCGTTTACTGTCACGTGGCAGAGAGGCCCCCGGAGATCAACACGTAGCTGTGTCCCGTGTCTTCCTCTGTAAGCCTCTGCAGAGTCTTGCAGGGATTAAGCCTGGAGAAGGGGATGTGTCGGATGCTTAGTTACTGTGTTTTGAACAGCGTGTGTGTGTGCGTGTTCAGTTACTCAGTCATGTCCAACTCTTTGTAACCCCATGGATTGTAGCCCACCAGGCTCTTCTGTCCATGGGATTCTCCAGGCAAGAATACTGGAGTGGGTTGCCATTTCCTCCTTCAGGGGATCTCCCTGACTCAGGGAGCAAACCCACATTCTCCTATGTCTCCTGATTCGCAGGAGGATTGTTTACCACTGAGCCACCCAAGAAGCCCAGATTGACTGGCAGCTCCCCCAGAAGATCTGTCCTAACCCCCGTGGACCTCAGAATTTGACCTTATTCGGGAAAAGGTCTTTGCAGATGTAATTAAGGGTTTCACAAGGATAACATCCTGGATTTCCTGCATGGGCCCTAAATGCCATGAGCAGTGCCCTTATAAGAGACTAGAGAGAGAGAGGAGAGGAGGAGAGAATGGTGCAGAGGACAGGTGACGTGACCACAAGCAAAGCATCACCTGGGATCCCCAGAAGCTCTAAGAAATGAGGACATCTCCCGCCTAGAGCCTCTGGAAGGAGCGCAGCCCTGCCAACCCCTGGATTTCAGTCTTCTGGCCTCTAGAAAGCGGAAAGTGAAAGCAGAAGTCACTCAGTCATGTCCAACTCTTTGAGACTCCATAGACTGTAGCCCGCCAGGCTCCTCTGTCCATGGAATTCTCCAGGCCAGAATACTGGAGTGGATTGCCATTCCCTTCTTCAGGGGTCTTCCCAATCCTGGGATCGATCCCAGGTCTCCTGCATTGCAGGTGGATTCTGGCCTCTAGAACTGCAAGGAAATCAGTTTCTATTGTTTGAAGCCACCAAGTTTGTGATGACTTGCAGCAGCCACAGGAAATCAATAAAGGGAGCTGCCCTTGGAAGGGGTCTGTCTGGCCCCCTTGCCCAGTGAGGACATGAGCTCATTTGGGGAGTGGAAAGGTCAGCTGCAGAGACTGGTGGGGAGGGAGACCATGCATCCCATTCCACACACAGTCCCATCCAAAGAGACTCCTCAGCAGCAACAGTCGCCTCCGTGTCTCTCCGAACTGCTCAGCGAAGGAGTCACATCTCCACGAAACTCCCTGCAGCAGTGGCTCAGCCTGACCCCTCTGCAGGGCCATCCTGGGGTCTCCTGGACACCCTGTCCTTGCAGGTTCCCTCTAGACCCCCACCTCAGGGCTTGCCTCTAGCCAGGTCACCACACCCCGTGGCTCAGCAGCTGGTCACCCACTGACCACGTGTAGACACAAAAGCCAGCATCATTGCGCTTGTCCCCAGAAGGCGCCCCTTGAGTGGGGCACCTCGGGGACGCCAGACACAGTAGAACTGTTCTGACTCCTACAGGTCTCTAGCCAGAGGCATGGAGTGAAGACAAGTGACCAGCATCCAGAAGAGAGGGCTGTGCCACTGGAGGAGAGAACAGTGTCCAGGAGACGCCTCAAAACCCTCTTGGACGCAGAGCCTGGGAGAACAGACCAAAGGGGTCAGAGACACCCACCCTTGGCACCGTCTTCCGTCCTACATGACGTCCCCCCGACAGGGCCCACAGTCAGTCTGGGCAGAGGTAAGATGCACACACATTAAAAGTTCAACCCATCAGACTTTTTATGCCAGGCTTGAAAGGGTTTCACCCTGACACCTTTCTAAATTCTGAAATTTGCATTAAATTATGCGCACAGTTATACAGCATAGAGCTCATTCCATCACAGGAGGTGAGACTTCCGCTGCCATTTGGGGAGCACCACCAGATCCATCATGAGCGCATTCAGGAGGGAAGTGTTTCCTAGCACCACTGGCGGCTCGGCTGTGGCCCATCACGTTCACCCTCCCACAGACCCAGCACATCACACGCAGCACCGGCTGCCGGGGCTTCCCTTCCTTCTGCGAGAAAAGTCTGTGCTGTTGGTGGGAGAAGCTGTGGACCCCGAGGAGGGGAGGACTTCTTGGCTCCATTACCCGGCATGGGACACAGCAGCCCCCCAGGAGGGGGTGCTCTGGTTTGGGGCATTGGTGTCATCCCCAGGGAAGCGTGGGGTGACCCACAACGGAGGTCAGGGGGCAGGGTGGGCAGATCTGGGTGGGTCTTCCAGCACCTTCCCTGGCCAGGGCCTCAGCGCTGCTGCGGGACAGACCACGGTGTGGATCAAGTGCCTAGCAGAGGAAACACCCTGCATTTTTTCCACATCCTGAGCAACACCCAGTTCTGATTCTCCAGCTAAGATTTCCACACATGTTCCTTCAGGCTGGGTTGTTATAATGTTGCAGAGGCCACTGAAATGGAACAAAGCTATTCAGGGGTTGGCAGAGCCTGGGGACCCTCTGAGAAAGCGTGATGCTAATCACAGAGAGGCAAGCGTGGCCAGGACCCTGTTCTCTGCGGGAAGAGAGAGGGAGGAAGGAAGGACGGAGGGAAAGAGGGAAAGAAATGCTGTCACGGCGGCAGCTTGGTAATAAGATGCAACACGCAAGCGGCCTTGAGCAACCTTGGACATGGATGGGGTCAGATGCTTCCAGCCAAGGGTCGTCCTTATGTTCCTGCCACAACACACGTTTTCAATACTCATATTTTATTCCAATAGGCTCCATGGGTTCAGTTCTATTAAGAAGTTGGGGCCAAGAAGAGATTGGACGTGCAGGAGTCACGGCGTGGTGGGGGGACCCTGTGCAGGAGGACGGGGAGGGGCAGTGGGGGCGGGGCCAGCCTGCAGGCGGGATGCTGGTCTGACACCTGCGAAAGGAGAAGAGGATGCAAGAGTCTCCGAGTCCACCACAGCTTCAGGAGAGTTTCACCCAGGCCATCGAGACATCCGAGAGGCAGTCTCCACTGGAGAGCGCCCCTCCACTCCTGGAAGGGGCCTGGGTCAGGACTCCCCATGCTCTGCTGCTGCCTGGGAGAAGCCCACGGTGTGACTGTAGTGAGTGAGATCACCGCGCCCCCCCCCGTAGGAGGGAGCCCCCACCCCAACTGCCAGCATGTTAACCTTGGAGGAGCTCCCACTATCAGAAAGTGTCTTCCTGATGCTGTGATAAGGAAGAACCAACTGACTCTGTCACATCTGTTCCTTAACTTTAACCCTGAGCTCTGTTGCCGGCAGGTAGTCAGGCTGGCTCTTTTGTAGAAGCATGTTGCTACAGCCTGAATTACACAGGACAGCCTGTTCTCAAGGCTCTGGCCTTTAAGAGTGAAAGGCTGTCCCATTCCCATGGAGATAGCAAGTTGCAGAATCCAGAACACCTGTCTTCTTGGAGGTTTACAGGAGCATCTGCAAGCTGACCTCTGTGGGCAGCTGCAAAAGGAAGGATTTCTGCTCCAAAAACCAATCACCACCACCACCACAACCACCACCCCCCGCCCCCCTCCCCCCGCCACACACACACACACACACACACACACACACACACACACACACACACACACCCCTCCTTCTCTTTTTAGTATAAAGGAAGCCTGAGTTCTGACTGTGGTAAGATGGTTCTTTGAGACACTAGACTGCCGTCTTCTCAGTCTCCTGGCTTTGCTAATAAAGTCATTATTCCTCGCCCAACTCATTCCCCAATTTATTAGCCTGTTGTCTGGATTCAGTAACAGTGCAATTAGCTTCTCGGTTCTTCTTTCTCCTCCACCAGAATATCAGCTCTCCCGCCCACTGCAGGGACCTCCTCTGTTGTGTATACCCCCAGACACACAGACTGTGGCTGTTATTTAGCTGATAAGTTTTGTCCGGCTCTTTGCGACCCCTTAGACAGTAGCCCGCCAGGCTCCTCTGTCCACAGGATTCTCCGGGCAAGAGTACTGGAGTGGGTTGCCATTTCCTCCTCCAGGGGATCTTCCCGACCCAGGGATCCAACCTGTGTCAGCAAGCAAATCCTTCACTTCTGAGCCACCAGGGTAGCCCCAACACACACACTTAGTAGGTATTCAAGTATTTGTGGAGCAAAAGAGTGTGTGGGGGGAGCTCTGGGCTTGACAAATTATTGTATTCAAATGGGGATTTTGAAGCTGTGGAGGATTAACTCACCAGATCAGCGTAGGTAAATATTCAGATTTTTTTCTTGATTGAGAGTACAAAAAGTCGTTTGTTTGTTCAAAAAATAAATGCCCCTGTGCACTCGTGATGCGTGCAGCCTTCGTAACCCCTAGCACCAGGGATGTTCCCAACTTTGTTGCTTTCAGCAGAGAGTTTGTGATACACAGAACTGCATGTGGTTTTGTTTTCAGGCCTCTGTTAGGCTTTCCAAATAAAAAATTCCTTCATCAGGGAGGAGGAAAAAGAGATTTTATGTCAAGCCAAGCGGGCTAATGTTTCGCTAATGATATAGAATTCATACACGTAAAACTTTAATATCAGTGTGTGTTAATTGCCTCAGTTACCAAGGAGTGATGAACCTACACATAAAGCCATTTTGCCTCATGATGTTTTATGAACAGAGCGTCTTCACACCAGAACAAAAGACAAAGATGAACGTTTGGGGCAGAATAATTAGGAAAACCTGAAATCATTACAATGAGAAACAGCGCCTGGAAGTGCTTAATTTTCCGACAGTGTTACATTATGGATTTTGCTAATAAGTTTTATTTTTTCAACTAAGAAAAAAAATATCCAAATATGTGTGTTACTCATTCTATCAAAGTTCAGAGACGTTTTCATGACATCTCATTATATTAATTATTCCAAAGGGGACATAGAGTTCTGGAAATGCAAACAACCTGGGAAAAATCCATATTACTGAGCAGACAGTTGATTATGCTTGGAAGTAAATGACTTTGATTATTTGTGTTATCAAACGCAAGTTTGTGTACCTGATGCACGGAGAGTCTAAACAATACCGGAATGTTGAAGTTTGGAGCAGAAAAAGGTTTAGTGCAGGGCCAGGCAAGGAGAATGGTGGCTCATGCCCCAAACCCTAAACTCCCCAAAGGTTTCAGCAAAGCATTTTTAAAGGCCAGGTGAGGGAGGGCCATGGTAGATCAGATCACAGTGTTCCTGTAAACCTCTAACAGGACCACTGTTATTCTCTGTCCCACAACTTTTTATTATTTTTATGTGAATGGAAGAGTGTTATACTCTTAAAGGTCAGAGCCTTGAGATTGGGGTCTCCTGTATATTTCAGGCTATAGGCAACATCCGTGTGTGTGTGTGTGTGTGTGTGTGTGTGTCTGTGTCTATGTCTGTGTCTGTGTCTGTGTCTGTGTCTGTGTCTGTGTCTGTGTCTGTGTGGTAAAGGAAGATACAGCGTTTATTGCAGTTACAAAACAATGAAAATAGGCAGCTGGCACTCAAAGAATCAGAACTCCTCATAACTTAAAAGTTTTTTGTTTCAAAAAATTAAACTTTTAATTTTTAATTTCTAAATTATAAAAGTATGATAACATATTTACAGGAGACTTGGAAAATACAAAACAGTTACATACGGTCCTACTATATATTACAACTATGTTTTAAGCAGATAAATTAAGGTTTTTAGTTAGAGTTTCAAACTCTCAAGAATTAATAGAATGTGTAGACAGAAGAATAGAAGGATTCAGCAGATCTGAAAAGCACTGTGAACCAATTCGACATAATTAAGATTAATACAATTTTCACACAAGAGCAGGGTACAAATTCAAGTTCCCACAGACTATAAACCAGGGGCCAGTGGAACGTATCCGGAGGCATAAAACAAGGTGCAAATTTTCGGGGTCTGTTCTCGGATCACTGTGGGATTATGCTCGTCAGAATTCAATATCAAAAGATACTCGAAAATAACCCATGTATTTTCAAGGGCAATGTGACATTCACCAAGAGAGACCTTTGATTTAGCCATCAAAACGGGCTCTAGGCAACATTTTTAACTCAAGCCAAAGCAGCAGAATAGAAAGGTAAGTAAAAGGACAAATCCGACGTGGAGTCAGACTTGCTCTTCCCGACGCTCATGTGGCTGGTAATTTGCAAACCCCTGGCAGAGCCGCCTGGTTCCCCTGACGACCCGCCTCCTCCAGGAGCCCTGCACCTCCTCTCCTTTCTCTGGCTTCGGGTGGGCTCTGCCTGCGCCTCCCGGGTGCGTCCTGGGAGACCGTGTCCCAGCTCCATCAGCCTGGCGAACCGCCAGCAGCCCTGGGTGACTGACTGGACAATGAGATGTGACGAGACCCAGCCCAGCTCCCGCTTCGCTCTGCTCAGTCGCTCAGCACATCCGACTCTTTGCGACCCCGTGGACTGTAGCCCGCCAGCCTCCCCCGTCCGTGGGGATTCTTCAGGCAAGTGTACTGGAGCGGTGGCCATGCCCTCCTCCAGGGGCTCTTCTTCCCGACCTGGGGATCGAACGCACATCTCCCACATTGCAGGCAGATCCTTTACCGTCTGAGTCACCACTTCCCTGGTGAACAACAAATCACCGTGATAGTCAGGCCCAGTGGCTGCTTCCCCACGGCCCCTGCACCCACGCCTTCCAACAAAGTTAGCACCACCAGCTGTTGTTCCCACATCTCCCAACAAGGAAAACGAGGCCCAGGAAGGTCAAGCAGGAGGCCTGAGACCAGTGACCGGTGGGAGGCAGCGCCAGACTCCAGCTTGGGCCTGGAGGCTCCAAGGGATTTTCCTTCAATCCACCTTTTACCCGCACCTTGCTGTTAGTCTAGACTAGCTTTGAAGGGGGGTGCTTGGACACTGTTCGCATGTCCAGCACATGAGTCTTGAACTGTTCTGGGTCCTGAGGACACAGAGGAGAACAAAATGCGGTTAAGTTCCCTGCCCCACCCCCACCAGCAGACAGCATCCCACCAGGGAGCCAGGCAGGGGCCCTCCCCTGCACCCTGGCTTCTCAAGAGGTGACTCTCCCCCAGCTCGCGGTCACCGGCGATCTGGTTTTGCCTGCATGACTGAGCTGACCTGTCCTGCGGCCATCTGCCCAAGCTGGTGACAAAGCTGAATGGGGCAACTCCTGCCGCTGGACGGTGCAGGTCCCTCCAGATGAGCAGGCAGGCTGCTCTCAGGAGGGACGGTCCCCAACTGCTCCTGGCCACACTCGTCCCAGTACTTCAGGGGGACAGGGACCACATGACTGTGACCTTCAGAGCGTCCAGCCCTCAGGGAGGGGCAGAACACGGGACTCAGACCCTCATGGCCCTCCCATCACCCTCCCAAGCCTGGATGTGGGCAGGGGCTTCTCTGGGCTGGCGAGCACGCCATCTCAGTACAGGGTTTTATTTTAGGCCTGCCCTTGGGAGGGGCTGGGCTTCCCAGGTGGCTCAGCGGTAAAGAACCTGCCTGCCAACACAAGAGGCACAGGGGATGCAGGTTCGATCCCTGAGCCGGGAAGATCCCCTGGAGGAGGAAATGGCAACCCACACCAGTATTCTTGCCTGGAAAATCCCATGGACAGAGGAGCCTGGTGGGCTGCAGTCGAGTCGAACTCGACTGAATTGGGAGGGGCTACTTGAGGAACTTAAGGGGGGGTGCAGCATGCTCAGGGCACAGATGACCTGTGACCCCCAGTTTCCCAGGACATCAGAGTCGCAGTGGAGACCCAGACACAGGGCTGTGATGATCATGCCCCATCGTAAGCCCGAGGGCAGGCACAGTGGAGAGGCTTGGATTGACGGGGCTGCGGGAGCATCCCTGGGCCCCTACCCCACCCCCAGACCCTGGCTGGGCCCAAGGCAGGGAGGCTGGAACCGAGGCAGGGAGGCTGGGCCAGGCCTGGCCCGGTTGAGGTGGGAGGAGGAAGAGGCCGCCAGGCCCCACCCCCGAGTCGGGAAATTTCCTCAGTCACGTGGTCCTTCTTATCCGTCATCTGAGCAGACATTTACCAGGCTTGAAAAAGAACACTCAGAAGAGTGGGAAAACAAAAGTCCCCTTCAGAATGCCAAGATGGGGAGAATTATCTTCGTACTTAAAAAAATTGGAATAACAAATGTCTGAGGCCCATTTTCAACTGGGAAGCTGTATTTCTTCCACTGACCCTTGTTGTCTTCCTGCCCTGGTGGGGTGGGGGCCAGTCTGATTGTGGGGCCCTCAGAGTCGCGGGCTTCTGGGCTGGAGAGAAGGGTGGGGTCTTGGCCCTGATCTCGGCAGTGCCTCTGGAAGCCTCCGTCTCTTCTCTCCTCCTCTCCCCGTGCCCCTCCCTCGTGTCCTCTGTCTCTCTGTCTGTCTGTCCGTCTCTGCCTCCAGGAGAGCCCTGGCATGCTGGTTGCATCCCGCAGCCCAGATCTCAGCTAAGGAACGTGTCATACGTGACACACGTGGTCCCGGAGAAACACCGTGTGTGCCTGCAGCCCACCCCCCGCCCCCCGTGGAGTCCCGGGGACTTCTCACCCCCGTTTTCCAACATCCACGTCAAGATCCTCCAGTTTAGCGCTTTGGCCAAAGACTAAGAAACTTTCTCAGGAAACCCAAGTGTTTCCTGTTTGGCGCGGGCTGTGCTGAAACGTCCCCTGGGAGAGGAGCCCGGCGGGATGGAGGCTCGCGTTCCTGGAAGTCGCCTTGGGAGGAGGCGCAGCCCTGGGGAGGCTCAAGTCGGTCGGCATGGCCGCGATCCCCTCTGTTCTTTGACCACGGCTGCTTTCTCCAAAAGCGACCCCGGCCCCAGCTGGCCTGAAAGATCACAGGTTACGACCCCAGATGGTTCCCTGAGCTCCTGCCAGGGGCCCAGGCCACCTGCCTCTGTCCGAGGCCGTCGGGTGGGCTCCCCTTGTGACAGAAATGGCATGTCATGTCCCAAGCTTGGCCCCGGGTCTGCTCACCAGGCCCTCACCCACGTGTTCCCTGAGCCCAGGCCCTCCCCAGCATCAGGCGCTGCTCTGTAAACCCCCCGGACAACGACGAGGCCAGCCTGGGACCCCTGCCCTCGAGGAGGTTCCATCCAGGAGGAGCCGGGCGTGAGGACTGTGAGGGTGTGGAGCCTGGCGGAAGTAATGACGTGGAAAGTTCCAGAAGGGGGGGGGGCAGGAAGGAGCACAGCCCTGAGGCCCTTGGAGGCCCAGCCGTGACTCAGTGAGGGAAGAAGCCTCGAGACTCATGACAGAGAAAGCACAGGGTCCAGCTCCGCCCTGGGGGATCACATTGTCTGCCGGGAAGGGAAACGGCCAGGACCAGGCCAGAGTCAGGGAGTAGAACCTTCCTGGACCAGGCGCACGAGGAGGGACTGTCACCATCTGAGCCCCGGGCTCCAGGGCACCATCAAGTTGTAACCTTTTAAATCCCAGAGTGAGAGAAACTCAGGCCATTCTCATACCACGTGAATAGTTGATACTTCCTCCTAAAATTGTTCCTTGAAGCTGGCATCACAGCCCTGGGGAAAGCATAACGTTGACCACCAAACAGGTGCAAGGAGGTGCTTCAGAATGGCCAAGGGCTGACCAGCTGGGGAGCCCTGTTCCCCATCTCTGAGGGAGGCTGATGAGACTGACATCAGAGACTGGTGAGATGCGGCAAAGCAGGACTAAGTCTCCCCAGCGCCCGTCAGACCCCTCCCCTTCCTAAGCCGGACCTCCGTCCACTTCGACTGCACAGAGACGGTAGTGGGACAGAGCAGGCCCCCCGCCAGCTCACCTCTGCTCCGACAGGCTCATGCGGCTGCCCTGGTGGGCCAAGGCTGAGCCCCCACCTCTCCTCGAGGCTGCCCCCTGACCCCGCCCACTGTAAAGTCAGGGTCCCCCGGCTTCCAGCTCACACAGTCCTACGATCACAGGGCACCTTGCTCAGCTCCCGTCCAAAGGCCCCTCGGCCCGCAGGCTCCCGTCTCAGGTCAAGACCCCAGGCTAGGACCCCACCCTCAGACCTATGGGCAGGGAGGTCCCTGTGACTGTGGCTCCCAGGCGGGACAGAAGACTGTTCTATGGACAGAGCAGGGCCCACAGACCCGTCTCTGGGGCTTTCCCTCTGCTGACCTTCAGGCAGAGTTCTTCCCCAGTCCTGCCGCTAGTCCTGCGTCAGGTCTGACCTCTGCAGATGCGTTTTCCCTCTCCGTAGTTGGTCTTTTCATCCTAACAGGGTCTTGCGCAGAGCCAAAGGTTTTAATTCTGATGAGGTCCAAGTTATCCATTTTTTTTTCCTGGATCATACTTTCTGATGCCAAGTCTAATAACTTGCCACCGAGTCTGAGCCCCAAAGAGCTCCTCCCCTGGGCTTTCTAACAGCGCTGTGGGGCTGTGCTTTTACCTGGAAGATCGCAGCCTGCTCTTGTAATTCTGAGCTCCTTATTCTCGGCTGCGCTGTGGCTCTGTTGCGGCAGTCTTCTCTCTAGTTGTGGCGAGCAGGGGCCACTCCCTAGCTGCGGTGTGCAGGCACTCTTGGTGCTGAGCGTGAGCTCTGGGGCACTCGGGTTTCAGCAGTCGCGGCTCCCACGCTGTCGAGCACACGTTCAGTAGCCGTGGTTCACGGGCTTAGCTGCTCCACAGCTTGTGGAACATTCCTGGACCGAGGATTGAACTTCTGTCCCCGACACTGACATGCGTGCTAAGTCGCTCAGTCAGGTCTGACTCTTTGTGACCCTACGGGCAGTAGCCCGCCAGGTTCCTCAGTCCGTGGGATCTTCCAGGCAAGGACACTGGAGGGGGTTGTCACGCCCTCCTCCAGGGGAGCTTCACGACCCAGGGAGCGAACCTGCATTTCTTAGGCCTTCTGCATGGGCAGGCGAGTTCTTTGCCAGTAGCGCCACCTGGAAGCCTGCCCTGCAGGTTCTGATCAGGCCTCCACTAAGCCACCAGGGAAGCGTGATCACAGCCTATTTTGAGCTGAATCTTGCATGAGGTCTGAGGACGTGTCCACTTGGGTCTCTGTCCATGACATCCAGCTGTGCCGCAGCCACCTGGAGAGAGTCTGTACTCCGCTAGACTGCTCTGACTCTTTTGTCAAGAACTGTTACCGAGTCCAGGCTCACTCTGCTCACCGCACAATAGGCCAGTGAATGCAAGAGATGAGGTGGTGAGGCAAGGCAGAGACTTTCTTCAGGAAGCCAGCTGACCAAGAAGACGGCAGGCTAGCCCCTCAAAATAACCATCTTCGGGGGCTCTGGATGCCAGGTTCTTTTATAGATCAGAGACCGGGTGAGGTGAGAAGGAAAGTAAAAAGGCTAGGAATCTTGTAAACATCTCCTAGAATGGCTAGCCTCAGGCAGGGGATGTGTTCATTTCTTCCCTCCTGCCATCTACAGGTGGACTGGATTCTGAACAAAGGCACTTTCGTTTAACAGTCAGGCAGAGGGGCAGGATTCTCTGAGGCAAACCATTCTGTATGATTATAATCATAAAAGCAACAAAAAGCAAGTCAAAGAAATGGTTCCAACATGGAGTCAGAATTGGCTTCCTCCCTGCAACAACCAGTCCATTCTGAAGGAGATCAGCCCTGGGATTTCTTTGGAAGGAATGATGCTAAAGCTGAAACTCCAGTACGTTGGCCAACTCATGAGAAGAGTTGACTCACTGGAAAAGATTCTGATGCTGGGAGGGATTGAGGGCAGGAGAAGGGGACGACAGAGGATGAGATGGCTGGATGGCATCACTGACTCGATGGACGAGAGTCTGAGTGAACTCTGGGAGTTAGTGACGGAGAGGCAGGCCTGGCGTGCTGCGATTCATGGGGTCGCAAAGAGTCGGTCACTACTGAGCGACTGAACTGAACTGAACTGAACTGCAGCAAAACCAGCCGGTGTATTTGTCTTCATGCTTGTGTGTTGTGATCTGCTCACAGAGCCGCTGAGAGTGTTACATGTGCAACTCGGAAGTTCAGCTCTGTGCTGCCAATGGGCTGGTACACCTTGGTCAGCACGATGGTACAGGAAAGGCCAGGACCCCATAGGCCCGCAGTAGCCCTTAGCAGCCTCCTGCCATGCAGCCCAGTGGCCTCTAAAGGGACACACACAAGCCCTCGGTAAGTCCAGAGGGACTCAGCCAAAGCTCTGCCTAGACAAGCGTTCCCTGGGGTCATCACCCCTTCACCACGCAGGCCCCACTGCTAGTCTGATGGCAGAGGCACACGGGGGTTGGGGAGGAAGTATCCTCGACATCCTCATACTGGGCACGAGGCGTGGGCTCCCCCGTGAGCTCTGAGTCAACCAGCTGGGCTCATTACCCCTCCCCGGAGCCCACACTATTAGGGCCCCAAAGAGCCCCTCCAAGCACCAGTCTCTGGAGCTGAGCAGCCCCCTCTCCTGCTCTATTGACCCGGGTCCCCTCCCGCCGCTGAGCCATTTCCTCCTCATCCCTTCCCCGAAGCTGAACAACAGCTGGGACCCATCTCTGTGCAGGCTGAGTGCGCAGCACCACCCCGACCCTGCTCCATTCATCCGCCAGCCTGCTGGGCGGGGACGTGCCCATCTTCCCCTTTACAGCCCCAGGGTCCCTGGTGTCACTGGGAAGATCCATTGCCCTAAGGACCGCTTGCTGCACTGCCAAGCCTTCTCCACTTGCTGCAAATTACGGTCGGAAAGGAAAACCAGCCCCACCTGGAAACAGCCCCTGTTTAGTCAGCACCTACTATGTGCCAGATGTGACTGGAAAGTCAGACTCAGGCGTGTCCGACTCTTTGCCACCCCATGGACTGTAGCCCACCAGGCTCCTCTGTCCACGGGATTCTCCAGGCAAGAATTCTGCAGTGGGTTGCCACACCCTTCTCCAGGGGATATTCCTGACCCAGGGATCAAACCTGGGTCCCCTGCATTGCAGGCCAGGAAAGCCCAGTATAACCAGGAAGGGTTAATTTTGAATTCAAGCTGGATCTGCTTATGTGACGTCAACACTCATCCTGCTGCTTTTGTTACTGTGTGTGTGCGTGGGCCAAGTCACTCAGTCGTGTCCAACTCTTTGTGACCCCCTGGACTGTAGCCCTCCAGGCTCCTCTGTCCATGGGGATTTTCCAGGCAAGAATGCTGGAGTGGGTTGCCATGCCCTCCTCCAGGGGATCTTCCCAACCCAGAGATTGAACCCAGGTCTCCCACATTGCAGGCAGATTCTTTACCCTCTGAGCCACCAGTCTTGTCTGACTCTTGGCAACCCCGTGGCCTCTACAGTTCATGGAATTCTCTAGGCAAGAGTACTGGAGTGGGTAACCTTTCCCTTCTCCAGGGAATCTTCCCAACCCAGGGATCAAACCCAGGTCTCCCACATCGAGGATTCTTTATCAGCTGAGCCACTAGGGAAGCCCAAGCTACAAGTTATTGTCAGCATACATAATGGCCTGCCTCAGGGAGGTAACCTGAGCCCCCCACCTGTGAAGGACTGTAAGCAAGTGAAACTAACAGAGCCCCCTGCCTGAGGCTTGCCATTCTAGGGGACAGTTGGAAGGACTGAACAGTTTTTTCACTTCATTTCCTCACTTCCCCCCACCCATCTCTGATCCACAAAAGATCCTGGCATTCAGGCCCCAACAAGATGGTTATTTTGAGGCCCTAGCCTGCCATCTTCTCCATCAGCCGGCTCCCAAATAACGTCCCTTCCTTGTCTTAGGGACACCGGCTCATCTCTGATTGTTGGCCTCCCAGGCAGCAGGTAGAGTGAGCTTGGACGTTGGTAACTAGTAGGCTGCTCCGTGCTGCAGGGCAGAGAAGAAGCCAAAGCGCGCCTCCTTCCTCCCCGCAAGGCAGCCAGGCTCTGACTCTGACGGAGAGGTGACGGTGGGCAAGGGGGGACTGGGTAAGGGTTGGAGCAGCCAGATACGCAGTGCTGTGGGGACAGGGGGCAAAGAGGCCAGCTTGTTGCTGAAAGACCAGGAGGGCCTGGGCCCACAGCGGCCCCGGGCAGTGTGGTCTCTGAGAGAAGGAAGAAGACACATCCGACTTCAGGAGCGGGAGGGAAGGGTTCAAGGGCCACGAGTGGAGCAGGCAGGGAGGCAGGCTCACCTGTGGGATTGGAGAAGTCCTGCCTCCACCACATTAACCCCCTTTAACACCGGCCCTGCCTGTGGCCCCAGGGCCCTCATCCCCCAGCAGGACGGGGGCGGTGAGGCATCACAGGCCAGCCTTCCAGCACCGCCCTGGAGTCACGGAGATCAAAATTGGGGGAGGGGAGGGGTGTGGACTAAAGTCAACGAAAATGTTATTTTACGGTGATGGATTCAGTGCAGTTCAGTTCAGTCGCTCAGTCGTGTCCGACTCTTTGAGTTTGTTCAAACTCATGTCCATTGAGTCGGTGATGCCATCCAACCATCTCATCCTCTGTCGGCCGCTCTCCCCATCTCTCTCTCTTCTGTCTGTCTGTCTCTCTCTGCCATTCAGCCCTGCTTAGCACAGTGATCGCCAGCAACACCAGGCTACAGCATCCTGCCATGAGGACCGGGGTCTCTGTCTCTCAGGGCCCACACCTCACTCCCAAGGAAGGCTCGGACTGGCTCTTCTGGGTCACACACTGCAGCCAAGAGAAGGGGACCCTCCGCTGGCCCAGCTCTGCTGCCTGGGACAAGAGGAATCATAAGTAGCCCTCCATCCAAGCTTTCCAACAGTGTTTCCTAGACAGCAAGGAGATCCAACCAGTCCATCCTAAAGGAAACCAACTCTGAATATTCGCTGGAAGGACTAATACTGAAACTGAAGCTTCAATACTTTGGCCCCCTGAGGCGAAGAGCTGACTCATTGGAAAAGACCCTGATGCTGGGAAAGACTGAAGGCAGGAGAAGGGGATGACAGAGGATGAGATGGTTGGATGGCATCACTGACTCAATGGACATGAGTTTGAACGAACTCTGGGAAATAGCGAAGGACAGGGAAGCCTGGCGTGCTGCAGTCCATGGGGTCACACAGAGTCAGACACAACTCAGCAACTGAACAACGACAACACAGAAGGCAAAGAGCAGAGCCCGTCCACCACCCTCCCACACCTTCAGCCACAGACACTAATGGAAAAGAACCTGCCTGCCCATACAGGAGACATCACAGGCGTGGGTTCGATCCCTGGGTTGAGAAGATTCCACCGGAGAAGGATATGGCAACCCACTCCAGTATTCTTGCCTGGAGAATCGCATGGAGAGAGGAGCCTGGGGGGCTAGAGTCCATGGGGTCTCAAAGAGTCAGACATGCCTGAGCAGCTAACACACTGGTGGCTCAGATGATCAGGAATCTCTTTGCCGTGTGAGAGACCCAGTTTCGATCCTTGGGTCAGGAAGATCCTCCGGAGTAAGAAAGGGCAACTCACTACAGTATTCTTGCCTGGAAAATTCCATGGACTGAGGAGCCTGGTGGGCTGCAGTCTATGGGGTCACAGAGTCAGACACAACTGAGCTATATTACAGTTATAATAGCCATTTGGATGCATCCAGGCATGGGGAGACAGCATCCTGATCACCTAGTCATGCCTAGCACTGGTAGAATGCAAGGGCCTGGTCATTCGCCATCCCTGCTCCTGCCCACGGGCTGGCAGAGCCTGTAGAATCCTTCAACTGAGGTCAAAATGTCATCAGCTCCCCAAATGGCTAATGTTTCTTCCTTCCACCGCCGGCCTTGCTGAGAGTCACGCGTGTAGAATTATCAGCTGGAAAATGCCGCGTCCCCAGCTCACCTAGCCTTTGACAGAGGAAATCGAGACGCTGAGGCAGGAAGCCCCCAGTGTGGAGCCTGGTGCACCTGGGCAAGTGGCATGGCTAAAAATAGGACTGACTCACACTTGGCTGGAAGGGCCAAACCGCAGCCCCAGCAAGGGTACCCGCCTTTAGCGCCACCCTGGGCGTCCAAGGGGCAGAACCGCGTGTCCTGAGCAGACGGCTCGGCGTGGGCAGACCCTGCAGCCGCACGTCCACCCAGACCTGGCTCCCGCCAGGAGTCACGTGGCTCCTCACATTACACCGAACGCATCCGGCACCATCTGGCCAGGCCCGGAGCCCACTCGGAGTCCCTGCATAAACACAGCCGTCACCTAGGAAAACAGAGCTACGTTTTCCATAGCGATGAAACGAATCTCCAGGGGGTATTTACAAAAATGCCTGCTCTGTCTGCTAAGGGCCCGTGGGGTTCATGCTGATTAACTAGAACGGGAAGGCCAGGGTCTTAGCACAACATAAAGGAAAGAAGTCAGAGAAGGCACCAGAGTGAGGAAAGGGAAGCCCAGTAGGTCCATGTTCAAATTAGACAAATGTTACAGTTACAGACGGTCAAGGCAAGCTGCAGGGCTGTGTGTGCAGGTCAGTCCTTTGGAGTTTGGGCTGTATTTTCCCAAAGACACCATGCTCCTTGGTCATGAAGTTAACCATAGCTGTCTCTTCCTCTGATAACCTATGAAAGTATGTTATCATTTTCACCTTTCTGTTTCCCTCAACATCAACTCTAGCATTGTGTCTTAAGTAGATAGATTCTGAGGCAAGAGCAGGTTAAGAGAGGCCCTCTCTCCTGGTCAATCCTGAGGGAAATCAGTTCTGGATATTCATTGGAAGGACTGATGCTGAAGCTGAAACTCCAATACTTTGGCCACCTGATGGGAAGAACTGAGTCCTTGGAAAAGACTCTGATGCTGGGAAAGATTGAGGGCAGGAGAATGGGATGACAGAGGATGAGATGGTTGGATGGCATCACTGACTCAATGGACATGAGTTTGAGCAAACTCTGGGAGTTGGTGATGGACAGGGAGGCCTGGCATGCTGCAGTCCATGGGGTCACAAAGAGTCAGACACGACTGAGCGACTGAACTGAACTGTCTCCTGGTGGGGGATGGAGGTGGAGAGGGCTGGGTGATGGGTGACAAGCTCCCAGGAGCCTGGGTGGGAGCAGTGAGACTTCGTGGGTGGCCATCAGCTTCGTGCTTGAATCCCAGGACAGCCTGCAAGCTCTGGAAGGGCCCGTTGCCCCTTACCTTGGTCTACGCATCTCTGAGCAGTTCCTGCCTTGTGTTGTTGCTGGGAGGATTAAGTGGCAGAAAAAGCACGTGCAGAGTGCGAGATGCTGGGCTTGGCTCCAAACAAGGCAATGGAGGCTGTTACTTTGCTGCTGTCTCCTGCGTGTGGGAGAGACCTTGACTGCCAGTTCTAAGCATCAGTGTTTAAGGGGGTTCACTGAGTGTTTCCAACAAAGGGCAGGACCACATCTGTTTTACTCCAATTCCCCTGCATGGCCCAGAGTAAGCTCTAACAAGGATCAGATGGATGAATATGAATGGATGGATGTGGATGGGTGGGTGGATGAGTAGGTAGATGAGGGGATGGATAGTGACTTGATGGGTGGATGGGTGGATGGATGAGTGATGGGTGGATGGGTGGATGGGTGGATGGATAAGTGACTTGATGGGTGGGCGGGTGGATGGATAAGTGACTTGATGGGTGGGTGAGTTGATGGATAAGTGATGGGTGGATGGGCAGATGGGTGGATGGATAAGCGATTTGATGGGTGGGTGAGTGGATGAATAAGTGACCTGATGGGTGGATGGATGAATAGATGGACAGAGGGATGAACAGACAAATGAATAAATATGTGAAGATCAAGTGTGTTCTGCCTTCTTCTCATTGCCTCTGGCTTGAGTCTGGGGCCCTCCTCCCAGGGTCCTCTGCCCCTTAGCATGGTCACAGGCTTTGATGTGTTGACTCCACCCAGTCACTGAAACTCTCCTACTGCAGGCTCTGAGGAATTATCTCTTTGCATCAGCTCTTCCTTGGCCTTTTTCCTTGACAGGCAGTCCCTCGGGTGCCATGTCCATAGGAGCATTTTCTTGGCTTTCCCTCAACCCCATCCTCCCGTTTTCTCTACTCTCTCCATGAGCATCGTTCTCCCATTGAGTCCCATTCTCCCATCTCTTTTCTCCATTCATTTCCAGCCTTAGTCTCTTAAGCGTTAATTGCTCAGTCGTGTCCAACTCTTTCCGACCCCACAGAGTATAGACCACCAGGCTCCTCTGTTCATGGAATTCTCCAGTCTAGGATACTGGAGTGGGTTGCCATTCCTTTCTTCAGGGGACCTTCCCAACCCAGGGATCAAACCCAGGTCTCCTGCATTGCAGGCAGATTCTTTTCCATCTGAGCCACCAGGGAAGTCCCTTAGTCTTTTATCTGTGCAGTAAATAAAACTCAAAATGCCTGAAGGTTATTTTTCTACTGTGATCCCATCAGCACCTTAAATCCCGAACCAGAATGCTTTCTTTTTCTCGTTTCCTTCCCCAAGCAGGTCTCCCCTCCTCCCAGGTCTCCACCTCCCTCTGAGGACCATCTCACCCTCACATTCACAGGCTTGGACTCTCAGAACCTCTGCACTTCCCTCATCCTTCTCATCTTGCCAATCAGGTCATGAGGACTGTTTCCGCACAGCCTCCCAGTCTTTGCACCTGGGCCACCAAGCAGGCCCTGCTGTCTCCTGGCTGGTCTGCTGTGCTGTCAGCTGTTACACCAAAGAAACATACACCAGCTCCAGCAACAAACACCCCCACCAATAACAGTGCCACCTAGTCTCCCCTCTCACATCGTTGGTATCTACTGCCACGCACAAACCATCCCAAGATTCAGTAAACCACCCATCTCTTTGCACTCATGATTCTGCCAGGCGGACAAGTTCAGCTGGGAGGTTCTTCTGCTCCACAGCATGTTGGCTGAGAAGGCAGTCGTCTTGGGCCCAGACTGGGCAGCAACGTCCAGCATGGCTCACCCAGAGATTTGGCCTCTTAGGAGAAATGGCCAGAACACCCAGCTGAGCTGGGACACTGAGGAAGCTGAGCACCTTTTCCCTCTGCATAGCTTCAGGGCATCTCCCTCCACACTTGGTAAGTTTGGCAGGTCAGCGGGACTTCTTTGGTGGCACCTTAGGGCCCCCCAAATGGGAAAGCATCTACTGCCATGCATCCCTAGAACTTGGCTCCAAAGCTGGTCCAGTACCTCTTCTGGAACCTTCTACTGGCTCATGGGACTCAAAGGACCAGCCCCGATTCAGCTTTCCACAAGGATGCTCCATGGACTGAATGTCTCATCCCCACAGTGATGTGAGATTTGAGAGCTGAGGCATGGCTGGGTCACGAAGGCAGAGCCCTCAAGAATGGGACTAGTGCCCTTATAACAGAGGCCCAGTGAGCTCCCCTGCACCCTCCACAGGAGAGGGCACTGGAAAAAGACAGCCATCTTTGAACCAGGAAGCTCTCACCAGATTCCAAACCTGTCAGCCCCTTGACCCTGGAAGAAGTAAACGCCCATGGTTTATACGCCACCCAGCCTGTGGCGCTGTGTCACAGCAGCTCGAAAAGACTGACACAGGTGTGAAGACCAGGAAGTGTGGCTCATCAGAGCCGTCTTCCGAGACTGAGGACCGCGTGCCCTCAAGCCACAGCCCTCGGCAAGCGGGTGGCTCGTCTGCATCTTGCTGCTAACATCATTTGCAATGTGTGCTCTCCATGGGCATCACAGCGGAGGAACAGAGAGAGGGGGCTGGAGGAGGAACGGTGGCTTTTAACAAACTCTGCTCAAAAGTGACACAGCACTTCCCACTGGCCAGCACTAATCCTAAGACACCCCCAACCTTGACCATAGGAAGGCACAGAAATGTGCCCAGGGGGATGGCTATGCCCACATCATCTATCTCTTTAAAGAACGGTGTCCCACATGGGTGAACAGAGACCCCACTCTCTGCTGCGGGGACAGCCTTAGCTAGAGGACAGTGTGGCCCCCAGCTGCCTGCTTGCTCCTGGCTGGGTGTGGAGACCACACCATGCACAGAATCCCCAGCTCGGAGGCTCAGTGGGCCTTACTCAGCCACAGATGACAAGGGCTGAGTAATGTCAGGACACCAACCTCCAGTCTTCTTTCCAGAGCTTTCTGTGTTGCTGGCTGGGATGGAGAGGAATTCATTCCTCTCAAGGGTGGAGGCTGCCTGGATGACCCAGCTGGTTCCCACCTAGTTCAGGAGGAGAACACACAGTGTCACTGTGGCAGGAAAATTGGCCACGTGGGGTAAGTTGATCTGTGTAGCCTTTTCACAACACTGTGCCCAATTCAGGGTGCCATGTGAGCACAAAGGTGGAGAAGCCGGAGAGGGGGCCAAGAGCAACAAAACCACTTGACCTATAAAGTGAAGGTGGAAGGGACTGGGATTAACTCACCAAAAGAGCAGGAAATGAATCAGCATCAATGCCTGTGAACAGCAAGTCATCCAGAGTGTGGACCTGGTGCCCAGCAAACTGGTTCCAAGCGCTGACTCCGTCACTTCCCGGCTGTGGGGCCTTAGTCACGCACTAACGTCTCTGGACGTCACTTTCCTCGTCTGTAAAATGCCCAGGGTCGTGGTAGCTCCCTTGCAGTGCTCATGTGACCGTTGGATTAGATGGTGTGTATGCTGGCTCGTGCGTGCTAAGCACTCAGTAAACGTGGGCAGTGTTCTGGCCGTGGATGCTGTGGATGAAAAACGCCACCTGTCACATCAGGAAACAAAGGACGCTGCAGCCATCCCAGACTGTGCCCTGGGGGCATTCAGGATGAGAAAGCAGGAGATAGCCCTAGGCAGGTAAGGTGCGCATCAGAGATGACTTCAACGAGCCCAGACTCCGGCATCTTTCCACATCTAGAAAAGCACGTGTTAGTCACTCAGTCGTGTCTGACTCTTTGCAACCCCATGAACTGTAGCCCGCCCGGCTTCTCTGTCCATGGGATTCTCCAGGCAAGAATACTGGAGTGAGTTGCTATTCCCTTCTCCAGGGGATCTTCCCAACCTGGAGATCGAACCCGGGTCTCTGGCACTGTAGGCAGACTCCACCACCTGGAAAGCCCGTTAACCTGAGATACTTGGTTTTTCTTTAATGAACAGTAATATTTTGATGTCCTGACACTTGGTTTTGGTTGCAAAAAAGTCTTATATATCCTGGCTCCTCCATCACCTCTTCAGAGTGGCCCCTTAGAATGATCTGAGAGGCTATATCCCAGGCTTAAGTCCTCAGCAAGTCTGCCAAATAAAACATAATTCTCAGCTTTTAGTTTGTGCATCTTTTTTTCAGCCAATAAGGTTGTTATGCCTGTTTCCAACTCTGGTGGGATAACAGGATGATTTCTGTGAGTTATCAGGTTAGTGGAGAGGGGAAATTGTTCACAGTCAATGACAGGACCAAGCCTCAGGGCTGCAGAGCAAACCTGTCCATCTCTCCACGGTGACCCTACCTCTCACCACACCCCCATCCCCAAGGAAGAGCTTACGGTTTGAACTGGTTATGGATCTTCCAGATGAACTTGGGTGAACTTAAGCAAATGAGGGATGTACTGAAATCCAAAGAGGCACCAAAGGGTCAGGATCAGGAAAGGCAAGAACCAGGCAGCGCTCGGCAAGAGGAGGACTTCCGAAGCCGTCCTATGCGCTTTGAGTTTCAGATTCACGTGGAAGGCAGGCCAGGCTCGCAGGAAGACAAACGGGCTGGGATGGCTAAAGTGCAGCTTAGAGAAGGTGCTGCTGGGGAGAAGGAGAACCAAGCTAGTGAGGTCTTCTGGGCAACCTGCCTCAGCCCCATCAGATGGGCGCTCCTGTTTTGGGGTGTGTGGGCCATTAGGGTGTGAGAGGCGACCTCTGAGGCTTCAGGCTCAAGTGTGCTTTATTCCCTGGGGGAGGAGATGGCAGCCCCCTCTAGGATTCCTGCCTGGAGAGTCCCATGGACAGAGGAGCTTGGCAGGCTACAGCCCATGGGCTCACAGGCAGCTGGATACGACTGAGCACTCACTCGTGGGGCTTATTTTGTGTTAGAGAAAGCTGCTGAGATACCAAACTCTTGCTTTTATGTGATTGCTACTCAGGGAATGTGAAAAATAGGACTTGACTTTAAAAGAATCCATTTCAAAGAGTAAGCAAATAGAAGCAGCATGTGGATACAGTCACCAAAGGGCGTCCAGGGTTCATGGAGCTGAAGGACTATGGCCTTGAGGGATGGCTGTAGCGTGCTCATTATACATACATGTGTCCTGATGAGCCCACGGTCCTAAATGCAGCTGTTTTCAGGGATGAGACAGGAACTCTTTGAAAAGTGGGCCAGGTGTGAGGCAACACGGAGCGGTGGAAACTGGGGCAATCTGTGGGGGGGCCCCATCCCACTGGCTCGACTCCATTCAAGTGTTGTTGCGGAGAAACACAGGCCCAGGGTGGCCAGGCCCTCTGCTTGCAAAGAAGAGTTGGGCATTCTAGAACTTTGTAATTTTTCAGATTTGTCAGTGTGAATAGCTAGCTCAAAAGTTGTAAAACAATGGGTGACCCACAAATGCAGAGCAGATCACAGACCACCCTGCTCATAGGCCAGCACCTCCGGCCCACCGAGGTGAGAGAGAGACCCGAGCGCAGACAGCTGTGGGGCATAAATCGCCCCTCACTGTTTCTCTGCAAAGAGAAAGGAAGAACCGTGTAACCATGTTCTAGGGAGAGGTGGTCATGCCAGAAACGTGCCTGCCTCTCCCCACTGAAAGATGGAAATGTTCCTTAAAGAGAGCGTTTCTTTTATCATATCTTATTAAGAGGATGTTTGAACATGCAGCAATGTTGAAAACCCCTCTCAGCGAATATCCATAACTCTTCCACCCTGACTCCACAGTCAGTGTATCACTGTGTTTCCGCTATCACACGTCAGCCTATGATCCAGCCCTCCATCCGCCGGTCTACATAAACTCACGATACGTTGCCGTTTAGTCGCTTAAGTCGTGTCCGACGCTTGCAGCCCCACTGTTGCCTGCCAGGCTCCTCTGTCCATGGGATTCTCCAGGCAAGAATACTGGAGTGGGTTGTCATACAGCTTCCAGGAAATTAGCGTGGATGAGGCTGTGAACGGTCAGCTGAGAGCTGGGCAGCTGGTTGCTTTCAGATTCATTTCCTCATGTTTCCTTCCTCTCCTCTGTATCAAAAGGAAATACAACGCCCAGGCCCTGTTGTCTCAATTCCGCGGCTGCAGTCACCAGCCTCCACAGTGATTTCCGAGCCCGGGAAGAGAAAATCTGTCACTACTTCCACTGTTTCCCCATCTGTTCACCGTGAAGTGATGGGACCGGACGCCATGATCTTATTTTTTTTGAATGCTGAGTTTCACGCCAGCTTTTTCACTCTGCTATGACAAACCTAGACAGTGTATTAAAAAGGCAGAGACATCACTTTGCTGACAAAAGCCCATATAGTCAAAGCTATGGTTTTTCCAGTAGTCATGTACAGATGGGAGAGTTGGACCATAAAGAAGGCGGAGTGCCAAAGAACTGGAGCTTTCAGACTGTGATGCTGGAGAAGACTCTTGAGAGTCGCTTGAACTGCAAGATCAAATCAGTCAACGCTAAAGGAAATCAACCCTGAATATTGATTGGAAGGACTGATGCCGAAGCTCCAATACTTTCGCCCACTCGATGCAAAAAGCTGACTCATTGGAAAAGACCCTGATGCTGGGAAAGACAGGGCAGGAGGAGAAGAGGGTGGCAGAGGATGAGATGGCTGTATGGCATCACCGACTCAATGGACGTGACTCTGGGAGACAGTGAGGGACAGAGCGTCCGGGCGTGCTGCAGTCCGTGGGATCGCAGAGTCGGACACGACTCAGCTACTAAACAACAAATTGCCTTCTAGTTTCTAGATGGGTTTAGACAAAGGGAAACAGTGGTGGGCGAGACAGGCGGCGGGGAATTCAGGGCATTTCTACTTCTCTCCCTCTCTCTCCCTCTCCATTTTACGTGGCTGCCAACCTGACATCGTCCAGGAGCCCAGCTCCTATCTGTCCTGCCTGAAATGACTCCAGAGTCCACCAGATGGCCCCAAATCTCTGACTCCAGCAATAACCCTCCTCCTCCTGCTCTCATCCCTCTGGGCCTAAAGGTGAGAGCGGCTTCCTCCTCCTGGTAATGTCTTGATTGCCTTATTATTCTGTGTTCTGCTTCTTAACCTTTTCTCTGCCGTTTGTGGAAACACTTTCCGCACTGTGCCCTCTCTCTGAAATAACCAGGAGGATTCTGTGGTCTTAGCTGGATTCTGGGCAAGCATGTGACTTGCAGTCTTTGGGAGACATTGGCCATGCCAGAGGTGGAGAGCAAAATACATAAGATACATGTTGTGGACGACACCTGGGAAGGAAGGAGGCGAGGGAGCAGGCGAGGCGGGAGACACCAGCAGGGAGGGAGAAGGGGGGCAGCGACGGGGTGCTCGGACTGCAGAGCTGGCCCCAGCTGGCCCTGTGAGCTTCCTGCGCTGGGTAGAAATACCCAGGCCTTGACCCCTCACTCTACCCAGAGTTTGTCCAGAGCTGCCCCCGGGAGCAGCCTCAGCTCACGCACCAGAATGGATGCCAACAAACTCACTCTCCAGCTTTCCAGCAAGTTCTTTCTTGAAGGGAAATTCAAGAGGCTCACCTCCACGTTGGCAACAGCAAGCTACTCTTTTGTAAAAAAATTGTCGCAATTACATCTTGATTTCACCCTGGAGGAACCCCTTTCTAGTAAGAATGGGGGCCCAACCCCAAGAACCTGATGTGTGCGGCCCCAGAGCCAAAACTTTCTCCTCCAAAGAAACTTTTAAATGGATGATTAATCACATGAGCTGCAGGAGATGGGCGGGTTAGGGCCCAGCTGGGATGAGTTAAATTATCCTCAGAATGCAGAGGACTCTTTTAAGAGATAAATCTCATCCAGCTGTCAACTGGAACATGGGAAGTGTGTGTGTCTGTGTGTCTGTGTGTCTCTGTGTGTGTCTCTGTGTGTGTGTCTGTGTCTGTGTGTCTGTGTGTGTGTGTGTCTGTGTGTGTGTGTCTGTGTCTGTGTGTGTGTCTCTGTGTGTCTGTGTGTGCACGAGCGCTGTTGTCTCTGACTCTTTGCCACCCCATACACTGTAGCCCACCAGGCTCCTCTGTCTGTGGGTTTTCCAGGCAAGAATCCTGGAGTGGGTTGCCATTTCCTCCTCCAAGGGATCTCCCTGACCCAGGGATCAAACCCACATCGCCCGTCTCCTGTTTCGGCAGATGGGTTCTTTACCACTGAGCCACCTGGGAAGCCCAACTATACTCTAAAACTGACGTCTATAACCGGCTCTGCCACTGAGCCAAAACCACCTGCTCAGGCTGAGGGAAGCATATCCTTTACAATCGTATATAATTTATGCCCAAATGCACTCATTCCAAATGGATAGTCCAATGATTTTTTTCTATTAATATGTAGTTAGAGGGTACAAGAGAAACATTTCTAGTGAATTTACCCAGAAGCAGAAGAAAATCCTCATTTCAATTATGTATTTTATATGAAAGGACAGCAAAAACTGAAGTTCAGTGAGCATGTGCTTATTTATTTATTTTTATTGAAGTTTAGTTGATCTACGATGTCAAGTTAGTTTCTAGGTAGACAGCCCAGTGATTCAGTTTTACGCGCGCGCGCGCACACACACACACACACACACACACACACACACACACACTCATATGCCCATCAACAGATGAATGGGTCACGATTCCTGATGGGTGTGTACTCCTGTACACACTCAGTGCATTTTTCACGAGTTTTGACAAATGTAACCATGGAGCCCCCGCTTCGGTGAGGTCAGAGAACATTTCCATCACCCACAAGGACCCCTCACGCCCCTTCTTACTCACCCCCACCCTCAGCTCCAGACAATTTCTTACCTAAGTCAAATTTTGGAGCTTTCTTTGTGTAAAGGCTCCATGCGCTCTCGTGTCTGGCTTCTCTCCCCCAGCGTGCCTGTGAGAACCGCTCAGGCCACTCGGCTATCCTCAGCGTGCCCCTTTTTATTGAGGGGTCATTAGCATTCCACGGTGCAAAGGGCCCTGTTTGACGTACCCCCTTACCTGCTGACAGACAGCTGCATGCTTTCCAACTGTGGGCAATTATGCTGCGAGCTTTGCATACAAGTTTTCATATCTCTTTTAACTCATTCGCTTCCTTTAACTTTTTACTTTGAGATCACTGTGGCTTCACATGTAGTTGTAAGAAGTAACACAGAGACAGTTTCCATCAGTGGTAGCTTTTTGCATAACGATAGCACAGCGTCACAACCAAGAAACTGGCCTTGATATGATTCATCAGCTTCATCAGACTTTACCAGCTTCGTGCGCTTGTGCGGATACACGTTTGTGTGTGTGTGTGTGTGTGGTGCCATGCAGTCTTCCCACGCGTCCTGAATGCTGTAGCCTGCATCACAGTGAAGACACAGACCGGCTCCAACACAACGAGGCCTCTCACAGCCACGGTCGCTTCCCTCTCTCCTCTCTCCTAAAACCTGGCGACCACGAATCTGTCCTCCCCCTCCGTAGACTCGTCATGTCAAGAAGGCCACGTAAATGCTGCCACTCAGTGTGTGACCTCTGGACACTGACTCTTCGTACAGCAGAACTCCCTTGAGATCAGTCCAAGCGGTGGCACACACCAGCAGTCCGTCCCGTTTCTGCTGAGAAGCATTTCATCACACAGCTGCACCGCCGTTTAAAGTCGTTTACCCTTTCACACATCCAAGGATGCTGAGCTGTTCTCAGTTTAGCGCTGATACAGATAAAGCTTCTGTGAACATCCGTATACAGGTTTTTGTGTGAGCACACATTTTGAAGTTTCTGGAATCAATGCCCAGTCATGCAATCGCAAGGCCCTATGGTAAGGGCATGTTTACGTTTATGGAACCGCCACCCTCTTTTCCAAAGGGGCTATCCCATCTCACATTTCTAGCAGCAAGTATAAATGATCTGGTTCCTCCGTTTGGTGTTACCCCTACCTTTTTGTTTCAGCACTCGTAGTAATATGTCACTGTGGATTTCATTTGCATTTGCCTAAAAACTAATGATACTCCCTCACAGCTCAGTTGGTTACGAATCTGCCTGCGATGCAGGAGACCCACGTTTAATTCCTGGGTCGGGAAGACTCCCTGGAGAAGGAACTGGCAGCCCACTCCAGTACTCTGGCCTGGGGAATCCTGTGGACAGAGGAGCCTGGCGGGCCACAGTCCGTGGGGCCGCAAGAGTCGGACACGACCGAGGGACTAAACCCCCATCAGCAACAGTGAACACCTCTTCACACGCTTGTTCGCCGCCTGTGCACTCTCTTTGGTGATATGTCTGCTCGTTACTTTGGCCCATTTTCTGATTGGATTGTTTGGGGGGGTTTTCACTGTTGACTGTTGAGTTCTTTGTGTACCCCAGATGCTAATCCTTTGTTGCCTGTGTGGTTTGCAAATACGTTCTCCCAGCATGCAGCTTTCCTTTCCACCCTCTTAAGAGAGGTTTTCACAGAGCAAGAGTTACAGTTTTGGCACATTCTGGCTTATCCTTTTTTTTTTTCTTTTGCTGTTACAGACAGTGCTTTTGTTGTGAAATCCATCAACTAACCCTTCACCTAACCCTTATCTAAAATACTCTCTTTTTTTCATTAAAAGTTTATTGGTTTTAGACTTTAAAGTTAAGTCTGTGATCCAGGTGTAATTGGCTTTTTGTAAAATGTGTCGGACTTGGGTTGAGGCTCAGTTCTTTGCCCTTGGAGGTCCACTTGCTCCAACACCATTTGTTGAAAAGTCTGTCCTTCCTGGATTGGTGTTCTTGCATCTTAGTCAAACATCAGTTGAAGACATAGAAGCAATCTATCTATCAACAGAGGAATGCATAAAAATGTGGTACATATATACAGTGGAATATTACTTGGCCGTGAAAATGAATGAAATAATACCATTTGCATCAGCGTGGAAGGACCTAGAGATGAGCATACTAAACGAAGTAAGTCAGACAGAGAAAGGCAAACGCCATATGATGCCGCCATATGTGGAGTCTAATTTTTAAACAATGGTATCAGTGAGCTGATCTATGAAGCAGAAATCCATAAACTTCAAAAACAGACTTGAAATTTTCTGTTGTCAAAACAGACTTCCGATTTCAAAAACAAATGTATGGTGACCAACGCAGAAACGTGAGGGGGAGGGGTAAATTAGGAGCTCGGGCTTAACACATGTAAACTGCATGTGAACCGTACATAAAGTAGGCAGCTAACAAGGGACCGCAGTATAGCACAGAGAGCTCTAATCAATATCCTGTAATAACCTGTATGGGGGGAGAGTAGGAAAAAGAATGTTTATGTGTGTGTATGTAAACTGAGTCATTACACTGCACACCTGAAACCGTCACGACACTGTAAATCAGTTATGCCATAATACCTGTTTTGAAAAGGGGAGAAAATGTATCAATTGAGCATGTGTGTGTGGATCTATTACTGACTCTCCTTTTTTTAGATTTTTTTAAAAATGTGGACCACTTTTTAAAGTCTTTATTGAATTTGGTACAATATTGCTTATTTTATGTTTTCGTTTTTTGATTTTGAGGCATGCGGGATCTTCGCTCCCCAGCCAAGGATTGAACCTGCACCCCCTACCTTGGAAGGGGGTCTTCACCACTGGACCACCAGAGAAGTCCTCTCTCGTTTTCCATTTTTGAGCCATTGATCTCCCTGTCAATACAGAACAGTCTTAATTACCACAACGCTATAGTGACCCTAACATCTGGGCTTCCCAGGTGGTTCTGGTGGTAAAGAATCCTCCCGCCAATGTAGGAGACACAAGAGATGTGGGTTCAGTCCCTGGGTTGGGAAGATCCCCTGAAATAGGGAACGGCGACCCACTCCAGGACTCTTGCCTAGAGAATCCCATGGACAGAGGAGGCTGGTGGGCTACAGTCCATGGGGTTGCAAAGAGTTGGACACGACTGAGCGTAATGATGACCCTAACATCATAGTGCATTCTTTTTTTAAGAAAATGAAGTCATCTGAACTAAATTTGTATCCAGATTTCCTCACATCCTTTGAAGAGCCTGCCGGAGTTAGGGCACCGTGAGTGCAGCTGGTCCTTAACCCCGGGCACTGTAGTGAAGAGGGGTGAGGTCCTTGGGCGGGCGAGAGGATGAAAGCGGCTCAGCAGGGGGGTGGGGTTGGGGTAGGGGGAGCCGCTGGGCCCTGGAGATCTGGGCACAGGGCAGGGAGTTTCAGTGGCGTCCCTGCTGGGGGCTGGGCCGACTGCAGGGTCTCGGGGCACAGGGAGAAATGGCAGCAGAGGGTCCATCTGAATCCAGTGCTGTGGCTGGAACTGAGTCACTGGCAACCACAAGCTCCGTGCCTGAAGCCTCTGTCCTGAGGACGGGCGGGAGCCTGTGGGGGAAGAGTCAGCACCCTCCATCCAGGCTGGGATGACCCTGGGCAGGCACACCCCTCCTCCCCACCTCCCAGCAGGCACTGCTCCAATCGCCCATGGTGAAACTGACTTGGTAACATATTCAATGCCCTCAGTCCCCAGCCTCAATTCCCCCCTCCCTTACAGGTGCGTCCCTGGAATGGCCTCCCGGAATGAATCATTTGCATCAAATACACTCAGCGTCTGCTCCTGGGGGACACAGGCCGAGAGCAGGGCCCAGGGTTGCTTTGTGCTGGTTGCCCTTAGTCTGTATTTGCGCTGACAGCACGGTGGCTTGCTTGGTAGCTCAGACGGTGAAGCCTCTGCCTGCAATGTGGGACACCGGGTTTGATCTCTGGGTTGGGCAGATCCCCTGGAGAAGGCAATGGCAACCCACTCCAGTACTCTTGCCTAGAAAATCCCATGGACGGAGGAGCCTTGTAGGCTACAGTCCACGGGGTCGCAAAGAGTCGGACAGGACTGAGCAACTTCACTTTCTTTCTTTCTTTTCTTTCGATACTTTCACAGCAGATAGTCCCTAACATTCAACCCTCACATGACGAAGCTTTCCATCTCAGCCAACAGTAAGTACAACCTTGGAAATTTTATCTAGAGGCTTCCAGAGGGGGTAAATTATTTGAGAGCTCTGTTTTATTCTCGTCTTACCAAAATGAATAGTGCTGGAGACTCAAAGTTCGCATCCCTTCAAGAGCCCTAAGCCCCGTGTGACTGTGTTTAGAGACAGGGCCCGTAAGGGGGTGGAGAAAGTTTACTGAAGTCGTAAGGGTGGGGTCCTGATCCGATAGGACCGGTGTCCTTATAAGAACAGGAGGAGCGAGGACTAACCTCTCTCCTTCTCTGTCCACACAGACACACAGAGGAAAGGCCACTCAAGGACACAGCACAGTGAGGAGGCAGCCATTGGCAAGCCACGGAGAAAGCGCTTCTCAGAAACCAGACCGCTGGGAAGCTCGATCCCGGACTTGTAGCCTCCAAAAGTGGGAGAACATGCATTGCTACGGTTTAAGCCACCCAGTCTGCGGTGTTTTCTTATAGCAGCCCAAGCAGACTCATAGGCAGTAACCAGGAAGGAAGGGAGGGAGGGAGGAAGAAGGTGTTCCTGCTAGCGATGTCTCTTTAACTCAGTCCAATGGGACAGCGATGGAACACTCCAGAAGGGCCAGCAACAGGGAGCCCTTAGCTTTGATCAACGCTCGCAAGATCCAAGGAGAAGAACCATAAAGAGAGGGTAAGCTCGTCTCATCCAGCCAGCCTGGCTCAGCTCCCAAGCGCCTTGTCTGCAAGAGGAGAGGGTGGAGTGTGCCCCCTGGGGCCGGAACTGCCCAGCTGCTTCATCAGGGTCTGGACTCATCACGTGCAGGGACACACGGACGTGCCCGGCGGGCTCCGGCCGCCAGATTCGGGATGCTCCTCAGGCTGGAGGACTTCCCGTCTGGCAGATATCCATTCCAGGCTTCACACAAGGGACGTTTTGGCAGGACCGTTGCAGGCTTTGCCCTCCAGACGTCTGAAGTCATCCTGCTGTGAAATCAAGCATAGACGTGCTAGGACTCCAAAGACCATCGAGTTGAAACCAGACACCTCCAGACGTGGCAAGCCATTGAGCAGGAGAACAGAAACGTTAAAGCTCACTGCTAGCTCTGCCCCGGAGAAGTCTGTGGCTATAGAGGTGCCTCAGTCACTCATAGAGATCAGATAGGGCAGCCTGACAGCGCCCCCAAGTTCCTCGTGGTGGGTGTGGGGGGCTGCATGGGCTCCAGGTCAGGGCAGGTGGACAGAGTGCTGTTGTGGGGCTGAGTCCAGGGCCTGGGGATTCTGGGTCCCCAGGGTGAGCAGGGTTGTCTGTAGTAACCCACTCTGGCCAGGAGAGGGCATCAGAGGGCAGCGGGAACCAGCCTATGGACCAGGGAGTCCCACCCGGGCTGGCCTGAAGGGTTCTTTCCTAGGTTCCAGGATGAACTTCCAGAAGGTACAGACCTCCGGACCAGTGGCCACTGCCCTCTGCCCTGAGCTCCTGGAGGGCGGGCAGCCTGTTACACTCCTAGGCCAAGGGAGCTGTGGGAGAGAGACCCGGGGAAGCCTAGCAAGTGGGCAGGGGAGATGCCCACGCTAGAAGCTCCCTCTGCAGAGATGAGGCACTTACTGGGTGAGATGAGGCTGGCTCAGACGGTAAAGAATCCGTCTGCAGTGCAAGAGACCCAGGTTCGATCCCTGGGTCAGAAAGATCCCCAGGAGAAGAGAATGGCTACACACTCCAGTATTCTTGCCTGGAGAATTCCACGGACAGAGCAGCCTGGCAGGCTACAGTCCATGGGGACACAAAGAGTCAGACACGACTGAGCTACTAACGCTTACTTTCTTGTTCACTAGGAGAACAGTTCTGGGGCTCTTTAGAGGGTATCAGGGTACCAGTGTACCCTCCGGGCTTCCCTGGTGGCTCAGATGGTAAAGAATTTTCCTGCAATGTGGGAGACCTGGGTTCGATCCCTGGATTGGAAAGATCCCCTGGAGGAGGGCATGGCAGCCCACTCCAGTGTTCTGGCCTGGAGAATCCCATGGACAGAAGAGCCTGGTGGGCTACAGTCCATGGGGTGGCAAAGAGTCAGACACCACTGAGCTGCCAGGGCCCCCTCCCCAGGCAGGTGGTGTGAGAGGACCCTCCAGGGAGGACAAAGCCTCCCCATCCTTCTGCCTTAGTCTCAGACTCTGTCTCGGCTTAGTTGTACACAGCTAAGCATGGGGTACCCTCCAGGCTAGGGTGCGGGGAGCAGGTCTGTGATGAGGGGTCAGAGAAGGGACTGGAAGGGAAAGGTGATGGAGAGGTCAGAGAGACACGTGCTGGTGCCTGACCTCCACCCAAGGGCCAGCCCAGCAGTCACCAGACTGGAGGTCAGCAGAGTCTGGCCTCAGCTGTCAATCTCCTCGGGACCAGCACAGGGGCGCCAGTGGCCCAGGGGCCCTTCCTGGTGGAGCAGCTCAGACCTGAGAGGGAACCAGCCCTACCGCGCTGTCCAGAGACCTTTGGAGAGTCACTCCACTGACACTCACCCTGCCTGAGCCCCGGTCTCCTGATCGGTAAAGCGGGGGTGTTTGCAGCAGTGCTGGTCCCACAGGGGTACCCTGGGGGCCGAGTGACGCTGTCTAAGTGACCCAGCGCAGGGCTGCATGCGGCACTGGGGTCCCGTGTCTGGGAGCTACTCTTAGATCGGGCGGGCAGCACGTGACGGGCAGTGGGAGCAGGTGACTGCCAGCTGGGCCCAGGCACACAGGCCCGGGCATCGCCCCGTTCCCAGGGCCCTGGGGACACCGGCGCTGCTCCCCAGCCCCCACAGAGCCCGAGGTCACCTCCCCTGCTCTAGAGGGGTGGTGTTTCTTCACGAATGCACAGTGGTATTCAACACCCACTTACTCACTGGCCCCACAGCTGTGTGCTGAGTGCGGCTCTGCAGACACCATGGTGGGCGCCTGGCCCACAGATGGGGATGAAATCAGGTGGGATACGGGAGACAGAGGTGCGGGGAGGCTCTGTCCTCCCTGGAGCCTCCTCTCACATCGCCTGCCTGGGAGGGGCCCGGGGCCAGAGGGCCGGCAGACTTGGGCGGTGTCAGCAGACTCTCACACCACCAGCTGCCTCTGAGGGACCCAGAAGCCTGGGCAGAAAGGGCTGCCAGAGACTCAGGGACATGCAGAGCCAGCCCACGGTCGGTGGGGGAGCTGTTTGCCCCTCCAGAGGTCCCCACCCCGCTCTGGGTGCCAGGCCCCGACCTCTGTGACCAGCATCAACTGCAGCCCTGCCTGCTTCTGGCTTCCCAGCGGACTCAGCCAGTGGGGGTGCCACCATGCCTGGAGGGCACGCTCCTTGTCCCCTCCCTGCCCGCAGCAGCCCTAGGTGCGTCGCCCCCACAGCGCTGGTGACACGGCCTCTTACAGCTCCACACTCCACGGGCCTGAAAACACACACTCACCTGCCCCTAAAAACCCAGCGTGGCAACAGCCTCGGCTGTGGCCTCCCCCGTGGCCTCTGCCCTGACCTCCCCCGTGGCCCCCACCGTGGCCTCTGCTGTGACCTCTGCTGTGACCTCTGCAGTGACCTCCACTGTGACCAGCTCCAGGGCCAGGTCCGCCTCCTGTTCTAGTACCCACAACTCTGCCCTCTCCTCTGCCCAGGGCCCCTGGGCAGCAAGCCTTCTGGCTGTTTCCTGCCCAGACCCTGGCTGCAGGGAGCAGGCACTCAGGGTCGCCTGTGGGGTGCACAGCCAGGCTGGTAGGAGAGCAGCTGTAAGACGGAGCAGTGGGAGCAAACCCCGGGCTGCGGGAGCAGGGGTCCCCGAGCCGCCTGCCCCGGAGATCATTCCCGAGCGACAAGCGAAAGGACCCCCCACCCCCCCGGGGAAGTTCCTTGGGTAGTGGGTGCTGGGTGCAGACTGCGAGAAGGAGGCTTTCCAGTGTCTCCGCAGAGCACTGACTCAGCACCCTGGAACCCAGGACACACGTTCCCACAGCCTCAGCGCCGGCCCCGCGCCAGGAACCACAGAACCCGTGACACGACAGAGCCGCCAGCAGTCGCGGCCGGGCTCCCACTGTTTCCCGGGAAACGGTCGACCACGGTCCCACCCGTCCGCCTCCCAAGAGTCAGGATAACTCTGGCCCCTCCTCTCACCCAGCCTTCAGGCCCACCCACCTGCTGCCCCCTGCCCTGCAGCAGCGGCCGGAAGCGGCGCCCCCTCGGGCCTGCCCTGTGGGAGGGGGGCCGGGACTGGGGCTCCTTGGGTGGTTCCAGCCAGAAGGGAGTTTCCGGGAGCAACTTCCCAGCAGGAGCTGCCAGTTGGGGGTGGAGAGCAAGGGCAGCCTGGCTGGAGAGCCCCAGGCGTTATGGGCGGGGGGTCCCTGGAGGCCTCTGCTGGCCCAGAGGTCCAGGGGCTGTGATGGGCACCAGGCCAGGGATCTCAACCCCGGATGTGCGGGTGGAGGGAAATCCCGGCTCTGGCGCCGCCCCACCCTCTCCCAGCCTGGGAGGACTCCCGACTCCCTCAGCTGGACAGGGAGCACGGAGTGGGGCGGGTGAGGGGGCAAAGTGATGCCGGTCAGGGTCCCCGCAGTCATGAATGACAGCCCGTTGGGAGCGGACTTCCCCAGGAGCCCAGCACCCGGGGACCTGGGCACCCCCCAAGCAGGGCAGGTGCACCAAGAGATGACATTTCCCTTAAACTCAGTACTAAAAACAAAACAATAAAACACATTCAAGTAATGACTGTAGGTGAAAACCTTGGCTGGGATGGATGCGGGCGGAGGGGGGCTGTTCCTGAATTGTCAAGACTGCTCCCTGGCCTGGGCTGGCTTTATTGCGAATCACACTGTGGGCAGCGGGTAATATACCCCATGTTCTAGGGAAGGCCTTAGTCATCACTGATGCGCCGTAATTGTGAGGTTTTGATGAGGGTCTCCTAGTCAAAGGGCGGGAGGGTGGTGGGGGCTCCGTGTCCCAAGGGGGAGTGAGTACACTGGAGAGGGGCGCCCTGCAGGGTGGCAGGAGGCCCTGGAAAGCTCTGGGCTTCCCTGCTGCCAACTGGGCCCTGCTGGGTTGGCACGGAGGGTCTCCCGTGGGCCCTACCCCAGGGGACAGACGTGCGAGGGTGGGCAGGGCCCACCGTCCAGCAGAAGCCACGTCCCTGTCTTTAATTATGCATTTGAATCAATCTCTTTGGCCACAAATGGAACGCCTCTGAGGCCCCAGCCAGGCCCAGATGGAGGCGTGGGTGGACTCAGGGGGGACGTGGGGTGGGAAGGGGGAGCCTGGCTAGTGAGGGTGAGACAGGACCTCATTCCCACTGTGGGAATCCCACTGCATAGGCACCCCCCTCCAACTGCGTGGGCGCCCCCTCCAGCTGCCAGCACTTTCCCAGAGCCTCCTCATGCTCTCTGAGCGCAGGAAGGTGTCCCAGGGTTAAAGGTGGGACAGCAGGACTCACAGGCAAGAGCCCGGGCCAGCCTCAGCGGACCTTAGAGGGTTGACCACCTCCGCCCTGCGGCCTCCTTTAGAACAGGAGGTTGTGCACCGGGTGGAACCCACCAGGCCGAAGGTTAGGACGCAGGAAGGAGGCAGAAAGAGAGGCTGAGCAGGAGGAAGGTCAGTGTGTCTCACACAAACACAAGACAAAGAAATACTAACCACCAACGTTCCCTGAGCCACACAAGGGGGCTGGCACACGCCCTCCTGCCCCTCCTTCTTCTTACTGCGGATCTTTGTCAGGCGCTCACACCCCCTGAAACGGGGACAGAACTGGCCCCGACCTCCCAGGGTAGCTGTGAGGATTGAAGGTGACTGACTGTCTCACCTTCAGAATGGTTCCTGGCTCTGAATAAATTGTCACTAACGCTCCCTTCCTCACCTTCCTCATTAAATCAGCAGCACATTCTGCTACAATCTCAGAAAACCCAACGTATGCTGGCCTCAATAGTGGGTGTTTGTTTTCTCCCCATAACAAGGAGTTCAGAGGTGACTGCCTTCCAGGAGCACCAGCCATGCCCTCAGGGCTCCAGGCTCATCTTTCCACCCCAGGAGCCTTAGCAGGGAGGCTTTCTACCCTTACCCCTCTCCTCCTGGTTGCCAGATACCTGCTGCAGCTCCAGACCTCACATCCAAGTTCCAGGTGAAAAGAAAGGGAAAGCATAGTATGCACAGGGTTTATACCCCAGTGAGGTTTTCCTGCTTTGTTCTGGAAGGGACACTCCAGGAACTCCCCCATGTCTGTCATCCAGAAGTGTGCCCTGTGGTCCATCCTAGCTGCAAGGAGGCTGGAGAGCTGCGTATTCTCAGCCAGGAGCAGCTTTTCTCTCCCTGAGAACAGAGTAGAAGGGATATGGTTGTTGAGCAGGCACCAAAAGTGTCGCCATCGTGTTGTATGATTCATCTCACTGCCAGATAAAATATACTACTTGCATCTTGCAGACAGAGAAATCGGAGTTCAGTAAGGTCGAAAATGGTCCCCACGATCACACGGACAGTAGATGAGACCCTGGTCTCTTGATTTCAAGTATTAATGTTTTAAAAACCCATGACTTATAATTGATTATTGAGGCCTTTCTGACATTGATTTTAAAGCACTGACATTGATATATGACTACTGCTGCTGCTAAGTCGCTTCAGTCGTGTCTGACTCTGTGTGACCCCATAGACGGCAGCCCACCAGGCTCCTCTGTCCCTGGGATTCTCCAGGCAAGAACACTGGAGCGGGCTGCCATTTCCTGCTCCAGTGCATGCATGCATGCATGCTAATTCGCTTCAGTCGTGTCCGACTCTGTGCGACCCTATGGAGAGCAGCAGCCCCCAGGCTCCTCTGCCCACAGGATTCTCTAGGCGAGAACCTGGAGTGGGTTGCCATTTCCTTGGGTGAATATGGGCCCACCCTAAAGAAGCTGGACCCACCCCTAGTGAAGCTGGGTCGAGCCTAATGAAGCTGGACTCAGCCCCAGTGAAGCTGGGCCCACCCCCTGATATAGGACAGCTGCTTTAAAATCCGTGCCAGGCAAGTCCAACATCTGACCCATCTAAGTATTGGCCTCTGTTCACTGTCTCTCCTCCAGCGGTTCTCCCGGTTCTTGGTAGCACCAGTGATTTTGTATTATATCCGAGACATTTTGGCTATTATGTCAGGACACTCCATCCTAATAAAATCTTCGGTTTTAGCAACAGTCATCTGTCTAGTTGAGGTGTAGGTCCTGGCCTACTTTGGGGGGCTTCAGTTCAAGACCTTCGAGTGTCCTGAGTCCTCACTGAGTCCCGTGGGTCTCCATTCTTCCTGTGCTGCCGAGGGTCCCGCTCAGTCCCCTTAGTCTCTGCTGGCGGCGTCTGTGGGGCCAGGAGGCACTGCTCTGGGCCATTTGCTGTCACTGGGTGGACCTCCAGGTGGTGGGGAAGAAGCTACTGGCCTGGGTTTCCTCATGCCGCTGGCGGAGAGCAAGGAGACACAAGGCCCATAACAGAGCAGGACCCTATGTTGTCTTCCTGGGGCAGACCCCATACCCTCTGCTGCAGCTCCACTCAGAAGGACCTACAGAGGGACTTCCCTGATGGTCCAGTGGCTGACGCTCCATGCTCCCAATGCAGGAGTCCCTGGGTTCGATCCCTAGTCAGGAAACTAGATCCCACATGCCACAACTAAGTCCCAGTGTGGCCAAATAAATAAATAATAATTTTTTAAAAAGAAGTAAAGCTTCCCCTGTGGCTCAGTGGGCAAAGAATCCGCCTGCAGTGCAGGAGACACAGGAGACGCGATTTCACTCCCGGGGTCGGGAAGACTCCCTACAGAAGGAAATGGCAATGCACTCTAGTATTCTTGTCTAGGAAATCCCATGGACAGAGAAGCCTGGTTGGCGACAATCCATGGGGTTGCAAAGAGTCGGATAAGACTAAGCATACAAGCACAAAAAAGAAGTACCTAGGTAATAGCATCCGAGGCACATTACCTGTTTTACGGATGCTAAAGCCTCCACCAAAAAGAAGAAATTGACTACTTGCTGATCAAGAGCTTGCAGCCCCACACCTACTGGTGTGGAAGGATGGATAATGTTTACCCCTGTGACATAACCCTGTTATCTCACCATCAACCAGTCAGAGAATTGTGCATGAGCTAATCACATACCCTGGGATACCCCCTCCCTCATCTGGTCTTTAAAATTGTTTTTTTAAAACCCATCGGGGATTTCAATCCTTTTGAGCATAAGCTACCTGGACTCCTTGCTTGGTCCTTGCAATAAACATTGCACTTCCCTTCACCACAATCCTGTCAGTAGACTGGCTTTACTGAGCACGGGCGAGTGAACCCAAGCTTGGCTCGGTAACAGCCTCACAGCTGTGGGCAGATGGATTGCCCAGGGGCCCAGCTGTGGAGGAGCTGGGGTGACCTGGATGCTGTCACTGCTGCTCACAGATCAGAATGCCTGCTGGGATCCAGGTTGTTGAGCGGGGAGGGCAGCCCCTCATCAAGTTCCTATTGGACTTGCCCTTCCCCAGTACTTTAACCAGAGAAGGTAGACTTTTCTAGGTGTGGGGTTTTTTAAATCTATGCCTGTTGGAGGTTCTGGTTGCAGGTTTCTCTGGCACCCATCCCAGGGCTGTGCAGAAGATCAGAGGGAACTGCAGGGAACTCACCACGTGGTCCTTCCCCCAGTCATTAGGTCTCTGACCCATCCACCCTCTTCCACCCATCTTTCAGAGTCCTTGTATCATTTGTTGAATAATTTCCAGGGTATTTATTTGCTTTTAGGATAGATGAGCAGGGAAAGTTGAGTTTATGCAACTTATTTCAGGACCAAAATCCTAAATCCTTTTCAACTGAACATTCTAAATGACTGGCAACCCCTCAGTTCAGTTCAGTTCAGTTCAGTTCAGTCATGTCTGACCATTTGTGACCCCATGAATTGAAGCACGCCAGGCCTCCCTGTCCATCACCAACTCCCAGAGTTTATTTAAACTCATGTCCATCGAGTCAGTGATGCCATCCAGCCATCTCATCCTCGGTTGTCCCCTTCTCCTCCTGCCCCCAATCCCTCCCAGCATCAGAGTCTTTTCCAATGAGTCAACTCTTCGCATGAGGTGCCCAAAGTATTGGAGTTTCAGCTTCAACATCAGTCCTTCCAATGAACACCCAGGAATGATCTGCTTTAGGATGGACTGGTTGGATCTCCTTGCAGTCCAAGGGACTCTCAAGAGTCTTCTCCAACACTACAGTGCAAAAGCATTAATTATTTGGCACTCAACTTTCTTCACAGCCCAACTTTCACATCCATACATGACCACAGGAAAAACCATACCCTTGACTAGATGGACCTTTGTTGACAAAGTAATGTCTCTGCTTTTCAATATGCTATCTAGGTTGGTCATAACTTTTCTTCCAGGGAGTAAGAGTCTTTTAATTTCATGGCTGCAGTCACCATCTGCAGTGATTTGGAGCCCAAAAGAATAAAGTCTGACACTGTTTCCACTGTTTTCCCATCTATTTCCCATGAAGTGATGGGACCAGATGCCATGATCTTCATTTTCTGAATGTTGAGCTTTAAGCCAACTTTTTCACTCTCCTCTTTCACTTTCATCAAGAAGCTTTTTAGTTCCTCTTCACTTTCTGCCATAAGGGTGGTGTCATCTGCATATCTGAGGTTATTGATATTTCTCCCAGCAATCTTGATTCCAGCTTGTGTTTCTTCCAGTCCAGCGTTTCTCATGATGTACTCCGCATAGAAGTTAAATAAGCAGGGCGACAATATATAGCCTTGACGTACTCCTTTTCCTATTTGGAACCAGTCTGTTGTTCCATGTCCAGTTCTAACTGTTGCTTCAGTTCAGTTCAGTTCACTCGCTCAGTCGTGTCCGACTCTTTGCGACCCCACGAATCACAGCACGCCAGGCCTCCCTGTCCATCACCAACTCCCAGAGTTCACACATCCATTGAGTCAGTGATTCCTGTTGCTTCCTGACCTGCATATAGGTTTCTCAAGAGGCAGGTCAGGTGGTCTGGTATTCCCATCTCTTTCAGAATTTTCCACAGTTTATTGTGGTCCACACAGTCAAAGGCTTTGGCATAGTCAATAAAGCAGAAATAGACGTTTTTCTGGAACTTTCTTGCTTTTTCATGATCCAGTGGATGTTGGCAATTTGATCTCTGGTTCCTCTGCCTTTTCTAAAACCAGCTTGAACATCAGGGAGTTCACGGTTCACATATTGCTGAAGCCTGGCTTGGAGAATTTTGAGCATTACTTTACTAGCGTGTGAGATGAGTGCAGTTGTGCAGTAGTTTAAGCATTCTTTGGCATTGCCTTTCTTTGGGATTGGGATGAAAACTGACCTTTTCCAGTCCTGTGGCCACTGCTGAGTTTTCCAAATTTGCTGGCCTATTGAGTGCAGCACTTTCGCAGCATCATCTTTCAGGATTTGAAAAAGCTCAAGTGGAATTCCATCACCTCCACTAGCTTTGTTCGTAGTGATGCCTTCTAAGGCCCACTTGACTTCACATTCCAGGATGTCTGGCTCTAGGTGAGTGATCACACCATTGTGATTATCTGGGACACGAAGATCTTTTTTGTGTGTATTCTTTTCTCCTTTGCTTTTCACTTCTTTTCTTTTCACAGCTATTTGTAAGACCTCCCCAGACAGCGATTTTGCTTTTTTACATTTCTTTTCCATGGGGATGGTCTTGATCCCTGTCTCTGGTACAACGTTACTAACCTCCGTCCATAGTTCATCAGGCACTCTATCTTTCAGATCTAGTCCCTTAAATCTATTTCTCACTTCCACTGTATGTTCATAAGGGATTTGATTTAGGTCATACCTGAATGGTCTAGTGGTTTTCCCTACTTTCTTCAATTTAAATCTGAATTTGGCAATAAGGAGTTCATGATCTGAGCCACAGTCAGCTTTTGGTCTGGTTTTTGTTGACTGTATAGAGCTTCTCCATTTTTGGCTGCAAAGAATATAATCAGTCTGATTTGGGTGTTGACCATCTAGTGATGTCCATGTGTAGAGTCTTCTCTTGTGTTGTTGGAAGAGGGTGTTTGCTATGACCAGTGCGTTCTCTTGGCAAAACTCTATTAGCCTTTGCCCTGCTTCATTCCATATTCCAAGGCCAAATTTGCCTGTTACCCCAGGTGTTTCTTGACTTCCTACTTTTGCATTCCAGTCCCCTATAATGAAAAGGACATCTTTTTTGGGTGTTAGTTCTAAAAGGTCTTGGAGGTCTTCATAGAACCATTCAACTTCAGCTTCTTCAGCATTACTGGTTGGGGCATAGACTTGGATTACTGTGATATTGAATGGTTTGCCTTGGAAACGAACAGAGATCATTCTGCCATTTTTGAGATTGCATCCAAGTACTGCATTTTGGACTGTTTTGTTGACCATGATGGCTACTCCATTTCTTCTAAGGGATTCCTGCCCACAGTAGTAGATATAATGGTCATCTGAGTTAAATTCACCCATTCCAGTCCATTTTAGTTCACTGGTTCCTAGAATGTCAACGTTCACTCTTGCCATCTCCTGTTTGACCACTTCCAATTTGCCTTGATTCATGGACCTGACATTCCAGATTCCTATGCAATATTGCTCTTTACAGCATTGGACCTTGCTTCTATCACCAGTCACATCCGCAACTGGGTATTGTTTTTGCTTTGGCTCCATCCCTTCATTCTTTCTGCAGTTATTTCTCCACTGATCTCCAGTAGCATATTGGGCACCTACTAATCTGGGGAGTTCCTCTTTCAGTATCTTATCATTTTGCCTTTTCATACTGTTCATGGGGCTCTCGAGGCAAGAACCCCTAGTATACACCAATCCCAGGGACTGCTAATGTCTCAAGGCAGGGTACCATATAACAGGTTTAGCATCAGATATTGGGCAACAGAAGCAGCTAGATCAGCCGTGGTGAGAGGGACACTGTACAGCTGGACACATGTAGACACTAAGGTGGCCAAGCGCAGAGGCTGCCCTCCTCAGGAAGGGACTCCCAATGTGTCTGTCCGTTTAGTGTCCCTTCAGCTGGAGACAGCCTCCACTGGGCACTGACTTGAGATACAAGAGTCACCCATGGTGCTCACTCCTGAGTTTCACACGCACGCCCCTCTGTCTCCAGGCTTCCCATCTTATTTCCTCCAGTTCCCTGATCAATCAGAGAAGCTTGCATTAATGCCTAAACCTGGGGCGGAATTCTCCCATCCTCTAGCCCCACTCAAACCTGCCAGCCTTCCAAAAAATTTGCTGAATGGATTGTAGTGGTATTCTGAAATGAGGCGTGTATCCCTTCCAATATCCGGAGTTTCATCCAGCAGGTGGCCCTGTCTCTGTGGTAAGGACTCCACAGAGAGTAAGTGAATAAGTTGCCTTTACCTTAGAGGATACCTTCCAGCCTACTTTGGATCATTAGACCCCTAAAACTTCACCGAAGTTGCATCCCCCTGAATCTTTCTAAGATCTGCTTCCAGCTTCTGGAGCCTGTAAGTCTTACCTGGACAACCGAGGGACTGCCACTTCCAGTACACTGGGTCTAACTAGGAAAGGTTCATCCGTGTGCTGAACAAGCATGGCCAAGGTTCCTGAGGATGATGCTGTGACAGGTATCAGAGACTTAACACAATCTTACATAACAGATCCAATCTCGTGTTCTTACTTCCCTAAGCCCTCTAAGCTCTTACTTAATACTCTAGCAAGACAATCACAGTGCCTGCATCTCGTTTACATCGTGCTCAAGACTTGCAGAGCCCTTCCCACCAAAACTTGGGGAGACTGGGGTGGGTTAGTGGGTTTAAAAAAAAGACACAAAGCAGTGTGTTAAAATAATTTCTAAGTGTCCTTGCCAGGAAGTCCAATCCTGGCATGTGGGAGCATTCTTGCAAACTAATAAACTCAAGGTTTATTCAGTATCTTCAAGGCTCACGCCCACACATTTTACTCTGTTATTGGGTAATACCTACTGGCCAGGATCTGTCACTGTGTTGGTGAGGAGTTTATTTGTTCCCAGGGCAGAAACTTCATTTTCCTACTTAGGCTCTGCTGAGACCTGGCCTCAGTTAGTAATCTAGAGGAAATAAGGCGAGATAAGGACACATCTTGAGGACAAGTGTCCCCTTGTAAGACATCCACCCCCAGTAAAGTCTTCGCATCTCTGGGTACCAGCATCTAAAAGGGTTGCCTCTCTATGCTCAGAGCATTCTGGGAAACCTAGGTGCTCAAGTTTAAACTCATCCACCCAAATGTCCCCATCCTAGGCCACAGGACGCCAGCACCTTCCTGTCAAGGTCCTGATGTTAGCACAGAAAACACACTCAGGGCGTTCCCTCTGCAGCCCTGGCACGTATCTGCCAGATGTCAGTACAAGACGCCTGGTTAAATTCGAATTTCACATAAACAGCAAATAACATTTTAGTACAAGTGTGTATGCTCCATGAAACACTTAGAACAAGCGGACGCAAAAGAAATTGTTCCTTGTTTATCTAAAATTCAAATTTAGCTGGGCATCCTGTGTTTTATTTGGAACCCGTATAGTGGCAACTCCACGGTTAAATTCTGCCTGATTATCAGCACAGTCTGCCCGTAGCTGGCAGGAAACGTGGGTTTCTGCAAACACTGCCTTGATCAACATTCCAGCTTTCATGTCGAGCCCTGAGGACAGAGACCCAAGCCTGCTGCTCTGTTTCACAAGGATGTTGGGTTTTTATTACAGTTTTTAAATGACTTCGAACCTGAATATTCTAATCAAGTGTCTCCAGAAACCCGAAATAACACTTACAAAGCTAATTTCAAAACCAGTGACCTAGCTTGGCCCCTAAAGCAGGTAGAATTTGAGCCAGTTTGGAAGGTGAAGGAGAAAAAAAGGAAAGGCATGAAAGCCCAGTTTGACATCAAGTTTCCACCCTGAATGGAAGACGTAGCTTATACTCCAGGAAACAAGCAAGCCCGTGAGGCTTCATGGGGTCAGGAAGCTGGGAACTATAAGCGGGTGTGGGGTTCAGGGAGGATTTGGGGAACTGGACAGTTATCACGAGGGTGGCAGAGAGCAGGGGGCTGGGGGAGAGGGCGGGGAGGCTCCGTGGGCTGGGTGGGGTCGGGGCGCACTTCTTAGCTGGCAGCGGGCTTTGGCCACGGGGTGAGGCACTGCTGGAAGGCATCCTGTTCTGGGTTGTGTTCCAGCTGGCACTGACCTCCAAGCCCTGTCCTGGCACCAGACAGAGAGGGTGAGGGTGGCGGCGGCTCCAGTGAGAGGTCTTGTGACCAACTTCCCCGCAGGGAAGGTCATTAGCAACACTGCAAATATTCTGGAACTTTCGTCCGAGTTGAACGTGAAGTGCCACTCATACACTGTTGAAGCTGAAATCAGGTCGTTCTGGGACTCACGGGCCTGAGCGCTAGGTTCATAGGAAGGAACTGACAGGTCACACTGTGATGTGGGGACCTGGGCCTGGGGGTGAAGAGGGCAGGATGCCCTTGGGGGCTCACCTGGCCGCTGCCCTCCGTGGACCCTGGCAGGTAACCACCAGAAGGGCTCCCGGTTTGCGTTTCCAGGTCTGCTCATCACAGCTTCTCTGCTCCTGGCTCTGGGGCACTAACTGAGCAGGTCACCGCCTCTGTAGGGAAAGTCTGCCCCCTGGCCAGGAGGAAGTCTAGGCTTTGAGACACTCAGACCTCGGCTTGAATCTGATCTCCTGTCTCTAACTGCATGAACTTGAGCTAGCGTCTTAGCTTCCGGACCTGCACAATCCAACTAAGTCAGGCACCTGTGTAATACAATACAGAGTGTAAAGGTCAGGAACCCAACGCAATGGAAATTATCTAAGTCAGGCACCCAGACGGTGCTCACTGGGCACGCAGTAGGTCTTCAGGCCAGGTCCCTTCATGCTCCTCCCCTTCATAAGCACGACTGCGATTTCCAGAAGGGAGGTCTTCTGCGAACAGAGCATAAAACTTAATTGCCTCAGTTCCTCTCCTTCAGTTTGAACCTTTTCTGCTCAGTTTCTGAATCCTTCACGGTGAAAGCTCCTAGTTCAGCTATTTTAGGGAAAGGCAAGGGCCCACCAGCCTCACATGACCTGACGCTTCCAAAACCCCAAAAACCTGCACGGTCTGATGGCTTTAGAGTCAAGGGTTTCATTCCTCAGGAGATTTCCGCTTCTTCCTGGCTGGCTTGGCTGGCTAATTAGAGCTCCTTCTCAGCACTTATCAAAATCAGTCCCTCATGTGTTCAGATGAGGGAGAAGCAATCTGCCAAAGCAAGCACTTGTACACGGGGTAGAAACAGGCAAATGAATCCTCTGCAGGTTTGAGTGGACAGGGGCTGTTCGCGCCCTCCAACACATCCTTCCAGGGAGGAAATGCAAGGAGGATCTCAGACCGACAGGGGAGGGGCTGGGCTGAGCTGGGGGGTTGGGCTATGGGGGGTGAGAGAAAGAGGGGGACGACAGTCCCAGGAGGTCTCCCTCTTCCACCCCTGCCACCCGCCTTCCCACCGTCCTTCTTCCCAACTGACCCTTCTCCCCGGAAAGATCCTGTGAGTTCAGTCCACCAGGGCAGTGGGGGCAGGGCTCTGTTTGGAAAATGCTCATCAGTCAAAGTGCAAATCAAGAGCATCCTCAAAATACGCAAGTATGATTATCAAGCAGCATTTATTCAACAAGTAGTTCTCAAAGGCCAGCCATGTGCCTAGCACCATGTACTGCAGCAAGGATATCCCACAGTCCTGGATTCCCAAAGCTGTGTGACCTTGGGTGTATGCCATATCCTCTCTGATCACCAGTTTTCTCATCTGTAAGAGACAGGATTGAACCACGCAGACTTCTGAAAAGGAAGGTAGCCCCATGTACGGCCTCAGTTACAGAAAGTGAACATCCCAGACCTGGAGCTCCCAGAGCTTAGAGCAGGGGAGCAAAGATGTTACCAGACCATCTCACAAATGTGGTGGGTAAACCAGGAGACTGACTCTGCAAGAACGGGTTGGGGGGAAAATGGCGAGTCTCATAGTGGGGAGAGTTGGACAGTCTGGAAATGCTTTTCTGAGGGAAGGACAGCTGAGCTGAGACCCTAAGGGAGTGGGGCTTACACGAGCAAGCAAGTGGGGCAGGGACATCATTTTAAAAAGGACTGGAGCCCAGAGCTAGAGGGAAGGAGGGCGGGGGCTGGGAGAGCAGCCGGGCGCTTTCCTGGGGTGGTTCTGACCCAAGACACACAGCTCAGGGGTCACTGTGTGCACTGCACCGAGTGGAGGGCAGTCACGGGGCCCTGTGCACTGAAGAGCTGGCGGGAAGCGGGTCAGGCGACACCTCCTCCAGGCCCAAGGGTTCCCCGCCCAGAACAAGCACAAGGCCAGAGGAACACTTTCCAAAGCAGGACTTGGCTCAGTTTTTCAGATTTATAAAAGAAAGAAAATTATTCAGTATCTGATGTAAATGCATTTTCTTCTGTAAAAATTTTTATTGGTGTATAGTTGATTTACAAGGTCGCATTAGTCTCCAGTGTACAGCGAATGAATGAGTCAAACATGTGCACGTATCCCCTCTTTTTTAGATTCTTTTCCCATATAGGTCATTACAGAGAATTGAGCAGAGTTCCCCTCGCTGCAGAGAAGACCCTTATTAGTCGCCTACATTGTATATAGTATTGTGTACCTGTCGATCCCAGCCTCCCAATTTATCCCTCCCCACTCCCTGCTTTCTCCCCTGGTAACCATAAGTTTGTTTTCTACATCTGGGACTCTATTTCTGTTTTGCAAATAAGTTCATTTGCACCATTTAAAGCTGAACACCGAATAATTGAATGCTTTTGAACTGCGGTGTTGGAAAGACTCCTGAGAGCCCCTTGGACAGCAAGGAGATTAAACCAGTCCATCCTAAAGGAAATCAGTCCTGAATATTCATTGGAAGGACTGATGCTGAAGCTGAAGCTCCAATACTTTCGCCAACTGATGAGAAGAACTGATTCATTGAAAAAGACCCTGATGCCGGGAAAGATTGAAGGCAGGAGGAGAAGGGGACAACAGAGGATGAGATGGTTGGATGGCATCACAGACTCGATGGACATGAGTTTGAGTAAGCTCCAGGAGTTGGTGAAGGACAGGGAAGCCTGGCATGCTGCAGTCCACAGGGCACAGAGTTGGACATGACTGAGCAACTGAACTGTACCATTTAAATGTTTTTTCTTTTAAATTATAGTTTACAGAGTGGCTTCCCTAGTGGCTCAGATGGTAAAGCATCTGCCTGCTATACGGGAGACCCGAGTTCTACCCCTGGGTCGGGAAGATCCCCTGGAAAAGGAAATGGCAACCCACTCGAGTACTCTTGCCTGGAAAATCCCAAGGACGGAGGAGCCTGGTAGGCTACGGTCCATGGGGTTGCAGAGTCGGACACGACTATGCAACTTCACTGATCGTTTCCAGAACATGACTGGGATTGGTGGTGATACTCTACATGTGTTCAACTTTCTGGGTATTCATCTCAGAAATCCAGATGTTCCTGGAGGCCCAGAGGCAAACCAGCCCAGCAGATTCAGACAGGGGAGAAGGCAGAGTGGGCTGAACCGCTACCTGCTGGTGCAGTTGAAGAGGACCCAGGGAAGGTGGTGGACAGGGGACCACAGGCCTTTCAGCATGAACCCTGCACCTGCCTTCTCAGGGGAAGCTGGCACTTCCAGACGCTGTAGGATGCTCTCCAGCAGGCCAGGGTCCTCCTCTCCCTGGAGTCCCCTCTTCACCACCAGAGATAAGGAGAGTCCTAGCCCAGCCCTCAAAGGGACTTGCCCGCCCAGCTTCCCCAGAGATGGGGATATTAAAGGGCCTTCCCCTGGGACCCCCCTTCCATGTTGATCTTCCTGATGGCATGGACGAAACAGCCACCCCACTTTGCTTGTCCTGTCCACTTCAAATCTCAGAGAAGCCAGCGTCTCCAGCCACTTTGAGACAAGGAGGTGGGGAGGGGCCCTCTGCTGCCCTCTGGTGTCCACCCAGCAGGCCGCCTTCTTGAGGGTCTGCAACGGTTTTGAGCAAGCCTCCCTGTCGTGGAGGCGAGCCTCCCTTACTCCCCGTGTAACCTTGGGTGTGCCACGCCTATCCGAGCATCAGCTTTCTCTAAGAGGCAGGACTGGACCACAGAGTCTACAAAAAGAGAGCCAGCTTCAAGCAAGTGAGCAAGGAAGGGCAGATACAGGGCAGAGGCAAAAAGTCAGGGTGCCAGAGAGCACCACCAGGGCCCACGTGGGCTCAGAAGTAGAGGAGGGCACCAGGGCCCCAAAGATAAGGGCAGGGCAAGAGTGCTAGGAGGAGGAGAAACCCCAAGACCCTAGCAGGCGGCCACCAGGCTCATCTCCCGGCTCCCCTGTCCTCTGTCCCCTCCTTTCCCCCTAAAGAGCTACATTAAGAAATCAAGACATTCGGAACCGAATCCTTCAAAATAAAGGATATTGTTGAGACAAATGACAAAACTGGAAAGAGTTCTCACAATTACACAGAGCAACACATCATTTACTGAGTTGGATGGGTGGACTGAAATTGTGTTGATTGTCCTTATTTGTATAACACACACTGAAGCATCAGGCCAGCAACTTACGCACTGGAGGGAGGAGTTCTTTGTATAATACTTGCACATTTTTGTTATTTTGAGATTGTTTCAACAACTTGAACTTTTTAAATTCTAGTCTAGAATTTTCTCTTAAAAATTGCATACGTCCTTTGACTCAGCATTTCAATTTTAGGACTTTGTTGGATAGATATAATTGTTTTCATTCGTGTGTCGAATGATACATATGTATGTATAATTATACTTATATATCACTTTTATACATCACATGAATGTATAATTATACATAATTATATTTATATATCACTTATATATCACAAGATTCTTCTTAATTCAGAATGGCTAGCTGTCAGTTTAAAAGATTTAATAGATGCTTATAACAAATAGAGCATCTGTGTTCCTGTTGATGGATTTAGGACACTGGGGTGATTCACTGTCTCAAGCTAACTCAGTCGAAAGCAAGAACTCCTAAGAAGATAATACTTCCTCAGCTCTCAGTGATGCTTTGTTGCGAGTGCGCTAAGTACGGTTATCATCTTGATTTTACACACTTTCATCAGCCTTTTTGGAGAAGGAAATGGCAACTCACTCCATTATTCTTGCCTGGAGAATCCCATAGACAAAGGAGCCTGGTGTACTACAGTCCATGGGGTCGCAAAGAGTAGGACACGACTGAGCGACTAACACACATATATATCACCTTAAACATGTATATGTCAATACTATTAAGTGTTATCTGTAATATATTTATGGAAGAAATAATTTAAATAGCAAAAAAAAACAAAGTAAACAGTCCATCAATAGGACAGTAGTGAAACAATGACCTTAAACTCACGGCAGTGGCTATTCTGCGACCATTAAAAAGAATGAATCGGGTCTACACTAATTGTTGTTCATCGCTAAGTCGTGTCCGACTCTTTGCAACCCCATGGACTGCGGCACGCCAGCCTTCCCTGTCCTTCACTATCTCCCCTCCTGGAGTTTGTTCAAATTCATGTCTATTGAATTGGTGATGCCATCCAAGCATCTCATCCTCTGTTGCCCTCTTCTCCTCCTGCCCTCAATCTCGCCCAGCATCAGGGTCTTTTCCAAATAGCAGTTAATATTCACCAAGCATTCGCCCCGTGGCAGGTCTAATCCAAGCTCTTTGTGTATATTGATTCAGAACAATCCTGCTCTGTAGATCCTATTGCTATTCCCCACCGTGTAAAAGGGAGAATTGAGCTGGGGGAGGCCAAGCAGCAGCCCAGCGATGATGTACTCAGCTGGGGTCCAACTCCTGCAGCTGGTTCCAGAGTCCACATGCTTAACCACACACAATAATTGGGAAGAGTGCACAGACACCACTGCTAACGATTCCTCTGGGGAAATGGGCTTGGGAGGGGGAATGAGGTTGAGCTTGACTTGTCATTTTATACTGTTTATATTCTTTATCATATATCTTTATCATATATCACCACATGTCGGCTTTGTACATTTTAAAAAACCCACTAATTTAAATAAATAAGCACAAAAGCATAAAAAAAAATTTAAAGTCTATGGAAAACAATATGGAAGTTACTTTGAGAAGTAAAAATAGAGCTACCACATTATCCAGGAACCTGACATTGGGCATATATCTGGAAAAGATGAAAATTCTAACTCAAAAAGATACATGCGCCCCAGTGTTCATAGTAGCAGAGTTCACAGTAGCAAAGACTTGGAATCAACGTAAGTGTCCATAACAGATGAATGGATAAAGAAGAAGCAGTATTCAAAAGGTCTGCAAGCAATGGATGCTGGAGAGGGTGCAGAGAAAAGGGAACCCTCTTACACTGTTGGTGGGAATGCAAACTAGTACAGCCACTATGGAGAACAGTGTGGAGATTCCTTAAAAACTGGAAATAGAACTGCCATATGACCCAGCAATCCCACTGCTGGCCATACACACCGAAGAAACCAGAACTGAAAGAGACATGTGTACCCCAACATTCATCGCAGCACTATTTACAGTAGCTAGGACATGGAAGCAACCTAGATGTCCATCGGCAGATGGATAAGAAAGCAGTGGTACATATACACAATGGAGTATTACTCAGCTATTAAAAATAATGCATTTGAACCAGTTCTGGTGAGGTGAATGAAGCTGGAGCCTATTATACAGAGTGAAGTAACTCAGAAAGAAAAATACCAATATAGTATATTAATGCATATATATGGAATTCAGAAAAATGGTAACAATAATCCTATATGCGAGATAGCAAAAGAGACACAGATGTAAAGAACAGACTTCTGGATTCTGAGGGAGAAGGTGAGGGTGGGATGATCTGAGAGAACAGAATTGAAATTCATACATTACCATATGTGAAGCAGATCGCCAGTCCGGGTTCGACGCATGAGACAGGGTGCTCAGGGCTGGTGCACTGGGATGACCCAGAGGGATGGGATGGGGAGGGAGGTGGGAGGGGGGTTCAGGATGGGGAACACATGCATGCCCATGGTTGATTTATATCAATGTATGGTAAAAACCACTACAATATTGTAAAGTATTAAAAGAAATACATTTACCAAAAAAAAAAAAAGAAGTGGAATTATATGGAACGGAATATTACTCAGCCATAAAAAAGAGTGAAATATTGCCACGCACAGCAACATGAAAGGACCTAGAGACTATCATACCAAGTGAAGTACATCAGACAGAGTGAGACAAATATCATATGATGTCACTTACATGTGGGATCTAACAGGAGGATACAAGTGAACTTACTTTTATAGGACAGAATCAGACTCATGGACGTAGAGAACAAACTCAAGGTTCCCGAAGAGAAGAGGAGGAGAGGGATACAGTAGAAGTTTAGGGTTGATACATACGCACTACTATATACAAAATAATAAACAACAAGGACCTGCTGTATGGTATGTGAGACATATTCAAAATCTTGTAATGATCTATCATGCAAAGGAAATCTGAAAAGCAATATGTGTGTGTCAATCACTTTGCTGGGAAACCAACACCTGAAACTAACACAATGTTGTAAACCAGCTATACTTCAATTTAAAAACAAAAAATGGGTGAAAGATTTTTAAAAAATTAACTTTTGCCTTAAGCAATTTACAGTTCTGATAGCAACTTTTAAGGGGGTCTGTTGATTTTATCAGCAATTGTAAAGTTTATGGTAAAGGAAATGAAAAACATAAGAATTGTTTCATAGGGTTTCTGGAAACTCTGGGTTAAGTGTAAGTGGCCCCCACACAGTGGACGGTGTTTGGCCAGAGTTGCTACCACCCTGGGGGCCTGAAATGCCCAAATGCACTTACAGTGCTTCGCACAGCAGACAACCAACACTCTAACCAGAGCAGAATTGTGCGGCTTTTGAAAACGCCTTATAAATTATCCAATGTGAGGTCACAACACTCCTGTAAGGTTTAATTTCCTCTTCTGCAAAATGGAGATATTAGTGTCCATTCACCTAATAACCCTGATCATTTATGCATTTATTTATGTTCATATTTCCATTTCACAGATATGGAAAAGTAGTTTCTGGGGGTAAGAATGTACTTCTTGTTTGATCTTCTTTCTGTAAGTGAGAGGGAGAAGGCAAGCACGGCTCTGATGCACCCTAGTCCAGAAGGAAGAGAGAAGGTGGTGACGCCCTTGATGTCCAGGGGATTTGTGGGCTGGAGCTGCTAGTGGTGCTTGGGGCACTGTGGATTTGAGGTGCTCCAGTCCATTCTAAAGGCGATCAGCCCTGGGATTTCTTTGGAAGGAATGATGCTAAAGCTGAAACTCCAGTACTTTGGCCACCTCATGAGAAGAGTTGACTCATTGGAAAAGACTCTGATACTGGGAGGGATTGGGGGCAGGAGGAGAGGGGGACGACAGAGGATGAGATGGCTGGATGGCATCACGGACTCGATGGACGTGAGTTTGAGTGAACTCCGGGAGTTGGTGATGGACAGGGAGCCCTGGCTGCTGCGATTCATGGGGTCGCAAAGAGTCTGACACGACTGAGCGGCTGAACTGAACTGAGCTACCTGTTGCGAAGAATCGACTCATTGGAAAAGACCCTGATGGTGGGAAAGATTGAAGGCAGGAGGAAAAGGGGCGACAGAAGATGAAACGGTTGGATGGCATCACCGACTCAATGGACATGAGTTTGAGCAAACTCCGGGAGTTGGTGATGGACAGGGAGGCCTGGCGTGCTGCAGTTCATGGGGTCGCAGATTCGGACACGACTGAGCGACTGAACTGAGCTCGTGGAAAGGGAAGCGGCGTCAGGCTAGGAGAAGGTTCCCCAGCAGCTGCCCTCCGCTCAACCCCCGAGGGCATCCTGCGGTCTCTTCCAGCCCCGTCTGCGCGCGGATGCTGACTCCGCCGACTTTTCTTGACCGGCGAGGTCTCGGGACCCTCCCCGCGGCGTCGATCCTGGCGCTGGGGCTTCTCGCTCCAAAGTCCCCCTTACCCGCCGGCGTTCCCACGCGTTAGTCGGCGGCTTTGGGGAAGGCGCCTTCCTGAGCCTCCGGGTCGCTTCTGTGAAGCCGGAGTGAATAGCGGAGTAAACTGCAGAGCTGGGATGGGAATTAAGTCAGAAAGCGTGCGGTCCGAGGGCGCGAAAGGCCCCCAGGTCCCTCGGCACCGAGGGCGCGCCGCGGCGGCGCGTTACCGGCCCGACTCCCCAGGTGCGGGCCCGGCCCTGCCCTCCCCGCCGCCGCCGCCTTCCTCCGCCAAGCGGGCTGTGGGCGAGGAGCGATGGTCTCTGCCCGGCGCTGGCGCCTCCCGCGCGGGCGCCCGGGTGCCCGCCCCGCCCGCCGCCCGCACCCGGAGGTGCTCGCCGCTCCCGGAGCTGGGCGGGGCGGGCGCGGCCCTCGTGATCCCCGCGGGCGCCCGGACCTCGCCCTCCCGCCGCCTGCGCCCTGCCCGGCCCGATCGGCCGGCCTGGCCTCAGAGCCCCGAGCCCCGAGCCCCGACGCCCGGCCCGTCGCCTCGCTCTCGCTGGCAGGACTGGAGGGGGCAACCCCGGGGTCCCGGCGGCCAGGGCCGACACCCCTGGGAACGGAGTCGGTGAGTGCAGGGAGAACGGGGCGGTGGGCGGGCCCGCGGTGTGAAACGCCCCCAACAGCTCCCCAGGTCCCAGTCCCTCCAGACTGATGAGGAGGACGCGCCCAGCCCCCTCTCCATCCCCTCCTCAACCGAACCCCAAAGCCAGGCTTCACCTGGAGAGCCTAACCGGAGGTCTGGGTCCTCGGGAGCCCATTTTGGGCAAATCGGTGGTTTCCATCAGAAGTCCTGTTGGCGATGGCCCTGCAGACGGGGCTGAGCCTGCCCCTCCGAGGAGACTAAGCTGGGCAGGTCACTCGGGCCGAGGCTGTTTGGGGAGCGACTCCTGCCAGAGAGAGAGCCCTGGGGCGTCCTGGCATGGGAGAAGGTGTCCTGGATTGGGGGCCCCTGAAAGCCCCACTTGTATTGGAATTTTGTTTGCTGCCAGGCCCCCAGACCAGCCCACAGGGCCCGGGGGACGGGTCTGCAGGTGAAGGGAGTCAGGTAGTGGCCACTGGCCCCTGCCCGAGCCAGAAAGTGAGGAACGCTTCAACTGTGGCCCGCCAGGCTGCTCTGTCCATGGGGAGCTCCACGCAGGAATACTGGAGGGGGTTGCTGTGCCCTCCTCCAGGGGACCTTCCTGACCCACCAGGGATTTAACACTTGTCTCTGGGGTCTCCTCTTTACACGAGCACTACCTGGGAAGCCTGAGCCAGACCTGCTTACAAAGGCCCTCCGGTCTCCCAAGCTCAGACACCTGTGTCCTGCGCACCTTAACCATGTGTTGAGAAGAACCCCACTCCATTTTCAGTTGGCCTGGGACCTTTACATTTTTATGTGTTTTGATTTTTTTCCTTCTTAGTTACATATTTCTTTCTGGAAGGCTGGAGTGATAGAGGGGGTGGCGAGGCCCCCACTGGCCCACTGGGTGCGAAGGCAGCAATGCCCATCGCCGTGAAGCCCAGGGAGAGGGTCAGGCTTAAAGACCATGGCGGTGGAGCAGTGACGTTGGCACCTGGGTTCAGCCACTCACATCCATCTTTTACCATCTAGCCCTCTGCAGGCCACTCCACTAGGCCTCAGCAAGACCCAGCTTTCTCGGGCAAAAGCCCCGTACCTGGATCTCCAGGGCCTCATGCCTTAGAATCCAAGCACCAGTCATAGGTCCCTGCGCTCCCCCTACGTCCAAACTCTGGGCGCAGTGGTAAGTGCCCTGCAGGAGTGACTGAGGACTGCTCCAGGCACACAGACTAGCGGGCACGGGGCCTTGTTTATTAAGGCAGGAGTGACTGAAACATTAAGGCCAGCTCAGGGGGAGGCTTGAGGGTTGGTGAAGAGGAGCCAGAGCCCCGTAGACTACTCGGAAGGGTGGCTTTGGTGCCCTCGGATGGCAGCATGGTGATGGCTCATGGGGGCCCCCGCCCCTGCCATCTGGTCAGCGTTCAGGAGCTGCCTGTCTCATCCTTTGCAGAAGCAATCTCTAGAGGATGAGGCCCCCTCCCCTGCACTCACCCTATGACCTCTCCCTCTAATTCCGACATTCTGGCGTCACCCAAGGCAGGAGAGGGCCGGAGGAGTCATGGCACAGCTGCACACGCTGAGACCCGCAGAGGAAGGGGGCTGGTCCCTAGTCGTGGGGGCCGGCTGGTGCCTGAACCGGGATTGGAACCCAGCCCCTGACCTTCAGGGCATCCTTGTCCCGCAGCATCACCTGGGGCTCTGTCCTTGCCCTGGAGTCTGTAGCCAAGGATTTCGTGCAAGTGTGGAAGGATGTCCGTGTAGAAGCAAGGTTTCCAGCAGCTCCCCAGGGAGCTGAGAGAGTGGAGAGATGGAGCAGGAGGGAGGCAAGCGGCAGAGCCTGAGCTGCTGGGGTGATTTCAGAGCACCTGCGGGGGTGGGGTGCCTCCGGGGTGGAAACATGCTCATGTTGCAGCTGAGGAAGCTTGAGGGGTTGGTTGCATGTCTGGGAAGCCAGCCCTGCCTGCAGAAGTAACCACACAGCCCCGCTCTGAGGACAGCATTTGGGAAGCAGCCACAAAGGGTTAATGCACGGCCCCCCCTGCCCCCAGCTAGCACCTGGGCCTTCCCCCTGAATGTGCCTGTACCTTTATCAGTAAGGGTCACCCACCTGATTCTGAGTCAGAGCGCATTCCTGCCCTTGTTGGTAGGGCATTGAAGAGGAACTTGGGCTTACTGAGAAGTTTATCATAGGCAGTGACGGCTCATTCTTGCCTTTGTTCCCAGGCTCAGGGGGCCCCTCCAGCCCAAGTTGTGTGTAGGAAGAACCCCCACCCATATTTCCCCTTAATGGGGTCAAAATATGAACTCAAATCTTTAACAGACACAGATGAGCCACGGCTAAAATGCAGTGATCTGGATTCAGGCTACCCACTTTGTAAAACCAGTTCCGCTGTCTCTTTCCAACTTATTAACTTCCATGTAACGTTCTCTTTTCTCCATTATAACTTATAAATGACTGGGGAGGGCTAACAGTCTCAAAGATTAACAATGTGATTAAATCTGAGCCCTGGACCAGGCACAAATTGAAAGTATGTTGTTCAGGAAGCTCATGACTAGGCGTTATCTACACCCAAGTGGGACCAGGGGCAGATGGAGCCTGGGGAGTCTGCCCTCCCCAGCACGCACACCCTGGGAGGTTCCCCCGGGCCAGGGCAGGTCAGAACCCTGTCCGCTCTGTGGGTCAGGAATGACCTATGTTAGTAGGGCATTTAGGCAGACCCAGGTCAGGCTCTGCTCCCGTGTTCCCCCCTGCCTGTGGTGGTTGGAGGGATACCTGGTGGAGACCAGGGTCTTGGTGAGCAAAGTGGGGAGTGGTGGGAGAGATGACCGTGGCTGAAAGGCTGTCCCCTCCATGAATCCAGGGTCCTTACGTGTGGCCGTACCTGACAGAGTATCTGGCAGGACCTTCTACCACATCCCAAGGGCCCCCATCAATGTAGCAGCCTGACACAGGCCAGAAGGGTGCTAACAGCTCGTGTCCCAATTGCCAGTGTCTTTTGGTTTATGCCCTTTGGTTGCTGAAATCAAGCATATTCTCCATTCTGTTTAAGGTTATTTTCTAAAGATAGTTTTTAAAAAGCTTTAGCAACCTAAATGTCCACCAACAGAGAAATGGATAAGGAAAATGCGGTACATATATACAATGGAATATTCAGCTCAGTTCAGCCACTCAGTCATGTCCGACTCTTTGTGACCCCGTGGACTGCATCACGCAAGGCCTCCCTGTCCATCACCAGCTCCCGGAGCTTGCTCTAATAATGCATGTCCATCTTGTCAGCAGTGCCATCCAACTATCTCATCCTCTGTCATCCCCTTCTCCTCCCACCTTCAATCTTTCCCAGCATCAGTGTCTTTTCCAGTGAGTCAGTTCTTCACGTCAGGTGGTCAAAGTATTGGAGTTTCAGCTTTAGCATCCGTCCTTCCAGTGAATATTCAGGGTTGATTTCCTTTAGGATGGACTGGTTGGATCTCCTTGCAGTCCAAGGGACTCTCAAGAGTCTTCTCCAACACCACAGTTCAAAAGCATCAGTTCTTCAGTGCTCAGCTTTCTTTATGGTCCAATTCTCACATCCATACATGACTACTGGAAAAAACCATAGCTTTGACTAGACAGACCTTTGTTGGTTAAGTAATAGAATATTACTCTGCCATTAAAACGGAAATGCCATTTGCAGCAACATGGATGGACATGGATTGTCATACTGAGCGAAGCCAGTCAGAGAAGGAGAAATATGGTGTGACATTCCTTACATATGTAATCTAAAAAGAAATTATACAAATGAATTTACAAAACAGAAGCAGATTCAAAGAGAACAGACTTACCATTGCCCTGGGAAAGAGGAGGAAGGGATGGATAGGGAGTTTGGGATGGACATGTCCATGCTGCTATATTTTAGATGGATAACCAACAAGGACCTACTGTATAGCACAGAGACCTCTGCTCAGTGTTGTGGGGCAGCCTGGGTGGGAGGGGAGTTTGGGGGAGAAGGGACACATGTGTGTGTATGGCTCAGGCTCGGCGGTTCACCTGAAACTATCTCACTGTTGGTTAATTGGCTACACCCTAATGAAAAATAAAAGTTAAAAAAAAAAAAAAAACTAGCTAGAACCAACTGGGTCCAAGATGGGAAAAAAAAAAAAAGCTTTAAACTACCACCTCCGCCCACCCACCATCACCACCACCACCAGCAACAAAATAAACTAACAAAAATAGTTAAAAGCTTTAAGCTTCTGCTGCACTTCATCAACTCACCGAATGGGAAGGCTGGTCACCGTAGTAAAGCCCCGTGTCGGGGACCACAGGCTGCTGACCCCTAGCTGCCCTGAGAACCTGCTTCCCTGGGAAGCATCACCTCCCAGCTGCACGGCATAGCGTCCGATGAACGGGGCAGGTCTGAAGTTTCCAGTCACTCTCCCACCACCGCCTGCTCACCCAGAAGTTGGGCCAGAGCTAAAAACAGGCACCGGAGTAAAAGTTTTCAGATTATGTCTGCCCTAAGAAGTACCAACAGTCCGCTCTTGAGTTAGCTACGTGGAATACTTGTTTTTCACACTCTGGATTACCTCATTCCTGGCTTCATTAAACAGAGCATCATGAACACACATCAGTTTCCCTGGTGGCTTAGACCGTAAAGAATCTGCCTGCAGTGTTTGAGACCTGGGTTTGATCCCTGGGTCGGGAAGATCCCCTGGAGAGGGGAATGACTACACATTCCAGTATTCTTGCCTGGAGAGTCCCATGGACAGAGGTAGGCTACAGTCCATGGTGTGTGTGTGGAGGGGGGCTGGTCACAAGCTGTCGGACACGACTGAGAGACGAACACTTTCACTTAACAACTCAGGGTCACCCCTGGAACCTCCGAGTTGGTGCTGTCTTGATGCCCTGGTTCCCTTGAAGCACTGTGCCCTGGCCATCTCTCTCTGTTCACGTCTCAGCAGCTTCTGCCCGGCCTCTCTCCAGGCAGTGGACGGCCAGCGTGGGTGTCTTCCCTACCCCATCCCTGGCAGGCACCCCCCTCTCCGGAGGTGACTCCCTGGTGCAGTATCGCCCGTCCCCAGGCTGCGATCGACTTTGCTGTCTGAGCCAGGAAGCCAGGTGCCATCTTGTTAGAAAGAAGCATCAAACAGAAAAGACAGCCTTGAGGGGGGCGGGGGGTGCTTCCTCTGGGCGTGACGTCTCCAGGCAGGGGTTCTGACCCCTGGTGGGCCATTCATCCAGGAGTCATCAGTCACTGACCCACTCTAAGATAGGTAAGCTTGCATGGCAAGAAAAATATACTGGTTTCCTTTTGTTCTATTTTTCTCCCTCACATCTCTCAAGTTAAGTTTCTTGAAATGAAGCCTGAAATTGTGACTTTTCCTTTAGGAGAGGAGAGAGAGTGCTGACTACTCAGCTGATAGTCACGGCTTTCATCTGCTCTGAAAATAGAATTTCAAATGAATGTTCTTCTTATGATAGAATTTTCTCAATGACAGTAAAAAGCAAAGATGAATAAACCCCAGGCATCCGTCAAATGACTTTTTGTTCCATTTTTTAAAGACAAACAGAAACTATGTGCTCTGGGGAAGCATCAAGAGTCAGTTTGGGTTTAACGTTTTCACATTCAAAAATCTCAGTTCAAGTGTAAAGAAAATAGTTTGAATGATTCTGACCCATCAGGGCATCCTCTTAATACCACATTCATAACGCAGTGCTTGAGTTTGGAAATATTGAGAGGGTCAGTGCAAAAAAAAGAATTGGAAATTATTTTTCACCTATTTGAAGGCATAATTTGACAGCCACGGGATCTCTGTGGCCACATTGATTTTAAGTGGTATCTGAGTGTTACTCAGAAAATGACGCTTCATAATTAACGTCTTGTACAGCAAACTTGCTTTCTAGCACAGAACAAGTGTTGTTTGCATTTGCACAGAGATTACTTTCAGGAGGTCAGCGTCAGTGAATGGAGATGCTGCTCAGAATTCAGAAGCAGATTTGCGTCCTTGGTTGGTGTTTAAGGCTTCCCAGTGAAACCAGGCAGACTGGGTCCCTTCTCTGATGTTCCTGAAAAGCGGGTTTTGGTCCTTCGTGAAGACTCGCTAAAGTCACACAAGGATTCTTGAGCTTTCGGTTCCCACCAGGATCCCATCACCCAGACAGAATCTGCCCCCCAACCCCGTCCCGCCAGAACAGAGCTGGACTGAGTGCAGCAATCGTGGTGTCTGGCCAAGGGTCTGCGGTCCACCTACTACAGACCGGGGGGGGAGCACCAAAATGTGTGTCCGAGTGCCAGGGGGAGGTCGCGGTCATCACGATATATGGAATGATGCTCCGCTAGCTGTTAGCAGGTGGGCGTGCTGGGGGAAGGGGAGGCAGGTGGAGGGCCCCTTGAGGACCTTGTCAGAACGCAGATTCTGAATCAGGAGGGCCCGGGCCTGGGAGTCTGCATTTCTCACAGGCTCCGGGAGATGCTGCTGGTCCACGGAGCGCACCCTGAGCAGCGAGAAAGGTGGTAAAGTTCTGCTTCTCTTGGTTTGTGACAGCTGGGTTTTTCCTTCCTTTGTCCTCTTGATGTGAATTGAGATCTTGAGTGTCCAGAAAGGGCACAGTGTCATCTGAATTCCGACTCTGAGCTGTGGGGACTCTACACCTGGGTTCCCTTATTTTGACTGTGCATGTTTCCAGACGCAAGTTTGCCTGTTTTCAAAAATGACCTAACCCAGGTCCAGCTCCTGGGAAATCGGTGTTTTCTGCATTGTGTCTTCCTCTGTGACTCGGCCGGCACCCTCACGGGCTTCCTGGGCTGACCCCTGGGCCCTGTGTTACTCCAGGTGTGACCTTGAGGAGCAGCAGAGATGGGGAAGACACTGGATCTTTCCAAGCTCACGGATGAAGAGGCCAAGCACATCTGGGAGGTGGTTCAACGGGACTTCGACCTTCGAAGGAAAGAAGAGGAAAGACTAGAGTAAGTGTGTGTGGCGGGACCCTTGCAGCATGGTCCCAGCATCCTCTGGAGGGGCTGGCCCCTTGGGGGTCTCTGGGCAGGCAGACGGCAGTAACTCAGTGGAGGACGCTGGATGAAAGTCACGTGCTTTCTGACCTCAGTTCCCCCTTAATTAAAACAAGGAGCTCCGACTTCCCTCCTGATGGTCAGACGTTCCCTGAATAGTTTTATTTCAACTTGATCCAGCGCCAGGGTGACATTCTCTGCTAATGCTGAGACCACAGCCTCGCATGAATAAAGGTGGTGAAGAGGGAAAGTCTTGATGCTGACCTGCAACACCCAGGAGCCGGGATCAAGGGCTTTCAGGACAAAGGCAGACTTTTGCCTCTTCCCAGCAGAGCTGGGGGCGCCCCATCCTCACTGCGGAGGCCCCAGCGCCCTCTTGCAGGCTGCTCCCGTGGGCTGAGCTAAAGCCCCCTTGGTGTTACATGTTCTTCTCTGCTTTGCTTCTTCCTCCGCCAAACCTCCAAGGCTTAGCTGTCTCCCGGGCTCCCTTGTTGCCTCGGGGTATTTTGTGGGTTGGCAGGCCTATTGCAGAGGAGACATTAAGTGAAGACTCAAGGCGGGTGGGAAGTGGCCAAGGGAAAGGCCTGAAAGGCTCCTGCCAGGGTTGAGGGCAGAGAGGAGGTCAGAGCTGGGGTGAGGTGCAGGCAATCACGAGGCTGAGGGTCCAGCAGGACATGGACTGGCTGTTCTCTGTGTGGCTGCAGGCCTTTAGGCGAGGGAGTAACAAGACCCAGATTCTGCTCTGCAGCCGGCAGGCTACTGAGAAGCGGTCAGATGAGCTGTCAAGAGGGAGCCAGAAAGTTTGCTGAAGGGCTGGCTGTGGGGTCTTGATTTTAGGTGCGGCGTTGAGGTCGCAGATGACTCCAGAGTCAGGGCCTGAGTAACTGTGGGTTTGGAGGGGTCCTCACCTCACGCGGGGAAGCTGAGGGCGGAGCAAGTGTGGAGGGAACCAGGACACAGATCTGTGGACACTGGGTGGCCTGTTAGACATGAGGTGGACAGGGCGGCCCCACACACACCGGGCGGGAGCCCAGTGAGACAGGACTGTGGGAGTGTCCACCTACAGAGGCTGTGGCTGCTGTAATCACGCCAAACCCCACGGCCTAAAGCAAGCACACAGCTCGCTGCTGGGCCTGGAGCTCGGAAGTCAAGGTGTTGATAAGCTGTCCAGTGAAACAAGTTCAGTGGAGCCCAGCACCCCCTGGTGATGGTGGGGAGGGGTCTGGGGCAGCACCAGGAGGCTTCTTGCTGCCTCTCTGTGCAGCCCCCCTCCCCTCTGCTCTGTCCTGGGCTGCAGGTCACCCCCAGGGTTTTCATTACGAAGCAGCTTTCACCCCACTTGTTCCTGGAGCCCTGACTCCCATCGGTTGCTGCCACCCCAGGACCAGGGCCCAGAGGCAGCCTTGGGCATCATCCTGGTGCTGACTGGGGCAGGCGCCCACCTTGCCTTGTGTCTCCTGTCTTTGCCTCAACCTGGAGGCTGCGCCCAGGGTCAGAGCCAACACTCTTAGTGACAGAGCCGGCCTGGTCTTTCCTGTCTGGGGATCAGAGCCCCTCCAAGCAGCCCAGCTGTTGTCACTCTTATTTTTAATGGCAGCTCAGACCCTCCCATTCCACGCCTTTATAGAAGCACAGTTTGATCGGAGGGCGGGGGATCCCAGTTCTCCAGGGAGACCTTTGAGGGCGTCAGCCCCTCCCTCTGTCCAGGCAGACCCCAGGTAGTTTTTCAGAAATTCCTGTTTCATGCCTACAGGGAGCACCACACCCTCCTGATCCCCATCACCCTGTTTTCCATATTTCTTGCAGTCATTTCAGATTGCAAAGGGGAGACACACCCTGGTAGCCTCCAGTTACTGCTAGAAAGGAAGTCTCCAAAGGATCCCACTGGTGACACCCCCTCTCCTGGGGGGCCCGTGGATCAGGTCAGGTCCCTGGTCACTCATTTAAGGTCAGGGTGACATCCTTGTTCAGAAGTCCCTGAAGCCTTTTGCTCAGAATTTAGTGTCTTCTTGGCCAGACATGTGACAATTAGGGGTGCGCTTGTTAAATATAACAGCGCAGGACGTGGTCCCTGGAAGTGTCCGCGTGCGGAGAGGTGGTGGTTGGGAGAATCCACGCCAGAGCCAAGGCGAGGATGCTGGAGCCCTGGAAGTGCTCCTGTGTTCACTCCTGTGCGCACCGGGCCGCTGGGGACGCGTGTGGCGCACCGGGCCGCTGGGGACGCGCTTGGAAGAGGTAAGCCGCGGGGCTGAGCGGAGGGCGTTCGTGGAAACACCGATGTGCTTGTCTCTTGCTGGATGTCATTGGTTATCCGTGCAACAAGAAGTGAAGCCACCTCTGCCTGTGACAAGCCTTTTCCCCAGTGTCCCCCTGACCCCCAGGAGCAAGACCCAGGCATGTGGTCATGCGGCTCCGTGAGACTAGAGCCCACGGGTTCACGTTCCACTTAGGTGGGGCTGAGACTTAGGAAGGGCACAGCTCAGAATACAGACTGTTTGGCGTTTGGACATTGACATTGGTTCTGTAGAGTGCATTGGCTAAAATACCAGCAGTCTGTTATGAAACTGAAGACATTTTAAAAATCATAAACCTCCTTCTTCCTGGCCTCATCTCAATGTTAATCTGCATTTAACCAGTTTCAATGTTAACCATCCATTTCCTGCAACCACAATATCCCAGTCTCTGTAGCACGCTGGGGTTTCTGCACAGTCCCTTGGGGTCCTCGTGGGCTCTCCCAGTTCCTGGGTCTCTAGTCTCTGAATCACAACTGCCTGCATGCAGGCACTGGCCCTCAGCTGAGCACTGAGCGGGGCCCTGTGATAAACTGAGCGGCTCAGGGGTTGTTCAGGTGAGCAGGGTTTTTTTAATTGTTATTGAAATATAGTTGATTTACAAGGCTGTGTTAGTTTCAGATGTACAGCAATCAGATGCGTTTGTGATGTCTTTGACACACTCCAAAAGAGAGGCCAAGTGGATGGGCCAGCTCAAAACCTTACCAAGGTCATTGAGAGAACAAAGTCAACAGAGGGGGAAAAACTGTGAAACCAAGAACCAAACATATTCATTACTTGAAAAGAACTTTCCCACCCTGAATACACATCAGATGGACACAATGTGTGTGCTCAAGGTCGGTTCACCAGCCGCAAGGTCGATTTACTGAGAGACGATTCACAAAATATACCAATTAGGAAACAATCAAACAAAAATGCGTTTCATTTCATATTTACAGAGTGAACAGAAGTGTGTGTTAGCTGGGTTGCTGTTCGGTTTTTCTCCCCAAGTGGGAGTACCCCCTGTAAAGGATACTGGGGCAGGGCCTGGGCGAAGGGTCCAGCACCCTCTCCCACGTGGTGGAAGGGACCAGCACTTTGACTTCTGTCAAAGTGAGTGACCTGTGAGCTGGCCCTGGCCCAGGCCCTGACCCAATGCCCAATGCCCAGAGCCCGGTGGACCATCCCCACATGAAAGCCTCTCACCCCTCAGCCAGGCCTGACCTCCTGCCGTTTGTGGGGGATACTTGCGGCCCTGTGGGGAAGACAGATGCCAGCCGGTGTTGAAGGGCACCGGCTGGAGCATCTTGGTCTGTGTTCGCTGTGAGCCTCCTAACAGGATGTCCCACATAGAACCCATTTGTTCCAGGGGCCACCAGGTCTGCTGGTAGACCTCTTGGACAGCTCCCCTCCAAACTGACCAGGAGGATGTCCCTGGGAGGCTAGCTCCTGAGTGACAGAGGCCTTGTGGAGCTTCCAAACAGCTTTCTTTGCAGACTATTTTGGGAATTTAAGGAGGAAGGGGGGCCGTATAGCCTCTGATTTAGCCCCAAGCAGATATAATGTCTCCCTGAAGTTGGCTTGTGCGACCAGCGACTGGGGAGTGGGGTATTTACTGTGCGGAGTGTGATGTTATTCTCGGCTTCCCCTCAGAACACAGGGCTGCGCTCCAGAGGACCCCAAACCCCAAAACGCACAGAAACCGTTAGGCAGCTCATCAAGCCTTCACTCCCCTCCAAGACCCCAGGCCTTGGAATGAACTCGCCTGCTTCCTCACAGAAGCCTCGAGGCTGCCAGGCATCACCTCCCCCATCCCTGTACTTACCATATTCACAGCCACCCTGTCTTCCCTCTCCGGGTCCTCGCCTCCGAGTACCTCGCCTCTGGGTCCTCTGGACCTTTCCTCTGCTTCCAGCTCCTGGAGCTGCCTCAGCTACTCCCTCTCTGCCCTCTGGCTCCTGCTTGGAATGTCAGAAGGGTCTAGCACCACATTGAAACAAACAAAGCAAAAGCAAGAAGAAACAAGCAAAAAACACAGAAAGCCTTTCCTTTGGCCCCAGCGCCCTGCTAAATGCGGGCACACCTTGCTCCCTTAACTTCAAATGATCCAAGCGCTGCACATCCTTCCAACTGCCTCCTGTTCCACTGGTCTGTCTTGGCAGCTACGCCTCAGGGCCCAGTCGAAGCCCCTTCTCAGCCCCTAGTTTTCCCTGACCTTAGACTCTGCCCTCCTCACCGATCCCGTGTCTGTAACTGACGTGTTCCTTTTCCCACACCTTCCTGGCTTTTCTCTGTGGTTACTTTGAAGGCCCGTCTTCCTCCTTCTGGTGCATTAAAGGAATAAGTTGCCTAAGACATGTCTTCTCAAAGTCCATGAAAGCATCTGGGCCCCTTCAGATCTTTAATCTTTCACATACCCAAAGGACACAGAATTCCTACACTGTTTAAACTGCTTCAGACCAGGAAAAAAAAATGTTCATTAGGCTCACTCTGATACCCTATATTAACAAAGATAAAGGAGGAAAAATACAGCTCAGTTAAATCACCATTTTAATATGCCTAAGGCTGTAATGGAAGCCACTAGCCGCATGTGTCTATTTAACTTAATTGAATACAACTTAAAAACCAGTTCTTCTGTCTCATTAGTCATATGTCAAGTTTTCAGCAGCCACACACAGGGATAGTGGCTGCCACACTGGACCAACAAATATGGAACATTTCCGTCATCACTGAAATTGTATTGGACATCACAGGCTAAGGAGACAGAACTTATGCTTATCTCAGCACTGTGGAAGAATGTTTGATAGCTCACTATTTTTGATGATTTTTTTAAGTAATAAAATTGAAATTAAAGGATACTTTTTTAACATGATGAAAAAATGCTTCAAACAATAGCCATCATGATATATTGTTAGAAACAAGAAAAGAATTTCTTTCATTGCTGCTTATCGTGACCAATTTAGCATGTTCTGTTGGTGCTGCTGCTGCTGCTGTTGCTGCTGAGTCACTTCAGTCGTGTCCGACTCTGTGCGACCCCATAGACAGCAGCCCACCAGGCTCCCCCGTCCCTGGGATTCTCCAGGCAAGAACACTGGAGTGGGGTGCCATTGCCTTCTCCATCTATTAGCCAGTGTGATTAGAGAAAGTAACAAAATAAGCACTATACCAATGGACAAGGAAATCCAAAACTACTACCTGCAGAAGATAAAAACTAAGATAGTTACCTACAAAATTTTTTTTAAAAGAGAGAATTTAGTAGTCTAGCTATATAAGATACAAGAATATAAAAGAAAACCGCCAGGGTCTAGCCCCCGCAGGATCCAGGGGAACCTGAAGGAGAAACAGCGTTGGCAAATGAATGAATGAATGAGAGGGGAATAGAGGAGAGAAAGGGGCTGATATTCCTTGGTTTACACAGAAAGCCAAGAAAGCCCCGAGACAAGGAGCTTGCCCTGTTCACGGAGGCCACAGGTGCCCTCCCCATCTCCCGAGGGAGTGAAGACACAGAACGTCTTCCCATTCAGGTCTTAGGAACCCGGGCAGATAAGTGAACACAGGGAGCCGTTATGCTCTAAGGGATCAGCCTGAAAAAGAGAGTAAGAGAAAGAAAAAAAAAAAAAAACACGGGGTGACCCAGCTTTTTCGAGCGAGGCCCCTTACTTTATTTTCAAAAGGGACTTTTATACCTCAACTTGTACATAGAGGGAAATGAAAGATGCAAGGTCATACAGAGTCAGCCCAAACATTCCAGCAGTTTTGCCCTTATCAAAACCAGGATTTTTTCTGCAAACCTTTCCCACAAATGATGTTGTGTACATCATCTTCTGGCCTTGGAGGCCTGTGAACATTTTATGACCCTCTTTTGATAAAGGCTGCTCAACCAGAAAACTTATTTTCCCTCAAAGTGTTTTTTCTTTATATTTCTAATCGATGTCAGCCTCAGAAAATGCTAAACAGGGTTACATTTCTCACAGAGCAAAGGTGCAATGAGTTACAAGAAAGAACCAATTAGCTCAAAGGTCTGATGTAGTTAAATTCAAGGCTACACTTGTTTTTCTTACATTCCAACTATGTTAACTAACGCACTCCCAGGTGCACAGTGGATAAGAGATATGGGAACTTAGCAACAAGCATTGGCCCTATAATGAAATCCTACACCAGCACTACTCTAATAGATTTAACTCCTTGAAAGGCTCTATGTTTTAGGCTTCCCGTGCCTCTCACAGTTGGGAGGCTGTGAACAATCACATGTGTAGCTGTAAGAGCCTGGATAAACCTTCCAAGCAAGCTAGAATGCTAACAGAGGGAGTTTGATTTGAAATATTCCTCTCATGTCCAGGAGACTTATTAGTTAGAGCCCTAAGTTGATTTTTTCCAGAGAAAGGTGGTCAGGGATAGCCCCCTGTTAATGTCAGGAGAGTTGGTGAAAGGCACAAAATAGTAAGACAGACAGATTCTGGTTTGGGGGTAGATGCTTGAGCTGGTCTAGGGAGCCCCTCGAGTCCTGAAGCCTTGCTTAACAGTTCTCTTTCACATGACCTTGTCAGGGGTGGGATGGCCTGTGCTGGCTCCCGGCAGAAAATTAGTGTCCCCTTTGTAGACATCAGATGTAACCAATTAGAATGTACATAGAAAAATCCTATTTATATAAAAAAATATGAAGTACCTAAGGAGGAAGGAGAAGGTGAGGTGAATTGGGAGATTAGCCTTGACTTAAACACACTCCCATGTGTAAAATAGATAGCTAGTGAGATCCTGCTGAATAGCACAGGTAGCTGAATTCAGTGTTCTACGATAACCTAGATGGGGGAGTGGGTGGGACGTCTAAGAGGGAGGCGCTATGTGTATACATATGGCTGACTCACTTCATTGCACAGCAGAGACCAACAGAACACAAAGAAAAGTAAAGAAATTATACTCCAATAAAAAAAGAAACATGTCATAGCCATATAAAGAACAGTATAAAACATCACTAAACAACATACCAAAACTGTAAATTGTAACAAATGGTATCCCATCCTCTGTATGGGAAGAATGCTGCAATGGTGTTGGCTCTTGAGAAATTAGTGTCAAATTCCTAAGGCATTTGGGGGAATATGAAAAAAAACATTATAGAAAATGAAGACGTAAGACACAGCAATTTAAATAAGACTAATCAGCAGGGCCACATTCCAGGAGATAACAAAAAGTATTTAATGCTGCATTAATTAGCATAACATGGGTCTTCCACAGATGTAAGTAATCAGTGAACCAACATGAAGGTTCTAAAATGCGACCAAGTGTGTGTAACAGTTTCCAGTACAGTGGCAGCATTTCATATCAGTGACAAAGGGAAGGATTAATTAAAGCTGAGTGTCGGGACAGCTGACCATGAGTGCAAGACTGGGGGAGGGAGTGTGACCTAAGTTCAATTTCTAATTGATATGTTAAAAATGTAAAGCATGAAACTATGGAAGTTACTGGAAGAAAATATAGATAAACATGTACCTAATCTTGAGGCGGAAAAACCTACATGTGACAAGACAAGTAGAAATCACAGCACAACATATCCTTAAGTATTGACTAAATATGTACCTCTGAATTTTAAAAGGCAATGTTTAATTTTTTAAAAATTAGAAGAAAAGTTTTAACAGAAATGGCAATGAGTTATATCTTTGACCTATAAAGAAAGTCTTAAAATTGGAATGATCAAGAAGTTTCCAAATTAGAAAAACACAGAAACCCCCAGGTTTAAAAAGGAAAGGGGTAAATGAGAATGCATGGGTGACTCATCTCGCTGGGTGAGGACTCGAATTTTCCTTCATAGAACACTGTTTTCAAGGGCACAGCCCACAAGTCAAATATTAGGCTGTGAACCGTCCCCAGAAAGGCAAACAGGTGGTGATGTGGATTTGTAATCTTTGCAAACAAGCCCAAATGCCTGAGATTATCCATGAAAGATCTCCTGGTGTGAGGCATGGCTTGCAAACCATGACTTGCTTTAAAAATAAATAGATAACAAGGAATTTGAAGTCGCCCTTTGCTGGGCCACTTAGCACCACTGACAGACAACTCCAGGGTTGAAAACACAGAAGCTGAACCAGGAAGTCAGCTGCCAGCACAGCCTGGAGATTAACTTTGGTCTGAGATCACTTACGAGATTTCGGTGAGGCTCCCTCCCAGTTGTCTGTCGTTCACACATCACTAGATAGTTCCTCTTTATCCTTCTTTTTCATCATTTGCTCACTCTGTTTGGAAGAGTTCAAAGAACTTTGCTGTTGTTCAGTCACTAAGTCATGTCCGACTCTTTGCAACTCATGCACTGCAGCACTCCAGGCTCCTCTGTCCCCCACATGTCCTGGAGTTGCTCAAACTCATGTCCATCGAGTTGGTGATGCCATCCAACCATCTCATCGTCTGCTGCCCCTTCTCCTCCTGCCATCAATCTTTCTCAGCATCAAGGTCCTTTCCAATGAGTCAACTCTTTGCACTGGGTGGCCAAAATGTTGGAGCTTCAGCTTCAGCATGAGTCCTTCGATGGATATTCAGGGTAGGTTTCCTTTAGGATTAACTGGTTTAATCTCCTTGCTGTCCAAGGGCCTCTCAAGAGTCTTCTCCAGCACCCCAGTTTGAAAGCATCAACTCTTCCAGGCTCAACCTTCTTTATGGTCCAACTCTGACGTGCATACATGACTGCTGGAAAAACCACTGAACTTCAGCAAGTTTCCATTTCCCTCATTATAATTCCTGACACTTATTCGTATAGTCAGGACCTTGGGTCATGTACTTTCTTTTGATCCTTACTGCTTGAAGCTTGTCCTCTTTCAGCAATTCTCTCGGACACTTATGTTTCACTTGATTGACATATTTTTAATATTATTGTCCCTCAGTTCTGTGTCCCATTGGTTCTTTCACACTCATTCTTAAGGGTCATACTAGAAATTCGATTTTCTCAGGAAGGACAGGGGGTAGGAAGTTCATACTTGAAATCTCTCGGTTGGGAGTAAGATCTCTGCTTACACACTTTCCCCTCTGAAACCTGGAAGAATAACAAAACCCAAAACGTGCCCATTTCCTAATCCCCCAATCTATGAGTATGTTGGGCTATGTGGCAAAGGGGAATAAAAATTGCAGGTGCAATAAAACCTGCTAGTCAGGGGCCTGGATGCGGGGGGCCAATTGGGTTAACCGGGTAGATCAGTGTGATCACAAGGAGCCTGATAAATAAAAGGAAGGGGGAGACAGGACAATGTATAAGTGTCATTTATTGTGAGAAGGACTCAAGCTACCACTGCTGACTCTGAAGATGGAAGAAGAGCCGTGAGCCAGAGAATGCAGGTGCCTTCTAGAAGCTGGAAGAAACAAGGCACCAGACCTTCCCCCAGAGCCTCCAGGAAGGATCACACTGCTGCCAACACCTTGATTTTAGATGCCATCTAGAACTTTCATAGCTAGAGAGGAGAAGTCAATGCCTGGCTTCAAAGTGCCAAAGGTCAGGCTGCCCCTCTTTTAGGGGCTAATGCAGCTGATGACTTTAAGCTGAAGCCAGTGCTCATTTACCATTGTGAAAATCCCAAGGCCCTGAAGGGCTGCCAGATCCACTGTGCCTATGCTCTATAAATGGAGCAGCAGAGCCTGGAAGGACAGCGCATCTGTTTACAGTATGGCTCACTGGATATTTTAAGCTCACTGACGAGACCCACTGCTCAGAAAGATTCCTTTCAAAATATGACTACTCACTGACAATGGGAAACATCCCCCAAGAGCTCTTACGGAGATGAACAGTGATATTAATAGAGTTTTCATACTTTATAACACACATCCTCCCTGAAGCCCATGGTTCAAGGAGGAATGTTGCTTTCAAGTCTTATTCTTTAAGAAATCTCTTTCAGGAGGCTATAGCTGCTGTAGATAGTGATTCCTCGGATAGATCTGGGGAATACAAATGGAAAACCTTTTGGAAGAGACTTGTCATTCTAGATGCTTTGAAGAACACCCGTGATTCATGGGAAGAGGTCAAAGTATCAACATTAGCAGGTGTGGAAGAAGTTGATTCCAGCCCTCACAGGTGGCTTTAAGGAGTTCAAGACTTCAATGCAGGAAATCACTGCAGATGTGATGGAAGTATCAAGAAAACTGGAATGAGAGGTGGAGCCTGAGATGTGAGGGAATTGATGCAATCTCATGGTCCAACTTAAACAGATGAGGAGTAGCTTCTTACGAATGAGCAAAGAAAGTGGTTTCTTGAGATAGGTCTATCCTGGTGAAGATGGTGTAAAGGTTGTTGAAATGATAAATTTTTAAAAAAGCATTTAGAATATTCATAAACTTGGTTGGCAAAGCAAAAACAGAATTTGAGAGAATTAACTCCAATTTTGAAAGAAGTTCTACTGTAGGTAAATTGCTGTCAAATAGCATTGCATGCTACAAAAAATCTGTCCATGAAAGGAAGAGTCAATCCACAGAGCAGACTTCATTGTCTTATTTTAAGAAGCTGCCACCCCAGCCTTCAGCAACTACTTCCCTGATCAGTCAGCAAACATCAACACAGAGCTGTCCCTCCACCATCAGACAGAACATGACTCAGAAGATGGTTAACAATTTATAACGCTTAAGTGCTCTGAAGTATGTGCATCACTTTTTCAGCCATAATGCTGTTGCATACCGACTAAACCTCAGTATAGTGTAGACGTAACTTTTATTTGCACTGGGAAACCAAGAAATTCCTGTGACTCACTTTATCGCAGTACTCGCTTTATTGTGGTGGTCTGGTCCAAACCCACAGTAACTCCAAGGTGTGCCTGAATTACCCGCCAGATGTTTGCCCTTCTCTGTCCTGGCCATCATCTTCTCTCCGCACTCCTGTCTCTTCAGCCGTTTCCTCTGCATTCAGGAGAGTAAACGTGTGGCTTCAAAATAAGTGGTTCTCAAGCATTTTGCCCTGAAGGACCTGTTAGATTCTTAAATTTCTGAAAAGTCCAAAGAGGTTTTGCTTACCTGGGTTATATCAGTCTATACTTACCTGTCAAAAATTGAAACTGGACATTTAAAAAGTAGTTGTTCATTTATTTAAAAGAACAGTAGCCCCCTTATAACGTAATAAAAATGTTATGCAAAATAAATTTTTCCAAAGCAAACACATAAATGAGGACAATGGCATTGTTCTGTGTTTTTTGAAAACCCCTTTTATGTCTGGCATGATTGGAGATGACTGAATTCTGATATTTCCTCTGCACTCAGGGTGTTGTCATGTGTTGTTGAAGAAAATCGGACTTCATACAGATGTAGTAAGAAAAAGAAGGAGGAGCCTTTCCAGATGATTATGGGTGTTGTATTCTGACAATACATGAAAACCTTGTGACTGGTAGTTTCTTGAAGTTGTAATGTGGAATCTGAAACCATGTCAATGAACTTTCCCTTCCCGTTACATTAAAATCCGCTGGTCTATGTCGCATGTGGAATGGTTCTTCTATCCACATGTGCTTTGGTGACACCTGTGCAGGCTTCCCCAATGTCAGTACAATTCATTATACATAACCAAAGCAATCGCATTCATCATTATCACTGCTGCTCTCATCAGAAACCTCTCTGTGACAGAAAACTCTGAAGCTCAGGGCAGCAGAGACATAAAAATTTTCCAAAAGTCTTCTCTGAGCTTGAAAGCCTGGATTTTGTCACCAGCAACTAATACCATCACTTGACATACTCCTTAATTAATTAATTAGCTTATTTTGGGCTGTGCTGGATCTTTGTTGCTGCCTACAGGCTTTTTCCGGTCACAGTGAGCAGCGGCTATTCTTCACTGCCATGTGAGGGCTTCTCATTGCGATGGCTTCTCTTGTTGTGGAACTCTAGGGCCAGTCCATCCTAAAGGAAATCATCCCTGAATATTCACTGGAAGGACTGATGTTGAAGCTGAAGCTCCAACAATACTTTGGCCACCTGATGCGAAGACCCAACTCATTGGAAAAGACTCTGATGTTGGGACACATGGAGGGCATGAGAAGGGGGTGACAGAGGATGAGAAGGTTGGATGGCATCACCGACTCACTGGACATGAGTTTGAGCGAGCTCTGGAAAATGGCGAAGGACAGGGAAGCCTGACGTGCTGCAGCCCGTGGGGTTGCAGAGTCAGACACGACTGAGCGACTGAACAGGCTTCAGTAGCTTCAGTAGCTGCAGCTCACAGCTCAGCAGTTGTCGCACGTGGGCTTAGTGGCCTGGTGGCATGTGGGATCTTCACGGACCTGGGAAGAACCCGTGTCCCCTGCATTGGCAGGCGAGGCGGATTCTTAACCACTGGACCAGCAAGGAGGTCCCACTTGACATGCTTTCAGTCAGAGACACTTCATAAGCCATGCTTTCCTTTCCTTTCTGAGAGCAGAGGTACAGTCTGTTCCTCCGGCTGGATCTGTTCCGAGAGCCCAGAGCTTTCACCCACCACTACTTTTGCACTGCCAGTGCAGGGGCCCAAGAGCAGAAAAGACAAACTTTAGTGTTATTATGAAAAGACTTTTGACACTGTGGCCCCTGTCAAGGGGTCTGGGGTACCCCTGGCGGCCCCTGGACCACACTTTGAGAACCACTGTTCTGAATCACTGGGCTTGACATTCTGCCCGTTCCCCTCCTCGGCGCCAACTTCGGCCCCTTTCCATCTTCACTTTAGCCCAGTCTTCTCCATCTCAGTGGATGTGGTCTGTGGTCTTTCCATCTCAGCCTGGCTTCTCCTTACCTCCTGCTCCTCCCCTTATGCCCACTCAGCACAGCACACAGGTGGCTTCAAGCCTTCGTCTCTTTCTGGTGGTACATCTCATCCAGGCATCTGTGTTCCTGAAGGTGACCTTGACCTGCAGCTTCACGTTGAGCTTTTGCCTACTGAAGCGCCTGTAGTGCAGGGACATCTAGTCAACCCCATGTTTGCTGTCAGCAGGCTGTGGGTGTCTCTGGCCCCTCAGATTCTCCAGGTTGGTGGATATGCTCTGTGGCTGGCCAGCATCTGGTACTGGACAAACATGGGCTCCCCATCTTCCCACCCTCCTGTTCTCCAGCTGTGAAGAAGAGAAGTTGTGTTTTAAAGCGTCTAAAGCAGAGTGTCTTTATCTGTTCCCCCCAAATTCAACACCTGAAATACATCCACCTCCTCTGGACTCTGTGAGCTCTTATTTAAGAGGACCTCACGCCCTGTACTTTTGCATCCTGAGATCCCCCTGCCTCCCCATATCCTCATCTCTTTTCCCAGGGGGTCTGACTCTACCTGGATGGAGAATGAGGACGCTTATGGAGAGAAGCTGGACAGGGCCCTGCCCAGCCACGGGGTGGCCTCTAGGTTCTCTGGCTGAGGTAGAGACAGCAAGAGTGGAGCTGAAGACTAGGCCCCTCCCCGGCCAGGTGCTCTGCGGGGCCAGGTGGGAAGCCTGAGGCAGACGCTTTCTTTGCCTTGTCAAGGCAGTTTTATCTAGACTGGCAGTGAATAATCGTTTTAAGTTCCTGCTATCTCTAGACTGTGTTTCTTGGCTTGGGGGCCAAGAGTCTTATTTTGCGTCTGTCTTCATGCGTACTTTAGTACACAGCGGGGAGAGGGAAGTCAGCGTAGCGCAGCCAAAGCCTAGCTTGATCAGGAGGTTCCCCGAGCTCCGTAGAATCACCGCCTTGTCTTAGACCCCCACCCTGCTCTGGGGCGTCCCCATCAGAAACCACAGTTTCTGCGGAGTTCTCTGGAGACAATGGCATCTAGTGTCTGGCTAATTTCTGTCGCTAAGAATGGATTAATTTGATCTCATCTAAAACTAAAAATATTACATTTGGCAGACATTCTCTGCAGCCAGAACAAGAGCAGTGTGTTCATTGTCGGGGGCACATTTTCCAGTCAGTTTCACTTGGCAAGTTCACCGGGAAGCTGCGATTGAATACTTGCTGGTGTGAAGAACTGGTTTTCCCGGGACTCTTCAGTCTTATTCTGGAGAACCAACTTGGGGAGTCAGCTCAACCTGCTCCAGGAGGAAATGCTGTCTGACTTTGCCCTTAGGACTCTCTGTGTAGCCTTTTTAGGGAGGTTATTCGGACAGCTCAGACAGTGAAGAATCTGCCTACAATGCAGGAGACCTGGGTTCGATCTCTGGGTTGGGAAGATCCCTGGAGAAGGGAATACCAACCTACTCCAGTATCCTCACCCGGAGAATCCCAGGGACAGAGGAGCCTGGCGGGCTACAGTCCATGGGTCGCAAACAGTCAGACACCACCGAGGGACTGAGCACATCCAGGCAGCAGTGGGACCACTGTGATTCTGAACCCTTATGGCTCCCGTCACCTGGTCTGGGTTGAGCTTCTCAACTCTCACAGTCAGGTCCCGACCTGACCTCCACTTACCTAGTATTGTCCCCAGCTCAGCACCATTCACTCAGGCCAGGGAGGCAGAGCGGGTGTGGCCGGCCGGGCCCTGGAGAAGGCAGCACCACCCCGACATCTGGATGAGGCTTCTCGCCCTGTCCTCTCTGACTCCTGCTGCTGTTCCAACCAGACCAGGACCTCCTGGATTTTCTGCCTCTCTAACCTCCTCTTCTGTTTATTTATTTGGCTGTGCTGGGTCTTAGTTGCAGCACAAGGGGTCTTCGTTTGCAGCACTTGGAATCTTTAGTTAGAGCATGTAAACTCTTAGTTGCAGCCTATGGGATCTAATTTTTCTTAAACAGTGAAACTGGGCAACAGATTTACTCTAGATAACCATGTGGCCTGACAAGGGTGCACCCCTCCAGGATTCCCCCGGCCCCATCTCTGCTAGTTTCTTGGAGCTGCCAACCCTACCTGGTCTGAGGGAGCTTGGACCCTGGGTCCTAGTGGCCATGGGTCCATGCTTGTCCAGCTGCACAGGGTGCCTGGGCAGAGCTTGCAGGCTGTGGGCTTTGCATCAGAAAATCTCTGGGCTCAGGGTCAGAGCTGGGGAATGAACCTGGGCTCCAGGACCTCTGTCCATCTTCCTCCCATTACACTGAGTCACGTGAGATTGTGCGGGCCGTGGTGTGTGTCCCCCTCCCGTGAGGCCAAATCTGTATGGTTTGCCCCATTTGGCAATGAAAGAAAGTCATGGGCATACTGCCTGGGAAAACGTAACCTCATAGAGAGTCACAGAAGTGCTGAAATGCAATTTCATATCTATGAACGTAGCAGGTTTCGATTCCAGCCTGGATGGCACGTGTTTGAACCCAGCCTGCTGGTCTTCCCTGGAGTGGGAGGGGGTGGTGCTGTGGACATAAAGCCTGCCTATGGCGCCATTACCTGACTTTGGGGTCGCTATTGTCTGAATCTCTGAATTTGATAGCTCTGTGTATGTGTGTACACATTTAAAGCTTGTTGCAAAAACAAGGGGTCCAATATTTTCTTGTTTCCAATAAAGGGGGTTGAAGGGCAAGATTAAGAAGGAAAACTCCAAGAGGGAGCTGCTTTCAGACACTGCCCACCTGAATACCACCCACTGCGCCCACTGCCTGCAGCCCTACCGGCTCCTTGAGACCCCCAAGAGGCAATGCCTGGACTGCCACCTCTTCACTTGCAGAGGCTGCAGCCACCCCCACCCAGAGGAGCAAGGCTGGCTCTGTGACCCCTGCCACCTGGCCAGGTGAGTGGGATCTCGAGGTCGGAGGGTCCTGCAGATGGGGGGCTTGGCCTGTCCCTTCCAGGGACTCGTGTGTGTGTGTGTGTGTGTGCGTGCACCCCTCAGGGCAAGGCGTGAGCCTGAGCTCCGTGTCCCCGCCTGCAGGGTCGTGAAGATGGGCTCACTGGAGTGGTACTACGGGCACGTGAGAGCCCGCTTCAAGCGCTTCGGGAGTGCCCAGGTGGTCCGGTCCCTCTGTGGGCGGCTGCAGAGAGCAGGTAAGGAGTGGGCTTCCTCCCTAGGTGTCCGATTTGGCACCTAGACTCTGTATTTTCAGTAAACATTTCCCGTTGAGTCTGATGATAATCAAGACTTGAAGAGATGGATTATAACTCAATCAGTGGCTTTCATGTTTTGGATCCAAGTATTTATTCCATGAAGAACTTGAAATCCAGACTGTGCTCTTCCACTCAGTATGTGTTCACCTGTGTGGTCCACCTGGAGGCCATTTGGGTAGACGAATATTTCAGGGCAGGCTCTGAGGTTGCCTGAACTTGGGAGTTCCTCCTGGACTTGAATGGGGAGAACTGAGCGTTGTTTTCAGGAAACACTAGCCTGTCAGCCTGTCCCCTGAGCCCCAGCGCTGCCGTTACACCTGGCCAGGCATCCAGGCTACGGGAGCTATTAGGCCACTGTCTGGGGGCTCAGCATCTTGACTGTCTCTACCTGGGGGACCAAGGCCTGGGGTCTGGAGCCCCTGCAGGTCCAGAGAAGGTGCCGTGCTCCTGAGACTGAGGGTGTCCTCACTGCACCCCAGCCTGGCCATCTGCCCTGGGCCTTCTGGAGAGGGGCTGCCTTGTGTCTTGTGCCCCCTCCAGCCCCAGGTTAATGGGAGGATGCAGAAGCTGGGCATGGCCACCCCCAGGGCATTTGACACGACTGGGCCTGGCCCAGGTTTCAGAGGGGCTCGGCACCCCGTGCGGGTTTCATTGTATTCGCTCAGATTCCTTTGGCTTCCCAGGTCTTAGTTGTGGCACTTGGGGCCTTAGGTCTTTGCAGCACCCGGGATCTTCAGTGGCACCATCTGAACCCTTAGTTGCAGCATGAGGGATCTAGTTCCCTGGCCAGGGGTCGAACCCAGGCCCCTGCATTGGGAACTTGGAGTCAGCCGACTGGACCGCCAGGGCAGTCCCTTAGGACGCTGTTGAATTTAGCACAGACCACCCAGAGGCACCCTTACCTGTAATGGCTCTTAGCACCTGGAGGAACAGACCCCCGTCGGGCTGAGGGACCTTCCCTGGGTGGGGGCTGTGGGGGCATGTGATAAGTCATCGAAACCAAGACATTTTTAAGAGTAAAGAGGTCCTCCTGAGAACCACGCTGAGACAGCCAGCGTCACTAGGGGTGCCCCGGGGACTCGGGGAGGCACCGTCACCCTATTCTTGGGGGGGGGTTCCCCACCTCCTCCCTAGGCTGCTTCTCCGTGACCCATATCTCTATCTCGGCCGGAGCTGATCAGTAAATCCCCGTGCTGGCTAGGCCAGCCAGCAGCCAGCCAGCCGAGGGGTCTTCCTGCAGCAGGAGTGTGGTCCGGCCCCCTGCGCAGGGCTCAGGCGTGGGAACCACAGGCAAGGTGGGAAAAGCCATCCTGCGGAGCATCTGAGAATCTCAAGTCCCGGCTCGCGGTGGGAAACCACAGCCACATCACAACCCTGAGGACCTGGGCCTTGCCCCGGTGTAGGGGGCGCTTATTTCTAGAGACCCGAGTGGGCTCAGGAATCCGCCTTAGGTAAAAAGCCAGGAGGATTCTGACGGCCCAGCCAGGGCCCAGAGCTGCGGGAGCCAGTACCACCCGCAACCTCTCGTTTCCGAACTGTCACCGCTGAGGGCCAGGAGGTGGCGCTGCGAGGCAACCAAAGACCCGGTTCCGGGCGCTGCCGGTCGGGGGCTGCGGGCCCAGGCGGGGTGATGGGCCGGGGGAGCTGCCTTCTCCCTGCTGGCCCCTATCAGTGCAGCAGGCAAGAAAGGGCGCGGGAAGCGAGCGCGAAATGAGGAAGTCGTGCCTTTAAAAAAAAGTATTCAAACTTACAGAGAAGAAAGGACCAAAGTGAATGTTTTGAAACCCGGCCCAGGCAGGGTAGCAGGTCGGGGGGCCGCCGGGGTCTTCCCTGCGTGGGAGGCTTCAGAGGGCTGGGCGCGTTCCCCACGCCCCCCTCTTCCGCCCCCGAAACAGGACGGGAAGGCAGTGGCGGGGGGGGGCGGGGGGGCAGGAAAGGAAGCCCGGCTCGGGCAGGCGGCTCCCGGAGAATGCCTGTCTGCTCAGCGCCTTTGCCTCCATCGTAGGTTTACCTGATGGAGTGCGGAGCGCGCCCGACGGCCGCAGTAAGTCCCTCCTGCTCACAGAGGCGCCAGGGTGCCCTCGGCCCCTGAGCAGGGGGGATGATCCCCAAGGCTGCCAGACTGAACCCCAGAATTCACGGGGTCATCCTGGTAGTGTCAAGAGAAGAACCCAGGCCAGGCCAGGGCGAACAGGAGAAAAGAGGGAAAACTGAGGCTGCAGTGGGTGTAACGGGGGAGGAGGGGGCAGGCCTGGGGGGGTCAGAAGGAGAGAGGCGGGGAGGGGTGCTAGGGGCTGGGCCTCGCCCCCCACGCCTGGGCCGCTGCTGAGAAGGAGGTGAATGGACTGCAAGTGAAGAGGCTTATTGGGCTGAGCGTGACTGCTCCAGGGCTCCTTCGCCCACCACACCGCAGTGCCTTCAGATCCCTAGGAGGTGGTCAGTGAAGGCGACTGTTGGTGAAAGTGAGGCGGGGTGTTGGTTTCCTGCTGTGATTCAGACCAGCCCTAAGCGATGCTCTGATAGGGCTCTGGAGGCCAGCAAAGGGCCTGGTCAGGGAGCTTCACAGCAGGTGGAGGTGGGGGGATGGACGGATGCGTGGGTGGGTGGGTGGATGGTTTGTCCCCGTCGCTCTCCCTGGTGGAGTCACACGGGCATCCACTGCAGGTGGGCCCGAGCAGATGCCCGGAGACCCAAGTGGAGAGGAAGAGCAGGCTGAAGAGGATGGAGAAGGGGGCACGGCGGCCCAGCCCCAGCCCCAGCCCCTCGGCAGCCAAGTAGGTCTTTCCCAGGCCCCACCTCCTTCCCCCTGAAGCTGGAGCCTCTGTTCTGATTTCCGGAGAAACCTCAGGCTCTGCGTGCCTCCACTAGCTAACCTGGCAGGAGCCCGGAGACCCGCCTGCCTCCGCCGTGTCCCACGGTCTCTGAGATGGCTGGGTACCAAACCCAGGTGTCCTCTCAGCTCTCAGCATCGGTATCCCGGAGGGAACCCAGAGCACGCAGCGGAGGGCGGGGCCTGCCGGGACCTCCAGCTGGCCCATCCGGACAAGAGCCCTGATGCTCACGGGTCCTGAGGGCACCGGTGTCCCCCAGTCAGCCTTTGTACCTTTCAGGGAAGCAGCCCCCTCCCGCTCTCCTCTGTGAACTTTCTTGCTTTTCTTTATAGCCAACCATGAGTCTTGGTTTTATTGGTTTATGCCTGTTTTCACCTATCTTTTTAAGTCTGTGTTCTATATTTTATTTATTAGCTATTTTTGGCCCGGCCGGGGCTTTGTGGCTGCATGTTGGCTTTCCCTCTAGTTGCAGCGAGCGGGGCTTTCTCCCTAGCTGCGGTGCTTTCTCTCTAGTTGCAGCAAGCGGGGCTTTCCCTCTAGTTGCAGCGAGCGGGGCTTTCTCTCTGGTTGCAGCGAGTGGGGCTTTCTCTCTAGTTACAGCGAGCGGGGCTTCCTCTAGCTGCAGGGCTTTCTCGCTAGCTGCCGTTCTTTCTCTCTAGTTGCAGCGCTCATCTTTCTCGCTGGAAGGGCCTCTGCTGTTGCAAGGACTTCCCTGGGGGCTCAGTGGGTAGAGCGTCTGTCTACAATGCGGAAGACCTGGGTTCGATCCCTGGGTTGGGAAGATCCCCTGGAGAAGGAAATGGCAACCCACTCCAGTCTTCTTGCCTGAGAAATCCCACAGACAGAGGAGCCTGGTGGGCTACAGTCCACGGAGGTGCAAAGAGTCGGACATGGCTGAGCAACTTCACTCACTGCTGTTGCAAAGCGCGTGCTCAGGGCACGTGGGCTTCAGGACCTTCAGCGCGTGGGCTCAGTAGCTGTGGCTCCCGGCTCGAGCACGCAGGCTCAGGGATTCTGGTGCTTCGGCTTAGTTGTTCCTTGGCATGTGTGATCTTCCCACCAGGGATCAAACCCGTGTCTCCTGCACTGACAGGTGGATTCTGCCACTGAGCCACCAGGGAAGCCCTGTTTTCCCTTAGTTTTTAACTTATTTTTGGTGACAAAGGCAGGAAAGAGAGCCTCTGGGGGTCTGGGCGGGATGACAGAAGAGGATGGGGGAGGGGCGGGGCAGGGTGGACAGTGCTGGATGGAGACCCTTGGAGAGTCAGGGGGTCTCTGAGATCCACACTGGCAGTTCTGCCAGCTGCTCCCTGGGGAGCACATGCATCTTCTTACGAAAATAACACTGTACTTTTGCTGTTTATTTACTGGGCTCCCGAAACACTCTCTAGTGTCTGAAATATTCCCTGCAAATACATTCGAAGGGTGGAAACCATTATGAAGGAAGGATTTGGAACTCAGCTCTGCTCTAGAATCTAGCGGTGAAGGAGCTCTTGGGGGCCCCCTTCCCTACCTCCTCCCCGTGCTGGGCGCCCCTCCTTCACCAAGGGGGGAGAGGCGGGAGGGCCCCCTTAGCCTGAGAAACCCCGCCTGCCCCCCGAGGCTGCGGCCCGGGCCTGTGACCTCAGCACCTCTGAGCCGCCAGGTGCCCGTCGGAGGCCCAGCGGGTATTTGCCCCTGCTCTTCTAAGAGGGGCTGGGGGTGCAGGTCCTGTGATGGGGGTGGGCTCTGGGCGGCCCTCAGAGCCTCCTCAGGGTCTGCTCGAGTTCGTGTCTAGCACAGAAGGCAGATGGGCCCGTGGAAGCACCCTCTCCCGCAACCCCCTGCTGCCTGGGGTCGGGAAGTCTTGCCCCCCCCAATCAGGCTGACCCTCCCTCCCCTCTCCCTGGAATCTCTTCCTGCTCAGAAAAAGCGCCTCCTCCCCATCCACGGCTGGGACTTTGAGGCCGACTCCGACGACTCCGATCCGTCCTGTGGTCACCCGCCAAGCCTGTCCTCGGTCTCAGGGGCCACGGACGGCCTGCAGGTCAGTGGACTCTCTTTTCACCCCTGAGTTAACCTGGGGGACAGGTTTTCGGGCCCCAGGAAAGGACAGCATTCTGGGCGACAGTCTGATGGCCCTGTGGGCATAGCAGCAGAGGGGGGAGGCAACTGGAGTCGGGGTACAGAAGCCTCACACCCTCCTGTCCTGGAGAGCCTGGGTGTGCTGCTTTGAGAAGAGGGGTGCAGGGCCGATGAGTCGGGGGCCTGGGTTGTCTAATGAAGGCAGACTCCCTGTGACGCAGGAGCACAGGGTAGAGGAGTCAGACGGTCCCCGAGTCCCACACCCCTGGTCTGATCCGCAGGGCTCCTGCACCTTATTGCCCAAGCTAGGATGGTCTTGTGGTTGAAGGGGCTGTTGGTAATCGCACCAGGACACCGGGCCCCCACAGGGCTGCCGGGGATAGCCTGGCTGTGTGGTCCCTCGGCTCCTTGGCTCTGTGCCCTTGGTCTGGGCGACCTGTGTGAGGCTCCTCGCCTCCCACCTCACGTGGAAAAGGGGTGATCTCTGCCTCACGGGATCCCTTCCATGAGGGACTGGAGACTGAGGCTGGCGCACCCCAGCCCCAGAGTGACAGCGCCCCAGCTGGAGCCCTGACGTCTCAGCGCCCTGGCGCAGGTGGTGCCAGCCCAGGACAGGGTCCACCCGGGGCGATCTACAGACCCCTGGGTGCAGGGCCCAACAGGGCAGAGAGCTGGGAGCCGGCACCCATCAGGTCTTTGGTCCACGGTCCTGCTCTGGTGGCAAGTCCAGAGCCCTTTGAAATGAAAGGGAGTTGAATTGCTGGGGAGGAGAGGAGGGGTGACTTGTGTTTGGTTGGTCAAATGATGCCTGAAAACTCTCAGTCCTTGGACAGGAAAGCCCCACATTCCAAGGAGCTGCCTATTCCTAGTGAAACCTGCCGACCGTTCCCGTGTGCCCAGGCCCTCACAGATGACCCCTGCGCAGAGGAGACCACCCCCCAGGAGGCTGGGATCCTGGACCAGGCTGATGCCAGGGCCCCCGCGTGCCACCCCCGTCCAGAAGAGCAGAGGGTCGGCCTCTCGCCTGCTGGACCAGACGAGCTCTCGGAGCTCTGCCTGCCGGGAGAGTCCTGCACTGCAGGCCCCGGGGTCGCTGCCACTCCCGGTAAGTGCGCTTGACCGTGGTCTTCCACACAGGCTCGGTGTAGAGGAGGGGGTCACTGGAACCTGCCCCCCCTCCCCATCCCGATCGGTGCCGGGACACTGGCCGATTGCCAGGAGCCCCTTCCTTCCTGGGATTGTCCAGCATGCGCGGTCCTGGCAGACGCCATTGTCACCGGAGCTCCCCAGGGTGGGATGCCTCCCCGTAACCCTCAGAGGTACCAGCTCAACCCCCTGGCTGGCCACACAGCTCACTGCCGCCTGTGACAGGGGACGTCGAGTGGGAGTGGGATAGAGACACACAGGTGTCCCTGAAATGACTAGGGTCACCGGCCACCTGGACCAACCTTCCTGACCGCAAGACCAGGCAGTTCCAAACCTGGGACCGAAATAGGGTGCAGGTCCGTCTGGGCCGCCTGCCTGCCAGCTGTGACTCGGGAGGTCTGCAAGTGCTGAGGCCCTGGGTTCGCTCAGTTTGATTTTGTTGTCAGTGGCTTTGAGATGAAATCTCAAATCGCTGTCTGTCTCTGTGCCCTGTGGGAGCGGGCACCGGGGTCCAGGGGGTCAGGTGTCCGAGTGATGTAGAAGCCGATGAGACCACAGACAGCACAGGCTGCCCGCCACAGTGTACTCCCGCCTGACCTGACCGCAGTGGGGGCCAGCTCCCGGGGAAATGTAGTTAGACAGTGTCTGCCAGGAAATGGGTCTTCTTTCCATTTTCCCTTTTCATTGTATTATAGGGACTCTAATCTCATGATCCACACGCCCATTAAGATGCTGGAGGCATTTGGGGGGTGGGGAGGGGACTTTTATTTCCCCACAAACAATGGATAAGTGAATCTACATTAACTGAGTCTTTGGATGAAGACGTAGATCAGCACATTTCCTCCCGGGATCCCTCATCACCCCCAGCACGCGGATGGCGGGGGCAGCGGGAGGGGAGGGGAAGACAGACTCTGTGGAGCTGGGGCAGGTGCCTGGGGGAACCAGCAGCTCTGAGTACCAAGCCCAGCTCTGCTGGCCAACTCGCCACCCTATTTCATGGACTCTAAGACTGTCACCTCTCCTCTTAAATCGGGAGCATCTTACAGCAAGTATGGGAGACTGATCGGTAGTGCCGCCTCAATAAATGTATCAGACAAGCCACAGGGTCTGAGCTTTAAAGGAGTACGGTGTGTGCCTGAACAAACCCCTTAACCACCAGGCCTCGGTGCCCTCATTGTAAACCAGGGCCAGCGCCTAACTCACCACAGTGTTGGGGACTTTAAATGGTATGGTTGTATCTGTTAGCTATTGCCAAGTAACAACTTATTACAAACGGACTGGCTTAAAGCTACACACGTTGACAAGCCCAGAGGCCAGGTGTCCGGCACGGCTTCCCCAGGTCCTCAGCACAGGTCTCCTGGGCTGCAACCACCGGGTCGGCAGGGCCAGAGCCTCGTCCGAGCTCAGAGCCCCACCCCCAGGCCGTTCAGGGTGTCGGCAGAGCCCCGCAGTGGGTCAGGCACAAGAGCAGCTTGTGGACGCTGACTCCTGGGACATGGGCTCCTGTGTGTCCTCCCACACAAGCTCACCCCTTCCCTGTCCCAGCATGGCTGTGTATGGTGTGCCCCAGGCCAACTTGGAGCTTGGAGGGTACTTTCTGGTGAGGACTTGGGGGATCTTCCACCACCAGAGCCCAGGAATAAGCCTCTGAAGCCATACCATCAGTGACCCGTCAGTCACCGATGACTAGTTGGTCATCAGTGACTAGTCTGGCAAGAAAGCCAGCCCCCAGAGACTAAGGTGGAAAGAGGCAAAGTCATGTCCACGGGTGGAAACTTGCCAGGACCCACGTCTGCCACACGAGGCACCACCTGGCTTCCAACACTTGGGGCCCCCAGTGAGTGCCGGCTGGGGCGGGGGCTTCTGTCCCCGAAGTTCCCCTTGGGGGAACAAGGACTCTGCTCCCTTCTTATCTCAGTTGAGGGATCTTCGGCCCCGTATCATCAGTGGAATAGAATCATATCTCCGTTATCTTTGGTCTCTCATTTTTCTTCATTGGATAAAACGCCCACTGGCCTTCAGTTTTTCACTCCACATAACCCAACCCCATTCTTACTCCAAAGGGACCAACATCCTCAGGAATGAGCAGCTGCCCTCCCAGTATCTGGCCGACGTGGACACCTCGGACGAAGAAAGCATCTGGGCTCAGAGAGTGGCCTCTCACCATCCCAGACAGAAAGGCTGGACCGCCTCTGAGAGCCAGGTAAAGGCAGGTGGAAAGGACACATTCTGGTTGCTTCTTCGGGTCTGAAGTCTTTTTACCTTAATGTCAGTTCACCTCTGAGAGCTTAACGCTTTCACCACATTTAAACTACAAGATGGGCAAGCCTACATAACAGAGATGCGGTATCTTCAAAATACACTTTTTATTGACATGAAATTCACATAGCACACAATTAACCATTTTAAAGTGAACAGTCCAGGGCTTCCCTGGTGGCTCGGTAGTGAGGAATCCGCCTGCCAGTGCAAGAGACGCGGGTTCGGTCCCTGGTCTGGGAGGATTCCACATGCTACGGAGCAACTAAGCCCGTGGGCTACAAATACTGAGCTGTGCTCTGCAGCCCGGGAACTGCACCTAGAGAAAGGCCCGCGCAGCAGTGAAGACCCAGAGCAGCCAAATAAATAGATAAAATTTAAAAATAAACGACGCATTTAGCAGGATACACATTTACAAAACATTTTAGCTAAACATTTAGCAAAATAAACAATCTCCATCTAGCAGATTCATGAGGTGGTGCAAACACCACCTCTGCCAGTTCCAAGCCATCTTTGTCACCACAAAGGAAAGCTTGCATCCTCCCGCCTCACAAACACCGGGCTGCTTTCTGTCTCTGTGGATTTGCCTCTTCTGGACATTTCACATAAATGCGATCGTACAATGTGTGACCTTTAGCTCCTGGCTTCTTTCACTGAGAGCAGTGTTCTTGAGGGTGATGGCGTTATAGTAGGTATCAGTACTTGATCGCCTATAATGAAAATATCTATTTTATACTCTATCAAGTCTTGTGTCTTTAGAGAATTCCTTGGATGTCCAGGGGTTAGGACTCTGACCTTCCACTGCAGGGGACTTGGGTTTGATCAGTGGTTGGGGATCTTAAGATATATATATATTTCACAAGGGGAAGAAGCAACCTGTTATTCCAAAGCCTTTCAGTTCAGTTCAGTCTCTCAGTCATGTCCAACTGTTTGAAACCCATGGACTACAGCACGCCAGGCTTCCCTTTCCATCAGTAGTTGGTCTGGAGCTTGCTCAAACTCAGGTCAATCAAGTCGGTGGTGCCGTACAACCATCTCATCCTCTGTCATCCCCTTCTCCTCCTGCCTTCAATTTTGTCCAGCATCAGGGTCTTTCCAATGAGTCAGCTCTTTGCATCAGGTGACCAAAGGATTGGAGTTTCAGCTTCAGCATCAGTCCTTCCAATGATTATTCAGGACTGATCTCCTTTAGGATGGACTGGTTGGATCTCCTGCAGTCCAAGGGACTCTCAAGAGTCTTCTCCAACACCACAGTTCAGAAGCATCGGTTCTTCGGCTCTCAGCTTGCTTGATAGTCAAAGTGTCACATCCATACAGGACCACTGGAAAAACCATAGCCTTGACTAGAACCTTTGTCAGCAAAGTAACGTTTCTGCTTTTTAATATGCTGTCTAGGTTGGTCATAGCTTTTCTTCCAAGGATCAATGTCTTTTAATTTCATGGCTGCAGTCACCATCTGCAGTGATTTTGGAACCCTAAAAAATAAAGTCTCTCACTATTTCCATTATTTCTCCATTTATTAGCCATGAAGTGATGGGACCAGATGCCAGATCTTCATTTTCTGAATGTTGAGCTTTAAGCCAACTTTCTCACTCTCCTCTTTCACTTTCATCAAGAGGCTCTTTAGTTCTTCTTCACTTTCTGCCATGAGGGTGATGTCATCTGCATATCTGAGCTTATTGATATTTCTCCCAGCAGTCTTGATTCCAGCTTGTGCTTCATCCAGCCTGGTATCACAGGCTACCAACTGCTCCCCAGGGCCTTGGGGATGAGAAGTAGGGCTGCCCAGTGGGTAGGGCCTTCGCTGAGCCCTCTGCCCCCATTGGTATCCACCCCCCGCCCCAGCACTAACAGCAGGAGATCTTCCCTTCCCCCGTAGGGAGGGTGGGGCGCCGGCCTGTCCTCCGTCCAGGCTGGCCTGGAATGGGTGAGGGGCCTCTCCAGCCTCAGGCCCTCCATGACTGCGCTCTGGAAGGCAGCCTGTAGAGCTCCCGACTTGTAGGAGGAGCCTTTCTTTGCCTGGCTTTTTGGTGAATCACTGTCAGATTTGTGTTCAAACACCTGATTGGGCCAAAGCATCAGTGGGGCAGAAGCGTGGTGTGCTCCAGCTCTGCGTGCCTCCCTCTCCAGAGTCTGTGCCCTCAGCCCAGCTGGCCCTTGTTCCTGTAACACCGCCTGGAGGTATCACCCAACCCGGGGCCGGGCATTTCTCCTGTTCTCACCTCCATCCCTGAGAGGTGTCGCTGACCCTTTGTCCTAAGCGCAGCAGGGTGTGAGAGGCCCTGAAAAGGCCTGCAAGGAAGAGCTATCTCTCTCTGCCACGCGACCCAGGGGGGTCTCCCTTCCTTTAGGGAACAGCTGCAGAGATGCTGACACAAAGGAAGCGGACTTTGATTCAGACCAAGGGTCACTGGCTTGGCCCCTGGGGGTGGGGGAGGATGGTGGTGGAGGGAAAGGCCACTCCAAGACAGAGATCTCCCCCATACAGAGACCTCCCCAGGCAGAGACCTCCCCAGGCAGAGACCTCCCCAGGACAGAGACCTCCCCAGGACAGAGACCTCCCCAGGAAAGAGACCTCCCCAGGCAGAGACCTCCCCAGGACAGAGGCCTCCCCAGGACAGAGACCTCCCCGGGCAGAGACCTCCCCAGAACAGAGACCTCCCCAGGCAGAGACCTCTCTGGGCAGAGACCTCCCCAGGACAGAGACCTCCCCAGGCAGAGACCTCCCCAGGCAGAGACCTCCCCAGGACAGAGACCTCCCCAGGCAGAGACGTCTCCAGGACAGAGACCTCCCCAGGCAGAGACCTCCCCAGAACAGAGACCTCCCCAGGCAGAGACCTCTCTGGGCAGAGACCTCCCCAGGACAGAGATGTCCCCAGGCAGAGACCTCCCTGGCTGCAGAACACAGCTGGCAGAGCAGTTCCCGGTTCCCAGGGACAATGGGATGAAGACTAGAATTAAATTGTCTATTTTCAGCAAGTTTTTAATTTAGCAACTTCAGTGACTTTCAGGAAAATACAGATCCCAGTATTAGCCCTACTGACACCAGTCCTCCTTCTTGCCTCCTTGAATTTCATGCTTGTGCCTTGTCTCTGGAATTCTTCTCCATTTCTTTCTCTTGACTTTATTTACTCTGACTAACATTTTGCTTGCAGGGTGTCCTCCACATCTTTATGAACAGGGAGTTGGGCGGGATGAAGAGCAACCTCCCAAGGCAGCAGCACCCCCAAGTGCCAGTGAAGACCCGGGTCAACCCTTACAGGGTCTTCGTGGAGGAGCTGCTGCAGGGCCCTGGAGGAAGGTCTCTGCCTCCACCCACCTCTCAGAGCAGCTCTTCTAAACCAGGTCTCATAGACATGCCCGTGGGAGGGCAAGCGTTCTCGAGAATAATCTTTTGTTGGGGTCCATCTGAATGGTCCTCCCATGACCTACTGTCTGTCTCTGAGTCTGTACTCACGATTGGGACTTTCTGGGTGAGGGATACTCAGCAAAGACTTTGTATAGACAATCACTCATGCCGAGAGGAGGCCGAAGATGGTGCAGTGGTACCAAGGATGGATGCTGCAAGGCCCTGAGGTGGTACGCCATGGCACGCACCCCACCCCGAGTGGTGGGTGGCGAGCGCTGGGGACCTGAGAGCTTGGGCTCCAGACACTGACTCAGTTTCCCCACAAAGGGCCTCGCCAGCAGCAAGTGGCAGTAGTTTGTTTTGCTCCACGGCCATGTCTGGACTGTATTTGTAAGTTGTTTGTTTACATTTTGCTGCAAAGGAGCTGAAAACACTAGGGCTTTATTCCGAGTTGCCACCCGTGTGTCCCGGGAGCATATGATTTACCTCAACACGGAGCTTACATGGGGCAGAGTGACTCCCACTTTTGCAGAAGAGAGGGCTAAGAGCTCATTGGGTTCCTGAGTGCCTGAGAGGCAGGTGTGCCCTGGGGGGCGGGGGGTGTCCACAAGGGGTCAGCAGCTCTTGATCCCAGGTGGAACAGCAGGATGGTGCTCTGTGCGTCGTGTCCGTGCCATCCAGAAGGCAGATGGCCGAGTCCTCGCCCAGAGAGCAGCGTGGAGCCCGAAGCTCACCTCCCAGACTGAGGGCTGTGGCCTCCCCGTGGCTCCACGCTGCCCTGCCCCCAGCCTGTCCCTCTCAGGACGAGAACTTCCTGATTCTCATCATGGGTGTGTTTCCTTCTGTTTCACTCTGGAGGTGACATTTCACTGTGCCTGTGTTGGGCTCTGGTTGGTTCAGCTCTTACCCTCTGGCCACATGTTCCATGCCGGCCATGCTCCCTGCACGGGGCTGTCCTCTGAGCGCCCTTCCCTGCCCCGCCAGGCATTGATTGTTGCTTCTCAGATGACAGAGAGAGTGACCAGAGCTGGTTCCAGTTGCCAGCAGCCACTTGAGGTGACGGCGGGGCCCCTCCTGCCCGAAACCTTCATGCTTAAGTTTCTCAGCTCATGTTCTTCTCTGGGCAGACTTGCCCGCTCAGAGGCCCCGCTGCTGTGAAGATCAAACTAATTCCCTACGAAACAACGGGCAAGAGTCTTCCCAGCCTGCCCGTTCCATCTGCCTCTTAAGGCAAGACGGCCCACTGACAAGATAATGGCAGGAAAGATACACCTGCTGGGCTCAGAGGAAAATGGAAGAATTGATTTCCTGTGTCCTGGCCTGGGAGCTAATAGCCTGTGACTCAAGATTCAAGAGCTGGTGACTCAGGGACGAGGAAGCCGTACGTTGAGTCACTTTAGGTCGTTACCTGGGCGCCTCCTGGCCCACGGTGACCCGGGGCGCTGGCTGTTTTGTTACATCAGCCTGGCACGATCAATTCCCACCTTCCTGTGTGGCTCATGATCGGCGGTGAAGGGCCCACTGCCCGTGGCAGTGACGCCGAACGTGTCGCCTCTCCTGCTTTAGTCATGTCCCCCGGGCCCCGCTGCCCCCTCCTGCTGCAGCTTGGCGCCCCAGAGCCCTGTGGTCAGAACACGGGCCGCCCCGTTCCCTTCCCAGCCCACGTCCCCAGCGGTGTGCTTAGCTCTCCTTCCACCGCCTGTGATCGGACACGCAGGGGTGAGCTGTGGATTTCCTGCTGATACAGTCATGCTTCTGGCAGCCAGGTGACCCCCAGGGACCAGGCAGGGGTCAGGAAGGTCCCAGCCAAGTAAGGAGAGAGCTGAAGCCCTTTTGTTAAGGGAGGTTGAGGCACCCACCCAGGTCTCTCTTGAGATTTCCTGGGTTGTGAGCTTGTGGTGTGGTGCTCAGAGAGCCAGGGTTGAGGAGGGAGGTGGTGTCCCCTGCCCCATCCAGGCCCCCCACCATCAGCTGTACCTAGAGCCTGTGCCTCAGTGGGCCCAGCAGGAGGTGCAGGAAACTCAGAGGCATGCAGGGCTGCAGCCTTAGTCAGTTCAATTCAGTCCCATCTGACTCTTTGTGACCCCGTGGACTACAGCACGCCAGGCCTCTCTGTCCATCACCAACTCCCAGAGTTTACTCAAACTCATGTCCGTTGAGTCGGTGATGCCATCCAACCATCTCATCATCTGTTGCCCCCTTCTCCTCCTATCTTCAATCTTTCCCAACATCAGGGTCTTTTCAAATGAGTCAGCTTTTCGCATCAGGTGGCCAAAGGATTGGAGTTTCAGCTTCAGCATCAGTCCTTCCAATGACTATTCAGGACTGATTTCCTTCAGGATAGACTGGTTGGCTCTCCTTGCTATCCAAGAGATTCTCAAGAGTCTTCTCAAGAATTGAAAGCATCAACTCTTCAGGGCTCAGCCTTTTTTATGATCCAAGTCTCACATCCGTACATGTTGGTTCCCTTCTGTTCCAGCCCCTGTTTATGCTGCAATCGCAACTGCATTTATAACAGAGACTTTAACAATTTTGACCAAATAATCCCACCCTGAAAATTAGTTTTGAGAAGCACATACACAGATAAGAGCCTGGAGCAGAGATTGCCAGACACAAGCACTATTTTCCTCTGTGTTTCTCAGCAGCTGAGGCAAATAAGTAGACATTCTGGGTTGTATGAATCTCATCCAAGCCAGGTAACAAACTTTCCTGGCTCTAGATTCAAGAAGGGATATGTGGTGAAAGTGCCGCTCACTGTGTCATAGTAAACCTGCCTGCGATGTTCACACGAGTCACAGATATGCTGTGGACACGTCTCAGCTCCAGGCAGGCATCTGCGACTCTGACTCCCTTTGCAAAGCCGACAGGAAGCATTGGCACAGAGCCTGGCATGCAGAGGCACGCCATGGTCAGTGGACGTGAATGCCACTGTCCTATGCAAGTTCAGGACCCACCCCCCCGAGCCCTACTTCAGTATAAACATGAAACGGACAGAGGAAAACCCAGAGAACAGACATGTCGACTCGCTGGGCCTCAGCCGACCAGTTGCAAACAGTCCAGGCCGAGATCTTGGTTTGGCACCTTAGCAATGATGCTAAGCCCTAGGGAATGGCTTGGGGACCCAGTTTGGGGACAGAGAGATATTCAAAATGGTGCCTCCCCAATGGCCTGGATGCTGTTAGGATCTTCAGGACACCCCACCCTGCCTGGTTCTGGAGGCTGGGGTGGGCAGCACCTTGGCCATGCTCGTGTGGGGGGTGGATGAGACCACAGCTCCAGCCGAGTCCCAGGGGGACAGAGGACAGGGTGCCTCCTGGAGCCCTGCCTCTGAGCATGGTGATTCCAGACAACCCACTGAGTGAGACCCACCCACTTGTCCATTTCAGCATCCAGGTGGCGACGAGCCCACAGATGCCGACGTGGAAGAGGCGGCCCTCAAGAGAAAGCTGGAGGAGTTGACCAGCCACATCAGTGACCAAGGGGTCTCATCCGCGGAGGAGGAAGAGGGCACGGATGCAGGGGCTGAGATGGGCAGAAGCAAGACCATCGAGGACCACCCTGGGGCCACCTGGGAGGTGAGGTCCCCCGAGCAGTCTCGGCAGGAGACGGGGAGGCAGGGCCAGGGATCAGCAGTTTGTGACTGAGGCACCAGCCCAGACACAACTGTTGGTGAGCCCTGAGGGCCCCGGGTGCCCGGCTGCCCCTGGAGTGCAGAGAGCAGCATCGTCAGGACGGGATGTGTGTCACTGAGAGCCCCGCAGCCTCTCCGCCTCGTGGTCACATTTGGGGCTTCTGTCCTAGGTGCGCACGGCAGCAGACCAAACACCCAGCTGGGGGAAGGATCCGCTGAGTCCTGGGGACCCCGAACAGCCCAGCAGGACCACGGAGGCAGAGCTGGCGGAGCTGGAGGGCCAAGTGGCCGCCACAACTCGCAAGGTGCGGCGGACAGAGAGCCAGGTAGGCGGCTGGCCGCGCGATGCCCACCCTGCGCGGGAGATGGAGCACTGTTGGCTTCACGAGAAAGAATAAGTGAACCCGGAGTCCCCAGGCCGGCCTGCCGCCTAGAACGTGCGTGGCCTGGAGACACGCCCTTCTCCTCGGGGACGGAAGGGTGCCCCAGACAGATGGTGGGGGCCCTGAAGGCCGAGGAAGGGCCCTGAAGAGCTCGCATAGCGGAGCCCACACTGTCAGCCTCAGAGCAGGAATTTGGGGGTGTCTATCGGAACCACCCTCCATCCACCCCCAACAGCCCAGCCGTGCCTATTCCCCTTCAGGTCGGCAAGAGACAGGCAGTGTGGAAGGAAGAGGCTGACCCTTCCCCTCGCTGTCCTGGGAGGGCTGTCCAGAAGGAGGCTTAGATTTTAGGACGGCCCCAGGGCTCAAATTCTGACCAAGGGTCACCCTGTGTGCTTGGGTCCAGGGCTTGAGTTGGGGGGGGGGTGGTCAATGGTGTGCAAAGATCAAAGGATGGGGCAGGGGCCTCCAGAGACAACAAAGGAGCCTGGGCTCTACTCTGCCCACCCCCGGGGACCCTGGAGAAGAAGGGTTCAGCCCTCAGAGTGCGGAGGACCCAGCCCCCACTGCCCGTTCATTCCCGCTTCTGTTCTCTCCAGCACGTGCCCTTCCATCCCCAAGGAGAGGGGTGTGTTGCCAGGCTGGGCAGGCTATGGGGAGCAAGCCAGCCTGGGAACTCTGGGCTCACTTATTCCTTCTCGTGGGGCAGACAATCAACCTCCCGAGTGTGGCCAGTGTCCTGTAGACACACAGATGCAGCAATGAACACCTCAGACCAAGCCCCTGCCTTCGTGGAGCTCACATCCTTAGTGAGAGGAGGCAGAGAGCAAGTCCACAACCAAGGAGCGCATCTCGGTTCACGAGGAGAGGAGAGCCCGAGGGAGCACTGGGACAGGCCGCTTAGAAGGGCGATCAAGAAGGGATAACCCTAGAAGAAGGCATGGGGCTTCCCTGGTGGTCCAGTGGCTAAGACTCTGCTCTCCCAATGCAGGGGGCCTGGGTTCGATCCCTGGTCAGGGAACTAGATCCCACATGCTGCAACTAAGGGTCCTGCATGCCGCAACTAGGACCTGATGCAACCAAATAAACAAGCAAAGATTTAAAAAAAGAAGGCAGCATGTGCAAAGGCCCTGCAGCGGTGTGAACGAGATATGTTCAGGGGTCAACAGTGGACCCTGACACTAGAGAGTGAGGTGTGAGGAGCAGGCCAATTCCAGAGAACCCATTGGACCTCAGGAACAATGGCGGGCCTTAGTCCACGGGGTCGCGAAGAGTCGGACACGACTGAGCGACTTCACTTTCACTTTTCACTTTCATGCATTGGAGAAGGAAATGGCAACCCACTCCAGTGTTCTTGCCTGAAGAATCCCAGGGACAGGGGAGTCTGGTGGGCTGCCGTCTATGGGGTTGCACAGAGTCGGACACGACTGAGGCGACTTAGCAGCAGCAGCAGCAGGAGGCATCTGAATGGAGCTGACGGGCCCTGGTTCCTGTTCCCGGAAGCTTCCTCCTCCCACTCTCCCCCCAGTCACTACCGTCTTCCTTCCAACCCTCAAGGATGAGCCTCCAGACAATGTGTGAAACCCCTCTCCTCACCCCTGGGGATGGGTGACTCTTCCGATGACCATGGACGATGGGTGAAAATGAGGTCCCCGGGAAGTGCCCCTGGTCGCAACACCCATCTTAGGGGGAGTATCACGGTAGCAAATTCGATGAAAGCGGAGCAGCTGCTCTTCCTGGTCCACAACATTGAGACGGGCCTTCCAAGTGATGTCTATCTGTCATTCCTCCAGGTTTCGAATATCAAGTCCAGGATTGCAGCCTTGCAGGCAGCGGGGCTCACGGTGCGGCCCTCGGGAAAGCCCCAGAAGAAGTCTAACCTCCCGGTGAGTGGAGGGACTTCGGGGCCCTGGGGGGTCGTGCCCGGAGCCCTGGGAAGGGCACAGGGTGGCCTGGGGCAGCGATAGCCCCCACCAGCCGCCTCCCTCTTCTCTCCCCTGATGTCAGTGACCTGGATGGGATTCTTTTTCATCTGTTACTGCCGATTCTAACATAAAAAGCACTTTACTGGGGGAGGCGGGCCAGGGGGTGCCCCAGACGGGCTTAACAGAGCTCCACTTCACAGCGGGTGCGATCGAGGGGCAGGGTGGAGATCCGCCCACAGCAGAGACCTGGGAGCGGCATCCTCCTCCCCGATTCAAGTCGGGAATCTCTGGCAGAAGAATGACAGGTGCTCCCAGGAGAGCCCCAGGGGCAGCTGCCAGGACGCCCCGGTTGAACCTGAACTTCACATGTGCAACAAGTCATTTCCTTGTATGAGTACCCGGGGTGCACGCTTTGGGGCGTGCATATACTACAGCGTTCACTTACGGTTGATCTGCAAACCAGAGCCAGCTGGGCATTCCGTATTTTAATCTGCTGAACCCAGAGCCCCAGTGGTGTGTTTGGAGGACTGACAGGCCATCCCAGCCTTTCAGGCCGAGTATTAGTACATCCGTTCTTAGTCCTGCTAACCTGCCCTGCGGCTGGAGGTCAGACAGGCTGTCATGTCGCCCAGACGCCTTCTTTGTTCTCCAGATCTTTCTTCCCCGGCTTGTCAGGAAATCTGACCAGAGTCTGAAGGATCCACACGCAGACCCTTCGGATGAGGCCGAGGTATGTGTTCACTGCACCCAGGCTCGAAGGGGTGGGAGAGGGTAAATGACTGGCCTGACTTTTCTAGCAGCAGGACAAGCCAGTGGGCGGTGGAGCTGAAATAGTCAGACTTTAAGAAGCCTGGCGAGTCTCCCAGGCTGGCTTCCCCTAGAGGCACGGCTTGGGGTAGGGTGTCTATCAGTGGCGGTGGAGGTGGGGGGGTGTAGCTGGGAAAACCCATCAGGGGAATGGAAGGGTGGGACAGAGGGCAGGGCTGGGGTAGGGGCTGGGGAGGAGGCGGGCAGACCCCCAGGCAGGGCAACCGGCTCAGGGTAACACAGAGCCCCGGAGACACTGCAGGTCACAGAGAAGTCGTCCTGCGCCTGGACCACGTGCTGGATGTGTGCCCCCTGCATGCTCACCGGTCAAGGGGGATGCATATCCACTGGCGCAGGGTCTGGGCACAGCCCTGCGCTGGGAGCCGCACATCCAGCCCGTGGGAGGGAGCACGGGGCCTCCACGCAGGCAGCAGCACACGGGTAGACGTCGTGGAGGGGCGACACCCCTCAGCCTGCCCTTCAGGAAGACACGGGGTGGGGGGCAGCGCCAGTCCCAGGGCCCCACGGAGAGTGGCATCTGCCCCACGTCCTGCCAGCTCCCGGAGATCTCAAGTGACCATCGAGTCACTTCTGCTTCTCCTGACAGCGGCACTGGGTCGCTCTTCCCAGCAAACATGGTATTTTTTCCATCCCTTCCATCTGAGGTTCACAACACTTGGTGAGCCAGGGTGGATGCCACCCCCGTTGCAGTGACGGCGAGACTGGGGGTCAGGCAGACCACACAGACCACCGAGCCAGAGGGTCTCAGGCAGGACCCCAGCCTCTCCTCGGGGCCAGACCTCCCTGACGCGCCCCAGGATGCCCGGCCCTGGGGGTGTCCCCGGCCAGGCCCCCGGTACAGCCCCAGAGCAGCTGGGCTGAATCCCAGGTGGCCGGGTCCGCAGGACTTCCCAGGAAGTCAGTCTGTTTGGCTCTCACTTCCCCCTGAGGAGGCAAAACAGAGAAAGACTTGTCCCAGAGTAGAGACTTGAGTGACAGGAAAGGGCGAGGGAAGGGACAGTGTGAGTCAGCAACCGCAGGTGCTGGGCTTGTATTGTTGTGTGGTTCAGTCGCTCAGTCGTGTCCGACTCTCTGCGACCCCATGAACTGCAGCACACCAGGCGTCTCTGTCCATCACCGTCTCCTGGAGTTTACCCAAACTCATGTCCATTGAGTAGGTGATGCCATCCAACCATCTCATCCTCCGTCGTCCCCTTCTCCTCCCGCCTTCAGTCTTTCCCAGCATCAGGGTCTTTTCCAGTCAGTTCTTCACATCAGGTGGCCAAAGTATTGGAGTTTCAGCTTCAGCATCAGTCCTTCCAATGAATATTCAGGACTGATTTCCTTTAGGATGGACTGATTGGATCTCCTTGCAGTCCAAGGGACTTTCAAGGGTCTTCTCCAACAGCACAGACTCTTGAGAGCCCCTTCCCAAAATGGGCAGTTCTCCAAAAGGCACACATCTCTTTCATGTTCTGGTATTTGGTCATTTATTGATAACATGCATTGTAGTACTGTTTAAAGGTCTTCGTTTGTCAGAATTTGCTTGAGTGGTGAGGAATTTGCATTTAGCTTCCGGTGCCCCTAACGATCACAGCAACATAGTGACACCCAGAGACGTGTCCTTCTTCTAGGTGGAGGCTGTGCCCTGTCTCGTGAGGAGGAAGCTCAGCAATTACCCCAAAAGCCAAGGTAAGTCACTTGCTCCCCTCATTCCCCAGGCCTAAGAGAGCGTGAAAATGACCAATCAGGGCCCCAGGTTTGTAAGTGAGCCATGGGACCCAGCGTCTCATGCCCTGACCCACAGGACACCCCAGTGAACCCTGGCCACCCGCAGGGACTGTTGCAGTGAGCTGATGCCTGGATCCCTGGAATTTGCTACTTTAAGCACATAAAGGTGAAGGTGGTGGTGTCTGTGTCTTATGATATGATTTGAACGTATACAGTAGGGCGCCAGTGGTAAAGAATCGGCCTGCCAGAGCAGGAGGCACAAGAGACGCAGGTTCCATCCCTGGGTTGGGAAGATCCCCTGGAGAAGGAAATGGCAAGCCACTCCAGTATTTCTTGCCTGGAAAGTCCCATGGACAGAAGAGCCTGGGGGGCTACAGTCCATGGGGTCTCAAAGAGTCAGACATCACTGAGCTCGCACATGCATGCGCGGTGCACAGCCCCAGACCTCACGCAGAGCGTGGGGCACGGTTTCTTGATGTCTTGGTGGTGAGAAGGGCAGCGTCCGTCCTGGGTGGTTCATTCATTCTCATGCTGCTTTTAAAATTCCTTAGGAGGCAAAGGCACTTGTTTGAGGTAAGCGTGTGATTAATAAACAAGCCCCCTTCTGTTTTCCCCGAAGACAAAGATGATGACTGCTTCAGTCGGAAGTCCATGTACCGCGGATCCCTGACCCAAAGAAACCCCAATGGCAGGAAGAGTGCCGCCAACTACAGCTTTGCAGTGAGTTTTCTCTGTTCTCTGGGGCGGCTTAAAAATTCTGTGACCTGTCAGGCTGACACTTGAAGTCTTCAAAGTAAAGAATTGGGATAAACTGACAAGAAAAGTAAGATCAATAAAAGATCTAAAGGAAAATGGAAAACATATCTAAAGGTACCCCAGTGTCAGGCTGATTGGGGGGTCGCCTCGCCCTGGGGGTCTGGGCTTGGGATCCCGGACAGCCCACGAGACATCCGGGACTCCCCGCCCAGCCCCGCGCGCCTTCCCTGCGCGGTAAAGGTTGTGCAGCTGAGCCACCTGTGCAGATGCTTGGGTCGGCGCTGTCCCCTGCTTCCCTGGGAAGGACCTCCATGCAGAAGGAGCCTGGGGTTCCTCCCCAAGCCCAGGGAGCATCAGGCTGGCCCGGGAGCGGCTGTGGCCTTGACGCCTGCAGGAGCGCCTCTGGCAGGCCTTCTCCCACACCACGGTCGCTGGTGTTTCCAGCCGCACGAGATCCTGGGGGAAGCGCCCGGTTCTCTGACGTGGGTGCTGCCTGCCCGGGCCCCCCGCTGCGGTCCACACGCACACACACGGTGCTGTCACAGCGCGAGACAGCCGATCGAGGGACCAGACTCACGCCCACAGCCCAGGGATGGGCAGGAGGCCTCGGTGGCCACCATCAGGGTCCCAACACCCTGGATCCCCACCGCTGTCCACACCCACACTACACCTGCCGGCTGCAACCACCCAGCAGCAATTCTGACTTCCTCCCGGTTACGCAAGTCTGAGGCGATGCCTTGGCTGTCCGAGAAGATGAAGTGCCCACTCTGTTATTTCCACGGACTCCATCTTTAAACAGATTTCAAAGGATTTCACAACACTCACTGCTGACGCCTGGGGCTGGGAGACGGGCAGGCAGGTGGGGCCCACGGGTCCGACTCAGCCAGCCTCCCCCCAGCCCAGACGAGGCCGCCTGGGCCGTGGCCAGAGCAGGGCCATTCACTGCAGGAGACTGATAACAAAATCGCCAACGGGGGCTTGAAAATCTAAGCGCTTCCAAATGAGAACACACCTTCCTGTGTTTCAGCGCTTCCAGTTGTTAAAATACTTTCCATCTTCATAGCCCGTTTGATGAGGGCTGGTGTCATGGACCCAAATTCATAGCTGAGGAGACTGAGGCAGAGAGGGGTTGAGTGAAAAACCGGCCAGGGGTTGACCGATGCCTTCTGACGCAGGTCCACGGGTTTGTGTGTGCAGCTGTGTGCCCTCCTGCGTGTGTGTGTGCGTGTGTGTGTGTGTGTACATGCCCGTTGTTTTTAAGTGCACACACTCATACAGCTAAGTGCATCTTTCCTCGTGCACACACCTGTGTGTCTCCATGTCCCCCTGTCCTCGCCTGTGAGTTTCCGGGCCTGTGTGCGCCCATGTGTACAGCTGTGTATCTCACACCCACTTGTGCATACGGTGTGTCCATGTGTGTTTGTGCTTCACAGAAGCCCGTGATGACCCACCAGCCCTAAGAGGAGAGGTTCGCCTGAACGGGACACCCACCCTCTTCCCCTCCACCTCGGTCACTGCGTCCCACCTCCTGCCCCGCGCTTTCCACGGTACACAGCCCAGTGGAGGAAGAGGAGATGCTGAATCTGTGATGCCCAAAAGCCTTGCCCACTAAGATTTTCTTCCGACCTGACTGTCTCTGCACCACGAGCTCTGGTCCCATCCCCACTGACCCCTCAGTGTCTCAGTCCCCACAGGGGCCACGTTGCCCACAAGCTGGCCCATGGCCGCTCCAGGGGGACTTTCAGAATTGGCATCCGCGTTGATCCAGATGACTTGGGCTTTGGCAGTGTGCTGGGGTTTGTAGAAACAATGGGGCTGATCCTCCTTCTCCAAATGAAAGCTGCTTCAAATAAGCAGCTCCTAAATTCAGTGTTGGAAATGATTAAAGATGCCTGTACGTGGGAAGAGGATCGGTTCTTTGTGATGTGCAGGCCTCCTTATTCACAAAATAAACGGGGGGGGGGTGTCAATGTGAGTTCCTAGCCTTCAGGGGAGGCGGTCCTGGCTGGCCTGGAGCCCTGCCCTGGAGGTGAGGGTAACAGGCCCACTGCTCCATGGCTAACTTAAGTGCAAAGAGCTTCCAACCTGGAAACACACTGGTCCCTCTTTCCAAAGGCCCCTCGCAGGGGTCTCCGATTAGGTCCAGAGCTGTGCTCACTCGTTCATTCATGCACCTGGTGGTGCGCACAGCCCCGGGATCTGTGTTCATCCGTGGCCATGGCCGGGTCATCGGGGATGTGAGTTCTCCCGGTCCTGTGCTGGCTTCTCGGCCCCTCCTGCCCCCTCTCCTTCCCTGTTAGGACCATGGCTTTAGGTGCCCGTGGCTGGTCTGCTGCCCAGATGCCCCGAGGTCCCCTGCACAGACCAGCCACCCCTTCCCCCGGCATCTCAGTGTCAGCCCATTCTGCTGACCTCGGATCTCACCCCCCACACCCTGCTGCGCCCGCTCAGGTCAGCTCCGTCCTCCCCGAGGCTCCAGGCAAGGCTCTGCCCTTTCTTCAACCTCAAGTTCTGTCGGGAAAGCTGGCCTCTGCCTTCTGCACACACCTCCGCCCGCCCCCCTCCCCCGACTCCGTCCGCAGCTGTGTCGCTGACTCGGGATTTTTCTTTCCGGCTTATTTTTGCTGTGGGCCCCTTTCTTTCCGGTTTATTTTTGCTGTGGACCCCTTTTAAAGTGTTTATTGGATTTGTGGCACTATTGCTTCTGTTTGATGCTTTGGTTTTTTTGGCCACAAGACATGTGGGATGTTAGTTCCCTGACCAGGGATCAAACCTGCTCCCCATGCATTGGAAAGTGAAGCCTTAACCCCTGGGCCTCCAGGGACATCCCTGGGATATATTTTTATGCCAAAGATGTGCACTCTGCTGTTCCCAGGATGTCAGCTCTGGTTTCACGAGCCTCCTAGCCCTCTCCCTGCAGTTCCTTCCTGTGCTTATTTTATACCAGGTTGTGTTGCATGGATGCTGTGCTTTTGTTTCCAGGGCGACCTGTGGTCCACTGTGTGACTGTCCTCTAGAGAACATCCTTGTGTCTTGTGGACCCGGGTTTCCCGGGACCACTGGCTGCTGCCTGCCACACTTGGGGTGTCAGGAAGGTCACCAGAACCCCACTGCCGGCCCCCTGCACCTTGCCTTTCCAGCCTTGGGGAGCCATGCGAGGAGGCAGCCCTCTGGCCTAGGCCCCACAGTCCTGTCGGTTTGGAGGGACAATGTCCAAGGCAGATCAGCCCTTCCCTTTTCTCCAGAGCCCCTCTGCTCCTGTTCCCTCCTGAGGCTGCCCACCCCAGCGGTCTGGGTCGGGTCAGCAGATCTGGCCACATCCCTGTGTTTCCTTGTGTCTGTTGTTGCTTCTGTGCTACAAAATCAGAGCTGAGTACGTATGGGAAATCTGTGCTGACCCCTGGTCCGGGCCCGTGTCATTGACCTGGGCAGCAGGGGCTGGCAAGCATTGTCCCTGGCAGCGCCAAGCAGGGAGGAAGGACCAGACCTTGCCCACCTCCTGGATCTTCACCCCAGCCTCCCCGCGCCCCGGCTTCTGCCACCCCCGCCCAAACCTCCCCTCCCAGGTGCCTGTCTGCCCCCCGAGGCTCTTCTCAAAGTCTGGCCTTGTTTGTTCTCTTGTTCTACAATTACTGCAAGTTTTGTTTGGTGAAGAAGCCAGAAGCGAGGAATAAGTGATGAGTTAGTCGCTCAGTTGTGTCTGACTCTTTGTGACCCCATGGACTGTAGCCCACCAGGCTCCTCTGTCCTTGGGATTCTCCAGGCAAGAATACTGGAGTGGGTTGTGCCATTTCCTTCTCCAGAGGACCCTCCCAACCCATTGGCAGGCAGATTCTTTACCATCTGAGCCACCAGGAAAGCCCAAAGGAGCCAGAATGAGGAGAGGAGGAAGGCCAGCAACTCCCATTCACTCACCATCTCAGCAAAAAAAACAAATATGTTGTATCTTGGAAAACACACCACACACAGCCTGACCTCCTTGGGCCCCCAGCTGCTCGAACAGATTGCTACAAACTGGGCAGCTTAGAACGACAGAAGCGTGTCCTCTGGCAGAGGCCAGAAGGCCAGAATCGAGGTGCGTGCAGGGCCGCGCTCCCCACAGAGGCTCCAGGAGAGGCTGTCCGCAACCTCTGCCCGGCTCTGGCAACTCTCGCTGTCCTCGGCCAGCGGCCTCCTCCCTCCAGGCTGCGACTCCACCGCCACCCAGGCTCCTTCCCTGTGTCTCCTGTCTGTCTGTCCCAAACATCCCTCTGCCCATCTCTCACAAGGACCCTCATCGCTAGATTTAGGGCCCATCTGCATTCTCCAGGACAGTCACCTCACCTCAAGATTTTTACCCCAATCACACAAGCAAAGACCCTGTTCCGGAAAAGCTCACGTGTGGACTTCCCTGGCAGCCTAGTGGTTAAGACTCCATGCTTCCAATACAGGGAGCACAGGTTCAACCTCAGGTTGGGGAACTAAGATCCCACGTGCCACATGAACACCCCCCCCTCCAAAAGAAAACCATCTTGCAGGCACTCCCTGGGGCTCAGGGGTCCTGGCAAGAGCAGCAGAGCATCTCACCTGCGTTTGCCCCACCAGCTGCCATGACATCTCCAGCTCCCCAAGGGCCCCTCAGGCACTCTGGGTCCTCTGATGAAGACCACGGGGTGGGGGACATCATTCCACTCTGTCAGCGGGCCGAGCTCTGGGCTCTGCGATGAGGGGGCAGGGCTGGAGCGGTGCCACCGCCCGCTGGTGGACCCCTGAGTAAAGCAAGCAACAGACAGCCTACAGCGGGAATGGGAAAGGGCTTTATCTGAGCCAAGCTGAGGGCTACGGCCCGAGGCATGGCCTCTCGGATCCCTCAGAATCCGCGCCAGAGAAGCAGGCTTTCAGCAGTTTCGTGTCTCACCCGAACGAAAAAACATTAAACAAGTCAAGGATACATCCCTTCAAGGCTTCAAAAACACAACGCGCACAGGGAGTCAGCACGGCCTTGGCACTGGGAGGGGAGACTTAGCATCAAAGGGGGACCAGCCTTGGGGTCCCAGGGCAGGAGGCGTCTCATCTTTATGTTGAACATGGACACTCCTAGTTGGGCGGCTTCCCAGGCGACTCAGTGGTAAAGAACCCCCTCAGCCCCCAGCAATGCAGGAGGCACAGAGTCGCGGGTTCAGTCCCTGAGCCGGGACGATCCCCTGGAGGAGGGAATGGCAATCCGCCCCAGTGTTCTTGCCTGGGAAATCCCATGCCCAGAGGAGCCTGCCGGGCTGCAGTCCACGGGGTCTCGAAGTTGGACACGGCTGAGTACGGGCAACAGTGGTGTTTTTTCCTTGTGGTCAGTGAGCCTTTTTCTGTTTGAGTTTAAGCAGCTGCACAAAGCAAGTTTGATGGGCCACAAACAGGCTGTTCTAGTTGGTATCAAATTCAGGGTAACTCGCATGTAAGTGGGGCTTCCCTGACAGCTCAGTTGGTAAAGAACCCACCTGAAATGCAGGAGATCCCAGTTCTGGCTTCCATCCCTGGGTCAGAAAGATCTGGAGAAGGGAACGGCTGCCCACTCCAGTATTCTGGCCTGGAGAATTCCATGGACTGTATAGTTCACGGAGTCGGAAAGAGTCGGACACGACTGAGCGACTCTCCCTTTCCCCTATAAGCCAGCATGACTTCCCCAGGCCTCAGTGTGTGGACATTTCTTTCATCAACACCAACCCTGCACTGTGGCGGAGATGCTTGGCTGAAAGGGGAGGGTTCGCTACCCCACACACTCACGCACACATGTGCACTCACACACACACGCAAGCACATGCTCCCCCAACGGTCTGCCGAGGAAGCTGCCTCAGCTGCCCTGGTGTCACGGGGTCCGCTCCCCAGGGGGCCTGGCGCCGGGCAGCCCTGCAGGGAGAGGAGGAGAGGCCCCCTCCAGGCAGGGGCTGGCCTCAGCAGCGCTTCTAGAAGCACCCCCCAGCAGAGCCACTCCGACCCTCGCTCACCCCGCACTGCCCCGGGATCCAGACGGAGTCCATCCCAGGGGCCTCAGCTTGCAGCCGGGGTGTGGGCCGGGTCCCTCCTCTGCCCCTCACGCTCCGTGGACAGCCCCCCTCGCCTGTGCCCCTCCCCCCGACTTCCACTCCAGACCCCCAGGGAGCCCACCTGCCCCCCACAAAACCTTCGTCACCAGGCATGGGCAGCCATGGGAGGAAAGAGAAGCAGCGTGACCCTCTGAGGGCCTGGAGCTGCTCTGGAACTTTCCTCAAAGTCTGATGCAGGCTGGGGAAGGGCCGTGGGGCCACTGCACATGTCTGGGGAGAGCAGCCGGGAGGGGTCCCCCCAGGATGGGCTCCTCGAGTTGATGCTCAGGGGGATGTAAATGATCTTTGCTATGTCGCGGTTCAGGCACTCAGTCGTGTCTGACTCTGCAACCCCATGAATTGCAGCACGCCAGGCCTCCCTCCCTGTCCATCACCAACTCCCGGAGCTCACTCAAACTCACTTCCACCGAGTCAGTGATGCCATCCAGCCATCTCATCCTCTGTCGTCCCCTTCTCCTCTCGCCTTCAATCTTTCCCAGCATCAGGGTCTTTTCCAGTGGGTCAGCTCTTCGCATCAGGAGGTCAAAGGACTGGAGCTTCAGCTTCAGCATCAGTCCTTCCAATGAATATCCAGGGTTGATTTCCTTTAGGATGGACTCGTTGGTCTCCTATCATTATTCAGAATATGAGGCCGAAGTGAAATGGAGAACAGTGTGTAGTTATTTTAAATGGCGTGAGTGTACAGATTTTTTTCACGACTTGAGGATAGGATGGTTAAATGGAAATAAAGAGATTCAAAAATGCATGAATCCGATGAACCTACCCAGAATAACGTGCAAAGCCCATGAAAAGGAAGTACACCCATCACGTGGGATCAATGATTGACTTCTCCGGTGCATGGGTGTTCTTTTATTCCTGTTTTTCTGTATGTGCTGAATTCTATCCAAGTGTATGTAAAGTGCTTTTATAATAAAAATAAGCCTCTTCATTATTTATTTCATAATAGAAATACAGGTATTTGTTTTATAATCATAGCTTCCCAGGTGGTGCTGGTGGTAAAGAACCCTCCTGCCAATGCAGGAGACATAGGAGACAGGGGTTCGATCCCTGGGTCAAGAAGATCCCCCAGAGAAGGGCACAGCAACCCTCCAGTATTCTTGCCTAGAGAATCTCATGGACAGAGAAGCCTGGCGGGCTATGGTCCATAGGATCACAAAGAGTCAGACACGACTGAAGCAGCTTAGCATACGTTATTCATTTTATAATAGAAATGTACACGTTCGTTTTATAATCATAGTATGTGTGTGTGTTCATTGCTCAGTCATGTCTGATTCTTTGCGACCCCATGGACTGTCACGCACCAGGCTCCTCTGTCCATGGGATTTTCCAGGCAAGAATACTAGAGTGGATTGCCATTCCCTTCACCAGATAATCATAATAAATTTCTTTCAACTGTAATTATGACGACTCTGGAAAGGGCTGGAATAAACATAATTTTTCAGTGGTAGAAACAGGACGAAAGTGGTTTGTAAGTAATAAATGCAGCTGTGAAAAGGCACCTGGGTGACAGACCAGCCACGGAAGGATTAGGACGGTGTCGTTCAGCTGTGATGGCCTCTTTGGTTGACTCTGCCCGGGAAGCGGGACTTAGAGGAAGAGGGAGGTGGCTGGAGGGTCACCTCTGTGTCAGCCGTCTTGTGGCTCGGAGCACCGGGGCCAGCGGTGCCTGGCTCTGCACTCTACCCAAAGCGTGCAGAAGGAAAGCTAATGTGTTTTAAAGCCACTCAGCCCAAATGAAATTATATAACCCAGGAAAGGACACATCACATCAGTGATGAGAGTTAAAAAAAAAAAAAAAATTAGAAGAAAAGAAAAAAGAAAATGACTCTTCCGATGTGGCCAGTGAGGGAGGCGGGCGGAGAGGGAGGGAGGGGGTCCGGTCAGCTGCTTCCTCCCGGCGCATAAAAGGGGCGAGCATGCCCCACCTGGGTCCCCGCTCCCGTCCACAGCACTCGCCAGGCTGGGAACCTCGGTGAGTAGCTCGAAAGGTGCTGGAGAGGGTGGGGGTCCTTGACGCTCCAGCCTCCTCCTCTGCCACCCTTCCCTCCCCATCCGGGCAGGGCTCCATCCTGGCAGCCAGGACCAGCTCTGGTGGGGACCCCACCCCATTTGTGCGTCCAGGGGCCACCCCTGCCTGTCCGGGCCCCCTGTTCACTCGGCTGTTGCGATGGAAATGAAAGGTGGAGCCGTCCAGGCAACTCCGCTGGGAACACAGACCCAGAGTCTCACCATCCAGGACTCAACAAGCCCCCGTCTCTCAGGAGGCTGGACCTTGAGGGTCAGGAGACAGGCTCTGCCAGCGCTCTCCTAAGATGCCTTCACCCAGCAGGGTCCCAGCCAGGGGACAGCGACCAGCCCAGCGGGTCTGGGGCCCCTCTTTATCCCTCTACTTTCATGACGGCACCTCCATTTCCTCTAAGTTGGAGTCCCCCCCCCACCCCCGCCGCCAACAGGTCTCTAAAAGAGGAAAGGGTGAACGTTTTAAATCTCTCAGTTGGAGAGCACGTTCCCTGGGGCTAGGGCTTCCCTGGTGGCTCAGACGGTAAAGAATCTACCGGCAACGCAGGAGACACAGGTTCGATCCCTGGGTAGGGAAGATCCCCCAGAGGAGGAAATGGCTACCTACCCTAACCTAACCCTAAGAATACCCTCCAGTATTTTTGCCTGGAGAATCCCAGGGACAGAGGAGCCTGGCGGGATACAGTCCACGGCGTTGTAAAGAGTCGGACACGACTGAGGGACTAACGCTTTCACTTTCCGCTGGGCTCAGGGACAGGCTGGAAAGCCAAGGTCAGCAGAGGGGTCTCCCTGAAACAGACAAGCTCTCTGGCGTCTTCTGCTGGTTCCTTAAGTGCCAGGGGAGGGGGGAGCGGGGGAGGGAGCCAGTCCTAAGAGGTGCGCGCACCTGCGGAAGGTGTTGCCAGGTTTGCCTGGGTGGACACTGTTTCCGGCTCAGCCCAGCAGGGTGAGAGGTGGATTTCTGGGTGCCTCTGTCGCCCACAGCTCTCCCCCACCTGTATAGGGCTGTCCTGCTGCATGAGGGCAGGTCCCCACGGGCTGCTGGTTGATCTTGGAGACTCAGCGGCTTGGATCTGGGGGCACAGGGGCTGGTGAGCACTCCTGGCAGGGATGGTAGATGACTCTTCTACAGTGCCTGGCTGTCAGCAGGCAGGGGGCAGGATGGACCTGGGCTGAGGGAGGGAAAGAGCCCTGCACCCGGGTCCCCTGCCCTGAGCGCGGTCTGGGCTCAGCAGCCCCCCAGGCCCCCGCCCCCGGGTCATGCCTGAGGTTGGGCCACCCCCTCCACCCAGCAGCCACCGGGCTCCTCCTGGCAGGTCCCCACCAACCTGCTCGCCTCTGCCATCCCCCCCGCCACCCCGCCGAGGCCAAGTGTGCCCACCCACAGTGGAGCAGAGGCCTCCCACACGCCTGGCTCCCTGACACAGATGGACAGACAGGCCGAGGCACGCCCAAGACAGCCCAGCTCTGCACCCACAGCTCATATTCCCCCCGGGTTCCTTCTGATGACAGACGGTCCTTGTAAACACAGCTGAGCCCAGGAGAGGCCAATACACACATGGTCACCTCATCAAACGCTCACTGTACAGAGCAGAGACGGGTCCCCGGGGGAGCGAGGGATGTGCAAAGAGCCAGGTGCACCTGCCGTTCCGGGCTCACTGCCACCCCAGCAGAGTAGAGAAGTCCACACTAGAGCTTGACTGGGTGCGCACATGCGTGTAACCCCATGCACACCTGCCAAACACCTGTGCACACCCATGTCGGTGTACATGCATGTGTGCACACACTCACGCACATCCACTCTGACGCACACAGAGTGTGTAAGGCATTATCCGAGGCACCCCGCTTTGCGCACACGCACCCTCATGTGCGCTCACCTTTGCCCCCAGGCTGCACCCTCCCAAGCGGGGCCTCTGCGAGGAGCCAGTGGGATGAAGGCGGTGGGGGCCTGGCTCCTCTGCCTGCTGCTGCTGGGCCTGGCCCTGCAGGGGGCTGCCAGCAGAGCCCACCAGCACTCCATGGAGATCCGCAGTGAGTGTCCCGACCCGCCCCCACCCCCAGGGGTCACAGCGGGGGGACCTGGCCACTTCCTGAGCTGGGGCATCCTTGCTAAGCATCCCGGAGCTGGGGTTTGGCCTCCTGTTCCCCAGACCCTTCCCTTAGATGGCCCCGACAGCTGCTCCCAAGGGTCCCAACCCAGCACATGGGGGAGGGTCACTGCTCACCAGGTGGGTGGCCTGGGGCTGAGTGCACGTGGCCCATGAGAACGGGGCTGTGGGGACAGGAAAGGAAGGGGAGTGTGTCCTGGTGTGAGTCTGAAATCCTATTTCCCAAAGCTGCCCCAGCATCAGAAATGGCGGACGGGTGATCCTCCTTTGCGGGTAGGTGGTCCCGGCGCAGCCCGGATGACAGGCAGCGGTGAGCCGAGCACACCCCCGTCCCGGCCACCAGGGCCGCATTCACCAGGGCACAGGCCTCCACGCGCTTTTCTTGCTCTTTCCAGCCCCCGACATCAATCCTGCCTGGTACGCGGGCCGCGGGATCCGGCCTGTGGGCCGCTTCGGCCGGCGGAGAGCTGCCCCAGGGGACGGACCCAGGCCTGGCCCCCGGCGCGTGCCAGCCTGCTTCCCCCTGGAAGGCGATGCTGAGCCCTCCCGAGACCTCCTGGGGCGGCTGACAGCCCAGCTGGTCCAGGAGTAACAGCAGAATCCTGCCCCTCATCCCTCCTCCTCCACAAGCGACCTACCCTCCAGTCCTAATAAAAGCAGCTGGCTTGTTCACACGTGTCTGCATGGTGACAGAGCGCACGGGACGTTAGCCTGGAAGGACCCTCAGAGCCCAGCAGCCCAGAGGCCCCGGGACTCGCCCAAGGGCACCCGGAACTGAGCAGGGGGCTGGGGCGGCCTTGGCCACCTGCCGCCCGTGCCGCCCCCCAAGCCACCCTGACCAGTTGCTCAGGCTGTGCACTGCATGAGGCCGCAGTGCAGGGTCCCCAGGGAGGGCATCACGGCCCCTCGGCCTCACCTGCCCCGCTCTCTGCTGCAGTTCTTTTTGCCTCCCTGTTGGTACTTGTGGAAGAGAAAGAAGCAGGGGGTGCTTGTTTCCAGGACTCTTGGGTTCGAGTATTTCAACACCACCTTGTGTCTCTTTAGAATCACACGGGGATATCCTTGTGTCCCGTTTCAGGCGGAGCTCGCTTTGGTGTCAGGGGCACACAGCCACTGATAGGACAACTGAGCTCCAACCCTACCTTCTAGGAGCCCCGGTTCTCGCATGAACCTGGGCCTGGGAACACCCACCTCAGTCCTGAGCTTGGGTGGCACAGCCCCTGTATACCTGCCAACAGGTGTGGATGCCCTGTGAGCATAAACCCCCTTCCCCAAGGTGTGCCTACCCCTCCAGTGCTGGGGCCAGGAGCAGGCAGGCAGGTTTAACCAGTTGCTTCTGAACCCAGAGCTCAGGCCCATCAGGCCTCTGCCTGCACCCTGCCTGCAGGATCTCAGGAACCCCCAGGCCTTGGGACTCCTTCCATCCACACTCATCAGGGGCAGGGACACAGAGCCAGCCTGCAGGACCCTGGCCCGGCTGCCTTGCCCAGATAGAGGAAGGTGGGGGTCCACGCTCACTGGCCAGCTGGAGGAGGCTGAACCGGCCCAGACCGCCCGGATGGGGCTGGGTCAGGGCTGCCCCCTCCTGAGCCCCAGGGAGGCCGGAGGGAGGGCAGGGGCCAGTCCCCTCCCAAGGAGAGCTCCTGCCCGGTCAGCACCGCCCCAGGCTGGACGCACACGTAGGAACAGGAGTGCGGCCAGTCCCCTCCCAGCCCAGGCAGGTGCTGGGCCTGGCCCAGAAGCATGGAGAACCAAGGAAAGCAGTTCAATCCAAAGTGACCACATGGCCCCCTCCCACCCGCGGGGACACACCCCAAGAGCTGAGAACCGCTGTTCAAACAAACACTTACATAGGACAGTTCCCAGCAGCACAACAGCCAAAAAAAGTAGAAAAAAACCCAACCCCCATCAACAGATGAGTGGATATCAAAACGCGGTCCATGCATACGTACCACGGCTTATTACTCAGCCACGGAAAGGAGTGACGCTCTTCCTAATGTGCCACGTGGAGGAACCATGAAGACAGGACCAACAAGACCGAAGCTGGGCACCAAAGGCCCCCTCGCGTGTGACTCCATTCACAAAGGTCCAGGGAGGCAAGTCCACAGGCAGAAAGTGGTTTGGTGGCTGCCAGGGGCTGCTCCAGGGGTACAGGGCTTCCTTTAGGGGCTGAAAGTGTCTGGGACTTGGCCAAGGTGGTGACCGTGCTAAACGCCGCTCAGCTGCACACTTTAAATAGAAGAGCTCACAGCTCCGTGTGCTGCAGATGTGGAAACATCAGTGTGGCAAAGGGCTCCAGATTCCAGCCACGCAGCACCTGGTACCCAGTCAGGGTGGCCCCCGGAACACAGCTTCTGAGCCCAGAGAGTCGGGGAGATGGGAGATTTTATGTATTCTCCAAACTCCTACTATGGAAGTTTTAAACCCACAAGAAAGCTCAAAAATATGATGATGATACCTAATATCCTCCTTTTTTTTTTTTTGGCTGCAAGGCATGTGGGCTCTTAGTTCCCTGACCGGGAATCAAACCGGCTCATTGGAAGCACAGAGTCTTAACCACTGGACTGCCAGGGAAGTCCCTACCCTCCACTTATAATAGCTGGAATCTGAGAAAATGTAACAAGCCCTTAGAAGCAAAAGTGAAAGTGGCTCAGTTGTATCTGACTCTTCGCGACCCCTTGCGACAACATGGACTATACAGCCCACGGTATTCTCCAGGCCAGAATACCGGGGCCTTTCCCTTCTCCAGGGGATCTTCCCAACCCAGGAATCAAACCCAGGCCTCCTGCATTGCAGGCGGATTCTTTACCAACTGAGCCACAGGGGAAGCCCAAGAATACTGGAGTGGGTAGCCTATCCCTTCTCCAGGGGATCTTCCCAACGCAGGGATTGAACCCAGGTCTCCTGCACTGCAGGCGGATTCTTCACCAGCTGAGCTACCAGGGAAGCCCACAGTCCTTAGAAAAGAGCGTATAAAAAGGAGGACATGGGTCAAGAGTAAAATTCTGATAAGGGGATCAAAATGACCCAATGTTTGGATCATGGTGGGCGATTCCAGCACCCTGAGAATCGCATCACAAGTGAGTCCGTAAAGACGATTGTTTCAAAGGCTTGTCTGTGAAAGGAAAGGAGAGGGAGACGGCAAGTGAAGGGGAGAGAAGAGGAAAGGGCTTGGATCCGCTTGTTTTAAGATGGAAGGGCAAGGATTTAAAAGGAGAAGTAAAACTCGCCCTGTTTGCAGATGACAGGACACCGTACACAGAAAATCCTCAAGGTTCCACCAGAAAATGACTAGAGTTACTCAATAGAAATACTAATAGCTTCCACGATTATCACTGCATTTACTTTCCCACACTCTCCCCTCTTCTCTCTACCCCTTGGAAGTGAGTTGTAGATATCATATTTCCCCCAGAGATTTCTGCATCTTTCTCCTTAAACGAAGGGCAATCTCCACCATAACCACAAAATTATCATCATGCCTCAAACATTTTGTAAGAATTCCATAATATCATAGAGTTTTTCATCCATACTCAAAACTCCCCAAATAAGGCAAGGAACTCTTAGCTGCCTTTTTTTTTTTTTTTTTGGAAGCCAGAGTCCAGTCTAGATTTAGCGTCATGGTTAGTTATTTCCCGTTAGTCCCCCGTCATCTGATTTTGTCACAACACCGACTCTTACAAGAGTCCAGACACGTTACCTAGTAGGATGATCCACACGCCGCACATGGCGCCTGCTCCCCCAAGTGCTCTGACCTCCTCCTTCCGTCCTGCCCCTGTATTTCCTGTCATCTGAGCAGTTAGGTCCAAGGGCAGAGTGGGGCTCAGCCATCGCTGAGACATGAACGCTCCGTGTCTGTCCTACAGCATGGTATCTGACAGTGGGCTCCAGGTCCCACTCCGATAGGAGCCGAGCCTGACCCTTTGTAAACTATAAGACCGTCTTGATTTCCTGCCTGCTCAGAAATGCTCTTCAGAAGTCCTGGGGCCCCGTGACAGCAGTCTATCTCCCAAAGAGCTCCCGGCCATGGACTCAGGCCCCCAGGTACCCTTGCTGAGACCAGCTGTCCTCCGGGGGCTGCACGATGCTGATTCTCTGATTCTTTCCTCCTGAGCGGATTCTTCTAAAGGAGGTATTTTTCCTTTTTCCCCTTTCTTCCTTTTTTTTCTTTTCATTCAACATCTTACAAATGGTAAGATGATTTCAAGTTGTTCTAAATGTGGCCTCTGAAAAGGGACTATTTTAAAAGGAAAAGAATGGATTCCTGAGTCAGCCCCTCCAGGCACAGGGGACTCTTCCAGGGGAGAAGGAGGAGGAGCTAGAAACAGAGCGGGAGGGGAAGGTCAGGACCACAAGCAGGAAGCAGGGTAGCTCCTGGAGGCTGCTTCTCAGCTCTGCTGTGCCTCCTGCCTCCACCACGAGCACACACACGTGCGTGTGCACACACACACAGACTCTGGCTTGTGAAAAGGGCTGGAGCGGCTTCCCCAGCTGCAGACAGGAGAGAGCTCACAGACTGGACTCCCCCAGGGCTGTTTACCCTGGAGAATCTGGGCCCGGAACACCCGCAACCCCAGGGACTCATCTCCCTCCAGGCTCCACGCCCACCATGACCTCACAGTCCAGGGAGCGCTAAGCTCAGGTTTGTGCAGCAGACACAGAGGGCTCCAGAAGCACCTGTCCCTGGGTGTGGCAGAGGCTGTTTCTAGCAAAAACCTGCCTTTTCTTTACAATGCTGGGGAAAATAGCTTCAGTCCTCTCCTGGGACACATTTGCTGAGTGCCTGGCATATGCCAGAATCATACCAGGCACTGGGAGCCCCATGCGAGGACAGACAGGCAGAACCCCTGCCCTCACCGCAGAGCTCCCCGTGTCTGAATATTAGGTCACTGGGTGGGTCTAGACCTCCCAGGGCCCATGCCACCCTGCAGACAGATCTAACACGGAGCTGGTGGGCTCAGGGATACCGTCTACAGAGGCTTCCAGGTGATTCCAGGGCTGAGCCCCACCTGCCTCGTGGGGGAGAAGGTGAGGGAAAGGGGCAATCACACCTGGCAATGGGGACCCCAGGCTTCAGGGTCACCATGCACCCCATCCCATCCTGCAGGGACGGAGGGAGGCATGAAGGAGGGAGGTGGCGATGAGTCAAAGAATATGCTTTAATAATAAACTCAGGAGGAAAGCAATCACGTATATGGACATCCTACTGCAGCATGATTTCCTCACTTCCTGTTTCATCATGGATGGGTCCATAGTCTTCTGAAAGACATCCATTGTTCAGCAAAGCAACTCTCTAGACCTGGAGCGGCGGGGTTTGCTTCAGCGAAGCGGGAGTGCCATCTAGTGGCTAGAGGCAACCTCAGCCTCCCGCCACCTCCAAAGTGGTCTCCTCCTTTGCGGGGGGGGGGGGGGAGTCTCAGCCCAGCCCGCTCCCCTGGTAGCTCGGCAGTAAAGAGTCTGCCTGCAATGCAGGAGACTACCTGCAGCGCAGGAGACCCCGGTTCAATCCCTGAATCAGGAGGATCCCCTGGAGAAGGAAATGGCAACCCCCTCCCGTGTTCTTGCCTGGAAAATCCCGGGGACAGAGGAGCCTGGTCCACAGGGTCTCCAGAGTCAGACAGGACATTGGTGACTAAGCCACCCAGCCCCGCTACCCGGAGTGAGGAAACAGCTCACAGGAAGCGGCCTGACACAGCAAGGGCCCCCGTCTCACTCGCTCCATCTTCAAGGGAGCGGTCGTATAGGACACTTCACTGCAGCCAAAATCTGCAGGGCTCGCAGCAGAAAGCGGCCAGGCTTCACCTGGACATTGTCTAGGAAAGAAACACGCGTTTGGGGGACATCAAGGGGCTCAGCATCAACAGGGAAGGCCGCTTACGTTTGTCCTGTTGATCCTTACAGTTGACAAAGTGAAGCTACTTTTTGGGGGAGGGGGATGACAGTGGCTTCTTATTTAAAATTTCTCACCTGCTTATCACAGTCCCAGAGGGGGACCAGCATTACCGCCTCCCCAGTAGTAAGCCACCTTTGAACTACCTTCATGGGGCCGCTGGCCTCTCTAAAGGGAGGAACCAGGCGAGCCCGCGACGCGTCTCCGCCCGAAAGATGCCCTGTGCCCACCGCAGCCACCGCCGCCCCGCCTGGGGGCCCTCGGGGGACGTGCATAACAACCCCCACCTACAAACTCACCAGAGACCATGTGCGAGAAAGGGGTTTACTTTTAGGAGAAAAACTCACTGGAGCAGAACAAGGTATCCCTCCGCTTGAAATCCGAGTCCTCAAGCCTATGGGCCCAAGCATCTTGTCATAGTCACCCTGAGAAGCGGACAGTGGGGCCCCGCCCCACCCCCAGCTGCACCCCTCAGGGACCCTCACAGAGGTCCGGTGATGACATGGTCCGCTCCAGTGGGGCTTGCTGACCCCTCTCCCCTGTCCTAGGAGCAGGGGAAACCCTCCAGCCCATCCCGGGCGGCCTCCTGCCCAGAGCCAAGTCCCCGCCGGCTGATTTCCCTTCCTTCACTGCCTGGTGGCCAGGCAGCTGAGGAGGGCACCTCCAGGCAGGGTCAGGCGTGCCCACCCCCAGGACATCTGGGATTTAGGCGGAATCTGACAACTGGGGACGTGGAGCCCCCACCCTCTGGAGGCCCTTGGAGACACAAACATCTCCCAAAGGACTCCCACGAGCTTGGGAGGCGATTATTCTAAGGAATGCTGGCTTCCTGCGCCTCGAGGACTCAGGCACGCGCCGGGCTCGACGGTGGACCCGGGTCAGAGCACCACCATCACCACGGAGCTGGCTGGAGCTCACTCAGAGGACCGCCGGGGCACGGGCTGGGAGTACCCGCTTCCCCGCAGCTGCCCCCAGAGCGGCCGCTTCTAGTGGGCACAGCATCGGCCACGCTGCGAGGGCCGCTCACTCAGGGTCAGCGGGGCGTCTCTCCGCTGCCTCTGGCCCTCCTTGCTCTCTTCTCTCCGCAAAAGCTCCCGGGCTGTGGATGACAGGAGGGGGAAGCCCAGCTGGGAGGGAAGCCCCCCAGCCCAGCACAGCCCCTACACCCTTGGCAGCCCCTGGAGACCCCCCTCCCTCGTGCTCTCCGGGAACCAGGAAACAGGCGCCCTTGACTGCTGTGCACCTTCCAGGCCCCTGGCAACATTCGGCTGGGCTTCAGGAGGCCAGAGAAGCCCCATTTGAAGAAGGTGCACCCCCCTCACCCCACCCCACCTCACCCCACCCCACCCCACCTCTGGCTCCTGGGCGGGGGGCTGGTCACTCACCAACAGCGTTGAAGACCTCTGCCACCTGGTAGTTCCGTTTGGCCGAGGTTTCCATGAACAGCAGCCCCTTGCTCTCTGCAAACTCCTTCCCTTCCTGGAGGAAGTGACCGTGGAAAGTCCACATTAATCCCAGAAAGACCACGGGACAGTTACACCAGCGGAGAACCTCATTCCTCACATCCTGTTACTGGGGCTCCTGGGGGAGGTGGTCAGGATTGGGCAGCAGGGCCAGGAGTGGGGTGTGGCGCTCACTGGAAGGGGAGCCTAGCGCCCCCAGTGGGGTCTGTGGGGAGGCTCCCCTCCCACCGTGGAATCTTGGGGTGGGGGACTCCAAAAGCAAGCGAGACATGGAGGGGGGGTGAGGCCAGCCTGGTGGGAGCCCCCCTGGGCCCTTCTCTGCTCCCCCTCCTTGTTTTTGTCACGGGGTCAGGCCTGCATGGAGTGATGGTGTGTGAAGCAAGGGAAGCTGGGAAACTCCAGGGCTGCTTGTGTGGCCAAGAAGGGGAGAAGTGTCCACGAAGGAGGACCTGGGGGCCTCCCTGGGCAGGCCCCTCACCTCCGGACCCTCCCAGGAGGAGCTTGGGCCCCAGATGGTCCTGCCTGAGGCTGAGCGGGCCCCGGAGGCTGGGCCAGCCAGGCCTGCAGCATCGCACCCAGCAGCATCCACCCTCCTCACCTGGCCCACAGAGCTGCACTCCACCCCCTTCCCAAGCTTCTCAGCCCCTCCCAGACACAGAGATGGCTCATTATCATTTGTGTTTTAAAGGACAACGTGACCTGGTACAGATGAAGACTTGGTGACTTCGGGTAGCTCACATCTGGTCATATCTGCATGCATGCTCAGTCACTCAGTCATGTCCAAATCTTTGCAATCTCATAGACTGTGGTCCGCCAGACTCCTCTGTCATGGGATTTCCCAGGCAAGAATACCGGAGTGTGTTGCCATTTCCTCCTCCAGGGGATCATCCCAACAGGGATCAAACCCTCTTTTCCTGCATCACCTACATTGTCAGGGGGGTTCTTTACCACTGCACCACCTGGGAAGCCCCTGGTCATCTGAATGAAACCCAAATATCTGCCTTTCCCCGACTAGCTTGAGGGTTCCAGGTGGAGTCACCCTAAGGGTTTGCTCTCAGTGCAATGGGCCTCTTGCCGGGGGCCAGCGTGAGGAATCCCACCCGTGACAAGGTCATGCAGAAGGAAGCCTGACAAAACGCAAGGATGTGATCAGACTTCAGGGGTTCCCCCTGGAATTTCCTGAGCATCCACCCCCCAAGACCAGAGTCTGCCTGCTTTACTGTGTTACGCTTTCCACCTACTCTTCTGTCATTAACAGGGGGCTGTCCCACTACCACTTTTTTCTGGAAAAAAAATTAATTTAGAGCTTTTAGATAATAAATCTCCTGGGCATAATACTAGTGTTTCAATCCAAAAACCCCTCTGATGGCTTTCCAGCCTGCCTGCAGGACTCGTACAGCTGCGCATGTGATTGTTTACAGTCTCCCAACCTCGAGAGGCACAGGAAGCTTAAAACATCCTAGGAATGCAGAGGCTTCTGAGGTGTCAAGATCATTAGAATAAAACTGATTAAGTGTTTCATTGTTGAGCGAATACTTGCTGCCAAATTTTCATATCCTTTATTTTTAGATATAGTTGGTATATAGAAAAACAAGTAGGAGACCTGGTATTAGCAACATTAGATCTTTGAGTTAAGTACCTTCTTTGTTATAACCCACTGCGCCTTTGTTCTATAGAGATGTAACTTTAGCGCTTTAGGGAGATGCAGATTAAAGAAATACACTTCAGGGGAAATGAGATTAACATTCATTGAGGAAGAGAGCCAAAAAGTGTTAGCAAGCCTCTTGGCCAGAAGATAATGTAAATCACCTGAGACCTTTTGCATACAAAAAGATATACAGAAAGAGTCTGGGCTGCTAACACTACATAATTTTGTATTACCCATTGATCTTTATGTACAATCAAAAAGGTATAAAAGGCTTTCTAGACAATAGAGGCGGGGCCAGTCATTGGAAGGACTGGTTTCCCCCCTGTCTCCTCTTTACTCTAATTTCAGGCTGAATTCCCATCTGGGGTGTGGAGGCTCACCATGTCTACTTACTTGTCCCGGCTTCTAAGATCCGTAAGAGAGGGAGCCCAAGGCCGGGCACTCTCGGATATTCAAACGGGCGCTGGTGGCCTAACGTAGGTGGTGTAAGCTCCTTGTCTGGAGCTTTATTGGTTTTCCACGTAACCCAAGTTAATCAGCCTCTTTTCTCCACTTAATTGTCCTACTATACTATTTCTTCCTAATCTAATCTTATGTTAATAAATAAATAAGTTTTTCCCTCGACAATGCCGTCCCTGCTTCGAATTCCCTGGATCCACTGGGGCTGGACCCCGGCAGCCTCTAGCCCCTAAATTGCAGGTCCTCACCCTTCCGTCTGCCAGTTTGTCCTTGAGGTCCCCCAGGATGGGGTTCATGGTTATCTCACTGCCCATGGAATGAGAACATCCAGTGCAGAGACCCTGGCTCCTAAATTCATTCCCCCACACAAGGAACCAGTGTTCCTCAGGGAAATGATTTCCAGGGCTGGGGCTGGGAAAGGGCAAGATGAGCCAGGAACGACTTGGCCAGCCATTCCTGGCCAGCCAGGAAGGAAGAAAGAATAACGGGGCAAGAGGGACAATGCCCACTGGGCTGGGGGATTTCTCAGTGGCCAGATTCAGGAGCAGAGCTCCCTGAACCAGGGAGAGGACCATAGTGGAAAAGTGATACAATCTGAGCTAAGAGCATTTGTGGGTATTTGTTTCCTGATTTGCTCATCATTCTGTGCTTAATGGCTTCCCTGAGAGCTCAGCTGGTAAAGAATTCACCTGCAGTGCAGGAGATCCCGGTTCAACCCCTGGGTCGGGAAGATCCGCTGGAGAAGGGATAGGCTGCCCACTCCAGTATTCTCGGGCTTCCCTTGTGGCTCAGCTGATAAAGAATCTGCGTGCAATGTAGGAGAACCTGGTTCGATCCCTGGGTTGGGAAGATTCCCCCTGGAAAAGGGAAAGGTTACCCACTCCAGTATTCTGGCCTGGAGAATTCCACGGACTGTATAGTCCATGGGGTCACAGAGAGTCGGACACGACTGAGCGACTTTCACTTTCACTGCTGTGCTTACGTAAGTGAGCCGCTCGCACCTGGGAAAGCTGGGGAAGGGCAGACAGGAACTATCTGTACTATTTCTGCAACAAGCTCTGCAATGCTGGAATTATTTTAAGATGAAAAGCCCCCAAATTACTGGGAAAGCTTCACTGCCCGCTGGTCAGCCTGGCCTCCGCCCGACCGAGGCACCTGCAGCTTGGGGGTCTGTGCACTCTGTCCCCCCACCCCCAGCCCAAGGCCCAGCCTGTGGGAGCTCGGAGTGAAGAAGAGGCCAGGGTGGGGTCTGGGGCCCCAGGGTCAACAGCCAGGCCCCGGGGTGGCGGCTCCCATGCAGTCTAAGCCATGGGGTCTCCCACCCACAGGCTGGCCGAGCCCAGGGCAGGGGTCCTGGGGGAGCAGAGAGGAGGCCCCATCCGCCCCAGAGCTGGACCCCTGGCCTCCCTGAGGGTCTCCCCACCCAGGTCACATCTCCCCCACAGCCTGACCTGTCCTCCTCACGTTCTTTCTAAGTCACCTATCAGATCCCTGCCCCTGAGCCCACCACCACCACAGCGGGGGGCTCGGCCACTGAGCCCCAGGGCAGTATGGGGCTTCTCTGGCAGCCCCCTGCCTCCAGCCTCCCTCCCCTCCCTACCCCCTGCCACCCAGCACCCTCTCCCTTCATCTGCCCCTCCACCTCTCCTAAACCCACCCCACACACATCTACACACAGACACCACCTCACCTCCTACACACACACACCTGTGCACACATGGAGACACACACCTGTTCACACAGACACACCTGTCCACACAGACACCACCTTACCTTCTACACACACACACCTGCACACACACAGAGACACACACACCTGTTCACACACACCTGTTCACACACACCTGTTCACACACACCTGTTCACACAGATACACACACACATCTGTCCACACAGACACCACCTTACCTCCTACACACACAGACACACACATCTGTGCAGAGACACACACACCTCTTCACAGACACTCACATCTGTACACAGACACCACCTTACCTCCTACACACATACACACCTGTACACACAGAGACACACACACACACACACACCTGTACACACAGAGAGACACACATCTATACACAGACACTGCCTTACCTCCTACACACACACACCTATACACACACAGAGATATACACAGCTGTACACACAGAGACACACACCTATACACAAACACCACCTTACCTCCTACACACACATATCTATACACACACACAGAGACACACACACTTGTACACACAAAGAGACACACACCTATACACAGACACCACCTTACCTCCTACACACACACACCTGTACATACACAGAGACACACACCTCCTACACAGACACCACATTGCCTCCTACACACACACTCTCCCATACACACACATAGAGACACACATACCTATACATACAAAGAGACACACCTATACACACAGAGAGACACACCTATACACACAGAGACACACACACCTGTAACACACGGACACACACACGGACCCGTGCTCCCTGCTCCAGGCTCCCAGCACTTCACAAGCCCACCTCCCTGAGCACCTTTTCTGTTCTTAGTCATATTACACCTTCTGGGTCCTCTGCTCCTTGCTAATTTCCTAGCAAATAAATGTGGGTTTGCCCCTTCTTGAACCTGGAGGAGGAAATGGCAACCCAGTCCAGTATCTCACCTGGAAAGCCCCACGACAGAGGAGCCTGCTGGGCTACAGTCCATGGAGTCTCACAGAGTCGGACATGACTGAGCAACTTAGCACATATTTCTTGAACAGTTTGTTGAACACAAAGATGAAGACCTGAAACCCACATTACTCACAGGGTGAGAGGGTGGGGAGGGCCATGGTTTCCTCGTTCCTGGTGCTGCCTGCCCCTGCCAGGCCTCGGTGCCCAGGAGGTGTGGGGTCTATGGTGATGCTCAGGGCTCTCCCCACAGCTGGGAGCCACCATCTCTGGGTCTGACCTTCCCAGGAGAGATCAGAAACCTTGGCCCAGGAAGGAAACTTAATTGGGAATTGTGTGTGCGTGTGTGGCTGTGCGAGTGGGTGGTCACGTGTGTTTGGGGTCCCTCCCATCTCCCCTACTGAGACTTGATAACTGTCTCCAGACCCACCTCAAAGGTCACTTCCCGCTCCTCTTCCAGGTCTGTCTTGTTGCCGACCAGCATCACCACGACCTCTCCAGGGTGGAACTCCTCCTCCAGGTCCTTCAGCCACTGCTGAACTTTGCAAAAGGAATCCTGAAAAAGGAAAACGGACCGTCAGGCAGACTTGGTGTTCTTCCTCAGCCGTCCCAGAAAAGACAAGGCAGGTGTCGGTGGCCACCCCATGTAAAATACGGTCCAACTGACTCCCCCAAGGAATCATGAGTGATGGATGGTGATGCTCCAGAAGGAGGACCACAGAGCGCCACAAACCCAGCTGTGCAGCAGGAAGAGGGGTGGTCAGGGAGGGCTTCCTGGAGGAGGTGACCAGCTTTCACTGAAGGATTCTCCACTGGTTATCACGATTTTAATATAAAGGACCAGCCCAGGCCTTTCACATGATGCCTCCGGAAGATAGCCTCCTCATACCTGGGAGGGCAGGGACACGCCCAGGTGAGCCTCACCTTCCTGGTGATGTCATACACCAAAAGCGCAGCGTTGGCGCCCCTGAAGTAAAGGCGGCAGACACTGTGGTACTTCTCCTGACCAGCCGTGTCCCAGATCTCAAACTTCAGACACGTGGCCCCCAAGTCCACCACCTTGGTGAAGAACGCACCTGAAACAGAAGCCCAGAGCGACCTTTGCCTGGAGAACGAGGTCCTTATCCACAGCTCAGCCTGGGCTCAGCTCACCAGTGGGAGACAGACAGCCCCATGCTCCCCGGCACCCTCTGTGGGCAAGGCTCAGCAAACACCTCTTCTGGAAGGTGGCAGTTTCCAGAAGAAGCAGAGTTACAAGGAACTTGCTTGTAGATTACACAGAGGCTTTGTGTGGGAAGATGGACTCTAGGGTCCTACTCAAATCCTCTGGACCACGTGTGGCATGGAAGGGTCTCTGGCAACCAGGGGTCCGCACGTCCCCATGGGTGTCCAGCAATGCAACTGACGGTCACCCACCTCCTCCCCTGAATCCTTCCTGGCCTCCTGCTGACCTCCCAGCCTCATCCACACCTCTGCCTCCCGACTTCCCATCTCCACTGACAACTCTGCTTAGAATCCTTCCTCTTCCCCACCTCCTGACAAGCCCACTGGGGTCTTTGAGTGTCGGCCCTCGGGGTGCCGCTGGGCCCCCCTTCCCCAGGAGGCAGATTATGGTAGCCTATCCTGTGCTCCACACGCACTCACTGCAGGTAGACGTCTGTGTTCTCACCTGTCACCCCTGTGGGCAGCGAGCACCTGGACTTTTATGCATCCGTGTCTCTGCTTAATGATCACACACAATGAAAGAACTACCCCAAACCTTCCATTTGACATCCTGGGCAATCCACCTTTCACGTGAAGATTGCTTTTCTCCTTCCCAGAGCTTTCCCAAGTGACGTGACTTTAAGGGAGCTAATTAGTAACACCAAGACGTTTTGTCCCCAGAATGTAAACTGGTGCAGCCACTATGGAAAACAGCGTGGAAGTTCCTCAAAAAACGTAAAAATAGAGCTACCATATGATCCAGCAATCCCACTCCTGGGCATGTATCCAGAAAAGAAAAAAGCTCTAATTAGAAAAGATAGGTGCATCCCAACGTTCACAGCAGCATTCTTTACAATAGCCAGGGCCTGGAAGCAACCTAGATGTCCATCAACAGATGAATGGATAAAGAAGACGTAGGACTTATATAAAATGGAGTATTACTCAGCCGTAAAAAGAATGGAATCATGCCTCCTGCAGCAACATGGATGGACCTCGAGATTATTATACAGACAGAGAAGGACCAATATTACATGACATCACATAATGCAGACTCTAAACTACAACACAAATGAGCTCATCTAAGAAATAGAAAGACACAGAACAGCCTGTGGCTGCCAAGCGAGGGGCAGGCACAACTGAATCCCTTTTCTGTACAGAAGTAATTAAGACAACACTGCAAATCAACCATGCTTCAAAAAAATAAATGTTATTTTTAAAAAGGTGTTCTGGCCCCGTAGCATATGGGGTGTGTCACATACAGAGCTAAACCAGAGACTGCAGAGAAGCCTGTGGGTGCTTCAGGTGAAGCTGCTGCCCTGCCCAGACCCGGGCTGGGTTAGGGGCTTGTTGGGAGGTTCTGGCAGATGTGGCTTCGTGGTTGAAATGAAAACTTTCACTTCAAGGGCAGCGTGTGAGTGTCCTGGGACTGCCAGAACAAATGACCACACGATGCGTGGCTTAAAACAGCAGAAAGGTATTATTTCTGTTCTGGGGGTCAGGGGTTCAAAATCAAGGTGTCACCGGGGCTGGTTCCTTCCAGAAGTTCTGGGAGGGACTCTGCCCCACGCCCCCTCCCAGCTCCCGGTAGGGGTGGCAGTGATGGGTGGCCCTGGCTTGTAGGCGCTCCCCACTCTGCTGCTGTCTTCACAGGGAAGCTCTGCAGTCTCCTGTTCCAGGGACACTGGTCATGAGATTCACGGTGCACCCGAAATACAGGAATAGCCTTAACTAGTTATGTCTGCAAACACCCTCTTCCCCAGTAAAGCCACAGGTACTGGGGATCAGGACATGGATGTATCTTCTGGACACGATTCAATCCACTACAGATGTAGGGTAAGAGACACGTCTGGGCTGAGATTCTAGCACAGCAAGGGGAGGATCACCACTCTCTCTCACGAGAACCTGGTCTGGGGCAACTCCCAAATGGAAGCCACCAACGGGGCCTCTGCCTGCACGGCCTGCATTTTTCTGCTCATCCACAAGCTTGGAGTCATATACACCTGTTAGGTGCTATGGACTGAATGACTGTGTCCTCCCAGAGTCAGTGGGTTGAAGCTCTAACCCTCAGCGTGATGGTATTCGGAGATGGAGCCTTTGCGAGGTGATTAGGCTTAGATGAGGTCCTGAGGGTGGTGGGTTAGTTGCTCAGTCATGTCCGACTCTTGCAGCCCCATGGACTATGTAGCCCGCCAGGCTCCTCCATCCATGGGATTCTCCAGGCAAGAATACTGGAGTGGGTTGCCATTCCCTTCTCCAGGGGATCTTCCCGACCCAGGGATTGAACCTGGGTCTCCTGCATTGAGGCAGATTCTTTATAACAACTGAGCTACAAGGGAAGCCCAGCTGAGGCTGGGGCCCCCAAAACGGGGTTAGTGCCTTTGTAAGAAGGCACCCCCATCGTGTTCTGTCTCTCTGTTTCTCTGTGTGTCTCTGTCTCTCCCTCTGTGTGTGTGTGTCTCTGTCTCTCTCCCTGTCTGTCTGTCTCTCTTTCTCTCCTCCATCCCTTGCAAACACAAAGAAGAGGCCATGCAGATACACAGCCAGTTACCAGGATGGCAGCTACCCATAAGCCAAGAAAAGAGGGCTCCGAGTGAAACCTACTTTGCCAGCCCCTCACGCTTGGACTTCCAGCCTCCACACCTGTGAGAATAAGTGTCTGTTGCATAAGGTACCCAGTCTGTGCTGTTCTGCTGCGAGAGCCCAGTAGACCACGACACCAGGCCAAAGCTGCCATCTGCAGCTCAACAGCAGGTCTGACAGCTCCCGGCTCCTAAGAGGCTACTGTGGGGCCTAAGAGAAAAGTGAAAGTGAAGGCGCTCAGTCGTGTGTGACTCTTTGCGGCCCAGTGGACTGTAGCCCACCAGGCTCCTCCATCCATAGGATTCTCCAGGCAAGAGTACTGGAGTGGGTTGCCATTTCCTTCTCCAGGGGATCTTCCCGACCCAGGGGTCGAACCCAGGTCTCCCGCATTGCGGGCAGACGCTTCACCCTCTGAGCCACCAGGGAAGCCTGAGCAGGATGAAATTCCACTAGGACTGTTGGCGTCATGAGGGTGAGGGCCGCGTACGGGCCTAGGAAGGAGGCCTAACTGCTGCAAGGACTTTGCTGATTCCCGTAAACCTTCGAAAGCCCAGCTTCCTTCCTTACCATGAGTCAACACTGCCCCCTTCCCAGCGTGGTTGTCAAACCCGTGAGAAAAGAGAGGAGGCGCCTGTCTGACACCTGACATCGCTTCCCCACCTCCCTCTCCCCTCTCCCCGGCTCCCCAGCTCCTTGGCCGGGAGCAGCAGCCTTTTGCCCACATGCTTCGCCTATTTGCTGTCAAGCCACATCACACTTCTGAGTTCGATTTTGGTTTCACCCTAAAAGCCCTCACTGCTGGGCGACAGGTGGGCATAAAACTCAGGTTTGTTTCCTCTGTTTAGCTGTCTTAGCTTCTGATATTTTCCTTTTCTACTCTGAAAATGACAACTCATGCTTGAGCGTAAATCAATGCATTTAATAAAACCCTAACAAATTTCCAGGGAGGGCAGGGTTTTCAGTTGGAAAAACGATGTGGTACAAGAGGCTGCTGGCTGTTTACAGACCACAGCACCTCGTCTCCCGGGAGAGAGAGAGAGACAGGCCCCTAGGGGGCCCTCTGGGCTGGTAACTGATGCCAACTTCCACCCTTGCCCTGCAGACTCTCTGGCTCCAGAAAAGACCCCACATGTATTACCTTCTTTGTTTAGAAAACTGCTGACCACATTTTCTACCTGTTCACAGGTCAAGACGAAGAGTGATTAAGATAAACTTCCAAGATATGCAAACAGACTTGGAGATTTTGCCTAAAATGATACTGGCAACAAGCCGGGGTCTGGAGGCAGGATCAGACCAAGAACCAGGAACCATTCACGTTTCTGGAACGTGCTGGGGGAGATGATACATTGGCACATTTTCATCAGCCAATAATCTGTACCGGGGCCACGTGGCACGCTGCTCTTCATGGTGACACAAAGCAGGGCTCCGACTTTCTCTGGCCCCCCCGCAGATTCAACAAGGGGGCCCAGTGGCAGGGACACCTGGGGACCCTCCCGGCCCCCTCCCCAGCCTCTGGAAGCAGGTGTGCCTTCCTCTGGCTGAGCTGAATGGACCCCCTGCGGACACTGACAGAAGAACTCACTGGGGTTTTTCCTTCAACTTGCATATGGTGGCCCCAGTGCAAAGGAGTCTCGGCTAAACGCTAACACAAGGAAAGGCTGTGCTTTTTGACCTTTTAATTAAACAGCCGCTCCTGCTCACTCAAGCTCTCTCTGCAGCCTTCCCTTTTTTTGTGAAAGTCGTGAACTGCCTCTGGGTTGAAGGAAACACGACAGGGGTGACTCCTCAGGGACGCCTGGCTCCAGCAAAGTTTCCTTCAGCAGGGAGGGGGGCGGAGGGGGCAGAAACCCAGCACCCTTGGAGACTCCCCTGCTTCACACAAGGCCCAGCTGGTCCAAACTGGTTCCACCGGCAAATCCGCACGCAAGCACTAGATGTCACCACCCTCCAGAGACACCCCTGAGACGTGCGGGGAAGAGCCCACCTGCCAGGGCAGGAGATATTAGAGACACGGGTTTGATCCCAGGCTTGGGAAGAGCCCCTGGAGGAGGAAATGGCAACCCACTCCAGTACTCTCGCCTGGAGAATCTCTTGGACAGAGGAGCCTGGTGGGCTACAGTCCGCAGGGTTGCAAAGAGTTGGACACGACTAAAGCAACTTAACACACACACACACACACACACACACACACACACACACACCCCTCAGCCAGAGGGTTGTGGGCCACTGAGAATACACAGATATGGGCAGGTGTTCCCATATAACCTTATTCACAAAAACAGGCAGAGCCCTGTGAGCTCACGGGTGGGATCTCAACCCTCTGGCTGGGCTGGGATATGGAGGGCTGTGTGCCTGCATGTGAACCTGGATCCAGATTCAGGGGAAGGAGACAGCGAGGACCAGCATGGAAAGCTTGTCCAGATCTAGGCTCACACGCAGGCACACGGCCCCCCACACCCCAGCTCGGCCCGGCCCCTTCTGTGGTCTCTGCTCTGGACTAAAACCCACCTGGAAGCCAGACATAGCACTTTGTTGTATTTTTTCTTTTAAGGCCCAGTCCAGTATCACAGGTGAGTGGGGTCAGCTTTCCTGCTGATGGAGAAGAGGTTGCCCTGTGCACCCTCAGCGGGCCTGAATCCACAGTCCTCTCCCCACGGTTCTATCCCATGGCCAGCCCCGCGCCCTGCTCCGCCCTTCCCACCACTGACTCCAGGAGCCTGGCCCTGGCCAGTCCCTTTGGCCCTGCATGCCTCAGGGACTCAGGAACCACCGTCCTGAGAAGACTGAGGGCCCCCAAAGGCTGTCCATTGAATTTTTTTGTTTCTATGTCGGTGTGCCTGCTTGGCATTTAGAAAATCCTCCATACCTATTAGGGGCCTGGGGCAGAGGCCACACCCAGCAGGTACTTGCTAAGTGAGAGAGGGAGTGAACGGATGAGTGAGTGAATGGATGAATGCAGAGAAATGGAAGGCTCATCCACCAGCATCAGGTCAGCCGCTCAGTCGTGTCCTACTCTTTGTGACCCCATGGACTGCAGCACGCCAGGCCTCCCTGTCCATCACCAACTCCCGGAGCTTGCTCAAACTCATGTCCATTGCTTTGGTGATGCCATCCAACCATCTTATCCTCTGTCGTCCCCTTCTCCTCCCACCTCAATCTTTCCCAGCATCAAGGTCTTTGCAATTTAGTCAGTTCTTCGCATCAGGTGGCCAAAGTATTGGAGTTTCAGCTTCAGCATCAGTCCTTTCAATGAATATTCAGGACTGATTTCCTTTAGGATGGACGGGTTGGATTTCTTTGCAGTCCAAGGGACTGTGCATAACCGAGTCCAAATTTCAAACCAAAGCTTTCGTTCCAAATTAGGTGTCTTTCCAGCGTGTTGGGCTGCCTCCCAAGGAAACTGACACAAAGTACAGGTTGGGTTTCCCTATTTCAGGTGGGAAATGGGGGGTTTCACTCCTAGACAGGATGTGAAGGAGGCTGATTGCCCACAGATGCTCCAAAGTCCTTCCCCTCTGAAGGCTGTGACCCGTTGGCCTCTTTAAGCAGCACAGTGAGAAGGGCCTCCCTCCCTGACAACCTTTCTGACAGCACCCATCCCCCCTCCAACCCAAGCCAGGAGGGTAAACTGAGTCCGGGCAGAACAGGACTAGCTTTAGTAGGAGGGCAACCAGCCAGAGGGAGAGGCTGGCTTGTCTAGGGGGTCGGGTGGCAGAGCGTGGGGGCAGGTGCTTCTTCTGGGCTCCCCCTCCACCAACAAAATCTCTCACATACCCAACCCTTCGGCGCCAGACTCAGCCCTGGAATCTTCCAGCTGAGCTGAAGCCTGGTTGAGTTCTGGATTCCACGTGCGTGCCCACCAGCCCACGGAGGACCTTGTGCCCCCGGCACGCCTGAGGCTCCAGGAGGGCATGAGAATTCCCAGGTGGCTGGTTCCCGTGTGCCCCACACCCGGGTCAGCAGCCCTGGCTTCCCCATGAGGAGACTAAGGAAGGGGTGCCCCGTCCCATCACTTACATCCCACGGTCGGCAGGATGCTCTTGAAGTCATTCTTCACATACCGGACAGCCAAGCTGGACTTGCCCACAGAGCCACTGCCCAGGAGAACCAGCTTGAAGATGCAGGGCTGGCCCGGGGCGGCCCCGGGATGAAGGACCCCATCCACCTGCGCCATGCCCTGCAGAGAGACAGCGACGCGAGGAGGCTGAACGATGCCAAACGATCTCAGCAAGCTCACCCCCGGGACACGGACCAGACACGGACAGCCCTAAATGGAATGGAGTTCCAAGTCAGAGGGACCTGGCTTGCCAGTCCTGGGCCACTATGCACCCCATCTTGCCATCTGGAAATCAGGGTGAACGATAGCTATGACATAGGTCTGTTGTGATGTGCTTGGAAAGCATGTCCCCAGGGCCCGCAGGGCCAATGCATACGAACATCTTAAAACACTGCAGGATAGCCATTGAATGCTAGTCATCATACCGGCTCACTTCCTCCTCCTATCACCTCTAACTTTCGAACAATCCGTAGCTATTCCAAAAATGTTCTGAAAAGCCGGAGAGGCACGGCACTCTCTCAGTTGTGGTTCCTGGATTAAAACTGGCAGGTAAATAGGTTCCAGAAAACCTATTTACAAAAATGGTTAGTGTTTCAAGGATCTCAGAACATTTTAGCATTTCCCACTGTACTGAAAGCCTTAAAACATACAGTCATAACAAGCACCCTCTTCCAACAACACAAGAGATGACTCTACACATGGACATCACCAGACGGTCAACACCGAAATCAGATGGATTATATTCTTTGCAGCCAAAGATGGAGAAGCTCTATACGGTCAGCAAAAACCAGACCAGGAGCTGACTGTGGCTCAGATCATGAACTCCTTATTGCCAAATTCAGACTTAAATTGAAAATAGGGAAAACCTTTAGAGCATTCAGATATGACCTAAATCAAATCCCTTATGATTATACAGTGGAAGTAACAAATAGATTCAAGGGATCAGATCTGATAGATAGAGTGCCTGAAGAACTATGGATGGAAGTTTGTGACATTGTACAGAAAGCAGGGATCAAGACCATCCCCAAGAAAAAGAAATGCAAAAACACAAAATGATTGTCTGAGGAGGTCTTACAAATAGCTAAGAAGAGAAGTGTAAGGCAAAGGAGAAAAGGAAATATATACCCATTTGAATGCAGAGTTCCAAAGAATAGCAAGGAGAGATAAGAAAGCCTTCCAAAGAAATAGAGGAAAACAATTGAATGGGAAAGATTAGAGATCTCTTCAAGAAAATTAGAGATACCAGGGAAACATTTCATGCAAAGATGGGCACAATAAAGGACAGAAATGTTATGGACCTAACAGAAGCTGAACGTATTAAGAACAGGTGGCAAGAATACACAGAACTATCCCAAAAAAACACTTCATTACACAGATAACCACAATGGTGTGATCACTCACCTAGAGCCAGATATCTTGGAATGTAAAGTCAACTGGGCCTTAGGAAGCATCACTACGAACAAAGCTAGTGGAGGTGATGGAATTCCAGTTGAACTATTTCAAATCCTAAAAGATGATGCTGTGAAAGTGATGCACTCATTATGCCAGTGAATTTGGAAAGCTCAGCAGCGGCCACAGGACTGGAAAACGTCAGTTTTCATTCCAATCCAAAAGAAGGGCAATGCCAAAGAATGTTCAAACTACCCCCACAGTTGCACTCATCTCACACACTAGCAAAGTAATGCTCAAAATTTTCCAAGTCAGGCTTCAACAGTATGTGAACTGTAAACTTCCAGATGTTCAAGCTGGATTTAGAAAAGGCAGAGGAACCAGAGATCAAATTGCCATCATCTGTTGGATTATAGAAAAAGCAAGAGTTCCACAAAAAAAATCTACTTCTGCTTTATTGACTATATGCCGAAGCCTTTGACTGTGTAGATCACAACAAACTGTGGGAAATTCTTAAAGAGATGGGAATACCAGACCACCTGACCTGCCTCCTGAGAAATCTGTATGCAGGTCAGGAAGCAACAGTTAGAACTGGACATGGAACAATAGACTAGTTCCAAATTGGAAAAGGAGTACATCAAGGCTGTATATTGTCACCCTGCTTATTTAATTTATATGCAGAGTACATCATGCAAAGTGCCAGGCTGGATGAAGCACAAACTGGAATCAAGATTGCCGGGAGAAATATCAATAACCTCAGATATGCAGATGACACCACCCTTGTGGCAAAAAGTGAAGAAAAACTAAAGAAACTCTTGATGAAAGTGAAAGTTGAGAGTGAAAAAGCTGGCTTAAAATTCAACATTCAAGACACAAAGATCATGGCATACAGTTTCATCACTTTGCGGCGAACAGATGGGGAAACGACGGAAACAATGACAAACTTTATTTTCTTGGGCTCCAAAATTACTGTGGATTGTGACTGCAGCCATGAAATCCAAAGACACTTGTTCCTTGGAAGAAAAGCTATGAAAAAGCTAGACAGCATATTTAAAAGCAGAGACATCACTTTGCCAACAAAGATCCATATAGTCAAAGCTATGATTTTTCCAGTAGTCATGTATGGATATGAGAGTTGGACTATAAAGAAAGCTGAGCGCTGAAGAATTGATGCTTTTGAACTATGGTGTTGGAGAAGACTCTTGAGAGTCCCTTGGACTGTAAGGAGATCCAACCAGTCCATCCTAAAGGAAATTAGTCCTGAATATTCATTGGAAGGACTGATGCTAAAGCTGAAACTCCAATACTTTGCCCCCTTGATGCGAAGAACCAGCTCATTGGAAAAGACCCTGGTGCTGGGAAAGACTGAAGGCAAGAGGAGAAGGGGACGAGAGAGGATGAGATGGTTGGATGGCATCAACAACTCGATGGACATGAGTTTGAGCAAGCTCCAGGAGTTGGTGATGGACAGGGAGGCCTGGTGTGCTGCAGTCCATGGGGTTAAAAAGAATCAGACATGACTGAGTGACTGAACTGACTAACTGAAAACATGCAGTGATATGCCCTGGAGAAAAAGGGCTCTGTGATCGAAATAAATCTGGGCAAACTCCGTGTATTTTTTCATTATAGAAAATGTTAGGCATGTACCAGAACAGAGCAGAAGAAGGTCATTCTGGTGAACCTCAGGCTTCCATCATCCACCTCCCAAGAACTAGCTGTACCCACACCCCCAAAGCCCACTCCCACCAAAGATTACTTTGAGGGGATTCTTAGACATACTATTATTTCTTTTGTACATCAGTATATGTACATGCATCCTCTTTTTCCTTGCAATTTATTTGTGGAAGAAATCATATTTGCCTATAGTTTTCGGTCTGGATTTTGCTGATTGCATCCCTGTATGGTCACTGAATATGCTCCTGCAAAACCTATATTTTCTGTAGTTTGGTGGCTCAGAACAGAAATCTGCTTGGATACTGGCCATCTTTTGGCAAGAATGCTTTTGTGAGTGTGATGCATGTTTCCTCAGGAGGCAGATAATGTCAGGAAGATCCCCTAGAGAGGGAAACAGCAATCCACTCCAGTATTCTTGCTTGGAAAATCCCGTGGACAGAGGAGCCTACCTACAGTCCATGGGGCACAAAAAAGTTGGACACAACTTAGCAACTAAATAACAACAATTGTCTGTATTGCTTCTAGAAAAATCTTTCCCTGAAAATTGGCCAAATCCACCTCAGAGCCAGCCCATCTTGTGAGCAGAGCCTCTCCCATCTCGATGTAGGAAGGGAAGCGATTCTGGAGAAGAAAGGAAGTGACCCCCACCCCACCCCAGCCCCCAAGTCCCCAGCAAGCAGCCAGGGCCACAGGCTGGTCTGCTCTGCCCTGTGGGGACAAGAGGAAAAGAGTCAAACAGATGCGAGTCCTAACTACCAGTGAGACTTGCTGGACAGAAAGTGTCCGGAGTTACCATGCCTGGCAGACAAGGGCTCACAGGCCCATCTGCTCCCCGGGGACATGGATGCAGCAGAGCGGAGTGTTCCCGGAGACCGCGTCTGGAACCCCACATTCCTCGGGGCACTTAATGGTGTCAGTGGGCAACATCCTGCTGCAGCTTTTTCTGCAGCCCCCAGACTCACAGCTGCCTGGGGTTGGGGGATGGGTTCTACAAGGGCCAGCCCTCTCTCCAGAACCCACCACCCATGCAAGAACTCAAAGCTGTCCTGCTGCAGATTCCTGACCCACGAGTAGAAATGAAACTCAAAGGCAAAGTAAAATAGGGACTTCCCGGTGGTCCAGTGGTCAACACTCTGAGCTACCATGGCAGGGAACACGGGTTCAAACCCTGGTTGGGGAACTAAGATCCCCCATGCCGAGCACCACAGCCAAAAAATAAATAAATAAGTTAAAACACTTTTTCAAAAAACGGCACAGTAAAATAAACACTAAGGACAAATGGGGAGCCCCCGAATTGGCTGGCCCTCCAGGGATAAAATGACACCTGTAACTCTGCTCGCCAGGTCAAAGGGCAAACCAGAGTCCGGAAAGCCGCCTGAAGCCCCAGGAGAGATAACAAACAGACTCAGGCTCAAAGGTCAGGGGTTGCTAGAGCTGCTTATCTGTCAACCACACCACCAAATAAGCTGGGGGATTTGCCTTCCAGTGCAGCGGCGACATCTGCTCTCCGCTCACGCTGATGCAAACCCCTCTCCAGCCCCCGAGTCCCGCCTGTTCTCACAGCTGCCACTCCCACAGCACCCCCCCCCCGCCCCATCCCATCCTGCGTCCAGTCCCCGTAAACAGCAGCTCATAGGAGAGCCAACACTCCCTGCCACCGTCCCACCTGCAGCACCCTGTTCCTCCTCTTAACTGAAAGGATCTCAGTGTCTAACTCTACCTTAATCCAGTTACTTTGATGGTAATTGTTTCTCTCTCTCGCTGGGCTGTAACCTCTCATGAAAGCAGAGTGTTCACTGAGATTGTTGTTGTTGTGCAGTTGCTGAGTCATGTCCAACTCTTTGCAACCCATGGACTGCAGCACACCAGGCTTCCTGTCCTTCACTGTCTCCCGGAGTATGCCCAAACTCATGTCCATTGAGTTGGTGATGCTATCTAACCACTGAGATTATAGTAGGTGCTCAACAGAGATCTCATGAGTGAACATGGGGTTGGCTTAGCAAGAAGCCAGCATGTCAGACATAGTTTGTGTAGCCAGCCCTACGCCAGGTAGCTTGTCAAGCACTGGGCTGGGGTCTCTGCAGAAAGAGAACCAGAGGGGCCTCCAGCAGGCCCTGAGACCAGCTTCCGGCAGGCAGCTCAGCCTGAGAGACCATGCAAGGCAGAAAGTTACTGGAGTTGGATCACCGAATCGATGTCACAAGTCTGAGCAAGCTCCGGAGTTGGTGACGGACAGGGAGGCCTGCCGTGTCGCAGTCCATGGGGTTCCAAAGAGTCGGACACGACTGAGCGACTGAACCGAACTGAACTGCCTTTAGGATCACCCTACATTCAGACGAAGCTGTTAAAACAGCACGTAAAACCTTGACCAACTTGAATGGGTCTTGCCTCCTCAAACAGATTGGTTGACTAATCAAATCTGGAGTCACTGTGCAGAGACAGTGCTGTGCGTGGAGAGGCAGAAGCCACGCCCCCAGGATGACTCCGGACCAGGAAGCTTCAGACCACGGAAAGCAAAGAACAAAGTGCTGGCATCAGAGCCCTCACCATGTGAGAAGTCCTTTAATAAGCAAAACGTGACTTCCAGGTGTGCGAGTCACTGATATAGACTGGTTTCAGTTCAGTTCAGTTCAGTCGCTCAGTCATGTCCGACCCTTTGCAACCCCATGAACCACACCATGCCAGGCCTCCCTGTCCATCACCAACTCCCAGAGTTTACTCAAACTCATGTCCTTGAGTCGGTGATGCCATCCAGCCATCTCATCCTCTGTGGCCCCTTCTCCTCCTGCCATCAGTCTCTCCCAGCATCAGGGTCTTTTTCAATGAGTCAGCTCTTCGCATCAGGTAGCCAAAGTATTGGAGCTTCAGCTTCAACATCAGTCCTTCCAATGAACACTTAAATGGACTGATCTAAGATGAATTAATTAGCTTCTGAGTTTAAAATTCCCCGAGCCCCTTACATGTGGCCCCAACCCTGGGACTGCAGAGAGGGGGCCTTGTCTCCCGTCTCCTCGCCGGTCAACCTTGAATTAAAGCTCTGTCTTTTCTCAAAAGCTAGTGCCATAGTGTCGGCTTCTCTGTGTGGGGGGGCAAGGAGCCCTTGCCCCACAGGACGGCAGGGGAGGAGGAGACCAAGGCTAAGGGACAGGCCGTGTCCACCGAGGAGCAGGGGCAGCAGGCTCAGGGCCCTGCACGGCTCAGCTGCACACAGGCTTCTGTTGAAGCCGAGCAAGAAGCCTCTGGGGCCCAGTGTCACCTCACCTTACAGAGAGACGAGAAGCTTTCCTAAGACAAGGATTTGGGATTCAAAGTCAGAGCAGGCTCAAGGGGGAGGGATGGACTGGGAGTTTGGGCTTAGCAGATGCCAAGTGGTATATATAGGATGGATAAACAACAAGGTCCTACCATATAGCACAGGGAATTATATTCGCTATCCTGGGACAAACCATGATGCAAAAAGAGTATGAGGAAGAATATATATGTATGCACACACGTGTATAACTGAAGTACTCCGCTATAAAGAAGACGTGAATGCAGCCTTGTAGATCAGCTTCAAGAAAACAAAGTTGTTTTTAAAAGGAAAAAAAAATTTTTAAGCCAGAGCAGGCTGCCTTCACGTCCACACCACATTCACCAGGCACGAGCATCATCTCAACCACTTATGGAGCAGCAGGCCCTGGGTTCCATCCACATCTAGAACCGCTGGTGCAAGGAGCCTGCCGGGAGCCTCCAGCCTGAGCTCACCATCATAAAGACGGTCAGCTCAGTAGCAGCCCTCGCTCATTAACCACCTGTTCTTTGGCCAAATGTGGAGAAACTGTGGCGCAGTGGTGACCAGTGGCTGGGGTGGGGGAAACGGAGAGATACGGGTCAAAAGGTGTAAACTTCAGCTGTAAGATTCATGAATTTGGGGGGACCTCGAGTACAGCATAATGATTAGAGCTGATACTGTATCACTTGAAAACTGCCAAGAGAGAGATCTTAAATGTTCCCACCTGGTATCTCTATACAATTGAACATCACTCAGCCATTAAAAGGAACTAAACGGGGTCATTTGTAGAGATATGGATGGACCTAGCGCCTGTTATCAGAGAAGGCAATGGCAGCCCACTCCAGTGTTCTTGCCTGGAGAATCCCAGGGACAGGGGAGCCTGGTGGGCTGCCGCCTGTGGGATCTCACAGAGTCGGACACGACTGAGCGACTTAGCAGCAGCAGCACCTGTTATACAGAGTGAAGTAAGTCAAAAAGAGAAAAACATATATTAACACATATGTGAAGTCTAGAAAAATGGTACAGACGAAGCTATTTCCAAGGCAGGAATAGAGACCCCCCTGGAGAGAACAGACACATGGAAACAGTGAGGGGAAGGAGAGGATAGGATCAATGGGAAGAGCAGCCCCGACATATGGACACCACCACGTGTGAGCCAGACAGCTAGCAGGAACCTGCTGCCCAGCACAGGAGCTCAGCTCTGCGATGACCGAGAGGGGCAGGACGGGGGTGAGTGGGAGGGAGGCTCTTCAGGGAGGGCATATACGCGCGCACACAGCTGAAACCAACATCAGAAACCAGTATCACATCATGAAGCAATTATACTCCAATTAAATAAAGAAACATTTTTAAAAGACACGGTAATTACGTGAGGGGGTAGGGGTGTTGGCTCAGCTATGATGGTTATCATTCTGCAATATGCAAATGTATCCAGTCAGCACGTAACAAACCTTAAAGATAAGCAATGTTATATGTCGACTATGTCTCAATAAAGCTCAGAAAAAGCAACACTTTTAAGAGTGGACTCCCTAGCTTTCTGTGACACCCACAGTAATGCCCTGCTTCCTGCTGAGTACCTAAAGCACCTGCTGAGAAGCAGGTATTCCACTAGATCTGAGCTATAATTCTACATAAATAGAGCGTTCTAACACACTGACAGCAATGCATCCTCAAGTATTTAAAGACACCTCTTTTTCTTTTCTATTTATGTGCACAAATTAATAAAACTCAAATCAAGAAAATCTTTAGTCCAAAGCATGTGTGAATTAACCAAACTCGGTGGAGTATAAATAAACATACAGGTAACACACCTCTTTATCTACAAATATTATTTTGCTATAAACATAAACACATAACTGTCAACATGAAAAAATCTGTTTACCCATAATCCCATTCCCTTTATACAAGGGACAAGATGTTGCCTACTTTCTTCTAGTTTGTTTCTCAGAATCTTACAAACAAACCAACCATCATTTTAACATGAAAAAAAATACAAATAAGCTGTATCAAGAGTAGTTTTCCACATTGCTATATATGTTACAGATGCATTTGACATGTGTGTGTTTAATGACCACATAACATCCCTACAACAATTCCAGTTTGCTGAACTATTTCTCTGTTACCGGGTGATTACTTGGCTTTCTTTTTTTTTTTTTTTTGCTGTAATAAATAAGACTGCAGTAAGCATTTTCCTGTATGGTTTCTTGTGTGATTACATGTCATAAGCATTTGATAATCAGAGGTTGGAGCCCTCTGTTCAGGGAGAGAATCAAAAATGCGACTGCTGACTCGGCCTCTGGAATTTCACGAAGATGGGGTGATGGACAGGGAAGCCTGGAATGCTGCAGGCCGTGGGGTCGCAAAGAGTCTAACACGACTGAGCGACTGAACTGAACTGGGGTGACTGAAGTCTCTCTAAACGCAGAGACATTCTCATGCTTGAGGCCAATAGGGACACCCTCTCGAACCTTTCAGTTTGGGGCTTTTCTTTCTTACAAGCTCACATCCGTCCACCGAGGGAGAAAGGAGAGGATGGGAAATCCAAACCAGGCTTCCTGGGGAGGAGTCGCCCCAGGGAGGGTCGGTCTGCAGTCTGCGCAGGACCTCCTCCCTGGCCAGCCCCGCCCAGCGTGCAAGGATTACAGCGCAGCTGTCTACCCTGAGGTCAGTCCATGTCCCGATCCGTCAACGGAAATGGATTCAAGACTTGAACTGGATTTTCCCGGAGGCCACTCTTTAAACCAGCTGCCCTGCTGGCCCAGCGGTAAAGAACCCGCCTGCCAAGCAGGAGACACGGGTTCCATCCCTGGGTTGGCAAGATTCCCTGGAGAAGGAAAGAGCAACCCACTCCAGTATTCTTGCCTGGAGAATCCCATGGACAGGGGAGCCTGGCGGGCTACAGTCCATAGGGGTCGCAAAAGAATTAGACAGGACTCTGGCTAAACAACAACAAAGAGATTAAAGGAGATTCTTTCAACTGGAATCTCCTGCCGGAACCCTGACCTAGCAAGCCACTGGGGACGAGCGAGGACACCTCTGGCGCTCAGGAGTACACACTCCTGGCCCCTCAGTTTCCACTTCTGATTCCTTACACGGGGGCTCAGGCACAGACACACAGACACAGAGACGCAAATCCACATGACACATCCACACAAATGCACTCAGACACTAATACACAACGCAGACACACACGTGCACACAGACACACAAAGGTACAAACACACACAGACTCACACATACACACACACTACAAACCGCTCAGCACCTTAAACCCGGACTCACGTGCTCCCCAGGCCTGGTCACTTCCAGCAAGCCTGACAGCCGGTCATCACTGGGTCCCCCAGGGCCCCGACCTGGGTCCCCGTTTCCCCCCACTTCTGGTCACGGGGAACGCCTGCTCCCTCCACGGGCAGGCTGGGCGTGGCCGTGTGCCGAGGGCCGGGCAGAGGCTCGGCTCCAACAGAAAACAGGTGAGAGGCAGCCTCCCCAAGGTCAGGCCTCCTCCCTTCCAGAGAAGCTCCGGGGCAAGGTGCGCCTTGGTCACGTGGTCACCTGGGGCAGGGGGCCTGGCCCTTAGCGCGGGCAATGCGGAGCCTCTGCGCACCTGCGGGAGCACCTACCGGAAGTCCCGCTCCTCCCCGGCCCCCGGCTCCCGCCTAGTTTCTCAGCTTTGTTGTGTCTCATTTCGGCGCTGCAGATTTATTTCCCTCCACGCCTTCCTCAAGCTGTGGGGCTCTTTGTTGTGCTTGAAACTAGTAGCCCAGAAGAGCAGGAAGTATTTGGGTCGGGAGAATTCACCGCTGCCACCAACAGCCGGGAGCCAGCGCCGGGGGTGGGGCTCTGTGTCTTTCCAGGCCTTCGGGGAGCAAGTTCCCTGGATGGGACTGAAGTCTTGGAGAATCCCTGCTTCCGTTTCCCAGCAGAGGAGGCCTCACGAATGATCAACATAAAACTGCATTTAGAATTCTGTGACCGGTGGCCCCAGAGCCCCCCAGTGACTGCCCAGGAGCAGAGGGAACAGCCCCAAATCCATGGTGCTCCCACCGCAGCCTGGAGTGGGGCCAACCAGCACCTCTGGGTGGACGGGGGCTCAGGGCCTGTGTGTCTGTCTGTCGCTGTGTAACAAGCAACTCTCAACTCGGAGGCTTACGGAACACGTTTATAGCCTCACAGATTCCGAGGGTCAGGAGCCTGGGCGCAGCCTCCGGGGTCCTCCGCCCAGCGTCTCACAGGCTGCGGTTAAGATGCTGGCCAGGTTCCGTCCTTTCTGAAACTCACGGTCCCCCCATGCTCGTGTAGTCTTGGTGGAATCCAGTCTTTCCCGGTGCAGAACTGGGGTCCCCTTTTGCTACCAGCTCCCTATCAGGGCCAGTCTCACTCTCAGAAGCCCCCGCAGAAGGCTCCTGGCCAGAACCCCAGGCCCTCTCACACATGGCTGCTTTCTCAAGGCCATCGGGACCTCTCTCTGACTTCCAGACGCCGACCCATCTCGTCTGATTAGGCCAGGCCCACCAGGCACACTCTCCCTTTCCCTAACTCGGAGTCAGCTGATGAAGGACCCTGGTTCCATCAGTGAGAATGCCTCCACCTTTGCCATGTGGTACAACCTGATCTCAAGGGTGGCATCGTTGCGTCCAGGCCCTGGGCACCCTCAAGGGAGGGGATTATCCGGAATGTGGACACCTGGGATGGGAATCTCAGGAATCACCTAGAGTCCTGGTTGTCTCAGGACTTGAGCCAAAGCACATGGCGGTGGGGCACCCCCACCCCCCAGGTGACGCTGAGTGAAAGCGAGCCACTGGCGGGTGTCGAAGAACCAGCCCCAAACAACCGACCTGTTCTCACCTCGAAAGGCCACGAGAGGCCAAGACTCACATGCTCAGGAGGGCCTGGGGGCTCATCGCTTCTGTGGTCTTGGGGTGCACGGCTGTCATTTCGGTGGGTCTTTTCCCTGAAACCTGTGGGTTCCTCGCACATAGACCTCGACAAGTCACTCCCCCTCTCGATGGCCGAGTCCTCATCTCTAAGGTGAGGGGTTGGATCAGATGGCTCCAGATCTGCCTTCACCTCTGGCCTCTGTGACTTGATCTCAGCCCCCAGCAGCCACACTTAAACCAGGGGAGGCCTTCCAGTGAGGGTGTGGGGAGTCAGGCCTGGGCACAAGTAAAGTCCCTGGTGGGCGGATGGAGAATTAGAACACAGACCTTCTGACCGCTAACCTCTCTGAGACCTGCAGGCCAGTCATCACTGCTTGTGGTGGAAATTAGTCAAAACTTGTATGTAAGCAATTGCACGCATGCGTGCTCAGTTGCTTGTCATGTCCGACTCTATGCAACCCCATGGACTATAGCCCTCCAGGCTCCTCTGTCCATGGGATTCTCCAGGCAAGAATTCTGGAGTGGGTTGCCATGCCCGTCTCCAGGGGATCTTCCTGACCCAGGGATCGAACTCTCATCTCCTGCATTGCAGGTGGATTCTTATCCCACCTGGGAAGCCCAACAAATTTACTTATGTGACCATAATTAATGTTATTTTTATATGGCCATACAAACTTTTAACTTTCTGTCTTTGCATTTATCAACTTTCCTGTATGGACATTAACAGGGAAATTTTTCCGCCACGCCGATTAATCAGGCCACCGATACAGGCATGCATGGGCACATTCCCCTTTCAAAAGAAATGCAAAATTACAGGATTTTGGAGTTGAAGGGGCCCCTGGGGACCATCTGGCCTAAGCACCCACTGGCTGAAGAACACACCATTAGCACTGCCCACTGATTTTCCAGTCTCTGCTCAAATATCCATGTGGATTCTAGATTGTAGGATTCAACATCCTGAGATGGTTCAAACATCAGCTTTTTGTAACTTTCCACCTTCGTGTCCTCCTGGGGTCACTTGGCAAATGCCTGACCCACTTCTGAATAAACATTTCTGAGATTTTTGAAGAAGTTTTCAGGGCTTGTAGCAAATGCTGCCAACTGCCTGCCCCAGCCCCTGCTCCCTGTGAAAGGACCCCGTGGCCCAGATTATCCACACTACCCTCTGGTAGACATGCCTAGTGATCTGCTCTAGATATCTGCAGGGGAGAGGAGCCTCCCATTCTTCCATGGAGCCTCCTGGCAGGGCTCTAGGTAAGAATCAACCTCATAGTGTGATAGAGATCTGAGACACAGATCTTCCAGACTGTTCTTACCTCCCAAGGACCTTGAGATAAGCAGGCATGACCTCCAGCCTCACCTTGAAACCTTCACCCTCACTTATCTCAATGGAAAATTCCAACAGGGGTTTCTGAGCACCAAGTTAAATTCCTCAGCTCAACAATCAGTTCGGTGCGTGGCCGCCTGCCAGGCTGGGCAGAGCAGAGGGGAAAGGCGCAGATGAAGCAAAGCGCTGTCATGGGGCACCCGGGGCTGCAGGATGGGAGGAGGGCGGCATCCAGAGAGAGGCCACCCTGGCTCAGACCAGGTCCAAGAGGGGCAGAGGGCGCAGGCAGAGGAGAGCCCCTCGCTTGACCACAGTGAAGCGGGAAGGGTATCTGCAGGAGGAAATACGGACACATGGATGGACAGATGGATGAGAAACTTGCAGCCAAGAGGAGGAAGGGCTTTCTGAGCTCCAGGAGTACTGTGCGCACATCGTGAGGGCCTGGAACTGTGGGCTAGGGAGTGCCAGTGAGTGTAGGGCCTTCAGTGGGTGGCAGGGTGAGAGGGGAGAAGCCTTGTCCAATTCCACAAAGACTAGAAGACGTAACAAACCAGCACAGCTTCCTTTTACTGAGCACCTACTATTCACCAGGCCCTCTGCTAAGCCCTTAACTCGAAATCTTTGATTTCATCCCTGTCCTCAGCAACCCCAGCTTGTGGGTCACTCCCCAAGGGCCTTCTGTTGGCCTCCTTCCAGCCTGCCATCACAGAGGAAGAGTCCATGGGGCCAAGGGACGCAACTACTTAAAACCTGTGCCACCCCCGACTTCTAGAACCTGAGAATTCCCCAGTAGCCCCAAGCCTACCTCCCCGCAGGCCTCTGAGCTGGCCTGTACCCCCGCCCCCCACCAAAGCAAACCATGCCACCAGTGTGTGCAGCCAGGCCAGGAGGCAGTGTGGTTGGAGACGCAGGAAAGTGAAAGTGAAAGTTCTCAGGCGTGTCCAGCTCTTTTCGGCCCCATGGACTATACGGTCCACGGAATTCTCCAGGCCAGAACACCGGAGTGGGTAGCTTTTCCCTTCTCCAAGGGATCTTCCCAATCCAGGGATCAAACCCAGGTCTCCTGCATTGTGGGCAGATTTTTCTTTTTTTTTTTTTTAATGTGGGCAGATTCTTTACCAGCTGAGTCACCAGGGAAGGCGGAGACACAAAAAGGCTTGATAAATGAAGAACTGTCTTCATCCACGGGGCATCTCTCCAGGCCAGCCTCATGGGCTGGCCTGGGAGGTGGATAGCGAGGTATGCGACTGGACAGGAAGGAAATGGGTAAGGACCCCCCACCAGGGCAAATGAGCCAATATATCTCTTCCATACTTCAATTTTCAGCCTGCCTTTATGCTTAATGTGTGTCTCTTGTAAACAGTATGCAGAGTTGAGTGCTAACTTTTTCATCCTGTCTGCCTTCCAATTTACTCTCTGGCCTGTTTACCATTAATACAATTATTGATACAGTTAGAATCTGCCCGCAGTGCAGGAAACCAGGGTTTGATCCCAGGGTGAGGAAGATTCCCTGGAGAAGAGAAAGGCTACCCATTCCAGTATTCTGGCCTGGAGAATTCCATGGACTACATAGTCCTTGGGGTCACAAAGAGTCAGACACATCCAAGCAACTTTCACTTTCTCTTTTCTACCATCTTGTTTGTTTTCTATTTGTTCTCTCTGTTCCTCTGTCCTTCTTTTGATTTAATGAAGTACTTTTAAAGTCTCTCTTCTTTACTGCTTTTTTAAGTACCTTATTGTATGTTTCAGTTCTATGATTTCCATTTGGTTCTGTTTTAGAATCTCTAAATCTCTCCTGAAATTTGCCACTTCTTTTGCCATGATATGCACCTTTTCCTATAGATTGTCTATTTTATTTATCATAGTATTTTAAGGTCCTTATTTACCAGTTCTGGTTTGTGGGTCTGTTGACTGACTTTTCTGTGTTTTTCTTCACCACAGGTCACATTTTCCTGATTCTCCGTACATCTGGGAATCACTGTGTATCAGACATTGTGAATGGTGTGTTGCTGAGACTCTGGTTTCTTTCCCTGTGAAAAGTGCTGAGTTGATTCTAGAAGGCAGTTAAATTACTGGTGGGTCCTCTTTAAATTTCGGAAAGTGTGCTTACACTTTGTTAGGGTGGAAACTGTTTTTGTTTGCCTTCAGTCCTAAGGTGAACCTTAGTCCTGGGACACAGTCTTTGCTCCTAAGCTCAAGACCTTCTGGGGCTTCAGTGGAAAGTCTGAGGGGTCCACCAGGCCCCTCTACACAGCAGAAATTAGACCCCAAACTCACTGTTCCCTGCAGTGAGTGGGCAGCAGTGAAAATCCCTGCTCAGCTCTTTAAACCTTCAGGCATTGCCTTCCTCTGGGCTTCTGGCAACCTCACCTGTCAATGAGCTCTTGAAGGGACCGCTATGGATTTGAGGATCATTAATGTACAATGTTAGGACTTCACTGGTGGCTCAGAGGTTAAAGTGTCTGCCTGGAATGCAGGAGACCAGGGTTCGATCCCTGGGTCGGGAAGATTCCCCTGGAGAAGGAAATGGCAATCCACTCCAGTACTCTTGCCTGGAGAATCCCATGGAGGGAGGAGCCTGGTAGGCTACAGTCCATGGGGTCCCAAAGCGTCGGACACGACTGAGCGACTTCACTTTCACTTTCAATGTACAATGTTTGGGGGCTCCCTTGTTTTTCAAGATTTCACCTCTCCATTCAACAACAGCAAGCACACCGTTCCTCAAGCTCACGTGGAGCATTCACTGAGACAGACCACTTTCTTGGCCATAAGACACACCTTAACAGACGTAAAATGATAGAAATTATACAATGTCTGCTCTCTGACCACAGTGGAATTACATTAGAAATCAATAACAGAAAGATAACTGGAAAATCTCTGAATTTATGAAGATTGAACAACACACTTGTAAATAACATGAGTCAAAGACGAACCCTCAAGAGAAATTTGAAAATATTTTAACTGAAAATGAAAACACAACTTATCAAAATTGTGGGATGTGGTAAAAGCAGTGCTCAGAGGAAAATTTGTAGTATTGAATATATATATTAGAAAAGAAGATCTGAAATCAATAACCTTAAGTTTCCGCCTTAGGAAACTAGAAAAAGAAGAACAAATTAAATCCGAAGATAGCAGAAAAATTGGCAAGAATTCGAGTAGAAGTCAACGCAATTGAAAATAAGAATTCAATAGAAAAGTCAAAGAAACCAAAAGCTGGTTCTTTGAAAAGATTAATAAAATTAATAAACCTCTAGCTTGGCTAAGAAAAATGGAAAGAAGAAACAAATTACTAATATTGGAAATGAAAATAGAACATAGTTCAGGTCCCATGGGCATTAAACAATAATAAAATGCTGCTATGAACAACTCTTTGCCCACGTATTTGGTAACCTAGATGAAAAGCACCAATTCCTCGAAAGACACGATTTGCCAAAACTCACACAAAAAGAAACAGACAATCTGAATAAACCTATATTTATTATTTTAAAAATTGCATCCATAATTAATAATCTTCCAAAACAGTAAGCTCCAGGCCCAAATGGGTTCACTTGTAAATTCTACCAAACATTTAAGAAATAAATTACACCAGTTTTCTACAATCTCTTTCAGAGGATAGAATCAGAGGAAATATTTCCTAATGCATCCTATGGGGCCAGCATTATCCTAATACGAAAACCAAAGACAGTATAAGAAAACTACATGTACACCCATGGCTGATTCATGTCAATGTGTGGCAAAAACCCCTACAATATTGTACGTAATAAGCCTCCAATTAAAATAAATAAATTAATTTTTTTAAAAAAAGAAAACTACAGACCAATAACTCTTTTGAACATGGATGCAAAAATCCTCAACAAAATATCCTCAAATCAAATCCAGCAAAGTATAGAAAGAATTGTACACCATGACCAAGTGGGATTTGTCCCCAGGTATGCAAGGCTGGTTCAATATTCAAGGATTAGTTAACGCAATCCACCACATCAGAAGCTAAAAGAGGATAATCATGATTATCAGTAGATGAAGAAAAAGCATTTGCAAAATCCAATACCCCTTCATAACAGAAACCCTCAGTAACTACGGTTTTACCCTCCTTCTCCAGCCACCCTGGCCACCGAACTCCACCCTCCGACTTCTCAGACCTGTAAGTTCTAGCTGCTCCGCCCTGAGCAGACCGAGAAGAGCCCTCTGAGGATTCACACTCATGGGCATTTCACCCAAAGCAGCTCCCCTTCTTTCAAGGGCCAAGTCCCCTCCACTCTTTGCTCCTCAAGTCACTCTCCAATGCCCTGAAGCAGTGGTTACATTTTGTGCTGTTACTCACTCTGTCATGCCCAGCTCTCAGCGACCCCATGGACTGTAGCCCACCAGGCTCCTCTGTCCATGGGACCTCGCAGGCAAGACGACTGCAGTGGGTTGCCATTTCCTTCTCCAGGGGATCTTCCCACCCACAGGTCGAACCCAGATCTCCTGCATTGCAGGCAGATTCTTTACCATCTGAGTCACCAGGGAAACCCATTTTACATTTTATCTTTGTTCTTTGTGGGAAGATTAGTCCAGTACAAGCTCCTGCACCTTTACTAGAACTCAGACACCGCTGGAATCACTTCTTACATTACCTTCAGTTGTTGAATTGTGTTTAAGGGTAAAGCCAAGCTGTGGCTGGGCCATGGGGTGCTGGAGTTTACACAGGTTCAACATCAATTTATCAGTTGGGAGCTTAGCTCCATATACAGGCTCCTTCACTTAAGGAGAGTCAAGACACTTCTAGAAACTGCTACTAAGAATGTTTATTTTTCTGGAAGACAAACTGGGAATGCTTCTCAATGGGCTTGATGATAATACGGCCTTTGACTCAGCTGCAGCTCCACATGCAGAAAGCACCTATAATCCAGAGGGCAGAACTGAGGAAATGATTCAGTTCTTGAGCTCATCAGCTACTTTTAGCTACACTTCATGCTGACAGTGAAATTACTCAGCCTCCTGCCCAGCCGGCCGTGGGCCACACGAGGCAGCCTTGGGGAAATGTGAAACTGGGACGGTGGCAGGAGGGGGGACTTCAGCTCGATTTAGATAAACTTCTGAGGCTGAGATGTGGGATACTTAAATCTAAGAGTTGTCTGAGCCACAGACCGTTGGATTCTCTCCTTTCCCAGTGGTTCCTCAGCTTCCACTGAGGTTCCCTGGCTTCCCTCCCTAAGGAAGAGGCACTGGAGTAGACCTCCCCCAGCAACCACACACCCAGACCCTCCCAAGCCCCGAGGCTCATTGGAGGGGTCACTGTCCACACCTGAGAAGCTTTGGGTGGCATGACCACCACAGAGGCTGCAGACTGCTGTATCCACATCCTCAGCCAGGTCAAGGGAGTAGGGGGCAAGGGGGACCCAGCCAGGGATGCTCTCGGTGATGTTCAGAGGGAGCCAGGCAGGACTATGGGAAGATCCAGACGTATGGAAAACCCATCTCCTTAAAAAGTGGAGAAACAACGCTTTCTCCCACAACACTGTGTGGGCACGTTGGTTCCCCTGCGGCTAAGAGAAGGAAGCTGCTTGAAGCCTCTGCCCTGCTTTGCAGGGTTTGCTGTGGCCTTCGCCACTCTTCACCTCATAAAAGCACCGCCTCCATCTCTTCACAAGGTGTTCTCCCCTGAGTGTGTGTCTGTGTCCATCCTTCTCCTTTGATAAGCGCACCAGTCATATAGGACCAGGGCCCACCCTAATGACCTCACTGCAATTTGATGACCTCTGTAAAGACCCTCTCTCCAATTTGGAAGGACTGATGCTGAAGCTGAAACTCCAGTACTTTGGCCACCTGATGCAAAGAACAGAATCATTGAAAAGACTCCGATGCTGGGAAAGACTGAAAGCGGGAAGAGAAAGGGACGACAGAGGATGAGATGGTTGGATGGCATCACCGACTCAATGGACATGGGTTTGAACAAGCTCTGGGATTTGGTGATGGACAGGGAAGCCTGGCGTGCTGCAGTCCGTGGGGTCACAAAATGTCAGACATCACTGAGTGACTGAACTGAACTGAACTCCAAATACGGTCACATTTAGGGGGCTGGAGCTTAGGACTTCAACATTCAAGTTCTGGGGGGACACAATTCAACTCATGATACCGCGGATGTCATAAATACTCATGAGAAGGTCAGCCCACGTGCTTCTGTGTAGATCTGTCTCTGTGAGGAGCAGATCGGGCATTTGTCTCAGGCTTGGTGATTTGGGGGTTCTTGAACCAAGAGGAGGCCTTTGGACTCCATGTGACTGAAGAGTGTCCCCCAGATTCACATCCAAGAAACACCATGGGCTTCCAGTAACCCCCGGAAGCCAGGACAGAGGCATGGATGCCCTCAGAGCTTCCAGAAGGGACCAACACCACCCACAGCTTGACTTCCAAGCCTCCAGGACCATGAGACTACACACGCCTGTTGGTTTAAGCCCTCCAGGCTGTGGTGACTTACCACATCTCTCCCAGGACACTAGTACAGAACTTAGACCCACCCGTGCCCTTCGGGAGGTTAGTGGACCGACCCGGAGCACCAGCCCGAGTCCAGGGCCCTCCTGAGCATGGCCCTGCATGTCTGCACGGGGAGCATGCTGGAGCCCCGCCTGGGCCTCAGGGAGGTTAGTAGACCGACACGGAGCACCAGCCTGAGTCTAGGGCCCCCTGGGCATGGCCCTGCATGTCTGCACAGGGAGCACGCTGGAGCCCCGCCTGGGCCCCAGGCGGCAGGAGCTGTGCACAGGGTTTCCCCAGCAGAGGTAATGCTGGGAACATGAGTGCACACGTGCGTGTCGCCTGTTAGTTCCAAGGGACAGTTACCTTCTCCGGTTAAGCATTTGGCCACGACAGCGGGAACGAAGGAGGCAGACGGAGAGACGGAACAGGACCGTGGGGCTGTGGCAGCAGTGGCCCTCTAGAGGGGTGGCAGTTTATAATTTGGTCCCTACGACTGCAGTCTTGAATCGCTTCAATCTAGCTCCTGTGAGATCTGCTGTGTGGTCAGAATTCCCTGCGGCTGGCGTCCTTGTCACTCTTGACAACTGAAGGATTGGCAACACAGTGTCCCTGCCCTGCTGGACTGGGCCTGGGCGGGGGTGGGGGGGGCGGAAGTGGGTGGTGGTGAGAAGGGTGTGGAGGTGGAGAAGGGGCAGGGGAGGGGTTGGGGGTGGGGGGTGGACGTGGGGGGTGATGAGAAGGGGGTGGAGGTGGGGAGGGGCGGGGGAGGGGTGGGGCAGTGGAGATGGGGCGGTGCAGCCAGGGAACGAGGGGCTGAGCTGGTGCTGTCACCCGTGGGTGCAGAGCCCGGAGACCAGGCAGGAGGCCTCACCTGGAGACCACCTTCCCACCCCCCAGTGGGGGCAGGGCTCCTCGCTGCCACCCAGCCCCCTCCACCCACTCTGCAGACTGGATGCCATCTGGGGGAACCCTCAGAGCAACAGGGCTCTTGCCTGAAGCTGGAACCCCCCATCACATGCTACCCCTAGGGGCCAGTCTGGGGCCCACCGGGCCCCTACCCTGCCCTCCCCACTGCAGAGAGAAGAGTACAGCTCGCCAAGTGCAGATAGAGGCTGAGCCACGGCCGTGGTGTCAGACGGACTGGGTTTTGGAGATTGCTCTGAGCTTTGCTGGCTATGTGACCTTCGCAGGTCACATGACCTCTCTGAACCTCACTTCATCTGTAAACGATGAATAAAATTGGGCCTTAGCCACGTGAAGTTGTGAGGACAAAAATGTCAGGTGTGGACAAGACCCAGAATGGAGCCTGAAATGGCAGGCACTCACAAGGAGACTTTGAAAACATTCTTTTGGTTGCAAGTCACCAAACCAACTCAAGCTTATTGGAGTAAAAGGGATTTTGTTAGACATCTACTCCTGTCTGACAAAACAGAGGGCAGCCAGACCGGGGAGGGAAGAGCTGTCAGCCTCAGGGGTCCTCTGTGTGTCCCCATCTCTTGTCTGCTGCTCCGCCTCTCAGCACTCACAGCAGCCCATGGTTCTGGTGCTGACAAGGGAGCAGCCCCGCCTGACCATCAGTCCTGCCCCGGCCCCCACCCTGACTTCCCACATGGTCACCCACGGCCCATCAGCTGCTGAGGAAGCTGGAGGAGGTGGGGGGAGGTGGGGGGACCATGACAAACGGTGGAAAGAGGAAGCTCTGAGCAGAAGGGAGCCTCCTGAGCCATGTGGGTTCTCTGCAGAGCGATGCCTGCTACTTTAATAATTATCATTAAACTGCCTACAAACTCCAGAACTCAAAACCAGTCTGTCTTGTATTGTTTCAGTTCCTCAGGGTAGATATACCTAAAATGCATCCTGATTCCAGGTTGTTGAGAAAGCCACTTTGATGGACTGAATGCTTCTTGCTGTTGTTGTCATTCAGTCCTCTCAGACTCGTTGCAGCCCCGTGGACTGCAGCACAACAGGCTTCCCTGTCCATCACCATCTCCCAGAGTTTGCCCAAGTTCATGTCCATTGAGTCGGTGATGCCACCAACCATCTCATCCTCTGTTGGCCCCTGCTCCTCCTGCCTTGAATCTTTCCCAGCATCAGGGTCTTTTCAAATGAGTCGGTTCTTTGCATCAGGTGGCCAAAGTATTGGAGCTTCAGCTTCAGCATCAGTCCTTCCAATGAATATTCAGGACTGATTTCCTTGAGGATTGACTGGTTTGATCTCCTTGCAGTCCAAGGGACTCTCAAGAATCTTCTCCAACACCACAGTTCAAAAGCATCAATTCTTCAGTGTTCAGTCTTCTCAATGGTCCAACTCCCACATCCCTACATGACTGCTGGAAAAACTATAGCTTTGACTATATGCAACTTTGTTGGCAAGGTGATGTCTCTGCTTTTTAATATGCTGTCTACGTTTCTCATAGCTTTCCTTCCAAGGAGCAAGTGTCTGTTAGTTTCATGGCTGCCGTCACCATTCACAGTGATTTTGGAGCCCATGAAAATAAAGTTCCTCACTGCTTCCACCTTTTCCCCTTCTACTTGCCATGAAGTGATGGGACTGGATGCCATAATCTTAAGTTTTTAAAATATTTGTACCCCCCCAAAATTCACATGTTGAAACCTAACCCTCAGTGTGATAGCTTTAGGACTGGGGTCTTTGGGAAGGGAATAGATGATGAGGGCAGAGCCCTTACGATTAGGATTCGGGTTCTTATAAAAGGGACTGCAGAGAGATCTCCCATTGCCTCCACCCTGAGAGCGCACAGTGAACCAGGAAGCAGACCCCACCAGACACTGAAACTGCCCATGATCTTGGCCTTCCCAGCCACCAGGACAGTGAGGAGTAAATCGCTATTGTTCATAAGTCACCCAATCTGTGGTGTTCTGAAACAGCCCGAGTGGACAGGGCAGCCATGCAAAGCTCCAGTAAAGCACCCCACTCAGTGGATGAACCTCCCTGTTGCAATCTCACAGCGGGAAGGGCCCTTGGCCTCGGTCTTATCAGACACACTGTTCTCTGTTATCTCCAAAGTGGGCTCTGTGGATTCTCGATGTGTGATGTGTTTCCAGGACAAGGTCTGAGGTCAGATGGGTCTGACCTTCTCGGAGAGTCAACGCACATTTGTACACAGAAGCCCCCACATTGCAACCTGTTCAGCTTTATTGAAATCAGCTCTTTCCCCATTTGCTGAAGCCCAGACGCATTTTCACGGACTACCTGTTAGCATGTTCTGGAATTGGTGGGCCAGGAAATGGACGTGGGGGAAACCCGCCCAGCTTGAGGCTAGCCCCTCTCAGGGGTCTCTCTGGCAGGAGGTTAGTCTGAGGCTCTCTGCATCTGCCACGGGCGTCCCGGGCCTCCCTCGGGACCTGATGCTGAGAAGCCCCTTCCTCCACTTGCCCTGTGACCTGCACCCACGCCTGCCCCCCAGCCCTCAGCACCACCACGGTCCACTCTGGGCTCCCCCACAGAGCCCAGGCCTCCCGGTTGTCCTTCTGGACACTGTGTCTGTGTTCAATCCACATTTCCTCCCAGAGCCAGACCACACTCCCAAGAGCAGTCTGACCAGCACAAGATGGAACAGACACATCCTTTCTCTTACACAATAGATCTCAAAACTTACCCTCCACTCGGCGCCTATCAGAACCCGTCCCATGTCCCCAGAACTGTGCCAAGACCTACAAAGGCCCCTAGAAATGCCCTCAGGGAGCTTACTGCGGAATGAGGAATGCCAAAGAAAACTTCACAAATTCAGTACCAATATAAACATTAAATGATTCATGTCAGCTGCACAATAAGAGTATACGGGTCAGCCCCCGAGAGTATGAAAGACACTCAGAGTCATTACAAACACGCAGCGCCCACCCTCGCCCACCCAGAAACGTGTACCGACGCACTGAAGAGCCGCCAGCCTGGAGGGTCACGCCGGTGAAGACAGGTGTCTGACCGGACCCCGTCTCCCTTCTCCAGGTGTGCTGTAGGGGACCCTCCTCCCTAAGTCCTGCGGCCTGAAGACACAGCGGTCCTCCCCAAGCACAGCAGAGTGCAAGTCGCCTTCCCAGGACCTGAACGGGGGAGCAAGTCTGCGGGGAGATTCTTTGCAGCAAGAATGGAACCTGGGAAGCCGCAATAAGCACAGGAAATGCTGCAATCGAACGTGAGAGAGGGCATCTCGAGGACCCCAAAAAAGGCTTCACCCCGGACGCCTCCAAAGGGTGGAGGAGGCCCACTCGCCTTGTCCCCGGAGGACACTCAGGGGACACTCACTGAACTGGTGAGTGAGCGAGTGACCAGCGAGTGAACGAAAACAAGTCAGGCTTTTCATCTGAAGCGAGGCTTCTCACAGAATGAAAGGGCCACGTGAACAAAGGAATCGGTGAGTGAATAAACGCCCCATTTCCTTTAGGAACGGAATCATTCAAACGTTGAATATGTTGCAGTAATCTGAATGGATGGTTTTCCCTACACTTATCAACCATCAGACAAAAGCAAGGTCTTGCTCAAGACTGGGAAGCGGAGAGTTAGGAAGGTACTTTACTCGAACACACACACAAACGTATACACACTTATACTCACACGAGCAGACCTGTGCATGGTGGCCCTGTCAGTCTCGTCTTTGCTCCCTCTCAGCCGCGCACAGACATGTCTGTGTCCCCTTATCTGGGCTTGTTCTGGAGGCTGTCCATCCATCCTTCCGGGACTGGCCCCGGCCCAACCTCAGCCCTGTCCCTGCCTCCCACATCCTCCTCTTCCTCAAGCCCAGAGGCCCTCCTCCTGGGAGCGGGCAGCTCATCTCTGTTGCGTCAGGACAGACAGCGGCTTTGGTCAACAGCTAAGGTCTGGGGCTGAGCAAAGGTCCTGAGTCCCCTTCTCAGCGTAACAGGATGAGGGTTTCCCCGGAGAGAGACAGATGGTTGCAGGAGAGAAAGCACAGTTTTCTCTCTACCCTTCCCAGTTCTTGGCTAAAATCTCTGAAATAAAAGACACAGAGTAACAAGAAAAAAGCCAACTGAAGTTTAGTAACATATCTGTGCTATGCTTAGTCGCTCAGTCGTGTCCGACTCTTTCTGACCCCATGGACTGTAGCCCGCCAGGCTCCTCTGTCCATGCGGTTCTCCAGGCAAGCACACTGCAGTGGGTCCGTGCCCTCCTGCAGGGGATCTTCCCGGCCCAGGGATCAAATCCGCATCTCTTACGTCTCCTGCATTGACAGGCGGGTTCCTTACCACTAGCGCCACCTGGGAAGTCCCAAATCCCATCTTAACTAATGACAAAACTGAAAGGTGGGGATTCGATCATGGGATGTTAGCAGATAAGCAGGGGTGAGGTTTACTTGCAGATCTAAATGGTGCCTTAGCCACTGATAAGGGTTTCTTGTGATTTACAGCCGTCTTCTACTCCTGGTGCAGAGGGAGACCCCCTTATACATGGAGACACCCTGAAGATGTGCAGATTTCTCTTACCAAAGGGCCACTTTGGGACTTCCCTGGTGGTCCAGTGGCTAAGACTCTGCGCTCCCAATGCAGGGGCCTCAGGTTCAATCCCTGGTCAGGGAGCTAGATGCCACATGACACAGTTAGGGGTTTACACGCCGCAACTAACGATCCCACACGCTGCGACGAAGGTCTGGTGCAGCCAAATAAATAAAAATAAATATTTTAAATTAGGCAGTCCGAGTATTTTAAGAAAGGAGGAGGGCAGCGTCTACTCTATTTGCTGGGCGTTTCCTGTGTTTGGGTGCATGTGTGTGCAGTCTGACTCTGTGCGACCCCGTGGACTGTAGCCCGCCAGGCTCCTCTGTCCGTGGGAGTCTCCAGGCAAGAGCACTGGAGTGGGCTGCCATTTCCTCCTCCAGGGGCTCCTCTGAACCCAGGGATCGAACCTGCGTCTCTTGCATCTCCTGCATTGGCAGGCAGGTTTTTTTTTACCACTGAGCCACCTGGGAAGCCTGTGTCCGCCGTTTCTCAAAACAATCAGCTCAGAATAAGCCTCACACCAAAAAGCCATATTTTGGAATAGCGCATCCTGCTACCCTTTGGGGCTTAGCACTTGTGCCCTTTGAGCAGTGAAACTGTGCCTGTGGACTGAAAAGTGAAGTCACTCAGTCATGTCCCACTCTTTTCGACCCCATGGACTGTAGCCAACCTGGCTCCTCTGTCCATGGGCTTCTCTAGGCAAGAGTACTGGAGCGGGTTGCCATTTCCTTCTCCAGGAGATCTTCCAACCCAGGGACTGAACCCGGGTCTCCCGCATTGCACTGTCTGAGCCGTGGCCATGATGCCCATGCGAATGCAAGGCTGCAGCTCGTCGCCTCGCTGCCTGGGCTTTCTGAGGTTTCCACTTCTCCCTGCGCCACACCTGCCTGATTGTCCCAGCGAGAAGCTCCGCTGGAGCAGAGCCAGTCCAGGCCTCCGTTCGCTGCCTTGAGACCCACGGGGGACAGGAACCAGCTCATGCTCATCGTCCTTTCTCCCTGACCGCCTTGCACATAGTAAGTGCACTAATGTACATTTCCAGTGGGCTGGACTCTGCCGGCCACTTGGCATAAGTTGTGATTTCATTTAATCATCCCAGTGATGCTAACTTGCATAGTGATTAGATTTTACTGTGAATAAACAAACCAAAAAAAAAAAAGTTTCCTAAGAAGAAAACCATATAACCTTTGTTATGCTTGAGGCAAAGCTGAATTTTAGACACTGCTTGTAACAAATTTTACAAACTGCTCTTTGTCTGGGGGTATGGATATCAAGAGCTCCAACTTGAACACAGACTGCAAATGAGTAAGTGGCGAAGTATTTCTCTATTATGTTCCTAAAATAGCCTGAGTGCTGGCACTGAGCGCTTCATCTTAGCCCAGAACCCTTGGGCGATGTCACAGTAGACAGTCACACAAGGCAAAGCTCAGGCCCCTCCAGGCTGGTCTCAATTGGTTGGCGCTATCTTAATGTAGAAAAAATTTCCAGTGAACTTCTCACGAGAAAGTCTTCAGAGCGCTCTTCAGTAGAACCAAAACATGGGGAAATGTTTGTGCTATTTTAAAATTGGCAAATTCAGCACACAGAGCACTCTTCAAAGCTACTGCCAAAAATACAGCGAGCATCTTCCTAAAATAATGAGAAAGACCTGAAACATGCATTCAGCCCCTGCCTGGGAGGAGTGGTGTTGAGCAGCCGATAAGGATGCTGTTTGCTCATAAATACAGCGATTCCTCAAGGGGAAAGCTCCATTTCCTAACTGGTCCATGTAAGGGCTGGAGAAACCCAGTGACCTCCTACTCAAGGTGCCTCCCTGCCCTGCCGTCCCTGCGGGTTGGAAAAGAATCTCCCGACACAGTATTTCAGAAGGGGGTGAGTTTATTACGAACAAAGAGCAGAGATAATCAGGGTGCAGCAAGTACAGTGGGCCGACCTTCCAACAGGCCAGCGAGGGGCAACACTCTTTGTGGGTTTGTAGCCAATTTTTATAGCCTCAAGACAAAGGAAATTCCTGCCGGAAGGTTGGCATTAGGTGATTGGTTAGGGGACTGTATGGTGATCACTGAGGTGGGCGTTTTTGCCGAATTTAGGTTCAGGAAGCCTGCTGGTGAAGATCTGGCAATGTTATAATGGGGCTCAGTCAGTTTCAGAGGTGACCTTGGCTCTGGGCTCTGCCTCTGTGGCCTTGGTGCATGGCCTTGCCCCTGCGACCTTGGGGCTGGACTCCACACTCACCAAAGAAAAGCTACAAGGATATGTTGTACAACAAGGAGTGTAGAGTCAATATGTTATAACTTTAAATGGAGTATAACCTTTAAACACATTGAATCACTGTGTCGTGTGCCTGAAACTAATCTAATATTGTAGATCAACTATGTATGCTCAGTTGCTTCAGACGTGTCCGAATCTTTTCAACCCTGTGGACCACAGCCCACCAGGCTCCTTTGTCCATGGGATTCTCCAGGCAAGAATACTGGCTTGCCACTTCCTCCTCCAGGGATCTTCCTGACCCAGGGATCGAACCCACGTCTCTTATGTCTCCTGCATTGACAGGTGGATTCTTTACTACTATTGCCACCTGGGAAGCCCAGGGTTGCCACATGCTTCAGTTAAAAAAATAAGCTTGGCTGCAAACCAGAAAAGAAAAAGCCTCACCAGATGCACAGATATATACAAACTGTCAAACACACCACAGGAACCAGCCCACTACTCAGATCACCTTGCAGTACCAGACAGAAAACAGGGCAGATCAAACAGCCGGGGTCCCCTGGCCCTGCCCTCCAGCTTCCAGATGCTCAGTGACCACGAGCACAGCAAAGCCCACAGGGAGACAGGGCCACAGAAGACCTGATGAACTGGCAGGAGGGGAAGAAAAGAAGTGAGCTTCGGGATTCCTTTCGCAACGGCCACGATGGGCTGAACGGGATGGTAGGAAAATCACCTCTTTGTTTCCATGTCCGGATGCTACCCGTGGTGCTTCTGCAGCAAGGCAGCATGCCATCTGAGACCCCACTACAAATGATAGGGGAGGAGTAGGTGGAACCACCCCAACCTCCTGACACTCCCAGGAGACGGGGGTCAAACAGGCTGACACCAAATACCCCTTCACGGCATCTATGCATCCAGGTCTCCTCATCCTGGAGGAGGTGATGTGTAGTCAGCTGTGTGTCAGGTTACGGGGTTTCGAAAGTCATTACACTATAACCATCAGTCTCATACGATGCTCAGAGGGGGCCCATGCTCTCTCCTGTTGCCTCCTTATGTTTCCATCGGTTTCGTCTTCTCATCACTTTTTAAAAATATGTTTACCTATGTATTATTTTGGCTGAGCTGGGTCTTAGCTGCGGCCCAGGGGGTCTTCACTGCAGCTGAAGAACTTCTTAGTTGTGGCAGGAGGATTCTCAGGTGCCCCACCCACGTGGGGTCTAGTTTCCCCAACCAGGGATCTAACTCGGGTGCCCTGCATTGGGAGCCCAGAGTTTTACCCAACAGACCTTCAAAGAAGACCTTCATCCTCACTTTTAAGTACTTTTTTAAAAATTGTATAATTTATACACAGTAGTGTGCGTGTGCCTGGACATGCGTGTAGATACACATGCAGAATTTCTGTGAACTGTGACCAATGTGGACATGCGTCCTTGCCCTGTGGCCAGCTGGCTCCACTTTCCCTGGGACTGTCCATCTTTGTCTGAAAGGAGCAGGTCTCAGAAAGCCCTTTGTTGTTTTCTTTGTTCAGTCTCTCAGTTGTGTCTGACTCTTTGCAACCCCATGGACTGCAGCACGCCAGGCTTCCCTGTCCTTCCCAATCTCCCAGAGCTTGCTCAAACTCATGGCCATTGAGTCGGTGATGTCATCCAACCACCCCATCCTCTGTGGCCCCCTTCTTTTCCTGCCTTCAGTCTTTCCCAACATCAGGGTCTTTTCCAATGAGTCAGCTCTTCGCATCAGGTGGCCAAAGTATTGGAGCTTCAGCTTCAGCATCAGTACTTCCAATGAATATGCAGGACTGATTTCCTTTAGGATGGACTGGTTGGATCTCCTTGCAGTCCAAGGGACTCTCAAGAGTCTTCTCCAGCACCACAGTTCGAAGGCATCAGTTCTTTGGCTCTCAGCCTTCTTTATGGTCCAACACTTACACCTATACATGACTACTGGAAAAACCATAGCTTTGACTCTATGGATCTTTGTTGGCAAAGTAATGTCTCTGTTATTAAATATGCTGTCTAGGTTGGTCATAGCTTTTCTTCCAAGGAGCAAGCATCTTCGAATTTCATGGTTGCAGTCACAATCCACAGTAATTTTGGAACCAAAAAAATAAAGTCTGTCACTGTTTCCATTGTTTCCCCATCTATTTGCCAGGAAGTGATAGGACCGGATGCCATGATCTGTGGTTTTTTAATGTTGAGCTTTAAGCCAACTTTTTCACTCTCTTCTTTCACCTCATCAAGAGCTCCTTTGTTCCTCTTCACTTTCTGCCATTAGGGTGGTATCATCTGCACATCTGAGGTTGTTGATACTTCTCCCTGAAATCCTGATTCCAGCTTGTGCTTCAACCAGCCTGGCAATTCACATAATCTACTCTGCATATACGTTGAATAAGTAGGATGACAGTACGCAGCCTTGATGTACCACTTTTCCAATTTGGAACCAGTTTGTTGTTCCATGTCCAGTTCTAACTGTTGCTCCTTGACCTGCATACAGATTTTTCAGAAGGCAAGTAAGGTGGTCTGGTATTCCCATCTCTTTAAGGATTTTCCACAGTTTGTTGTGATCCACATAGTCAAAGGCTTTAGTATAGTCAATGAAGCAGACATAGATGTTTTTCTGGAATTCTCTTGCTTTTTCTATGATCCAAAGGATATTGGCACTTTGATCTTTGGTTCCTCTGCTTTTTCTAAATCCAGCTTGAACATCTGGAATTTCTCAGTTCATGTAATGTTGAAGCCTAGCTTGAAGGATTTAGAGGATTACCTTGCTAGCATGTGAAATGAGGGCAATGGTGCCATAGTGTGAACATTCTTTGGCATTGCCTTCTTTGGGATTGGAATGAAAACTGGCCACTGCTGAGTCTTCCATATTTGCTGGCATATTGAGTGCAGCACTTTCACAGCATCATCTTTTAGGATTTGAAATAGTTCAGCTGGAATTCCATCACCTCCACTAGCTTTGTTTGTAGTGATACTTCCTAAGGCCCACTTGACTTCCCATTCCAGGATGTCTGGCTCTAGGTGAGTGATCACACCATCGTGGTTATCTGGGTCATGAAGATCTTCTTTGCACACTAATTCTGTGTATTCTTGCCACCTCTTCTTAGTATCTTCTGCTTCTGTTAGGTCCATATCGTTTATGTCCTTTATTGTACCCATCTGTGCATGAAATGTTCCCTTGATATCTCTAATTTTCTTGAAGAGGTCTCTAGTCTTTCCCATTCTATTGTTTTCCTCTATTTCTTTGCACTGATCGCTGAGGAAGGCTTTCTTATCTCTCCTTGCTATTCTCTGGAACTCTGCATTCAGATGCTTATGTCTTTCCTTTTCTCCTTTGCCTTTGACTTCTCTTCTTTTCTCAGCTATTTTTAAGGCTTCCTCAGACAACCATTTTTGCCTTCTTGCATTTCTTTTTCTTGGGAATGATTCTGGTTACCACCTCCTATACAGTATTACAGAATGCTGTCCATAATACCCAGATTAACTTGGACAGTTATTTTCCCTATGCAGCAGCCACCTCATGGAAGGAGCATCTGCCTCACTCAGAAGCTTCCCTGTGCCCTTTTATAGTCAGTCCACTCATCCTGCAGCTCCGTTCAGTCGCTCAGTCATGTCTGACTCTTTGCAACCCCATGGACTGCAGCACACCAGGCTTCCCTGTCCATCACCAACTCCCGGAGCTTGTTCAAATTCATGTCCATAGAGTCAGTGATGCCACCCAACCATCTCATCCTCTGTCATCCCCTTCTCCTCCTGCCTTCAATCTTTCCCAGCATCAGAGTCTTTTCTAAGGAGTCAATTCTTCACATCAGGTGGCCAAAGTATTGGAGTTTCAGCTTCAGCATCAATCTTTCCAATGAATATCAGGACTGATTTCCTTTAGGATTGTCTGATTGGATCTCCTTGCTGTCCAAGGGGACTCTCAAGAGTCTTCTCCAACACCACAGTTCAAAAGCATCAGTTCTCCAGTGCTCAGCTTTCTTTGTAGTCCAACTCTCACATCCATACAGGACTACTGGAAAAATCATAGCTTTGACCGGACAGACCTTTGTTGGCAAAGTAATGTCTCTGCTTTGTAATATGCTGTCTAGGTTTGTCATAGCTTTTCTTCCAAGGAGCAAGCGTCTTTTAATTTCATGGCTGCAGTCACCATCTGCAATGATTTGGGAGACCAAAAAAATAAAGTCTCCCACTGTTTCCGTTGTCTCTCCATCTATTTGCCATGAAGTGATAGCACAGAGTACTACAATCTTAGTTTTCTGAATGTTGAGCTTTAAGCCAACTTTTTCACTCTCCTCTTTCACTTTCAATAAGAGGCTCTTTAGTTCTTCTTTGCTTTCTACCATAAGGGTGGTGTCATCTGCATATCTGAGGTTATTGATATTTCTCCCGGCAATCTTGATTCCAGCTTGTGCTTCATCCAGCCCAGCATTTCACGTGATGTACTCTGCATTTAAGTTAAATAAGCAGGGTAACAATATACAGCCTTGACATACTCCTTTCCCAATTTGGAACCAGTCGGTTTTCCCATGTCCAGTTCTAACTGTTGCTTCTTGACCTGCATACAGGTCAGATGGTCTGGTATTCCCATCTCATGAAGAATTTTCCACAGTTTGTTGTGATCCACAGTCAAAGGCTTTGACTTAGTCAATAAAGCAGAAGCAGATGTTTTTCTGAAACTCTCTTGCTTTCTTGATGATCTAGTGGATGCTGGCAATTTTGTCTCTGGTTCCTCTGCCTTTTCAAATCCAGCTTGAACATCTGGAAGTCTGCGGTCCATGTTCTGTTTGGCTTGGAGAATTTGAGCATTCCTCTGCTAGCGTGTGAGATGAGTCCTACAGAGGCTATCACTAGTCTCTTTCTACCTGCACAGCTTAGTGTTGCCTGTTCTAGATTTCATAGAAACAGAGCCATTCGATACGCACATTTTTGTGTCTGACTTCTTTCACTCAACATCGTTTTTCGGAGATTCATCCACATTGTTGTCTGCCTTAGGGGTTTGTTAGTCTATATTGCCAAATACTATAGCTCTATAATTTGCTTATCTATTCACCTATTGATGGACATTGGGTTGATTTTGGCTTTGGGCTACTCTGAACATTCTTGCACATGTCTTTCTGTGGACATGTTTTTCATTTCTTTTGGGCAAATACCACTGAGTCGAATGACCAGATCACAGGGTAGGTTATGTCTCTGAGAAACTCCCAAACAGCATTCCAAACTGGGTGTACACTGCCATTCTGCCACCACCAGCGTGCGAGAGTCCCAGCTGCTACACATCACCCACATTTGGCCTTGTCCGTCTTTCCAGCAGTGGGCAACCTGGCAGATGCAAACTGGGGTCTCACTGTGGTTTCACTTTACATATTCCTAACGACAGGATGTTGAACGTCTTTCCTGCACTTTTTGGTCATTTGTGTATATTTTTTCAAAGAACGTTTTACTGAAGTATAGTTGATTTACAGTGTGTTAGTTTCAGGTGTACAGCTAAGTAATTCAGCTTTATATGATATATATAACATGTGTGTATATATATATATTCCTTTCCCATACTTTCCCATTGCAAGTTATTACAAGATAGTGGATATAGTTCCCTGGGCCATACAGTACATCCTTGTTGTTTATTTTATATATATTAGTGCATATCTGTTAACTTCAAACTAATTTACCCCTCTCCTCCCCTTCCCCCTTGGTAAACACAAATTTGTTTTCTCTGTCTGTGAGTCTATTTCTGTTTTGTACGTAAGTTCATTTGTATTTTAAGATTCCACATATAAGTGATATACGACATTTGTCCTTCTCCGTCTTGCTTTACTCAGTATGATAATCTCTAGGTCCATCCATGTTGCTGCAAATGGCACTATTTCATTCTTTTTCGTGGCTGAGTAATAGTCCATTGTATAGATACAGCACATCGTCTTTATCCATTCATTTGTCAGTAGACATTTTTAGGTTGCTTCTATGCCTTGGCTATTGTCAATTGTGATGCTACGAACTTTGGGATGCCTGTATCTTTTCTAATTAGAGTTTGTTCTTTCCTAGAAATAGGCCCAGGAGTGGGATTGCTGGATCATGTGGTAGCCCTACTTTTCGCTTTTTAAGGAAACTTCATTCTCCATAGTGGCTGCACCATTCTGCCTTCCTGTCACCAATGTAGGAGCATTCCGTTCTCTGCACACCCTCTGTATACCATTTTATATGAAGGGTCTGTTCAGTCTTCAGATCTCCTCTGCATTATCTAGACGCTTGTTGACCTCTCCTTGCTGATTGGTAGCAAGTCTTCCGTCACTCTGGATGCAGTGCTCTGTCACATCTATGAATTGGGAATATTTTCTCATGGTCTGCGGCTTGTGGTTTCATTTTTATAATGAAGTTTTTAAATAAGAAGACCTTTTTAATTGTGACAAAATCTAACCTATCAATTTCTTATTTGATGATTAGTGCTTTTTTCTAGGGGCTTCCCTGGAGGCTCAGAGGGTAAAGCGTCTGCCTGCAATGCAGGAGACCTGGGTTTGATCCCCGGGTCAGGAAGATGCCCTGAGAAGGAAACGGCAACCCACTCCAGTACTCTTGCCTGGATAATCCCATGGACGGAGGAGCCTACTAGGCTACACTCCACAGGGTTGCAAAAAATCTGACACGACTGAGCTTTTCATATACTGTCCAAGAAATCTTTGCCTGCTGCAAGGTTTCAAAACATTCTTCTACATTTTCTTCTAGAAAGTTTACAGTGTTAGTTACGTTTAGGTCTAATATCTTCCACAATTTAATTATTCTGTAAGCTGTTAGTTAAGGGTCAAACTTTATTTTCCCTATGGATATTTTATATCTTTATCGATATTTTTTCTATTGATGTCAGCTCCACTTGCCAAAAAACATATTTTCCTTTCTCCATTGAATTGCCTTGGTGCCTTTGTTAACATCAAGTGACCACTGTGATAGCCTGGATCCCCAGAACCTGGGGTTTTTAAATATCTTTTTCTCTCTTTCCTTCAGTTTGGGTAATTTTATTGACCATTCCTCAGGCTCACTAATCCTTTCTTCCACATTATCCAACGTATTGCTAATATTATTCCTTGATTCTTTTAAATTAGCAACCATTGTGTTTTCAGTTGTATAATTTCCATGGCATTCATCTTTAGAGTCCCCGGATCTTTTTTAAATTCCCTGTCTCTTCATCCATTATATCCACGTCTAAGCCTGATGTTGGGAAAGACTGGGGGCGGGAGGAGAAGGGGACAACAGAGGATGAGATGGTTGGATGGCATCGCCGACTCAATGGACGTGAGTTTGGGTAAACTCCAGGAGCTGGTGATGGACAGGGAGGCCTGGTGTGCTGCGGTTCACGGGGTCCCAAAGAGTCGGACACGACTGAGCGGCTGAACTGAACGGAATCATGTATGCGCGCATGCTCAGTTGCTTCAGTCGTGTCCAACTCTTTGCAACTCTGTGGACCATAGCCCGCCAGGCTCCTCTGTCCATGGGATTCTCCAGGCAAGAATCCTGGAGTGGGTGCCATTTCCTCCTCCAGGGGTCTTCCCGGCCCAGGGATCGAGCCGGGGTCTCTTGTGTCTCCTACACTGGCAGGCGGGCTCTTTATCACAGTTACTGTATGCCACGCCTCTGCTAATGCCCACATCTGCTGTTTGAAGAGTGTCGAGTTGGTTCTATCAGGCAGTGAAGTTACCCGAACCCTGCATAGCCCCATGATCTTGTGGAAACCTGGCTCTGGGTTCTGCTACAGTTTGTGTGTTTTGATTTTCTTGTCATAGCCCTTGGTTCTCTAATGTCGTCTTGCTCGGAAGGCACAGTCTTTCTGGAATTTCAGTGGCAGGTTCATGGTGTTCGCCAAGTCCTCTGACTTGGTGGGACCTGAATTGCTAGCTTTATCTTCCCAGCACTGTGCAGCTCTCTGCACCGCTTTTCCAGGCTTCCAGCTTCCTCTGGGTTTCTTGGAGTTTCAGTCCGCACTCACCTCCTTCAGGACTCATACACGGATTCTGCATAAGTTAGGATGCAGACCTTGAGGCTCCACTTTCTCTACATCCCGTTTTCTGGAATCTCCTCCTCATTTGCCAGGTGTACTTGCAGTCTCAGACCCTACCACCTATTCCCAGTCCAATAACTCTCGAATTCCCTTCCCAGTGCACCTTGAGGACTGGGGAATGTCCTCCGGGAAAGAAGATGTCTCCTCCTTTACTTCCCTTAATTCAAAGGTTGTGTCCATTCCAGACTGTATCTTCTTTTATTACTCATGAGTGGGCATTTTTTTTGAGGTTTGTAATTGCTGTTGACAGGAGGATTTGTTTGATGTAAGCTTCCCCTCCATCCCTAGAAGTGAAAAGTCCTCTGTAACTTATTTTTAAAACCAACCGAGTTAATAGTTAATAAATCTGATGTGAGGGAAAAAACGATATTATAGCCAGTCAGTGAGTATTGGTAGCATTTCTCTTGCACAAGGAAAAAGAAAAAGAAGAAAATTGTTCTTCACATCCTATTTTATATATTTTCACCAAATGAAAGGACTCTAGTTAGTCAAGCCACAGACATTTTTTAAACACCCATGGGCTCATGATCCTGATTAGGATTCTCTGGGGGATGAAATGCAATCTTGGTTTTGAGGTGTCAGGAGAGAGCTGCTGAGAGCTGACTGAGGGGACCGGCTGAGGAGCTGGCTCTGTGTGCAAGAGGACCGCCACCCTCAGCTTTTCTCTCAGGAGACAAACATGGCATATAATTATCCCAAAGGTGACATCCTCCTGCTGAAACACCTGATTTGTGCAAAATTCCTGCCATTCAGTAAGAGTTTTTGTTATTGTTCAGTCGCCAAGTCGTGTCCGACTCTTTGCAACCCCATGGACTGCAGTAGTCCCTGTCCTTCACTATCTCCCAGAGTTTGTCCAGGTTACTGTCCAGGGCGTTGGTGATGCCGTCCAACCATCTCACCCTCTGTCACCCTCTTTCCCTTCTTCCTTCAGTCTTTCCCAGTATCAGGGTCTTTTCCAATAAGTTGGCTGTTCACAATATTGTTGCCAATAATTTCATGAATTTCAGCATTTTAACTGTCACTAATCGCAAATCATCAGTAGCTAACTCATTTGACATCCACTGAGTCCCTCCAGAATTGCTGCAGTTGCCACAGTGGAGCCATTCTTGAGTCTGGAGTGTGCAACACAATAAAGTGTAGTTTGCATGGTTATTCTGGCTTTGGTGGTTAGAAGGCCTCAAATGGGGGCAGCCCTGAATGGGAACTCAGACGGCCCGTGGATGGACTTCAAAGTATCATGCTATAAAACTGTGCTAAGATTTCCTACTTAAATGTCTTTTTCTTTCTTTCTTTCTTTCTTTTTTGGTGGGAGAGAGGAATCCAGCCTACATCAGATTTTCAAAGGAGTTCATAGTCTCCCCAAATTTAAGAATTATTGATCCTAGAAAGCAGACGTTTTCCTGTGAACTCAATCACCAAGTATTTTTAAATATCCCCCAAATTTTATTTACTTATCCACAAATTATGTTCATATATAGTCATCTATTAACATACAAGGTCACAATAACCACTTAAAATGAGGTCAGTCATTAATAATAGGAAATTTAATTCATGTTTCAAATTATTTAGGATGATTATTAATTGCTCCCCTTGTATCTAACATCCTGACATTAAGGAAATTGAAGAGCCCCTCCAAATTAGGAATATGTCTCTTGTTCTCTTGTTTGAGAAGCTTTTAAATTCTTGAAAGCCATTTGTCCACTTTTGAGTTTTAGTTGAAACTAGATTACGTAAACCATAAATCCATTTAATGTTGTTCATGCAAATGTATCAATGTGTTCTGAAAATGATCTAATGAGAGAAAGGGCCCTCGGAATACACTGTGACATGACCTACAACCACTTACAGTGACGTTATAGATCAAATACTGACATTTGATATATAACACTCTTATTTTTAGTTTAAAATACATGTTAATAGAAGTTCTAGTATGTTCTTCCTGTACCCAGTTATCTCATGCACCCCACCCTGGAGACCCCAGGTCCAGGAGATCCTGCAAGCCATTCACAGGTGTGACAAGGTGAAACAGTTACAGATCACTGTGGAGTCAGCAAAGATGTGGAAGGGGAATAGACTCAATCAGAGATGAAGGATAAGATAGATTTAAATATCCAACATGATTCCAAAGTTTTAACTCCAAGAGACATAGAAAAATAACTGCACGTGTTTCTATCCTGGGAGAGAAGAGGCATTTTAGAATGGCAAAACTGGGTTGGGCGGAGGATCCATCCATTCGCTACTTTGAGATGCTGAACGAGGCAACTGACAAAGGCCATCGGGCCATCGGAGACGTTAGCCTCTCAGGCATGGCAGAGACACTGACCTCAGCCAGCCCCGCTCTGGGCATGATTTCGCCTCTGCGATCCGCCCACTGCCTTTCAAGCCATCCCTGTGAAGGGCTGTGATCCTCCCCAGCCTTCCTCCAGCTGTAATCCAAGTGAGCTTTACCCATCCTCTGTTAATTGGAAGAGCAAGACTGGAACTTCCCAGTCTTGCTTCCCAGGTGACACTAGTGGTAAAGAACCTGCCTGCAATTCAGGAGATGTAAAAGACGTGGGTTCTATCCCTGGGTTGGGAAGATCCCCTGGAGAAGGAAATGGCAACCCACCCCAGCATTCTTGCCTGGAAAATTCCATTGACAGAGGAGCCTGGCGGGCTATAGTCCGTGGGGTCACAAAGAGTCAGACACGACTGAGCACGCTGCAACAAACAGCAAGACTGGAACACGAGTGAATGGTGTTTGAAGCACAGAGAAGGCCTTCTCAGTGGACCCAAGTGAGTGGCGTAGCATCTCTGTCTCCTGCTCAGAAATAACCTCGCATGGGTAGTGTAGTCACCTGGAACAGGAAAAAGGCCACGTGGGAAGGGGCTTTGTAGTGCCAGGGGCAGTCTTCCAGGTAGAAGCAGCTTCATGGGCAACCAGAGCAAAGAGAAAGCCACAGCTCCTTGGTGAGCCATGGCTCAGGATGGACGGAGTCTTGTGGGTTTCTGTATCTCTCAAGGGGCACCCCAAGAACAGGGGGTACCCACAAAGCTATCCAATGCCCTTGCCCACCCCCTCACTCCTCAGCAGAGGCAGATTCATCCCAGATCCAGGCCCTTTGGGGACAGGAGCTCAAGGACCACTTATTGACTGCAGTGCGTCAAGCCCTGAAATACCTGTTACATGGATTGCCTGCTCCCAGACAAGGCAGGTGTCATTCACAGGCCAGAACTGGTCCCCAAGGGAGAAGCAGTCAGTTGCAGAGCACACCACCAAAGAAGGAGGAAGCACATGGATGGTGGTCCAGGAGGTCATGACCTTATGGGACCACGTGAGGACTAGCAACCTTGGTTCCGATGATTCCCAAGAAGCGGCCCTTTCCCAGATGAGGGTGGTTGATGGAGGAGAGGTGGCAGACAGAATTCACCGCAGTGTCTGGACTGAACTATTCAGAAATACCTCCAGGCAGTCCCTGAGGCAGCGAGTCCTCCTGTCTCTGGACAAAACCCAATTGGGACAGTCAGGAGAGGGCTCGGAACCTGTACTCAGTCCCCAGTTTCAGCCAGATGCTCTCATTATGATTGAAGCAGTGAAACATCCAGTCCCCAGTGAGGGCAGACAGCTGAGCAAGATAAGGTCAGCACAGAAGAATTTCAGTGCTGGCATACAGAGCGGCTTGACATCCTGATGAAAACGGCTGAGGGAAGCAGGAGCAGCCTTGAAGAGCTGGAAAGAATTCTTCAAGAAGGGAGCTGTTGGGGACTTCCCTGGTGGTCCAGGAGTTAAGACCACATACTTTCCCTGCAGGGGACACAGGTCTGACCCCTGGTTGGGGAACTGAGATCCCAATATGCCATGCAGCATGGCAAAAAGAAAAACAGTTTTAATTTCTTAAAAGTTAAAAAAATTATAAGTTAAAAATTTTAATTAAAAGATTACAATAAAACAAAGGAGATGTTGGAGCTTGGATGTGTCGTTGGATGAGCAGCTCTGGGTGTCTTGGGTAAGTCCCAAGAGAACTGAGTCCTAGGTGGGTTTGCCCCAGCCTCTAGCACAGCACCTGCTGGGCAGCAGGTGTGGGTGAGTGAGTGAGGGAAGCCATGGGCACCAGCCTGAGCAAAGACAGAGCCTTCACAAGGCATCAGGCGCTGGGGGAGCAGTGAGCCTCCAGCAGGACTGAAGAGAGACCTAGGGATGCTCTTCCACCAGGACAGCGTCATCTAAGGACTCTGGGGCCCTAAGCGGTGTAAAGTGTGATGTAGGAAACTCAGTCCACAGACACTTGCCCAGTCCCTCCACTGTGACAAGCAGATGCAAGCTCCCAGAGTACAACAAGGAACGAGGTCCCTGCCCCTCTGCCCTGCTGACCCACCCCACGGCAGTCCACTAAGTTGTCCTGAGCACCGGCACCTCCTGGGTCGCTACCGCACCATCCTCCCACTGCAATAAACCTCCAGCACCTTTCCCGGCCACTGCCGGGTCCCCTTTCTGTCCCCTCTTCCAGCCAACCCCCAGGCTACTTCCTAAGAGCCTAAACCTACCTGGACACATCACTTGGTCAGAAACATACCAAACTGCTAACCATACTTATCCCTGAAGGGGAGGGGGTCAGGAATCACGGGTGACTTCAGGGTGGGCCTGCCCTCCCTTCTTCCCTTGAGCGTTAAAGTTCTCTCCACAGCCCAGAATAGTGGTAACTTCTGGACCCTGCGTTTCTACCAGCACACTTCTTCCTCCCTAACCCAATACTGACAGGTAGTTGGGTCTTTACCCTGAGTGAGAAGGCAATGGCTTTGTAAATCTTATCTGATCCTCCAGGTTATTTTGTTTTTAAACTTGAAGTACAGTTGATACACGATGTATAGAATAGTATGATATGCATGTTCAGTCCCGCAGTTGTGTCTGACACTTTGCGACCCCGTGGACTACAGCCCACAGGCTCCTCTCTTCATGGGATTTCCCAGGCAAGAATACTGGAGCAGGTTGCCATTTCCTCCTCCAGAGGATCTTCCCAACCCAGACATGGAACCGGAGTCACTTGTGTCTCCTGCATCGGCAGGGCAAACCCTATGCCACCGTGCCACCTGCTAAGTGCCAAATAAACTCTAGTTGTGTTAGTTGCTCAATGGTGTGTGGCTCTTTGTGATGCCATGGACTATAGCCTTTCAGGTTCCTCTGGCCATGGAATTCTCCAGGCAAGAATGCTGGACTGGGTTACCATTCCCTTCTCCAGGGGATCTTCCTGACCCAGGAATTGAACACGGGTTTCCTGCATTGCAGGCAGATTCTTTACCTTCTGAGCTACTAGGGAAGCCCATAAATAAACTATGCTATGCTGCTGCTGCTGCTGCTGCTGCTAAGTCGCTTCAGTCGTGTCCGACTCTGTGCAACCCCATAGACGGCAGCCCACCGTCAGCCATAGATGGAATCCCATCCCTGGGATTCTCCAGGCAAGAACACTGGAGTGGGTTGCCATTTCCTTCTCCAATGCAGGAAAGTGAAAAGCGATCTGAGTTATCTTTAAACCCACCTTTAGAGTGTGGAAGGTAAAGCTCAGATAGAGTCATTCCTTTTTCAACATCTACTTCCTGAGAATAGCCGATCTGTCAGGTCTTTTCCTAGAAGCTGGGGACACAGGAATGAAGTGACAGGTCCCAGGAAACATGCCCCTGAAAAAGGAAGCACCATCAACACAGGGTTTCTGAATGTCTCTACGGCTCAGCGGAGGGGGTGGGATGGGGGGTTGGTGGTGGCCAGATCCTGCAGCCTGGTAGACTAGAGCCAGAGCTGAACGCCCTGCTTATTTAACTTATATGCAGAGTACATCATGTGAAATGCTGGGCTGGATGAAGCACAAGCTGGAATCAAGATTGCTGGGAGAAATATCAATAACCTCAGATATGCAGATGACACCACCCTTATGGCAGAAAGCGAAGAAGAACTAAAGAGCCTCTTGAGCCTCTTAATGAAGGTGAAAGAGGAGAGTGAAAAAGTTGGCTTAAAGCTCAACATTCAGAAAACTAAGATCATGGCATCCGGTCCATCACTTCATGGCAAATAGACGGGGAAACTGTGACAAACTTTATTTTGGGGGGCTCCAAAATCCATGCAAATGGTGACTGCAGCCATGAAATTAAAAGACTCTTACTCCTTGGAAGAAAAGTTAGGACCAACCTAGACAGCACGATAAAAAGCAGAAACATTGCTTTGCCGACAAAAGTCCATCTAGTCAAGCTATGGTTTTTCCAGTAGTCATGTATGGATGTGAGAGCTGGACTATAAAGAAAGCTGAGTGCTGAAAAATAGATGCTTTTGAACTGTGGTGTTGGAGAAGATTCTTGAGGGTCCCTTGGACTGCAGGGAGATCCAACCAGTCCATCCTAAAGGAGATCAATCCTGGGTGTTCATTGGAAGGACTGATGCTGAAGCTGAAACTCCAATGCACAGAACTGACTCATTGGAAAAGACCCTGATGCTGGGAAAGACTGAAGGCAGGAGAAGGGGACGGCAGAGGAGATGGTTGGGTGGCATCACCAACTCAGTGGACATGAGTCTGAGTAAACTCCAGTGGTTGGCAATGGACAGGAAGGCCTTGTATGCTGCAGTCCACGGGGTCGCAAGGAGTCAGACATGACTGAGTGACTGAACTGAACTGAGACCTGACTCCACCTGTGAGGTCAGACCTCATCTCACCTGGGGTGCAGGTTTGAACCAGAACCCTACACCCACCCTTTAGTACAAACCCCTTTCTGCAACCCAGTCACTTCGAGTCCTCCCCTGTCCTCGTTGAGGTCCAGACTCAAGAGGTAGCGCCTGCCCTGGGGAGGTCAGCCCAGGATTGCCAGGGAAGTCCACCCTCCAGGGTTCCCCACCGCCGCCAACGGAAACCCTGGGGGCACCAGGCATCTCCGGCTCCGCCTCCTTTCTCTGAATTCTCTGCCATGGCTTGTTCCCAGTCCCCACCAAGGACCCGAGCCCCCATCACCCCCGCCCCCTCTGGCGCCCACAAGCTCCCCACCCCGAGCCATCCCAGGCCTCCTGCCATTTTCCTGTTCACTGTCCCGTCGTCCCCACACCCCCATCTCTGCCTCCCACTGGAATCCCCAGCCCTCTTAGTCTCAGTGTCCCTGCACCTCCGCCTTGCTTTCACTCCCCCAGTCCCCTTGCCCCACGCATCCTCATGCCGCTGCCCTGACTCCCAGACTTCCCAAACTTCCCGCATCTCCACGCTCATGGTCCCCAGGCGTCCCCCGCGCCCCAGCCCCCAGCCCCCAGCGCCCAGATCCCTGGCCCCTGGAGTCCCAGCGCATCTGGCTCCCGGGTCCCTCTCCGGCGCATCCCCGCAGCCCGGGTCCCGTGCCCCTCTCCCCGGGAATCCCCAGACTCCAGCCCCCAGGGCCCGGGTCCGCATCTGGCGCGCCCCGGTCCCCATGTCCCCCCACCCCGCTTCAGGCTCCCCAGCCCCTGTCCCCCGAGTCCCTGCAGTCCCCGCAGCCCCGGTCCCCGCGTCCCCCTCCCCGGGCGTCCCCAGCCCCTGTCCCCGCGTCCCCGCGTCCCCGGCCCGCGCCCGCTGACGCCATGACGCCGGCGGAGGGCGGGGCGCAGCGGGGCCGGGCGGCCAGAGGGGCGCGGGCGGCGGAGCCGGGGTCCCGCGGCGCAGCGGGCGACGCGGCCGATGGACATGGGCACGCAGGGCTCGGGGCGCAAGCGGCTCCCCAACCGGGAGCGGCTGACGGCGGAGGACGACGCGCTGAACCAGATCGCGCGCGAGGTGAGCGCGGGGCGCGGGCGGAGCGGGGCGCGGGCGGAGCGGGGCGCGGGCGCCGGGCTCCCCCGCAGCTGTCGGGCGTCCGTCCGCCGGCTCGGCGGGCGGGGCGCGGGCCGGGCCGGCACCTCGGTGGGCCGGGCGCGGGTCCTCCTTCGCGGGGACGGGCAGGCGACCCCGAGCCCTCCCCCCAGGCCCCCGGCCCGCCCGGCCGCCGCGCCCTCGCCGAGCGGGACTGGGGTGCCGCCCCCCTGCGCACCTCGGCCTCGGGCCGGCCTGGTGGGGGCCGAGCGCCTGACTAGGTTGTGCGCCGCATCGTGGGGGTGACGTAGGCCCGACCCCCGGAGGCCTGCGGACAGTCCCTGGAGGCCACATGGCCCTGGCGAAATGACCCGGCTCCTGTGTGTGACCCGCTGTCGTCTCGATTGTCACACAGGGCGCCTCTGGGGCGCGAACCGGGGTCTCCCTGGATCTCGTTTCTGGACCGAGGCTTAGAGCGGGCCCAGGCACGCTGAGAGGTTCTCATCAAAGTTTCCAGGGCAGAGTTTATTATAACGATTGATGATGAACTTGAAGTGTGCAAATTAAAGGAGCCCCTCTAGGGTGACTTTTACAAACGCTTTTTCCTCCCACAAGAATTCAACCTTTGGGCTAAACAAACCGCAGGGAGACGGGGGCAGCAGGTTCCCTGGGAAGGGGTGAGATTCCTGGGGCCCACAGGGGACAGAGCTTGGCTTGTCATGTCACAGGACACCTTTGTACGCCTTCTGGATTGCCTAGCCAGCGTGCTAACTGTAGACAGGGCCCCCTCCCCATCCACTCTCTTCCAAGTGTTGGAGTGTGATGGAGAGGCTGTCTACATGTCATTATCATCACGTGGAAAAACCTCCAGGCGGTGTAGACGGTGGTGTCTGGTTGCCTCACTCAGCTATTTATGGAGGCCCACTCTAGTACCACTTCTTAGATGGCTGGCTTTTATGGACTCGTGGCTGTCGCTCAGTATTTGTTGAATATTGAATGAATAAAAGCATTTATTTTTCTCCATGTGGGAAGAAACTGGGCTTTCCAGGAAAACCCCTATTCATCTCTTAAAACCCACGGTAGATTTGTGTCCCGTGTGGGACCTCCCCCATCAGCCCAGGCTAATGTCTCCCTGCCTGCACTTGGGTTCCTCTAGCTTTTGCTCCCTACACCTGCCGTGGTGGTCACGTGGCCTCAGCCATATCTGTTCACCTATCCGACCCCCGTGGAAGGCGGCCACCAAGCAGGCACCGTCTTACTCATTTCTCATCCCCAGCGATCAACACAGAGCCGGGCGCATAGTGAGTGCTGCTAAGTCTCTGTTATATTGCCTAAAAAACAGAAGGGGTACGAGGCACTTACAGTACATGTGGCTAAATATAGGTGCTTGCTAAATGTAGCAGCTTGAACATAATCCCCACCCCTGTGAAGACGGTCATGTAAGTAAGTGTTTAAACATAAAACCAAACAGGTGTTCTCCGGGAGGCCTGAGGTGACATGATCCGTGGGCCTTGTCTTTCCAGCAGTGGTTGCAGATAGAGGAAGGAGATTGAGGGTCCCCAAGTCCACCTCGGGTGTGCTGGATTTTATTATAACAGACTGAAAGGAAAGGCCAAGGGATACTCCTGGTACGAGAGCCCTGAGGTGCAGAGTAACCGGGAACCCACTGGCCTGCCTCCCAGCCTGGGGACACAGTTGGCAGCGACAAATTCAGACACAGGCGTCAGACCCAGGACTGGAGCTACACACAGCTCCTCTGTGCTGTCTGTGACAGCAGGCTGTGCTATCCTAGTGAGCCCCTTCCCGGTCTCTGTTTTTTTCATCTTTAAAATGAGGAGGAGACCTCCCCTGAGGCTGTCAGGAGTAATGAAAGTGAGCAGCAGATGTAAAGTGAGTTACTGGCTAGATGTAAGGACTACAGGCGTGCGCACCGTCCCAGTGACCCCGGCCATGTGGCTGCTCTGAGTGCTGAGTGGCAGCTATCTGTCATGTTGGAAGGAGCCAGTGCAGATACATTTTACTGCAAAATGAATTCTGTCTCCCAGCTGTGAAAATTAGTATCACTATTCAAATGGCAAATATCTATTCACCATGGAGTTCTAGAGTTCTTATAAAAATCAACAAAATTATCTTAAAGTTTCATATGATATGAATACTTTCTCATTTGCTAATTGACTCAGCAGATACATGCTGCTCTTTCTGAAGCCCTGTCCTAGGGAGACTGGGATTCAGGGATGGACTTAAAGAGCATCTGCCCTTGAGGAGTTGGGGTCTGACTTAGAGCATGACAATAAAAGAAGGCAGGAAGAGATCCGAGATTAGAAGGATATTGGGCCCTGGAGGTTTGGAAATGAGAGAGTAGCAATTCATCGATGAGACTAAGAATAGCAATCAGAGGCGGCTCCCTGGAGGAAGTGGCATTTTGAGTTATTCTTGAAGAAACCCTGACCTGGACTGGCCTCCGCGAGGGGGAATGTTCTGGCTGGAGGACAGACTCTCTGGGCAGCGTCCCCAGGGCAGTGGCCCCTGGTCTCCACAGCGTCTCTGCAGCCGGCTCTGCTGGGTGCCTCTGCAGGTGGCCTCGTCCTCAGGCTGCCTTGCTTTGGCAGACACTGCCCCCCTTGAACCCACATGCCCCATCTCTTCTGGTGGCTCTGTCCTGAGAGCTAGAAGCATCTTCCCTGACAGATCTTGCAAGTCTCCCCTGCCGCTCCTGAGCCAAGCTCTCTGACCAGGATAGTGGACTCCGTGGCATGGGGACAGGGCAGGGGAGGTTACCCGGTGATCGATCAGGCCCCTCCTGGAAATGGCAAATAGGGGGACGTGGCCTCCCCTGAAGCTCTTGGGGACATGAAGGGGGCCTGAAGGAAAAAATCAAGAGGCCTCAGGAACGTGGCAGGGGGTGGGGCAGGCTTGGGTCAGGCAGGCCCCCAGGAATGTGCACTCAGAGGATAAGTGGAGAATTCCAGGCTGCGATGATGGAGTTGGGCGGGACCGGGAGCAATGGGGAAGGGGAGGCGGGGAGTGGGGGCAGGACCATGGTGGAGAGCCGGCTGCACCCCCCTCAATGGCTTCGGACTCTCTTTGTGGAGGAACGGGAAGCAGGGACCCAGTGGAAGCTCTGCTTTTATATTTCCGCAGTTCCTTTATGGTCTCACTCTGGGCAAGTTGATGGTAAATGGAGCTGTAACTTGAAAACGCTGCAGATGCGTTTGCAGGAGTGGCTTATTTCTCGCTGTCCGAGGTGGGATTCAGGCAAGATGTTGTCAGGAAGAAGGTCCAGTAAGCTACCTTGAGATGCTGGAGCAGCATGTCTCTCACCCCCAGGAGGGGTGTCTGAAAGCAGAGCTGTTTTTCTCTCCCACCGCCTTGAGCGTTCTGCTCAGGATTCTGGGAGCGTCCAAACCTCTCATCCCATGCTCCGCTGGGACTGCCAGCGTGTTCTCTCGGAACACCCGGCCATTTGCATTTCCAGTACGAGGAAGTCGGCTCTACAGGCTGCAGGAGACCGGCCCTTGGGTGAGCTCATCGTCCAGTGAACGCTGGTGGGGTTTCCTTCCTCTCTCACAGTGCGGTGACCCCCACCACTGTGGCCTCCTCTCCAAGGTGGTCTCGCTGGGACGCTGCCCTCGGGGTACCCCCCAGGGTGCCTCCCAGGTTCCCCCCTATTGACCCCTGACCTGTGAGTGCAGCTTCACTAGAGAAGCGCCCATGGCCCCATGAGGGTCACCTTTCAGCGGAGGGGGGTTAAGACCTCGCACCCCAGGGGCAGCGACTGACCCAGGGGAGTGAGGACACAGGAAGCCCCACCCCACCCGCTTGCCTCCTGAAGGAACTGACAAAGGGGTACAGGTCACCCTCCAGGGCCCCTGAGGGAGGGCCCCAGGGCAGGCTCCACTGAGGCCACCTCCCTCCCCCCAGCCCCTCATCGCCCCCCACTGACAGTGCTCCCTGGACTGAACACTCACCTCCAAACCCCAGCCCCGGGCTCCGCTTCTGGGCACCCAGCTTAGGACAGCCTCCATGCCTCGCTCTGGGTGGTCCCACAAATTCAAGACGGTCTGTCCTAAAGCCCCTGGTCACTTGCTGTCCTCCCACCCCTCATCCTTCCCAAATAGCCCCAGAGATCACCCTGTCCTGAAGGCCCCTGACTGCTTTTCCGGTCCAGCCTTGAGGCCATTCGAGGGCCCAGTCTGGGCGTGGGCCTCTGTGCAGAGTCGCCCCGAAGTCTGGTTCCGTTGGACCCCTGCTTCCCCTTCTTCCGGCTCTCGGCAGGCAGGTCTGGCTCCTCTGGAGTCAGAGGTGAGCCCCAATGGCACGATGCAGGCTGCTGGTGTCCAGGCATGGCCTGTGCCCTCGGGTGAGGTCACACGGGGGCAGCGTCTACAACATGGGCTTCCTGCAGCTGGTTTCCCTCCGTTTGAACCATCACCTTCACTCATTTCTCCCCAGTGAGTTTGCTTGTCTGAGGCTGGCCGGTGGATGCAGACCGTTTGGACCGGAGGGTGAAATCTTTCCAGTGTGGCCAGTGGTTTGGGACTGCGGTGGTGTCAGAGCCCTTCCTTCCAGGGTGGGAAGAGGTGAGGGCCTTCAGACACCCCCACCCCCACCCCCAGTTCTAACACAGCCACCGTGGGGTGACCCCGGGCCCCGCCCCGGCTCGTCGTCCTGAGACACACGCACACAGCTTGGTGCATCAGTAACAGGCATTAGGAATATGACAAGACGAGCCTTCCGAGTGGATGTGTGTCCTGGTCTGAGCCATCAGGGGAATGGCCCGCACCCTGCCTGTGACCTGGGGCTGATTCCCGACAAGATGGCTCTGGATTGGGGGTGGGCAGTCCTGCTGGGCTCCCATGATCTGTGGGCCCCGCCCCACGGCTATTTCTGTCAGAGGGCCAGCTGTCTCCCTGTCCCTTTTCTGGGCGACTCTGTGATGACTCACGGGTTTAGCAGTCGGGGCTGTGAATGCGTGTGGAGGGTCTCAAGCGTCTGCTCCATAGAGTGACCGTCAGGGACCTGGGTTCTCATTGAGCCTGTCACCTGCGAACCTTGTCAGGGTTCAGGAGGGACAAAGGGGAGAGGTGGCGACTGAGGGTGCTTTTAAGGTCTGAGGTGTGTCAGGGACTCCCAGAAACTTCTCCCCTGTAAGTGTATGCCATCCCATCGGAAGAGTTTAGAGCATCCCTGTTGGACATGGAGAAACCGCTCTGAGATGCTCGGCGCCTTGTCTGAGGTCATCTAGTAACTCAGAGGTGCCGGGTCATCGTCCAGGCTGTTTCCTGGATCAGAGTCTTGGCTCCACGCAAGGCCCTATTCCAGGCGGTGCCCTGCAGTTAAGCTGACTTGCTTCCCATCTCAGGCACTGTCGTCCTCAACTTCCCTCTGAACCATCAGGCTTAACATTGCATGAAAGAACCTCATATTCATCTCTCCCTTACTGTTTCTCCTCCTCCTCTTTTTTTTTTTTTTCATGCTTTCATCTTTAAAAATTAGTTTTATGTCATCAAAGTAATGCTTGTTTTCACCCTGGTCCCATAGTCTCAGGCCATTCTCCACACAACAGCTGGGTGGTCCTTTGAAAACATGTCAGATTGTGTCATAATGGCTTTTCATATCCCTCAGTAAAAGCCAAGCTCTTAATGGCCTTTGTTGTTGTTCATTCAACAACCCCATGGATGGGAGCACCCAGGCTCTTCTGTCCTCCACTGTCTCCCAGAGCTTGCTCAAACTCATGTCCATTGAGTCAGTGATGCCATCCAACCGTCTCATCCTCTGTCGCCCCCTTCTCCTCCTGCCTTCAATCTTTCCCAGCATCAGGGTCTTTTCCAATGAGTCAGCTCTTCACATCAGGCAGCCAAAATATTGGAGCTTCAGCTTCAGCAACAGTCCTTCCAATGAGTGTTCAAAGCTGATTTCCTTTAGGATGGACTGGTTAACGGCCTTATAAGACCCTAATGACCTGGTAATGGGCTCCCCATTTGTAAGTAATATACATGTGCACTATTCATTGATTATTCAACTGTAGGCACCATGTGCTGGCCTCCTGATTGGAGGGGGAGGACTTGGATCTGTCGGTCTAGCTCAGGTTCACTCCCCCACCTTCTCTCCCCTCTTCTTCACATCATAGTGACATTGTGTTTATAGATTCATAAATGATTGCGAGCAGAACAATAGACTGGTTAAGAGTGTGGGGGCCCGAGTCTGTTTTCCTTTTTCCTGGGTTCAGTTCCCGATCCTTCCACTTACTCCATGACCTCAGGCAAGTTCCTTAACCACTTTGTGACTTTGTGTCTCCATTCCCTCATCTGTAAGATGGGAACATTTCAAGAGTATGCTTCTTCCCGGGTTTCATGGGGGTAAATGAAGTATTTCATGAAAAGACCTCAGAAGGATGACCAACACATGCTCAGCAAACATCAGTGGTGATGATGACGTAGGGTGATATTGTCAACTGCAGAGCCAACAAGTATACGATAATGTTTTTCTTTATACAACTTTCTGCTGTTTTTGGAGTTCATTATTTCCTTTTTTCCCCCAATTGCTCATCTCTTTGCGTATCTCTCATGCCTAATTTCTCACAAGCTTTTGAGTAGAAACCTCCGTAATATTATTTTCTATGTGATTAAATGAATCTATCTATTCCGCTTTGTTCCCTTCTGGAAATCTGCCCCCGAGACCTCTGCACTGAGTGCTCTCGGGGCTGTTGTCAGCTGCCCTTCCCTTTGCCGCGTCTCCGTTGCTGTCGTTGCAGCCATGCATGCTGGATTCTCTACTGTCTTCTTTCGTGAGCTACTAACTCATTTTGTTGGAACACACCCTTCAGTAGCTTTCTCAGAGAGAATGCCTTTTCTAAGCGCTTGCATGTCTGATAATGTCTTTATTGTACCCTCACACTTGATAGTTCAGCTGAGTATAGAGTTCTAGGTTAGAATCTTTTTTTTCCAAAGGATGACAGAGATTTCTGTATATACTTTGAACTTACTTCCAGTGTATATTGTTAACTGAAAAAAAGCAACGTGCAGAAAATGAAGATAGCATGCCATCACTCGGGTGAGGAAGTCTGTGACTTGCCTGCATTTGCATAAGGAAACACTGGCAGAAAGTACGGTGAAAGCAACGTGGAGATGTCAGTGGAAACGTAGATTTGTTAGGTGTAGCTTTATGCTCTTTTGATATTTGAGCCCTGTGACTGTATTATTTTTATGTAAAATTCTCTCTTTATTTTTGGGTCTTCCCTGCTGCGCAGCCTTTTCTGTAGTTGTGGCAAGTGCGGACGACTCTCTAGTTGCAACGTGCAGACTTCTGATTGCAGTGGCTTCCCTTGGTGCGGAGCTAGGGCTCTAGGCACGCGGCTTCAGTGCCTATGGTGCACAGGTGTAGTTGCTCCATGGCGTGTGGAATCTTCCCAATCAGGGATCGAACTCGTGTCTCCTGTATTAGCAGGTGGACTCTTTACCACTGAGCCACCAGGGAAGCTCTGTATTACCTATTTAATATGATAAAATAATAAATGCCAAAAACGTATCATTACCTGTTTCCTCCCATAATTTTGAAGACATTTTTTTCCATTTTATTCTAGCTTCCAGGATTGCTCTGCTCATTTCGATGCCTTTCATATTCTCAGTATCTTGTGTAACATCTATTTTTACAGTCCACAAGCTTTCAGGATCCTCTCTTGATTCTCAGTATTCTGGATTTTATTTTTACATTCATTCAATCTGGAAATGTATATCCTAAAATTCTGGGATATTTTCTGAAGAATTTCCCCTTCCCACCGTTTGCTCTGTTCTTTTAAAGAAACTCCTGGTGTTAGAAGTAACTTCCTTTTTCCTCTCATTTTCTAGCTTTTTGTATTTTGGTGATACTTTATGGCTAATTACTCAGCTTTGTCTTCCATTCCTTCTACTAAACTTATTTGTCCTATATTTCATTTCTAAGAGTATTTGTTTGTTTGTTTTGGTTCTGTGGCCCATTTTTATAGCATCCTTTTTGAGTCACTAATGCAGTACCTTTTTCTGTCATTCTGAGGATTATTCATTTTGGTTTTCTGATTTTCCCTGAAAATTGCTTTTGTTCCCTGTGTGATGGTCTATCCCTTTCCGTCCTTTGTGTGATTTGGCCTCTGTCTTTAACCTTAGAGCTCTTCCCAGAGGTGTGCTGATCCTTGGACCCATGCGTATATGAGGATGAGGCACTAAAACCTGTGAGACAATTTGACGGAAGGCTCAGAGGGCTTCCCAGGCGGCACTAGTGGTAAAGAGTCCGCCTGCCAGTGCAGAAGACGTGGGAGAAGGAAGTGGCAGCCCACTCCAGTATTCTGGCCTGGAGAGTCCAGAGGAGGAGAGCCGCAGAGGAGGCTGGTGGGCAGCAGTCTATGAGATCGCCAAGAGTCAGACACAGCTGAGTACCTTGGAGGGTAAATACCACAAGATCCAGCCAAGACACCTCCTGGGGTGACGTGGGGTGGCGGAGGTGTTGGCACCAGACACTGAGTAGCTCCTCAGGGCACCAGCACACAGTCAGGATTTGAACCTGAGTCCCCCTATCTTCAAGGCCAGCACCTTGACCACAGGCTCACTTTTCAGAGGAAATGCTGCTTAATGCAAACAAACCAAGCCTCTCTAATTTGGTTACCTAGAGATGGAGTTTTGTTTTTGATGAAGGGGGTAGAAGAAATTGAGAAGAAAGTTGAAAAATAATCTGAGACTTATACCAAGGAAGAGGTTATGTCCACACAGCCCAAACTAGAGAACTAGTCACGGCAGTGTGCTTTTACTCAGAGTGGAGTAAATGTCAAATTAGCTGAGCAAACAGAGAACGTTATTTTAAAAAATAAGATTTTCATAGCTTCAGGCATCAAGAGGAATTCATTTGTTGGTTTGGAAAATTCTCTAAGATCTGAGAGATACTTTCCATAAAACAAATAGAAAATACCTGGAGAGGTTAGGTAGGCAGAATGTGATATGGTCTTGGCAGTGGGTGAGCCCCTGGATCAGCAAGAGCCAGAGCCAGAGCCGTCCAGTGCCTCCCCTGGCGGATTAAGTTGCGATGTCCCCACCCACTCCTTGGCTCAGGGGAGCAGATGAAAAATCCCGCAGTGGTCACAGTAGTGTTTCAGCAAGCAGAAACCAGGAGATCTAAACTTGTTCGTTAGGCTTTTGACCTCCCTCACATAAGTTTGTCCATTTTTCCACCCTTACCCTTGATTGCTTTTTACTTCTTATCTTCTTTTGTGATGTCTGTTGTTGTTGTGCTTTTTAATGTGCTGTCTAGGTTGGTCATAGCTTTTCTTCCAAGGAGCAAGAGTCTTCTGATTTCATGGCTGCATGCTGTGATTTTGGAGGCCAAGAAAATAGTCTCTCACTGTTTCCATTGTTTCCCCATCTATTTGGCGTGAAGTGATGGGACCAGATGCCATGATCTTAGTTTTTTGAATGTTGAGCTTTAAGCCACCTTTTTCACTCTCCTCTTTCACTTTCATCAAAAGGCTCTTTAGTTCTTCACTTTCTGCCATAAGGGCAATGTCATCTGCATATCTGAGGTCATTGATATTTCTTCCAGCAATCTTGATTCCAGCTTGTGCTTCATCCAGCACTGTGGTGTTGGAGAAGACTCTTGAGAGTCCCTTGGACTGCAAGGAGACCAAACCATCAATGCTAAAGGAAATCAGTCCTGAATATTCATTGGAAGGACTGATGCTGAAGCTGAAACTCCAATACTTTGACCACCCTATACGAAGAGCCAACTTTTTGGAAAAGACCCTGATGCTGGGAAAGATTGAAGGCAGGAGGAGAAGGGGACGACAGAGGATGAGATGGTTGGATGGCATCACCAACTCTATGGACATGAGTTTGAGCAAGCTTCGGGAGTTGGTGATGCACAGGGAGGCCTGACGTGCTGCAGTCCATGGGGTTGCAAAGAGTCAGACACACCTGAGCAACTGAACTGAACTGAACTTGTTGTGCAGTTGCTAAGTTATGTCTGACTCTTTGTGACACCGTGGACTGCAGCATGCCAGGCTCCCCTGTCCTTCACTATCTCCCGGAGTTTACTCAAATTCATATCTATTGAGTCAGTTATTCTCTCCAACCATTTCAGGCACATGAGAATATGCGGAGTTTTCCAAGTTGACACTGGGAGAGATGGAATTTACGTGTTGATTGAACAACTAACATGACCCCACCCTGGATGCCCTAAAATATAGCTTGAAGTCACCCCTGAAACCCTCAGAGCAGAGCTGGCCAGTAGGACTTTCTGTGATGATGGAGATGCTCTGTGTCTATGCTGCGTTGCTGTCGAGCACTTGAAATGCAGCTAGTAGCTAGTTCAGCTAAGGAACTGCATTTTAATTCATACTTCATTTTACTTCCTTTAAATATAAATAGACACCCCTGGTTGGTGGCTACCGTATTGGACAGCACAGCTCTTGAGCAATGATTTATTCTTTGTTGAAATCTGCTGTCCTGGAGGTGTGTTCTCTATTGCAGAAGCTGTTGATTCTCATCAGGAGAGGGGTGACAGGTGGACAGGCCTGGCGTCCCACAGGCCGGAAGTGAGTCCAGCCCAGGGAGAACGTGCCGGGCAGTGGGAGAAGCACAGTCCGCCTTTTGAAGTCGTGTGTCGATAGGCAAGTTAGTGTGTCCGAGTCTCCTTCCCTCTGTCTGTGACAGAGGAGCAACGTTTTCCATGTGGTTGTGGTGATGAGTGGAACTTCCCTGGTGTCCCAGTGGTGAAGAATCCACCTGCCAGGGCAGGAAGCAGGAGACTCACATTCGATCCCTGGATCAAGATCCCCTGGAGGAGGAAATGGCAGCCCACTCCAGTGTTCTTGCCTGGAGAATCCCATGGACAGAGGAGCCTGGAGGGCTACAGTCCATGGGGTCGCAAAGAGCTGGACACGACTGAGCGACTGAGCGTGCACCTGGTAATGAGTTGTGCCAGGAAATGGAGAGCGTCTGCTGGAGGCAGGAAGTACATGATGGTTCTGGTGGGCGCCTGGGTACCTGGCGGGCGCTAACTGGATAGTGGTTATTTTCTCCCTCCTGCCGGCTGAGTTCCACTCCACCAAGGGACAGCAATACTGCTGGACTGGCCAGGATGTGCCCCAGGCATCACTGATGCAGAGACAGGGCTGATTGGCAGGTGGGTTCTTTACCACCGAGCCACCCTCCCTCATAAGATGAGGGCTGGAATGAGAGACCAGGATCAAGATAAGGAAAGAGAGTGGCCTACAGGAAAAGTGTGAGAAAAATACAGGAGAGACGATCTCCTGTGTGTTGTGGGGGAAGCAGACAGCCCTTGGCTCTGGGTCAGTGAACTCAGGGGAAAAGCCCTCACTGCTGCCCCTTTAAATACGCCAACCCCATAAACTTTGTTTAGTATCAGAACCCCATGTGCTCTCTCATAGTTTAGAGCTTGTGTTCAGTTCTTTGGCCTTGAGATGGAAGGGACCCTCCGCTTTCGATCGTTTTTTGCTTCTTGGCCTTGAACTGAAGAACCAGTAATAAGATGCCGTCAGATTTTTCGAGCCTCTTTACTGTCAGGCAGCCAAGCCCTGGTGTCGGGCCTCTGGTTAACGTCCCGGAGATGACGGCCCACTTCACCCAGGCCATGTCCCGCGCCATTTATCTTTGGGTTTATCTGACCTCTCAGAAGCTACTAAGTTACCTGCCTATTTTTAACCTGTGTCTGGAGCCAGCTCCGGAATGAAGTGGCCACATGAGCCGCGATGAGGTGGTGACCACACAGCCTTCCATATCTTCACTCTACTTTCTCGGGCTTTTCCTCTTACTTTTGTGTCGGGGTTTGTCACCCTTGGGATTACTGACATTGGGCCGGATGCGGCGGTCGGGGGAGGGTTTCTGGACAGAGAGGAATGTTTAGCAGCATCCCTGGCTTCCACCCGGGAATGATGACCACAAGGGCCCCAGGGGGCAAAACGGCCCGTGGAGAACCATTGTATATTTCCTGTCTCCGCTGGCTGTGTACCTTAGCTCTGGACCATACGCCTCGTCTGCAGAAACCTGGTTCCTTTGCTCTCACCTCTGATCGGTGGCTGCAGCTGCTCCCCAGGAGGGCAGAAAGCACCAGCTGACCAAACCACATGGTCCTGGGAGTTTTCCCAATTAAACCTCCTAGAAGTTACTCGGAGGGGCCCGCCTACTCTGGAAAGCTGTGGTGGAGCTGTTCTAGGAGTAGCCGTGCAGACTCAGGAAGTTGGGAGGTTCACAGCAAATTCGATGAGGCTTTGCTGAGTGCCAGGGGGGCCCTTGAGTCAATGGTGGGGTGTGAGGGGTGTGGGGAGAGGCTAAGGGGGGCTGGAATGGACCCTGAGAGGCAGGTACAGCAATAACTCTGGCTGCCTCCACGGAAGGTAGGCTGGCACGAAAGTGGGGGCTGGCGAGAGGTGGTCTTTTGTGTTACATCCTACTGGACAGAGTGTCTCCTTTCTGCCCACTGGAGACACCCTTTGCCCCCTGGATGTGCTTGAGGGCAGCCAGGCCAACATAGGCCCAGTTCGGCAGGACCGCAGAGCAGAGCTGCAGGCCACCAGGCCGTGTCTGCCTGTCTTTCTCTCTGGGAAAAGCCCCAGGCCCACGGCTCAGATACACTCTGGGGACAGCAGAGACAAGGTGGCATTGTCCACGCGGTCACCACGGTGAGCGCTGCAGAGAGTCGGCTCTGCCTCGGGGGCAGGGGCACTGCAGGGTTGACCTTCCCAGCCAGCCGGGGTCCTGTCCTCCCAGCCCACAGCCTCTGCCCAGAGCCCTCCGGCTCCACGCTGGGGATTCAGCAAGAGATGAAGACGGAGAGGTGCTGCTGGATGCTGCCCGGACACAGCTAAGCATAGCCACCTGCGACCCCCACCCCGAGGGGGCAATCTCCTTACAGCCACCCATCCTCCCGGACAAGGGAAGCAGCCTGGGATAGCACCAGTCCAGTAAGTGGCCGGGCCTGGGATGACACTGCTGGTTGACTTGATGTCCCCAAAAGGGCAGGGACCGGACAGTGTATCTGGCCAAGGGAGAGAGCCTAAGCTGCCGCCTTATCCTTTTAGAGTCAGGAGGCCTCCGTGGCTGGGTATGACCCTAGCACGCCTGCCAGCAATCACTGCTCATTCGAAATCCCAGGTGTGTTGTGGGCAGGGAGGACCCTCCCCAACTTCAGCATCAGCAGCGGGGGCGGTGCTGGCAGCCCATTAATATTCCAGATCCCCAGGGAGGCCCGCCCCCCAGATCAGGAGGAGGCTGGGTGAAGCTGGGTGACCAGCACACTTCCACAGGGCTAAAACTGTCCCCGTGTCTCCCGAGAGGGACGGCTGCTTTTGTCATTTGTCGCTGAACTTCCTAAAACAGATGACCAGTCCTGGGCCCTGTGAGGACCCCTCTGTGTGCCGGGGTCTTTGCTTGTCTTGTTCTTTAGGAACTTCTGTGCAGCCCCTGTCTCCCTGTTCTTCCAGGGCGAGAACCGGGAGAATCAGCCATCCCAAGGGCTCACCGCCCCCGCCAGTCCAGGGCCTCGCTTCCCTCTGGATTCCCTGGGGCCCAGAGGCCTGTGAGTCACCCCGGAGGCTGCAGAGACAAGGCAGGAAGTGACCATTAGCCGTGGGGATGCTCTCTGTTCTGTCGTATTGCCCTCCGAGGTTTAGAGCTCTGGCTTCTGTTTTAATGTACAGTTTCCAAAGAAAAACACAGACGTACAGCATCCCTCTCATGCTTAGAAAATTCAGCTTTAAGATTCCTTTCACTTAGACTTTTGCTTGGTGAACAGTGCCACAGTTTTCTTCTATTTTTTTTAATCTTTCCTAAACATCTTTTCCAACTTTCCCTAAACGTGATGAGGCAGATAATAAATTACCCTGAATACCGGGTACCGTGGGCGGGTTGCCGTGCAATTTGGTGTTGTGTCCAACACTAGCCAACCGCCTGCTTTTCAAATATGATTAAATATAGAAAAATACAGCAGGTGAAAAGCACAACGCACATAACATGCATCGTATACTGTGCGGTTACAGTTCACTCTGCTGCTCTCTGTCCAGCCTTTCAAATGTTGAATCCTGTCGGGTGAGGACACGCCTGGCCTGTTGGTGGGTTTCACGGGCATCCTTTAGAGGGTCGTCATGCCCCCTGTCTCAGGCCCTGGCCACGTTCCTTGGTAGATGGTCCATTTCTTCCGGTATAAGCTGGCCCAGCCCTGCTGCCCCCTGAATCTGGGATGAGGATCCTTCACTGTTCTTGCAGCTCCAGGGCCTGGGCGGTAGGGTTAGGACGTGGTGTTGGGAGGACTCAGGAGAAGACGCCTGTTGGTGGCCGGGGTCTGGGCTTCCCTTCGACCTCACCCTCCCGGAGGTCACTTCCTCTGGGAGGCCATGGGCCACGCGTCTCCCACCCCTAGGCCAGCTCCTCCCGTCCCCGCAGCTGTGGGCCGGCTGCTGCCTCTTGTCTCCGCCCTCTCCGCCCCCGCAACCCCGGCAGGCTGTGTGCTCTCCTGTCTGGGGGCTGTGCCACGTCCAGTGCCCGGGAGACCCGTGCACCGGGCACACGGGAGGCCCTCACAGACCACCTGGTGACTGAATGCAGCTCAAAGCATAAGCCAGCGTTCCTCTTCAGGTGGCTGGGGACTAGTATCCTCCGATTAAAAGGAAAGCCTTTGAATGTGGTGGTTTTCTTCCAAGGAGTTTGAACTGCCTTTACTACACACAGTGGGTTTCTTGGCCACACATTCTACGTCCTGACAACCTCCGCAGGCGCCAGCATAGGTCAGGAGCTGGAGTCGCTCTGTCCGCGTGCTGGCAGCGTCATCGGCATTCATCGGTGAGGAGCCGGCACCCCAGAACCACACTCAGCTCTGCCCCCGAGGCCAGGTCCGTGTTAGCTCGTTTCCGGCTCTTTTTGTCCACCGTTAGTGTGGTGGACAGCGTTGTGGGCAATGCACTTGTCCTCCTAATTCCCGTGGTTAGAGACATGAGATCATCTTTAGGAGCCCTGCAGAGAAGGTGCGCATGGACGTCAGGATCAGGAGACCCGGCTCTGAGTCCCCAGGGCGCCATCTCCTGGCTTCGCCACTTTGCACACGCCACCCAGCCTGTCTGAGCCCGGCTGTGCCCACCTGTAAGGTGAGGTGATAACTGGGGTGAGCACCAGGTGAGGGCCTCTGGACAGAGCGCCCCTGCCCTCCATCGGGCATCAGGTCTCCTCATGCATAGATGCCCTGAAACCGGGTCGGGGGTCACGGGGCCCCTGCCACCCACATTAGATGAGATGCGGACTGAGACAAGCCTGGCTCCTGTCCCCAGCTCCAGGCACTGCTCCAGGCTGCCTGCTGGGGAAGTGGGAGGCATGGGGGGGGAGCGGCGGTGGGGGTGTGCATGGTAGGGGGTGTGCCTGGGACGAGTCCCCCTCGGCTTCGGCCTCCTTAACTACTGTAAGGAGGGATGACCCCCACCCGCCAGCCTCACAGGTTTCACGTGAGGCCCAGGTGGGAAAACACATGAGAGCGTGTGCTCACAAGCCCTCAAGGGCTCTGCACACGTAAGACGGTGGTATTACCGAAAAGTTGGAAATAATTCTTAGCACCTGGGTGTCTCAGGCTGTCTTGCAGCTGCTCCCGGGGCTGGGAGCGGAGTGCTCACTGGCAAGAGTGGTGCGTTTCTCTTCACGTGGGGCCCTGTCTCTTTTCCATTTCTTTAATGTTACTGGGGTGTAGTTGATTTACAGTGTTGTGTGACTGTCTCTTGTGGTGGTGATGTTGCTTTCTTCTAAGATTGGAGGAGGAAGCCCTGAGTGCCTGGCGTGTCCATCAGGAAAGAAGCGGGGTGGAGGTAGGGCGGGAAGTGCAGGAGCTGTGGTCCAGAAGTGGCCCACACGCAGCCCTGGTCTGGCCTTGGAGGCCTCTGCTCCTTTCAGGTCTGTTGGGAGGGGAGGAGGAAATGGACCAAGTTGCTATCACCATGACAACCACAGACCACCCCCCCCCAGCCCTGGCTCAGGGAGGGGTGTCAGAGGGGCCGGCGAGGGCACCCTCCTAACCTTTTCTAGTCTCTCTTGAAATCTCTGTCTGCCTTGATTCCCTGCAGCCTGGCCCTGCGTGCCATCTGCATAGAACAGGAGGGAAGTAAGTGCTAGAAGATCCGATCTCATATAAGGAAGCAGCCCCTGTTCTCTGCACACGTGTGTCCTGTCAATTACACAGTGTTACTGAATCAAGCCTTGTCTCAAGGACAAAGGAGGGCGCTGGACTCTCAGACCTTTATTTGGATTTTGCAGTAAATGACGTCCTTTTGGCTTTGTGGCCTCTTTTACATTTTGCAGAATCACCTGTACAGCAAACCAGCAAAAACCACCAGTCCTCATGGGGTGGAGTCAAGTCAGCCTGTCACCCCAACGAGTTCTGGTCCCTCAGAGAGGGATGTTCACAGAGCTTCTCTGAAACAGTAGCTGTTAAGTCACTCAAACTGACTCTGAGTACACAAAGCACACTGGGCTGGAATTGAAGGTGGTGGGCAGCATCCTAGATCACTGGTTCTCAAAATGTGGCCTCCAAACACAGTATCCACACACCTTGAACTCTTTAGCAATGCTGGTTTTCAGTCCACCCACCCAACTGAATCAGAGCCTTGGGGTGGGGCCCAGCCTCTTGTCCTGAAAGCCATCCCGGTGGTTCGGATACACTCTGAAGTTTGAGAAGCTCTGCCTTAGACTAAATGATGCTATGGGTGAGTCTGATTATACTGATGAAGTGAGGGAGTGAGTGAAATGACCCAGTCATGTCCAGCTCTTTGCAACACCATGGTCTATCCTTGGAATTCTCTAAGCAATAATACTGCTGTGGGTTGCCATTTCCTTCTCCCAGGGATCTTCCTGACCCAGGGATTGAACCCGAGTCTCCTGCATTGCAGGCAGATTCTTTCCCATCTGAGCTACCAGGAAATCCCATAAAGATGAAGAATAGCCTTTATACTAATACTCCTGATTAAAATAGTAGGACCTTTTCCTGCTCAAATGCCTGAGGAGTCAATCAGGCTGGGTAAACCTGCTTGTTGAGGAGCTGACCCTTCTCACAAGTTTTCCCCACCCTGTCTCCCCTCTCCATGAGATCCTGGTGTGGCTGCCAGCCCTGATGGTCAGCCTCCTGGCACATAACAGGTGCTCAGTTAGTAGGATTAATGGTGAGTGAATGGCTGAATGAATGATTGGATGGATGGTGGATGGATGGATGGATGGATGTTTGAATGTTTGAGTGGATGGATGATTGGATGCATGGATGGATAGACGGAATTAGCCCAACTTCAAAGTAACATTTGAAAACACAGATTCTTTTGAAACTAGAACAAGATTTTCAAAGGTTTTTGGTGGTTACTTGGGTATAAATGAAGATTTTCATTTACTGAATGAAAGCTGTTGCTCGCAGGATCTAACTTGGCAAGCTCTTTACTCTTGAAATGTCCGTTCTGTTTCCCCTCTGCAGCCCCACCTTGGGCAGTCTGGTCAGTGACCTTGTCCGCCTTTCATGCCATAGGAGACGGAAGGAGAAATAAAGCAGGAAAATTTCCATTCTTTCCGGTGATGCATACAATTGTTCCCTCTTCCCAACTCTTCCTTTTCAGACTTTGCCCCCTCGTGTTTCTCCACTGTGTTGTTTTGTGATGTTGGCACTTGGGAAAAAATCTTTAAATTATCCCAGTGATGGCCATTTGGACAGGGTGTGGGCGATCAGGTTCCACAGCATGTCGCCAGTGCCCCGAGCTCACAGTCCCTAAAAAGGCATTCATTGTGTCCAGGGAAACTGCTAAGGCTGGTGGCACCCTACCAGGGGCTGAAGTAACTTGGACCGGGTTTATAGAACATTCTCCTCTATGCTTTCCCTTTGGGGAGCAGGGTTTGGACTGGAGGAATTTAGGTGTATTCCTGTATCCTGCCAGGTGCAATAAATAGCTGTCTTTGCCTGACCTTACCCCCCACGTAAGTTCTAAAAAGCCCTGTGCACACCAGGAGGAGCTGAACACTTTAGGAGCAGGCTGATGCTAGTGTAACACATCAGAAGCATGTTGGGCACACAGATGGAAACTGAAATGATTAAATGTTGGAGATACGCCTTGTAAAACCAAAAACTTAGCTAGGCTGATCATTAAAAGAAGGCATAACCTGTTCTAAGTGATTTTTGTTTGCTAAACTACAGACTTCAGACAGATTTCCCAGCTGTGTTGTTTTGTCTGTTGGGTTTTTTGTTTTAATAAAGTCTGCTTTCTGTTTCAGGATCCCACATTGCATTTTGTCATTGTGTTGCCCTTGTCTCTTCCAGCCTGTCATGGTTTCCAGGGACTTTTGAAGAGTGTCAGCTATGTATGCAGTAGAATGTTCCTCAGTTTGGATCTGCCTGATTAGACTGAGCTGTGGACTTGGGGGAGAATTCAGAGGTGCAGTGCCCTTTTGCTCGAATCACATCAGGGGCGCCTGATGTCAGCATGACATCCTTGACAACGTCCCCCCTGACCCCCGGGCTAAGGAGGGGTCTGCCAGGTTCCTCCATGGCAGTGTTACTGGTTTTCCATTTCCCTGCTTTGTCCTCAAGAGGCGCGTCCCTAAACCCAGTGCATCTCAGCGGAGGGGACATCTGTTCCACATCTTAGAGGGAGGAGTATCAAAGAATGTGTGGTCCTAGGTTGGAACCATCACTGTAATTAGCAAATTTGAGGGGAGATATTTTCAGGTTATGCAGATATCCTGTGCTGCCCTGAAGTTTTTCAGTGGATAAGGCATTCTTTCTTAAATGTGAGTGTCGAAATTGAGTTAGTAATTCCCCTACAATAGAAACAAGTTCCATCCTGAAAGCTTGTTCTTAAGTCCTGGATGGCATCACCGACTCAATGGACATGAATTAGAGTGAACTCCAGGAAATGGTGAAGGACAGGGAAGCCTGGCTTGCTGCAGTCTATGGGGTCTCAAGGAGTTGGACATGACTTAGCAACTTCCCTAGCGGCTCAGAGGGTAAAGCGTTTGCCTACAATGTGGGAGACCTGGGTTTGGAAGGACCTGGGTCAGGAAGATCCCCTGGAGAAGGAAATGTCAACCCACTCCAGTATTCTTGCCTGGAGAAGCCCATGGACGGAAAAGCCGGGTGGGCTACAGTCCACGGGGTCGCAAGGAGTCAGACACGACTGAGCAACTTCAGTTTCTTTCTTTCACTTTCTAATGACTAAACAATAGCAAAAGTCCAACAAATTTAGCCTACCCCAATAACACAATCAGCTATCTAGTACTGTACTGTAATAGGTTTATAGTACTTTTCACACAAATAATGCATAACATTAACAACTAAACACAAGAAAAGAAAGAAAACGTTTTTAATCTTACGCTGCGTTACCTTGAAAAGTACAGCAGTTCCAGCTACATTATCGCTGCTTTCACCCTTGTTCCCTGACAACCCGGGCTTGAAATAAAGACGCCGTACTGCTGTGTCGTCTGGACAGCACTCCACGGTAAAGTACACAAAAGCACAGCCACCTGCGGAGGGTCCGCACACAGGACAATGTACGCCAGACACATGAATGCCTAACATGATTGCACATGCGAGTTCAGTTCAGGCCAGTCACTCAGTCATATCCGACTCTTTGCGACCCCATGGACTGCAGCACGCTAGGCCTCCCTGCCAATACCAGCTCCTGGAGTTTCTCAAACCCATGTCCATCAAGTCGGTGATGCCATCCAACCATCTCATCCTCTGTCATCCCCTTCTCCTCCTGCCTTCAGTTTTTTCTAGCATCAGGGTCTTTTCTAACGAATCAGTTCTTTGCATCATGTGGCCAAAATATTGGAGTTTCAGCTTCAACATCAGTCTTTCCAATGAACACCCAGGACTGATCTCCTTTAGGATGGACTGGTTGGATCTCCTTGCAGTCCAAGGGACTCTCAAGAGTCTTCTCCAACACCACAGTTCAAAAGCATCAATTCTTCAGTGCTCAGCTTTCTTCACAGTCCAACTCTCACATCCATACACGACTACTGGAAAAACCATAGCCTTGACTAGACGGACCTTTGTTGGCAAAGTAATGTCTCTGCTTTTTAATATGCTGTCTGGGTTGGTCATAACTTTCCTTCCAAGGAGTAAGCATCTTTTAATTTCATGGCTGCAGTCACCATCTGCAGTGATTTTGGAGCCTAAGAAAATAAAGTCTGTCACTGTTTCCATTGTTTCCCCATCTATTTGCCATGAAGTGATGGGACCGGATGCCATGACCTTAAGTTTTCTGAATGTTGAGTTTTAAGTCAACTTTTTCACTCTCTTCCTTCACTTTCATCAAGAGGCTCTTTAATTCTTCTTCACTGTCTGCCATAAGGGTGGTGTCATCTGCGTATCTGAGGTTATTGATATTTCTCCCGGCAATCTTGATTCCAGCTTGTGCTTCTTCCAGCCCAGCGTTTCTCATGATGTACTCTGCATGTAAGTTAAATAAGCAGGGTGACAATATACAGCCTTGAAATACTCCTTTTCCTATTTGGAACCAGTCCGTTGTTCCATGTCTGGTTCTGACTATTGTTTTCTGACCTGCATACAGGTTTCTCAAGAGGCAGGTCAGGTGGTCTGGTATTCCCATCTCTTTCAGAATGTATCACAGTTTGTTGTGATCCACACCATCAAAGGCTTTAGCATCAATCAAGCAGAAGTAGATGTTTTTCTGGAATTGTCTTGCTTTTTCTATGATCCAACAGATGTTGGCAATTTGATCTCTGGTTCCTCTGCCTTTTCTAAGTCCAGCTTGAACACCTGAAAGTTCTTGGTTTATGCACTGTTGAAGCCTGGCTTGGAGAATTTGGGGCATTACTTTGCTAGCGTGTGAGATGAGTGCACTTGTGTGGTAGTTTGAGCATTCTTTGGCATTGGCCTTCTTTGGGACCAGAATGAAAACTGACCTTTTCCAGTCCTGTGGCCACTGCTGAGTTTTCCATATTTGCTGGCATATTGAGTGAAGCGCTTTTACAGTGTCATATTTTAGGATTTGAAATAGCTCAACTGGAATTCCATAACCTCCACTAGCTTTGTTCGTAGGTCTTTCAAAAGTAACACAGCCAAGGGCCAGGGCCTGGGGTGGGGGGCCTCCCGCTAACTAAACACTGGCTGAAGAGACAAAACATGCTCAGAACCTGCCCCCGCCCTCGCAGCCACACACCCTGGGGCTGCCCCACCTAAGGGGTACCTGTGGGGTGGTTCTTCCTCCCTTTGCCCCTTTGCACAGAGGGTCTCCCATCGGCCAGGGGGCCAGTCAGCGTGTTCCCTGCCACCCGTGTCTGAAACGCGTGCCATTTCAGGGGAGAGGCGTTCAGAGCCAGTGAACAAGTCTCTCTGGCCTCTGCTCACTGCTGCTGAGAGCAGAAGTCACATAAACGACTTAAACAGCAGTTTAAATGACAGTCATGGAGGCTGGAAGTCCAAGATCAAGATGCCAGCAGGCGCGGGTATTGGCAAAGGTGCCCCTCCCGCTTGTGGATGGCTACCCTCTGCTGTGTGCTCATGGGGGGCGAGAGCTCTTCACTTAGGACACCAGTCCCGTCGGGTCAGGGTCTCATCTTGAAGGGTCTCATTTATCCTTAACTACTTCCTTTCAGGCCCCACCTCCAAACACAGCCATGCTGGGGGGCACGGCTTCAGCATATGAGTGGGGTGGGGAGGAAGGTCATTCAGGCCATACACTGCCTTATAGTGTCACCAGGAAGATTTAGTGAGTTAATCAAAGGATAGTAACCACTCAGTAAAAGCCGCTACCACTCCCTCCGTTGTTATCCTGATCTTATTACCAAGGGCACCCACAGTGGATAATCAATCTCAGGAAAAAAGAAAAGACCCGTATGACGTATGACGGGATGAAGAGCTAGGCCTGAGCTTATGGAGAGCTGCAATTCTGAGAGCTCCCTAGAATCTGGTGAGTGCTGCTTTGTGTGGATTTCAGGTTGGCCTTTCTAGGGAAAGGTTTATAATTCTCTGCAGTTTAGACATTTTGTCTTCTAGTAGTCTGGTCTGCATTTCCCCCCCCCCCCCCCGATTTTTCTCACATTCTATGGCTCACTGTTATTTAGGATAATTTCTAAAGGGCAGGTGTTGTATTTGCCCTTCTTTCCACTAGATTTTTCCCCTTAAGTCTTCACTCACTTTATTGGTAAAAAAGCAGGGAACAAAATTAGCAAAAAATATGTGCACTGAACAACAGCTATTAATATTTAGATTTAACTGCAAAGCGAGCTTCAGCTGACTAAAGGTGATTGTTTTCTGCCAAAGAATTTCTTTACATGGTGACATGTTCAAGAGCATGTCTATGGCAGACCTGTGCTTTTAAAACATGAGATCTCATCTCAAACTGAGGCAGTGAATGTCTCAACTATGAAAAGTGACAGTGAGTGAAGATGAGAAAAGTCATTATGCTATCCATCTTATGTGTGTGTGCTCAGTCGTGTCCGACTCTCTCTGACCCCCTGGACTGTAGCCCCCACGCTCCTCTGTCCATGGGATTTCCCGGGCAAGAATACTGGGCTGGGTTGCCATTCCCTACTCCAGGGATGCGTTATATAACCTACATTCAGTGGTGATCCACTGTTTAGTCTCCTTGGAATGCCCTCCGAAAAAGAGAGAATTATCCTCCCAAGCAAGTCTCGTCCCCCCGGGATGGGAGCGTGGCCTCTCTTGGCTGCACCACGAGGAAACTGGGGAATGGAGCTGCTGCTCAGAGCACGTACCTGCTGATGGAAGCTGGGAGAAAGGGGACCAGATGCAGGGCAGGGAGGTGTTGGAGTATCCAGTCCACAGCAGTGGGCAAGCAGAATGCTCAAGGGGTTGGTGGGACCCAGAGGGCCCCCCACCCCCAACAGCCGGTGTCCGTACAGCAAGGAGAAGCAGAGAAGGCCGCAGGGCCGGGCCAGGAAGAGGCCGGGTCAGGGGCCACAACCCCTGACCAAGCTCTATTCTTGGGTTCAGCGGTTACACCAAATACAGTAAGTCCCCTACACATGAACCTTCAAATTGTGACCTTTCAAATTCTGTGTGTTTGCATGTCCATGTCCAGTTCTAACTGTTGCTTCCTAACCTGCATACAGATTTCTCAAGAGGCAGGCCAGGTGGTCTTTCAGAATTTTCCACAGTTTATTGTGATCCACACAGTCAAAGGCTTTGACATAGTCAATAAAGCAGACATAGAGATTTTTCTGGAACTTTCTTGCTTGTTCAGTGATCCAGCGGATGTTGGCAATTTGATCTCTGGTTCCTCTGCCTTTTCAGGTCAGGAAGCAACAGTTAGAACTGGACGTAATTTGAACAGTTTGGATACTAGTTTGAGCAAGCTCCAGGAGATGGTGAAAGAAAGGGAAGCCTGGCGTGCTGCAGTCCATGGGGTTGCAAAGAGTTCTACATGACTGAGCAACTGAACAACAACAAGTGTCCAATGAGGGGTTAATATCCAAGATACATGAAGAAATCTTACCACTCAATATACGAAAGCAAACAACCTAATTCAAAAATGGGCAGATGGCCTGAATAGATATTTTTCCCAAAGAATATATAAGATGGTCCCAGACACATGAAAAAATGCTCAACATTGCTAATCATCAGGGAAATGCACGTCAAAACCACAATGATATATCATCTCACACCTGTCAGAATGGCTACTACCAAAAAGACCACAAACGACACGAGCTGGTAAAGATGTGGAGGAAAAGGAACCATTGCACAAACTAGTGCAACTACTATGGAAAACCATATGGAGTTTCTTTAAAAAAAAAATTAGAAATAGAGCTACCATGCAGTCTAGCAATTCCACTTCGGGTATTTTTCCAGAGAAAAACACTAACTGAAGAAGACCTGTGCACACCAGTGCTCTTTACAGCATTATTTACAAGAGCCAAGATACAGAAATAACCTAAGTGTCTGTGGGCAGATAACATGGATGATGGATGGACATAGAGGGTATTAGGCTAAGTCAGTGAGAGGAAGACAAGTCCTGTGTGATTTCACTTGAATGTGGAATCTAAAAAGCAAGTGAGCAAACATAGCGAAATAGAAACAGGGTCACAGGTGCAGAGAACAGACAGGTGCTCTCCAGAGGGGAGGGTCATGGAGGGGCAAGCGAAACAGGGAAGGGAGGTTAAGCGGTGGAAACTTCCAGTTACACCGTAAATGAGTCATGGGGACGAAATGTACGGTGTGGGGAATGTAGTCTTCAGTTCAGTTCAGTCACTCAGTTGTGTCTGACTCTTTGCGACCCCGTGGACTGCAGCACGCCAGGCCTCCCTGTCCATCACCAACTCATGGTGGTTACCCACTCATGTCCATTGAGTCAGAGATGCCATCCAACCATCTCATCCTCTGTCATCCCCTTCTTCTCCCACCTTCATTCTTTCCCAGCATCAGGGTCTTTTCAAATGATGAATATAGTCTTAAGTGTGAAAAAAAGGAAGAGATTTCTGTCTCAGGCTAAGACACAGATGAACCTTGATGACATGATGCTAAGGAACTGAGGCAATCACAAAAGGACCACACAATTCCACTTATATGGGGGGGGAGAGCTACAGACAGGAAGCAGGTGGTGGGGGCCTGGGCTGGGAGAGAGGGGTGGGGAATTTTTAATAGAGTTTTGGAAGATGAAAAAAGGTCTGGAGTGGGATGGTGGTGATGGTTATACAACGTGTTGTACTTAATGTCCGTAAAGTATACACTTAAAAAATGGTTAAAATGGTAAAGTTTATGTTATGTATATTTTACCATGAAAGAAAAGGGGGTGGGGAGAGGGGGAAGTTGAGGTGGGGTCTACACTGTAGGGGTGAGGTGTGGAGTAGGGGAGTCAGATGGCGGGTGGAGATGAGAATGGAATTAAGAAAAACTGGGCGGTCTTCTGCACAGGAGTTTAGACTTTCAAGGGCAATACATAAAGAATGTTTCAAAGTTAAGGAAAGGAAGTAGCCACTTTGGGCCACTTCTCTCTCAATGGTGACCTTGGAGGCAGTAAAAAAAAAAAAAAACCGAAAAACAAAATCCAGTAAACTCTTGATATAATTTTCAGGCCAGGCTAAATGTGCTTCCAGGGAGTGTGTCCTCAAAAACAGATCATACCAAATAGATTATATAAAACAGATATCTTTGGGGTGATGGAAAAGTTCTAAAATTAGATTGCAGTAATGTTTGCATTGCCCTGTAAGTGTGCTGAAAATCCTTGAATTGTACACTTGAAGGAGATGACCGGTATGGAAATTGTACCCAGTAAAGCTGTTAAAACACATGCACAGGCAGAAATGATCGTGAGTCCCTGTAATCCTCCCGATCCCTTAGCCAGAGGCGCTCTGTCCGTTGTCCATTTCACTAGGAGAGGAGGGTGGTGGCGGGCAGTGGGCTGTCCCAGCTGTCGAGACCCTTCACGGTTTTACGCCTGGAAAGCGTTCTAATCTGGATGTGTGACCTCATCATGGGCGGCTCCTTAGTGGCCAGGCAACTCAGCAGTCTGCTCCCGGGTGCCCATGGTGAAGACTTCCTCGCCATGGTGGGAGTGGGGGGCGTCACCAGGACGAGGCCAGCTCTCGGGTGCCAGCCACGCTCATCAGTCGTGGGGTGGTGAGCCCTTGAGAGGTGTGAGGTTGTGCCCGCTTCTCTGCACTGCCCCCCCACTGCGGTCCCTCAGCCTGCCCTCTGCTGTCCCTGCCACTGTGCCAGGCACCTCCCCAGGCGGCAGCAGCTGGGTCAGCAGAGCCGGCCGGAGGCCCCAGGCTTTCCTGCAGTGGCTGCAGACGGCTCTGGGCACAGCTCTCTGTCCACAAGCCATTCACCACCTCATTCTTTCCCTTGCTATCACCAGCCCCCGCGCCCCCTCCAGACTCCACAGGGGCAGGGCCAAGCCCTTGGTATCTGCTAGCGGGGAGGCATTCGGGCGGGTGACTCGGAGGGCAGCTGTTCCCACCAGGGGTCTGAGTCTACAAAAGGAGCATAAGGCATACCCGAGCTCTCTGCTCAGACTCAGCGGGACCGTTGCTAAAGGCTCTCGGGAGCTTCCCGGCACTAAATCAAGCGATCACAGTGAATGAGAGCTGGAAGGGGCCTTAGAGATTGTTCGTTTCTATCCCATCACCCTTACCTGAGTAACGAGACTCAGAGGGCCTGGGACTGTCCTGAGGATACACAGCCAGCCAGGGTGAGGACTCAGACTTTCTGCCCCGTCCCTGGCTGGGCTGACTTCACTCCCTCAGGCCCGATGACCCCCAGCCCCCCTTACTATATTTAAATGCTTCAGTAAGGAGGTGCTTACAGCTCTTTAGCTCCAACAAGGCCCATCTGTTCAGGACGAGATGACGTACACATCCGTAATTAGAGCAACCTGACAGTGCTAGGAAATGGACAAATGGCTGTGACCCACGATGGCAGTAAAGCCTTAATCTGGAGCGAAATTACTTCAAGTCCAACTGTGTCAGCCCCAGTGGTGGACTAGGTTGTCACCCACATGACTGTAATGTTTTATCAGTTTATTTAGGTATTTAGTTGGTGTCAGTTTACAAGTGATTTTTTTCAATGTCAAGGCTGTCTGGCACCTAAAAGGCATTTTGAAACTGTTCACTATTCTTTTATGATGTGAGTCACTAGCTTAGAAACCAGGACGTGGAGGCTTTGAGGGGTGGCCCCTCTGGGAGGGTCACTCAGCCAAGGGGTCACTCAGAGCTGGGGTGAGCCCCAGTTGGACATCTCGATGACTGAAGAGACTCTTCTTGTGCCCAGATTGGCTTAGGAACTACTCTTCTAGGACACAGCAATCAAAAATAATTTTTTGAAATCACAATTGCATAGCAAGGTCACAGTGATTTTAAAAGACTCTCAAGGCCAACTCAGCATCACTCACATTCTAAGGGAGAAGGGTTTTGTGTTTAAAAGGAAGACAGATGCCTACCAGTTTTTCTAGGAAACTGAATTCACGGAGGCAACACAGATGTCTCTAAAATCCCCCACTGCTGGGTGCTAAATGGGATTCCTGGTGATCTCTAAGTCCCGTACAGATCTGTTGGCAGAGCGAGAAAGCACGCAGGGCAGGTTGTCTAAACCTCCTACATTCACAGAAGCTGCTCTGCCCCCTTGCATTGTGTTTGGGTGTATACAGTACAGCTTATGATTTAACTCAAAACAGTCTGTGTACTCACTGTAGAAAACATGCCAGCTCAGTGTTGACTGACATCCAATCATGTAGACAAAAGGAAAAGTATCTGAAGATATTTTCATGTCTTTTTATATCCAAAAATATCCATTGAATCTATAGATTGCTTTGGGTAGTATAATCATTTTCACAATATTGATTCTTCCTATCTAAGAACATGATATATCTCTCCATCTGTTTGTTTCATCTTTGATTTCTTTCATCACTATCTTAGAGTTTTCTGAGTACAGGTCTTTTGCCTCCTTCAGTTCAGTTCAGTTCAGTTGCTCAGTCATGTCTGACTCTTTGCGACCCCTTGAATCGCAGCATGCCAGGCCTCCCTGTCCATCACCAACTCCCAGAGTTCACTCAAACTCACATCCATCGAGTCGGTGATGCCATCCAGCCATCTCGTCCTCTGTCATCCCCTTTTCCTTCTGCCCCCAGTCCCTCCCAGCATCAGAGTCTTTTCCAATGAGTCAGCTCTTCGCATCAGGTGGCCAAAGTACTGGAGTTTCAGCTTCAGTATCATTCCTTCCAAAGAACACCCAGGACTGATCTCCTTTAGAATGAACTGGTTGGATCTCCTTGCAGTCCAAGGGACTCTCAAGAGTCTTCTCCAACACCACAGTTCAAAAGCATCAATTCTTTCTTCACAGTCCAACTCTCACATCCATACATGACCACTGGAAAAACCATAGCCTTGACTAAAAGGACCCTTGTTGGCAAAGTAATGTCTGCTTTTCAGTATGCTATCTAGAGTGGTTATAACTTTTCTTCCAAGGAGTAAGCGTCTTTTAATTTCATGGCTTCAGTCACCATCTGCAGTGATTTAGGAGCCCCCAAAAATAAAGTCTGACACTGTTTCCACTGTTTCCCCATCTATTTCCCATGAAGTGATGGGACCAGATGCCATGATCTTCATTTTCTGAATGTTGAGCTTATTTCTCGGTATTTTATTCTATTTGTTGTGATGGTTAATGGGATTGTTTCCTTAATTTTTCTTTCTGATCTTTCTATAGAGTATAGCAATGCAAGGGATTTCTGAGTATTAATTTTGTATCCAGCAACTTTAAAAAATTCATTGCATGAGTACTAAGTCATGTCTGACTCTTTGTGACCCCATGAACTATAGCCCACAAGACTCCTTTGTCCATGGAATTTTCCAGGCAAGAATACTGGAGCAGGTTGCCGTTTCCTCCTGCAGGAGATCTTCCCCACCCAGGGGTCGAACCAGCATCTCCTGTGTCTCCTGCATTGTCAGGGAGATTCTTTGCCCCTGAGCCACCTGGGAAGCCACCAAATTCATTAATTAGCTCTAATAGTTTTCTGGTAGCATCTTTAGGATTTTCCGTTTATAGTGTCATGTCATCTGCAAAAGTGGCTTAAAGTTTTACTTCCTGTTTTCCAATTTGGATTCCTTTTATTTATTTTTTCCTCTCTGATTGCTGTGGCCAGGACTTCCAAAACTATGCTGAATAATAGTGGCGAAAGTGGACATCCTTATCTTGTTCCTGATCTTAGAAGAAATGCTTTCAGGTTTTCACCATTGAATCCAAAAACATCCAGACCCTCAGTTGAAATAATCAAAGACAAAACAAGAGAAAAACTGCTTTTTTGCTATTGAAAAAGATGCATAATTCCACCAACAGGACAGGCATCCCTTTCTGGTCTCATCTTGTTTTCTGAAATGTGAACTCTTGGTTCCCAGTCTCAAATTTATTCATATAGTAAACTGTCAGTTTTGTTATTGAAGTTGTTTCTCTTTTATTTCATTTGGTTTTGACCTTGACTCTCTGGGCCTGTAATCTGGGTGAAGGGATTGAGAGGATGGAAAGGATGGGGACCTACCTGGCAGGAATTACCCGAAAGTGAAAGGGTTAGTTGCTCAGTCGTGTCCAACCCAACTCCTTGCAACCTCAGGGACTATTGCCTGTCAGGTTCCTCTGTCCACGGGATTCTCCAGACAAGAACACTGGAGTAGGTTGCCATTTCCTTCTCCAGGGAATCTTCCTGACCCAGGGATCGAACCTGGGTCTCCTGCATTGCAGGCTAATTCTTCATGGCTGAGCCACCAGGAACTTACCTATGTAGCCTTTAAAAAAAAAAAAAAGAAGACAAAATCTTTTGTGGCAATTGTGCTATATATTTGGGCTTCCCTGGTGGCTCAGGGGTAAAGAATTTGCCTTCAGTGAAGGAGACCCAGGTTTGATCCCTGGGTCAGGAAGATCCTCTGGAGAAAGGAATGGCAACCCACTCAAATATGCTTATGTGGGAAATCCCATAGATAGAAGAGCCTGGCAGGCTACAGTCCATGGGGTCGCAAAAGATCAGACACGACTTAGCGACTAAATAGCAACAGCACTATTATGTATTAAAAACCAAATAAATTGAAGCGAAAATCCCTTAAGCAAATCAGTGCTACCTATATATTTCCCTTTTGCTTGTTTGTGATTGAAGCCTCTTTTTTATGCAGTTAAGGGTTAAAGTAAGAGTAATTAAAGAAAAGGTACTTACTAGGCAGGAATGAGACATGGATTTTTAAATCTTTGAATAGATTTACTCAAATTACATATATGCTCCTTTTTGGGCCAAGTTGAGGTACATGGTTTATTATGTTATTTAAATACCTTTCAAGGTCAGTTAAACAACTAATATTTATTGAGCAATGTACAAGTCTTCAGCTAGATTTTGAAAGCAGTGGTTCTTGTGGGCCACAGACCCCTCAAAGTCACAGTGCCTGGTACTCTTGTAGTCACATCAATCTCTGTTAAGCACAGCAGCAGATTTCAAGTAGAATATCTATCCAACACACGTGTGGTTACTTATTCATAAATTATATGTGCACTCCCTCCAATACTCTGGCCATCTGATGCGAAGAGCCAACTCATTGGAGAAGACTCTGATTCTGGGAAAGACGGAGGGCAGGAGGAGAAGGAGACGACAGAAGATGAGGTGGTTGGATGGCCTCACCGACTCGATGGACATGAGTAAACTCCAGGAGACTGTGACGGACAGGGAAGCCTGGTGTGCTGCAGTCCATGGTGCTCCCAAGAGTCAGACACAACTTAGCGACTGAACAGCAACCACCACAATGCAGTTACTTCACTGTACAGCACAGTGAAGAGAAATAGAAGCAGAAACTAAAAAAGATGAGAAAAAGCATCCTTTGAAGAGCACACATTTCACTTTGGAGAAGTAGGCCTACCGGACAAAGGTAAATCTGCCTTATACCTGAGCAGACTTTTACTTTTCAAGCATTTGTAGATGCCATTGTCCTTAATAAAGCAGGCAATGAAGACTCAACATATGCAAAATTGGAATCCTCAAAGAAGAAGTCAAAATGAATGGAATGCAAAAAAAAATTTCAAAATACAAATTAATAGAACCCCTTAAAAAGAAGATTTGAATTTACCCTGTTACCCAGAAAACAGTCACAGCATAGTCAATACCAAGGCACAGTCTAATCGAGTTACTAGATGCCATAATAAAGATTCCCATGGAAGCTAAGCAAAAAGATCTAGTCACACATGAAAGGAAAACCATTCACGCTGGCCTGACTTCTCCATGGTAACATTCAAAGTAAGACAGTTGGAGCAATGGCCACAAAGCCAAGGACAGGCAGGATGTCCCAGGATGGTATACTCCAAACAATCAAATTTAAAGAGGAGAAAAATTGTATGCAATTACTTTGCCAACAAAAGTCCGTCTAGTCAAGGCTATGGTTTTTCCTGTGGTCGTGTATGGATGTGAGAGTTGGACTGTGAAGAAAGCTGAGCACCGAAGAATTGGTGCTTTTGAACTGTGGTGTTGGAGAAGACCTTGAGAGTCCCTTGGACTGCAAGGAGACCCAACTAGTCCATCCTAAAGGAGATCAGCCCTGGGATTTCTTTGGAAGGACTGATGCTAAAGCTGAAACTCCAGTCCTTTGGCCACCTGATGCGAAGAGTTGACTCATTGGAAAAGACTCTGATGCTGGGAGGGATTGGGGGCAGGAGGAGAAGGGATGAGATGGCTGGATGGCATCACCGACTCGATGGACGTGAGTCTGAGTGAACTCTAGGAGTTGGTGATGGACAGGGAGGCCTGGCGTGCTGCGATTCATGGGGTCGCAAAGAGTCGTACACGACTGAGAGACTGAACTGAACTGAACTGGTATGTGCATAGAGTTTCTCTGAAGAGATGTGTATGGAAACAAAATTCCATTTTTGAAAGTACAAGAATTCAGGAATATCACTCCAGTTACCCGTTCCTGAATAAATTACCAGGGACGGTGTTCCCCATGTAGTGTTGCTCAGCGGAACCAATAAGAGGTCCTTTCCCCATTCCCAAGCCACACCCCACGCTCATTAAGGCAGGTGCTCTGCTGTCCGCACCGGGGGACCAGTAGTTTTTAAAATCCCGAGTTTGAGCATCAGTGCAGCCAAGAGAGTAAAACACCACGCGAAAGGCCTGGACGTGAGCGTTGTGCCTGTTGAGCTGTAGGTCTAAGGGTAAAACCAGCGTAGAAGTGCTGTGACCCAGAGGCCGCCCGGGAAAGGGTTTACAAACAAGGCAGGAATCCAGTAGGGCAGCGGGCTGTGAAGACCTATAGCCTCCATACACACATGCAGTGACCAGTTTAGCAGCTATGATGGAAAAAAAGAGTCCCATTTAATAACTGCAAAAATAAAAAATAAAAACAAGAAATAAGCTCAACAGCAGCACAGTTTATGTAAAGTAACCTTTAAAACACCACTTGGAGATGCAAAGACTTCAATAGTAGGACAGGCATACTATAGTCTCAAATAGGATGACTTAATATCAGAAAAGTATCAAGCCTCCCGCATCAGTCTGCAGAATGCCAGTTCCAATCAAAATAGCAATAAGATTTCTTTTGATACCTGATTGACAGCCTGATTCTAAGATACATATGGGAAAATTAAGAAGCAATAATAACCAGGAAATTCCAAAAAAGTAACATTCATAGGCAGATTATCCTTAAAATATTAACTACATTATAAATCTGTAATAAATAAGGCTGTATAGTACAAGCACATCTCAGAATAGGCAGGTCAGGTACAAGGTAGGAAATGCAGAAATAAAGAAAGAGCTGTTATTTATGGTTAAAGCAGCATTTCAAACCAGTGGGGAAAAATAAATTATTAAATGATTGTTTGGGGACGGATAGCAAATTGTATGGAATAAAGTTAGGTCAGTAAATGCTTCGCAACATATCAAAAATAATAAGAATATCAATGACTTAAATAGAAAAACAATGAAGCCATAGAATTAGAAGAAGAAATGAGAGAATCTTGAAATAATATTGGAAAGCCTTTCAAAGTAAGATATGAAACATAGAAGTTACAAGAGATGCTTCAGGTCAGTTCAGTACAGTCACTCAGTCATGTCCAATTCTGTGTGACCCCATATTGTCAACAGATGCTTACATTTGACTTAAAGTAAACATGAATATATTTATTATGGCAAAAGGGAAAGTAAAGTCCCTCAGTTGTCCGACTCTTTGCGACCCCATGGACTGCAGCCCACCAGGCTCCTCTGCCCATCGGATTTTACAGGCAGGAGTCCTGGAGTGGGTGCTGTTTCTTTCTCCAAGGGATCTTCCCGACCTGGGGACCGAACCCGGGTCTCCCCCATCGCAGGCGGACGCTTCACCCTCTGAGCCACCAGGGAAGTCGTTATGGCAAAAGCCAACATTAAAAATGGGTCAGAAGACAGCCAACCAACAGGAAGAGCTGTTTCCATTCTCGGGCCCCCAGGAGTTTCCCGTCGGATGGAGAGTCTGCTTCCCCAGCCTCTGCTGGTTGTGGGGGACACAGTGGACCACGTGTCCAGCCGGCCCGGAAGGCACCACTCCTGGAGCCCTCTCCTCCTCTGCCTGCAGGTTCCCCCACGCTCCCGGGAGGGCGGGCAGCAGGAGCATTGCTTCTTTGAAGCCCTCCGGCTGGCAGGCTGCCCTCCCCAGCACCCCTCCCGCCTCTGGATCCCAGTTGAGTCTGGGACTTGGCTGGCACTCGCTCTTGCTTACCCCACCCCCCACCTTGCTCTGGGCTTGGTCCACCTGCTGTCCCTGCCCGGGGCCCGGGGCTGTGTGGATGCCCCTGTCCTCAGCGTGGGGCCAGCTCCGTCCTCGGTGCTGATCCTCTCAGGCAGAAGCAAAAGAGTAAAGATGATCCCGATGGCCTCATTGCTGTCAGTGGGATTTTAAAATGAAGCTGAGGTCTGTGACGGGCACATGCCAGTCATGGCAAATACATCCGCTTGCCCTGCACGGGGACAGCTCCAGAAAGACGATGGCAGCACTTCTTTGTCTCCCGCGTCCCCCGCCTGCAGTTATGTGGCCAGACTGCCTGGCAGAGGCTGTGCCAACCAGGTACCCATGAGCCCCCAGAAGAGGAGTCACCAGGATTCCTTTGAGTAAGATGTACAACCTGGCAACCTATGACAGCAAGCTTGTATTATGTCCTGAGGCGGCTGTAACAAATTGCTGCAAACTGGGGGGCTGAAAACAATGTAAATTCATTCTCTCATAGCTCTGGAGGCTGGAAGGTGTCATTCAGGTCAGTTCCTTCTGGAGGGTCTTGGGGAGAGTCTGTCTGTTGCCTCTCTCCAGCTTCTGGGAGTTGCTGAAACTTTGTCATGTACACACACGCCTCCAAGCTCTGCCTTTGTCTCCACTGCTTTCTCCCTGACTGTCTGTGTCTCTGTGTCCAGGCGTCTCTCTCCTTACAAGGATGAGGGTCCATCCTCATCTAGGATGACCTCAGCTCAGCTTGACTGCATCTGCAGAGACCCTGTTTCCAAGGAAGGTCACGGTCACAGGTTCTGGGTGGACATGATCGCTGGGAGGATAGTGCACAACCAGGGACGGTGCTCCTAAGCTCACGAGTGTGCTTGTGTCCCTCAGGGTGGAAGTGTGTGGCGTGTGTCCTGTGCTCTGAAGCCCTTCAACAAGATCAGGAAAACCACTGTTTTTTTTTTCAGGCCTAGCCACTGAATGTATTTTTTCCCTTTATCTTGGGACTTGAAGACGTATAACGATATGTGATAAACTGACCTGAAATACCTGTTTGTTCTGCAGTAAAATCCATTAATAACACCTGATAACTAGGACAGTTTTATGCTCCCTTTCTCAATCTGGCTATTTATAGTGAAACCTATTTTCTCTGAGTTAAAGTGCACTGGTTACCATTAACAGCTGGCACTGGCTTAACTAAAAGGACTCGATTTTTCAGTTTGATTCTGTCACCCCAGACCACTTGACCATCCTGATACGACAGTCTTAAAACATGATGGATGAAGACTGTGCCTGTTCTGTAAGACAAGGAGGGAAAGAGGTGAACAGCTAGATTTCCGGGCGTGGGGAAGGAGGGTCCGCTGTCGTGGTACCGTTTATCCAGACTGGGGAGCCAGGAGGCTGGCGGGGCGGGGTGGCACACAGGAAAGAGTTAAGAGTCCATCTGAAAGCGTTGTGTTTGAGGTAGCTGAGGGCTGCCCAGATGGAAAGGTCTAGCAAATGTTCAGACATGGTGACCTGGAATTGGGAATCGTCTCATTCGGGAATGGTCCATGAAATCTCCTAAGGAGATGGGGAGAGTGGGGTGCAGAGGGTAGACAGACAGGGCCAGAGAAGAGCCACCCAGACTTGGGGGAGCCTGGCAGCACCTCATGCCTCGGGAAGACCCAGAGGGGCATAATTAGAGGATGTCAGGGGGCCTAGCCTAGGGCTTCAGGAAGGACCACGATGGACTGAACCTCAGTGGTAGGACTGCAGATGGAGGTAGGGTTTGTGGCATGGGCGTTGTGGCAGTCCGAACACGGGTTGCAAAAGAATTTCCAGACACAGAGTATCTCAGGAGTGAGTTTATTAAGAACAGAGAGCGGAGAGCTTGTGGGCATCGCGAGCGTGGTGGGCCGACCTCCTGAAGGCCGAGGAGAGTGGACAGTTTTCGTGCGTTAGTAGCCAACTGTTATAGCCTCAAGACAAAACTCCTGCTAGAAGAGTGGCGTCAGGCACTATTCTCAGGTGGCACTAGTGGCAAAGAACCTGCCTGCCACTGCAGGAGATGTGAGTTCGATCCCTGGGCCAGGAAGATCTCCTGGAGGAGGGCATGGCAACCCACTCCAGTGTTCTTGCCTGGAGAATCCCATGGACAGAGGAGTCTGACGGGCTACAGTCCTTGGGGTCGCAGGAGCTGGACATGACTGAAGTGACTTGGCGCTGGGCACTGTCGGAAGAGTACCGGGGTGGGTATTTTTGCCTAGTTTGGGGTCAGGAAGCCTGCTGGTGATGATCAGGGGGGCTTTTGGCAAGTCTCCATTCTATACAAAATGGAAAATGACGCTGCTCAGAAACTGAATGGACTTCCTTGAATATGTGAGCTCTGGTATCTGGAAGTGTGTTTTTGGTGCCTTCTTTGAATTTTTTGTTTGAATACTAGAATTTTGAGCAAGTATCATTTTTTAAAATAATCACTGTAAATGTACATTTTTCTATCTGCTGGCTACACAATGCTCTACCGATATTTACTGCAGTCTGTTCACGTAAGCCCCTTGTTCCCTCTGCTCTAAATAACATGGAGACGAACAGCCATGTTTAACCATCTCTGCCTGCATCTCTGGCGTGGCTGGAGGTGAAGTCGCTCAGTTCAGAGGATGTGAGCTTTTGTGAAGACTTCTTGGGCATACTGCGTCTCATGCCCCCTTGAGTTAATTTTCCACTACGTTGCAGAATTTCATGACGGCCAAGAATTTCCATTCACGAAACTGCACGTAGAGTGTTTTCTGGAAGCTAATAAACGACTTCAGGCTTGTTATCGGCCCGCTGCACTGTGCTGACTCTGAAAGATTTTTGAGTTTCTCACGTATCTTAAAGAACGCGTACAATTTTAATAATTCATGAAACATTTAAATAAGCTTCTTACTGTTAAATAATGCAGGAGGTCTTATGGTGGAATAAACTATTTACTGATGCTTTTTGAAGTTAACGAAACTAAAGTCTAAGGGTTTCAAATAAAGGTTAATGTAAAACACAACAGGAATTTTGTTTAAAAAGAAAGAAATGTTGATTTTGTTATTTACTGGAGTGAATTGTTCTGACATATTTATATTTTGAAATGATTTAATTTAATAGCCTGCAATTTTGAATAAAACATGTGTAAATAACCTGTGATCTGTGAAACACAAGAATCCTGATATTTCTCCCAGATTTGAGAGTCAGCATGGGAATCCAGTTTGCCCGTGAGACTGAGTTGGTTCCCAGAGATAGCTACAATGCAAGATATCATAGTCTGAGGCCTTATTGATTATCAGCTGCTGCTGCTGCTGCTAAGTTGCTTCAGTCGTGTCCGACTCTGTGCGACCCCATAGACAGCAGCCCACCAGGCTCCGCCGTCCCTGGGATTCTCCAGGCAAGAACACTGGAGTGGGTTGCCATTTCCTTCTCCAATGCATGAAAGAGAAAAGTGAAAGTGAAATCGCTCAGTCATGTCCGACTCTTAGCTACCCCATGGACTGCAGCCTACCAGGCTTCTCCATCCATGGGATTTTCCCGGCAAGAGTACTGGAGTGGGGTGTCATTGCCTTCTCCTGATTATCAGCACAATATTTCAAAGTGAATTTTTACCCTAACTCATTTCCTGCCATAAACTACCAAAAGGCACTACAAAAATAAAGCAATAATATGCTCTTTTTTTAAAAAAATTTATTTTATATTGGCCTATGGTTGATTGGCTCAGAGGTTAAAGCATCTGCATCCAGTGTGGGAGACCCGGGTTCGATCCCTGAGTCAGGAAGATCCCCTGGAGAAGGAAATGGTAACCCACTCCAGTATTCTTGCCTGGAGAATCCCACGGACAGAGAAGGCTACAGTCCACGGAGTCGCAAAGAGTTGGACACAACTGAGCGAGTTCACTTCACTATGGTTGATATACAATGTTGTGTTAGTTTCAGGTATATAGAAACAAATATGTGCTCGTTATAAGCTTCATTAGTATGAAAACTGGACGCTCTGTAGAAGCAATCTTGTGTGTTTGTGGAAGAGGGTATTTGACAATTTCAGCACAGCTGAGTTGGCTGGTGTAGCAGAGAGAAGCACCCCGCCCCCCCGCTACCCAGGTGGGTGACACCCCCCCACCCCCATGTGGAAAGCATGACGGGCATTCTTTACTGGGCGGAAGGGCTGGGATTGAGGTCAACACTAGGTGCATTGGGGCCAGCTATTCCTCACTGGCTGGATTTGCAGGACAGAGGGTTTCCATGGCAACTCCCTGCTGCTTTCCAGGCTCCTGACCCCGAGGATCATTGATTCAAAACACCCAGGCTCCCAGACCTTCCCCTTGGAGGAGCCCCTGGGTCCTGGACACACCACCCACCAGCCACATGACTTGGGCAATTTATTCAATAGTTCACCTTTTTTTTTTTTTGCCTCCATAACCTTCCTTGAAAAATGGCTGGGGTAGAAATTAAATAAGAGAACCCAGGCACTCCGCAGGCCCTGGAGTCAGGCTCCTGTCCCCCCCGGAGCATGTGGCTGTCTGTGGAGGGACATGGACACAGCCGCGAAGCAGGTTGGGCGCCTCTCAGCCGTGTTCCTGCTGTCCAGTTGCCAGGCAGCCCCTGTGGACTGGCATTTCACTCTTCTTGCCCCTCCTCTCAGAGACTGGGATTTTTCTCTTCCCTGGAGATGGAGCAGGAGGCAGGGAGGGTGCCGGGGTGAGAGGCTGGCCCTGCCACTGCGGAGGCCAGAAGCTGTCGTCCTGTCTTCATGAATGGGAGCACGGCTCACTCATCCGCCCATCACCATCTGCAGTGTGGTACCCGCAGCTTCCATCTGGGATGGACACAGACCAGAAGCCACCTACCCAGGGGCTGGGGAGCCACGCTCTGACACAGGGCGGCCCCTCGGCCTCCCTTCCTGCCGGGTGACCCTCAGACCACGAGTTTCTCGCCTGCCCCCCTCTCTCTCCTCTGTCATGCCCCGGGCTGTTCTCTGTGCAGCCGCTCCCGCGGCTTTAACCCCCTCACGACCTCTCCACGTCCTGCCCTGAACCCCTCTCCTTCAAATTTGGTTTGATGATGCTACATCCCCAACACTGAGCATCTTCACCCCTAACCGGCCACTGCCCCCCTGTATCTCCCGTCCCCACCCCGCCATGGCCACCTGAGCCAGGATCCCTCATCCTAACCCCGACCCCCTCCACACCCCTCCCTCTGTGGGGCTGTGAGCATGGCTCACGTGGTTGCCTCGGTAGCTTCCTAGCCTGTGGGCTTCCAAGACCGGCTCCCCTCAAACCTGTCTTCACCGTGGTGTCCCAGGGAGTCCCAGCAAACACAGACCTCATGCCAGTTTCCCTCTGTTACTATCCTTGTGAAAGTGAAAGTCGCTCAGTCGTGTCCTGCTCTTTGCGACCCCATGCACTGTAGCCCACCAGGCTCCTCTGTCCGTGGAATTCTCCAGGCCAGAATACTGGAGTGGGTAGCTGTTCCCTTCTCCAGGGGTTCTTCCCGACCCAGGGATCAAACCCAGGTCTGCCACATTACAGGCAGATTTTTTACCGTCTAACCCACCAGGGAAGCGCCTTCACCATCCTTAATGACTCCCTATAGCTTCCAGGGTCACAGTCCATGGGGTCTCCCTACAGCTTCCAGCTGCAGTCCATAGGGTTGCAAAGAGTCAGACATGACTGAGCAACTAAACTGAACTGATAGCATCCAGGACCAATTTAAAGCTCTTAGGATAACGCCAGGGGCCCCTTAGCTCCCCTTCCTATCTCCTCTCTGTCCCACAGCATCTCCCACTGCAGACGTGCTGAGCTACCCAACAGCCTCTCCCATCACTGTCCATCCTTCTAAACTCAGTTTGCCCTTCCTCCAGGGAGTCCTCCCTGACTTCCACAGGCTGAGGTAAGAGCATTCACACTCACTGCATATTCTCCTGAGAGCATTTATCCTAAAATTTGGTTTACAACAAGTTTTTGGCTGAATAAATGAAGAAATTGCCAACAAAGGTAATAATTGCTGATGACAGGAAATATTTATTACATTAACTGTAGTACATATTCATTGTAGAAAATAGGAGAATTCAAACATAGGAAATAAAAATGATGCCCTATACTGTGACCAAGCGTAAGACCTGTTAACATGTTGCTCTATTCGCCTCTATTTTATCAATGCTGTTTCTGAAGATGGCTTCAATTATATGTTTAGGAATACTGCATCTTTTGTTCTCCTCTTTAAGGAAAGAAATCAGCACAGCCTTGGTACCAAATGCTCTGTAACCCTTTAAATGGCCCCTGACTACAGCACTGAGATTGTTACATTGTGTCTGTGTTTCCCTCTTGTTGGATGTGAAAAGGTGTTTTACAGGTGTCTCTTTTCTCAGTTGTGAATAACACGGCAGCTGAATGTCTTTAAGAATAAATCGTGTTTTGTAGGAAAGTGTTAGTGGTTCATTCACGTCCAACTTTGCGACCCCATGGGCTGTAGCCCACCAGGCTCCTCTGTCCATGGGATTTCCCAGGCCAGAGTACTGGAGTGGGTTGCCATTTCCTTCTCCAGGGGACCTTCCCAACCCAGGGATCGAACCCAGGTCTCTGGCATTGCAGGCAAATTCTTTACCATCTGCGCCAGCAGGGAAGCTGATTTCCTTAAATGAGAAATTGGAAGTGCAAATAAAGATTTTAAATGCTTAAACACCTGTGAGGGTCCCAATACTTGTTTTCGAACTGCCTGCCTGAGAGGCTGTGTCAGTTTACGTTGGTGTCTGTGTCGTCTGGAAGGATCTCACCACAAGAGGAGGTGCCTTTGTAAATCTGGGAGCTAAAAACTGGTGATGCGTTGATTTGCCAGTCTTGAAAGCTCTTTTTCAAACTGTCAAAGCCTGTCTTGCAGTGTTAGTATTTTTTTTCTTTCTTGGTGACTTAGAGATTGCTTATTAACCCGCTTGCATTGCCTGTTGCAAATCCGTTTCCTTGGCTGAGACTGGGAGAGCGTCCTAGGCCACGCTGTCTCTGCTGCTGCGCGCAGGCTTTCTCTGCCTGCGGCGAGCTGGGGCCGCTCCGTAGTTGCCGCGTGTGGGCTTCTCGCTGCGGTGGCTCCTCTTGTTGCCAAGCGCAGGCTCTCGAGCGCATGGGCCTCAGTAGTGTGGTACACGGGCTTAGTTGCCCCAAGCTGTATGAAATCTTCCCACACCAGGGATCAAACCCAGGTCCCCTGCATCGGGACTCCTAACCACTGGACAACAGGGAAGTCCAAAATCAGGAGCTGAACATCTTCCTCCTTGCCTGCAAGAAACACGCCTACCCAGGTGCTTGATAACCCTAAAATAGGTTCTCCACTGGGCGTATCTTGTAAGATGTTAAAGCCGACACAGCGTGTTAGGCCGATGAACGAGAGCAGAAACTTGGACTTAAGTGGGACCAAAAAAAGGACTCCAGCTCGGGTAAAGGCGTACACGCACTCCTCTCATTAAAAAGAACATGATCTCCTTAAACGCCGACTGGTTGTTCCATCACACTGTTCCCTAGGCAACAGTCGCTGACGAGCAGAAGCCTGCAAGGTCTCCTTAGCTTCCACCCAGCTGAGATGTGTCCATTGGACACAAAGTCTCCCACATCGCCCAGAGAGTGGGCTTGAGTCAGCTTCTGGCAGGAGATCAGGACAGTCTGGACAACTCTGAATGTTAGACACCAAGCCATTTAACAAAAACCAGCTGGGAGGAGTAGGTTTCGTGTGTTCTTGGACACTCAACAAATGGTGGTAATGGTTGTAATTCCGAAAGGGGAAAAAATAACACATTATCTAAGGACAATTTGTCAACTGGGTTTTTTTCATGGAGAGGAAAAAGCCTGAAATGTCCCCAATAAAGCTGTTTGCCATGTTATAACACAGTTGGCGGGGCGGAACGCGGAGGCTGAAGCGGAGGTGGCTCTGTCCTAGGTGTGGTGCTCGGCCATGAAGTCTTGGACAGGTCACTTGGTCAAGGCTGGAAAAGTGACGTCCACTGGGAGCAGTGGCCAGGCCAGATCATGTCCGGAGGCCCTTCCAGCTGTGGTTTTAAGAGGGAGAAAGAGAACTTTTGTCCGGTGGAGGCAGGGGTGGGGTAGGAGAGAGCCGGGGCTAGGGAGGGAGCTGTGGAGCTCCTGGTGTGTCCGCGCCTTCTCAAACCTGCATTAGCTGGAATCAGTCACTCAACCCCGAGCCATGATTTCCAAAAAGATGCCAGGGAATAATAATACCCACCTTTCAGGGCTGTCGAGGCCTAAATGAGATAAACCCAGAAAGTGCCAACACAGTGTGTGATACAGGGTTCAGTGGCCGTCTTGTGATGGTTTGGGGACCCCTTCACACCGGTCCTGGGCTCACATGGCCCTACTGCCTGCTGTTTCCAGGACCTCAACGAGCCTCTCTCTCTGTCTCTACCTCCATCCTAAATCAGAGAGTGGGGTCCTTTCTCCTGATGGGGCTTCCGTGAGAAATAACCAAGCATGTCAGGCACTTCGACAGCCTCTGGGACACAGAGTTAATGACTGTTTTTGTCATCAGCCTCATGGGGAAATGTTTCCCTTGAGAGTTGAGCAGAGATGCTGAGTCAGCACATGGGGCTTGGGGGCGGGGGGTTCTCACAGGGAAACCTCCCCCCACAAGGTTCTCATCCACCCCTTGTTTTATCTGAACTCACAATAGAGAACCAGTCTATTCTATTGCATTTTAAAAGGGTCCTGGGATCCTGAATTAAGGGAACCCTTTCAAGTTCATGTGGTAGTTAGTGCTATAACATCGGTCTCCCCCTTTGCAAGGGACAAGCAGTGGCCTTGTGTTGGCTCGTGGCGTCAGTCATGGATCGTGTGACAACGTGCAGCACGCAGACACTCGACAAGCAGTAGTGGGTAGTTCTCAGCAGCTCTAGAGGCTCAGATCCGAGAGCCAGAGGCTTTCCACAGCAAGTCAGGTCCCCAAACACTTAATCCGAACCGGTGAAAACAAATGGTCCCACAAAAGCTAATTCATCTGTCACACGTCAGACACCCAGGACAGCACAAAATAGATTCTCTCTTGCTGTTGGACATCTAAGTCAGACATTTTCCAATTAAGGGTAAACCATTGCTTTCCTGGTGCCTCAGACAATAAAGAATCCTCCTGCAATGCAGGAGACCCAGATTCAATCCCTGGGTTGGGAATCTCTCCTGCAGAAAAGAAATGGCAACCCACTCCAGTATTCTTGCCTGGAAAATCCATGGACAGAGGAGCCTGGCCGGCTACAGTCCATGGGGTTGCAAAGAGTCAGACACGACTGAGCGAATTACGCACACTATAGTGATGACATTTGTGTTGGGTCTTTTGTATTCTTAGGACAGCTGCAGAGGATAGCTGGGGGCCAGGGGGCTCTGCGACGGCGGAGGGGCTGCGGCGGGCAGCGGTCTTTTGTATTCTTAGGACAGCTACAGAGGATAGCTGGGGGCCAGGGGGCTCTGCGACGGCGGAGGGGCTGTGGCGGGCAGCCCACCAGCTCCTCACTCCCTTTCCCCACTTCCGTGGTCCCCGAGAAACCAGCCCGGGCCCAGGGCCCACGACCAGCACTGGCGTTGTGTGTGACTATGCACGTGCGTGCATGTTTCCCTCGTGAAATGTCTCAGACCACCTCTCTAAGTAAATTAAGAGACGTGCATAACCAGTCTGGCAACATACTTCTTACAGCTTTTTCGTTGTTCATGAGGTTGAGTTTCTTTTCCTCATTCTAATCTCTGCATCTTTTACTAAATGAAATGAACAGTACTATATTAGGTCCTCAGGTTTCTAGAAGTCTACGGAAGCACACAATGAGCAAGTCAGTCTCAGGACATAGAGTCACTGATAGATCCTTAGAGATGAAGGGTCAGTGCCCCCCATTTCTTGTCCTGTTAATGACTTTAAATGTGCAGACAACAGAGAGCTTCTTAAAGGAGAGACAGAAAACATGGTTCATAGGCAAGAGAGTTATACTTTTGTGTTCAATGAGACTTTAATATTTGAAAAGTTAAAAATTGAATACAAATAAGATATTCAAAAATTCTTAGATAGCCATTAGGATCATATTACTTGTTCAAACTGGAAAGCAGAAGTTTTTCTGTACCCAAATAACACAAATTTTATCTTGCCTTAAAAAATATTGACCTAAATATAAGTTTGTTCTATACTTGGTTTATTATTCTGGTTATTCTGAAAGAATGTATACTTTCAGTTCAGTTCAGTCGCTCAGTCGTGTCTGACTCTGCGACCCATGAATCGCAGCACGCCAGGCCTCCCTGTTCATCACCAACTCCCGGAGTTCACTCAGACTCACATCCATCCCATCAGTGATGCCATCCAGCCATCTCATCCTCTGTCGTCCCCTTCTCCTCCTGCCCCCAATCCCTCCCAGCATCAGAGTCTTTTCCAATGAGTCAGCTCTTCGCATGAGGTGGCCAAAGTACTGAAGCTTCAGCTTTAGCATCATTCCTTCCAAAGAAATCCCAGGGCTGATCTCCTTCAGAATGGACTGGGTGGATCTCCTTGCAGTCCAAGGGACTCTCAAGAGTCTTCTCCAACACCACACTTCAAAAGCATCAATTCTTCGGCGCTCAGCTTTCTTCACAATCCAACTCTCACATCCACACATGACCACAGGAAAAACCATAGCCTTGACTAGACACACCTTAGTTGGGAAAATAATGTCTCTGTTTTATAATATGCTGTCTAGGTTGGTCATAACTTTCCTTCCAAGGAGTAAGTGTCTTTTAATTTCATAGCTGCAGTCACCATCTGCAGTGATTTAGGAGCCCAAAAAAATAAAGTCTGACACTATTTCCACTGTTTCCCCATCTATTTCCCATGAAGTGATGGGACTGGATGCCATGATCTTCATCTTCTGAATGTTGAGCTTTAAGCCAACTTTTTCACTCTCCACTTTCACTTTCATCAAGAGGCTTTTGAGTTCCTCTTCACTTTGTGCCATAAGGGTGGTGTCATCTGCATATCTGAGGTTATTGATATTTCTCCCGGCAATCTTGATTCCAGCTTGTGCTTCTTCCAGCCCAGCGTTTCTCATGATGTCCTCTGCATAGAAGTTAAATAAGCAGGGTGACAATAAACAGCCTTGATGTACTCCTTTTCCTATTTGAAACCAGTCTGTTGTTCCATGTCCAGTTCTAACTGTTGCTTCCTGACCTGCATACAGATTTCTCAAGAGGCAGGTCAGGTGGTCTGGTATTCCCATCTCTTTCAGAATTTTCCACAGTTTATTGTGATCCACACAGTCAAAGGCTTTGGCATAGTCAATAAAGCAGAAATAGATGTTTTTCTGGAACTCTCTTGCTTTTCCCATGATCCAGTGGATGTTGGCAATTTGATCTCTGGTTCCTCTGCCTTTTCTAAAACCAGCTTGAACATCTGGAAGTTCACGGTTCATGTATTGCTGAAGCCTGGCTTGGAGAATTTTGAGCATTAATTTACTAGCATGTGAGATGAGTGCAATTGTGTGGTAGTTTGAGCATTCTTTGGCATTGCCTTTCTTTGGGATTGGAATGAAAACTGACCTTTTCCAGTCCTGTGGCCACTGCTGAGTTTTCCAAATTTGCTGGCATAATGAGTGCAGCACTTTCACAGCATCATCTTTCAGGATTTGAAACAGCTCAACTGGAATTCCATCACCTCCACTAGCTTTGTTCGTAGTGATGCTTTCTAAGGCCCACTTGACTTCACATTCCAGGATGTTTGGCTCTAGGTGAGTGATCACACCATCGTGATTATCTGGGTCATGAAGATCTTTTTTGTACAGTTCTTCTGTGTATTCTTGCCACCTCTTCTTAATATCTTCTGCTTCTTTTAGGTCCATATCATTTCTGTCCTTTATCGAACCCATCTTTGCATGAAATATTCCCTTGGTATCTCTAATTTTCTGGAAGAGATCTCTCGTCTTTCCCATTCTGTTCTTTTCCTCTATTTCCTTGCATTGATCACTGAAGAAGGCTTTCTTATCTCTTCTTGCTATTCTTTGGAACTCTGCATTCAGATGCTTATATCTTTCCTTTTCTCCTTTGTTTTTCGCCTCTCTTCTTTTCACAGCTATTTGTAAGGCCTCCCCAGACAGCCATTTTAGCTTTTTTGCATTTTCCATGGGGATGGTCTTGATCCCTGTCTCCTGTACAATGTCATGAACCTCATTCCATAGTTCATCAGGCACCCTATCTATCAGTAGACCCTTAAATCTATTTCTCACTTCCACTGTATAAGCATAAGGGATTTGATTTAGGTCATACCTGAATGGTCTAGTGGTTTTCCCTACTTTCTTCAATTTGAGTCTGAATTTGGTAATAAGGAGTTCATGATCTGAGCCACAGTCAACTCCTGGTCTTGTTTTTGTTGACTGTATAGAGCTTCTCCATCTTTGGCTGCAAAGAATATAATCTGTCTGATTTTGGTGTTGACCATCTGGTGATGTCCGTGTGTAGAGTCTTCTCTTGTGTTGTTGGAAGAGGGTGTTTGCTATGACCAGTGCATTTTCTTGGCAAAACTCTATTAGCCTTTGCCCTGCTTCATTCTGTATTCCAAGGCCAAATTTGCCTGTTACCCCAGGTGTTTTTGACTTTCTATTTTTGCATTCCAGTCCCCTATAACGAAAGGACATCTTTTTTGGGTGTTAGTTCTTAAAGGTCTTGTAGGTCTTCATAGAACCATTCAACTTCAGCTTCTTCAGCGTTACTGGTTGGGTCATAGACTTGGATTACTGTGATATAGCTTACAAATATCTTAGAATGGATGATACATATTTTGAAATATTTCTCTTAGCTTGAAGTGCTAAACAAATCTTTCAATGTGATTCACCTTGTATTTTTCAAATATTGCTATAAGCTACAAAATGCTGACTTTCAGTGTCTTTAATAAATTGTTACAGTTTTTCAGTTTTTCACAGAGCATAATGAAATGTGTTTATAGTCGGTAGCACTGTTCAAACTTTATAGATTAAGAGTAGACTTATCAATGTGTGTATATTCCATCTGTGAGACAGAAAAGTGATCTTTCTGTGTTAAATGAAACTCTGACATAGATGAGCTTGTTACCGAAGTTCCTCAGCTGAGAGCTGGGTCCTCTTTTATTACAAATAGTGTTATAAACACTGTTATAAACTGTCTCATGGACAGAGGAGCCTGGCGGGCTACAATCCATGGGGTCACAAAGAGTCAGACACGACTAAGTGACTGCTGCTGCTGCTGCTAAGTCACTTCAGTCGTGTCCGACTCTGTGCCACCCCATAGATGGCAGCCCACCAGGCTCCCCCATCCCAGGGATTCTCCAGGCAAGAACACTGGAGGGGGTTGCCATTTCCTTCTCCAATGCATGAAAGTGAAAAGTGAAAGTGAAGTCGCTCAGTCGTGTCCGACTCTGTGGGACCCCATAGACGACAGCCCACCAGGCTCCTCCATCCATGGGATTTTCCAGGCAAGAGTACTGGAGTGGGGTGCCATTGCCTTCTCCAGACTAAGTGACTAAGCCCACACATAAACCGAGTTCGTGGAAAAAAAGAAGCGTGGGGATTCAGCCTCCAAGGTTTGAAGTCACCACCAGGAGGCAGTCCTCTGTTGCCTGCCTGAGACTGCAGGGCGACGGTCAGCCATGGCAGGGCGCCAGGAGGCCGCCAGTAGGCTTGGTGACTCAGAGTGTCGCCCTTCGTCCGGCTCTCGGAGGGAAGCCCCAGCAGCCTCGCAGGAGGGCTCTCCGTCTCCCCCACCTAGAATGACTTCTTGTTTTCTCAGAAACACAAAGCTGTGTGTTCTGTGCGCGCACCCCACGGCTGGCGCAGCCTGGGGACATTTTGAGTGGCATGGCGCCTGTCACAGTTGTAAGTGGTTACTTCTCTGTGCAATTATCTGACATCAGTCTCCCCCAGAGGCAGGACTGCTCGTGCCCCCTGTTGCATCCGCGGTCTCTGGCCCGTGGCAGCCCCACCCCGTGTGATGGCAGAGTGAGTGACAGGAGTGGGTGGCGTGACGATAACAGGTGGGGGGGGCGGCACCGGGGACAGCTGTGGTAACTCAGGAGACTCGCTGAGGCCGGGCCAAGGCGGTGGCCCCGGGGCACCGTGGCGTGACTCTGAGAAGGGCAGCCAGCCTGCTGGTGGAGGGCGCAGGGCGGGGAGGAGCACCAGCCTCACTCGGGCGGGCGTTTGCTGACGTCCGGGCCCGGGGGATCATTTAGTCCTCCCACCAGCCCAGAAGGCTGTGTCTGCCACTGCCTCTCCTTCGCTGATGCGGCAGCTGAGACCCAGAGACTGTAAATGAAGTCTTCCCCAGAGGCGCTGGTAGGAAGCGCCACCCTCGGAAGAGAAAGTGCAGAGGACAGACCGCTGGAGGCGACAGGAATTCCATTTTGAATGCATCTCGAGCTTGAGGTGACTGGGCCCTCCAGGCAGAGATGTCCACCTGGCCGGTGGGCTGAACCTTGGACAAATCAAGAGAAAAGAAATACAGATCTGGACTGGGGGACGTCTGGGTCACGGTCAACGGGGTGGGGCCGGCCAGGGGCCTTACGGAAAAGAACTCTGAAGACTTCCCGGGAATCCTAAAATCCGTGCCCCCAGGAGCATGGGATGAGGATGCTGGTGCAGCTGTGTGTTCGCTTTCTTTACTTTCTGTGGCATTCAGAAGTAGGTACAATATGATGGATAAAGATGCAAGTTACTGCTTACTGCTTGCAAGATGGGGTGACCGTATCAGTGAAAGAGAGACATGCACCAAAGACAAGACCTCGCAGCACTTATTTTCTCTTGCAAAGAGAAACCTGGCATCCGCAACCCACCCTGTGATCATGCAATCAAGCCTGTGACTTTTTAAAGCAAAATTTAAGGAAGAAGAAAAAGCACTTTAACACCCAGAAGGATTCTTAACTTTGGGTCCCCTCACCCTCCAAAGGCCTTTGGTTAGATTTCAAAGGATCCCTGAAATTGGGTCAGAAAAAACAGAGCAACATTACCTCCCGTTATGAGCGTCAGCCCCAAACCTGAGCAGAGTTAGAAGTGCGCGTGGCTTCATCACCGAGTACTGTTTTTGTGTAACTTTTCGGTGGTTGCAGACAGCTGGGGAAGTTCACATGGTCGTGTGGATATTAAGGTAGATGTGAGCTCTGGTTACTCAGGGCACCAGGAAAGAAGCCGGTACCGGGGCCAGTTATTCCCGGCCGTGGCTCTGCGCCCCTCATCTCCCCAGGGCTCTGCCCACAGGCGCTAGGGGGCGACTGTGAGGCGGAGGAGGGAGACTCGTCTGCTCCGCCCCGCCTGCTTCCTGTTTCTGTGAGCCGTCGCCCCAGCAACCGCCTTCACCGGCAGCCGGCTAGTTCTGTTTCTAGCATCCTTCGCGCTCTCAGAAACCACTGCCGCGGAGCCTGTGGAGGTTCTGGAGCACAGTGCCTTCTGAGTCTTTGGGGTACACTAACTCACCCCTCTGTTCCCCCAGCCCTAATGTTCCCCAAATTATTGCCTCTGTTACCTGAGTCTCTTCTGCCTTCTAAGTCATGCAACACTTGCTTAGTGGGTCTCCTGTATTAAATTACTCCTATTAACATAACAGGTATAATTTCTTTTTTTTTTCCTGTCTGTATTGTGATTGATTGATTGCTGTTGTTGTTGTCAATAAGTCGTGCCTGACTCTTTTGCGACCCGATGGACTGTATGCAGACTGCCAGACTCCTCCGTCCATACAGTTCCCAGGCCAGAATACGGGAGTGAGTAGCGTCTCCTTCTCCAAGGGATCTTCCCCACCGAGGGGTTGAGCACACGTCTCCTGCTTTCCAGGTGGTTTCTTTACCTCTGAGCCACCAGAGAAGCCCATGATTGATACTGTATCACAATTTAAAAATATATTTTCTCAATACATTTCATAATAATCACTTTCCTTTGTAACGGTGTATACTCTGTTTTACAGATCTTCCCTGTAGCTCAGATGGTAACGAATCTGCCTGCAATGAGGGAGACCTGGGTTCCATCCCTGGGTTGAAAAGATCCTCTGGAGAAGGGAATGGCAATCCACTCCAGTATTCTTGCCTGGACAATCCCATGGACAGAGGAGCCTGGTGGGCCACAGTCCATGAGGTCGCAAAGAGTCCGATACGACAGAGCGACTAACACTGTACTTTGTTTTACGCACTTACAAATACCATTCTGAGGATGGCCACAGGCTTCACCAGCCTGCCTCACCAGGGGCACCCAAGGTGGTGTGGTACAAAAGCAGGAAAGGAGCGAACATGGTAGAAGCAGCCTAATTAATTGCAGTTTCCTTTTAGGTTTAAAAGCCTCTAGGAAATAAGTACAGAAAGGTCTTTCTTTTCGTTCTTCTTTGCTTTTCAAATAAAGTTACAGAGGAAAATGAAACGCTGTGTTATTTCCCCCCTTTAAAAGTAGTACATGTGTATAAAAAAAGAAAGTGGAAAATAGAAGGAAACAGAAAGCTATCCATACTCTCATTATAACATAAAAACAACCATGGCACTATTTCAGTTCATTTCCTTGGGTCTGGTAGTGAAAGCTGATCAGTCATGTCCGACTCTTTGCAACCCCATGGACTGAACTCTCCAGGCCAGGAGACTGGAGTGGGTAGCCTTTCCCTTCTCCAGGGGATCTTCCCAACCCCGGGATTGAACCCAGGTCTCCCACACTGTAGGCGGATTCTTTACCATCTGAGTCACAAGGGAAGAATGCTGAAGTGAGTAGCCTATCCCTTCTCCAGGGGCTCTTCCTGAGCTATCAGGGAAGCCCTGTTTCATTAGGGTCTTTGTTACTTATTTTTTCATAGATGTTGTTGGAGTGTGTACGTTGAGGGTATGTGCACTCAGCATGGGCATAAGCGCTCCGCATTCTATTACATACTCATCAAACATGCATTTTTATGGCCAGACAGAATGCCATAAAGGAGATATCCCAAGATCAATTTGGCTATTTCTTATGGTCTAAAACTTTCAACATAATTTAATTTTTAGTGTGGTAAAACACACATAACATAAAATTTCCCATCTTACCCATTTTAGGTATACAACTCAGTAGTATTAAGTACGTTCACACTGTTAAGCAACCATCACCACCTTCTCCAGAGCCCTTCTCATCTTCCCAGACTGAAACTTTGTGTCTATTAAACACTAACCCTCATTCCTATGGGCTTCCCAGGTGGCGCTAGTGGTAAAGAACCTGCCTGCCAATGCCGGAGACATAAGAGGCGGGGGTTTGATCCCTGGGTCGGGAAGACCCCCTGGAGGAGGGCATGGCAACCCACTCCAGTATTCTTGCCTGGAGAATCCCAAGGACAGAGGAGCCTGGTGGGCAGCTGTCCATGGGGTCGAGCAGAGCTGGACACGACTGGAGGGACTTGGCACTCACTCACTCCTGTGTCCCCTCCGTTTGGCAACCACCTTCTACTTTCTCTATAAATTTGACAATTCTAGGTATCTCATGTAAGTGAAATCATGTAATATTTGTCCTTTTGCACTGTGCTTATTTCACTTTGCACAATGTTTTCAGGGTTTTATTCATATGGCAGCATGTATCTGAATTTCCTTTTCTTAAAGGCCCAATAATATTCCATTGTATGGATATACCACATGTATTTATCCATTCACGTATCAGTGAACACTTGAGGTGTCTGACATTTCTGCTGCTGCTAAGTCGCTTCAGTCATGTCCGACTCCTAGTGACCCCATGGACTGCAGCCTACCAGGCTCCTCCGTCCACGGGATTTTCCAGGCAAGAGTACTGGAGTGGGTTGCCGTTGCCTTCTCCAGTCTGACATTACTAGCCAATAAGAAATCTTTAGTGCAGTCCCCTTGGGAACACACCTGTGGCCACCGGGAGGCAGCCACTGAAATTTCACCACCCCTCCCAACTGTAAATCTGTTTCTCCTTAATTTCTCCTGTTCTTCCCTACTTACGAGCTTCCCAGGTAGTGCTGGTGGTAAAGAACCCACTTGCCAATTCAGATCTAAGAGACGCGGGTTTGCTCCCTGGGCTGGGAAGATCCCATGGAGGAGGGCATGGCAACCCACTACAGTATTGTTGCCTGGAGAATTCCATGGACAGAGGAGCCTGGTGGGCGACAGTTCATGGCATCACAAAGAGTCGGACACAACTGAAACGACTTAGCACGTGTGCACTCCCTATCTACACATCCTTTTGCCTCCTTCCAGAGATAAAGATGCTAGAAGATACAGTGTTATTGTAAGTAAGTAACCAAGTAAGGGAAAGTCGCTCAGTAGTGTCTGACTCTTATCAACCCCATGGACTATAGTTAATGGAATTCTACAGGCCAAAATACTGCACTGGGTAGCCTTTCCCTTCTCCAGGGGATCTTCCCAACCCAGGGATCGAACCCAGGTCTCCCACATTGCAGGTGGATTCTTTACCAGCTAAGCCGCAAGGGAAGCCCCAGTTTTATTATATTTTATGCTACATGGAGGACACATGTTCTAAATAATCATAAAATATTCAAACTGAAAACTTTGAATATCTTTATTCAAAACTCTTAGTTGCTTCACTGTGGGACAATTTCTTCTTTTTCAAAAATTGTACCAAAGGAGAGTCTCTTTACCCAAAAAGAGAAGTTTGTGGGCTTCTGTTGCCTAATCCCCTTCTTGGGAGACACAGTCATATCTCCTTATCTGGGCTGTGAAGTTCAAGTCCAGTCATCTGACCAGAACTTCCTTCAGAGTGTCTGAAGGAAAATAACGTTCCCGAAGTTCAGGCCACTCGTTCTAAACAGTAATCATGGTTCCCCCTACTCCAGCTCACGACTTAGAGTTCCAGTTCGTCTTCGGGTTGCAGGGGCTTACCAAGCCTGTGTATTTCCCCTGCACCAGAGCTACCCAGCAGGCTGTGGCTTCTGAGCCACGGAGATACAGGCAGAGATAGAAGCCAGAGTGGGGTGAGGCCGGAAGGCAAGAGGGAGGGGCGGCTGGTCTGGGACAAAGCTGACTCTCACATCCCTTTGTGAATAGTGACGGTTCCATTAGATTTGGGTTGCGTGTGCCTTGAAGTACTTTGTAACATTACCTGTGTGAACAAAACACCTGCCCCGCATTTTATTCATTTAAATACTGACTTCAAGGAATCATGGATGGAACCTTATAAACCGCGGGCACTGGGTTACTGCCGCTGTCACTCCTCTCCTACGGATGAGGAAACCGAGGGGCAGACAGAGGCTATGGGACTGGCCAAGGCCGCCACCACATGCTTGGTGGAGCACAGCTCCCCGCACGGGGACAGAGGCTATGGGGCTGGCCAAGGCTGGCACCACGTGCGTGGCAGAGCGCAGCTCCCCGCACGGGCACAGAGGCTATGGGGCTGGCCAAGGCCGCCACCACATGCTTGGTGGAGCACAGCTCCCCGCATGGGCAGTGTCGGCCCCAGAACTGAGCGTCGTTCCTCCTCGGTGCCTGTCCCTGCAGAAAAAATCAGACGGTGATGCTGACAACAGTGATTAGCTTTTCACTGACTTCAGTGCTAATCCTCCTTCAAGTCGCTTTGCCTGTTTATCTTTTATTGCTTAAAATTAGATTCTGGCCTTTAGGCAAGAGTGTCTTTTTTCTGAGCCTTATAATTTCTTTCCTTTCAGGGGCTCTGTCGGGTGGCCGTCAGCAGAGCCTCTGTTTACTTCCTAGGCACTGCGGTGCTGTCTCTGCTCTAATAGGCCTGCTGTCCTGTCCTGTGTTTCTGCAGCGCAAGCACACACTCACAAAGCTGCCGAGTCCTTACTGCTTCCCCAGCTGCAGAGCGTCCGACGGAGGAGGAAACGGCAGGCCGGGGCTGGTGTGGCGTTACGATGGTGGGAGTGCCGCTGGTCAGACAGGATAAAGAGATCCGCAGTGTAGCTACTGAAAAGAAATAGAGTGTGTAACTACCTGCACACTAATCCAAAAATTCAGCCCAAAACTGAGTCCCGTGTTTGTAATGATATAAACAGACATCCATAGTAGAGGGGAAGGGTGAGGGAGAAGGGATGGTTAGGCAGTTGGGGGTGGACATGTACACTCTGCTAAATTTAAAATGGATAACCAGCAAGGACCTGCTGTATAGCACAAGGAACTCTGCTCAATATTCTATAACAACCTAGTGGGGAAAAGAATTTGAAAAAGAATAGCTACATGCATGTAAATAACTGAATCACTTTGCTATGCCCCTGAAACTAACACAACATTGGCAATCAGCTGTACTCCAATACAAAGTCAGTTGATTAATTAAATGTGCTCAGGGAACAAGTGTCTCTACTTCTCCCCTCCCCCGAAAAAACCATAGCATTCTCGTACACCACAGTAGGTTTTTTTGTTTTTGTTTTTTTTTTTTTGAATGATGGCAAGAAGATAAGATTTCATTCAAAGTAGCATTTAGGAATAAAGAAATATGCAAGGCCTATATGAAGACAACTATAACAATATACCAAAGGACATAGATTTAAAAAATGGAGAGAGAGGTACCTTGTTCTGAATTAGAAGACTCTGTATTGAAAAGATGTTAATACATCCATAAAGTAATTCCAATAATATCCCAGTTTAGGGGACAAGGTTGGCTTAAAGTTAAAAAAGTAGACTCTGAAGCTGATCTGGAAGAATAAATAGTGAAATCAGCCAAGAAACTTTTGGAAAAGTTTAACAAAGGTGATTTTCAACCTTTTTTTGTTGCCTACAAGTTCTTTGTTCAAACAAAATTCTACTTCCCTATTCAAACACTGCCTCCTGAATAAAGTGCAAGTTCCTTAAGCTATTATATAAAAAGAGCGTTCTAACAATATCTGAGGATATTCTGAACAGCAATACAATTCTCTCACTTAAATAGAGCAGCTCTTCTGTTTACTGTGTTTCCTTCCAGTCATTGTCTACGTTTTCGCAGAGCCCTGTTCATAATACATCAAGAACGCCGAAAGCTTGGCTTTGGGGAAGCAGTAAAGCCAAAATTCTGGACTTGGAAGGGGGAGGTTCCAGAAAAAGGGCAGAGCACCAGGCGCTCAGAAATGCTGACCAGAGCCTCAGCCTGCTGCCGCCCACTGAGTGACATGGGGCTCTACCTGCAGCTCCTCTCTGCCTACGTACAAACTGTGAGCTCCCGAGTCCCTCACCCGCAGGAAGAATGACCCGTGTACTTCAGAATGGCAGCCAGAGTGGGCAGCAGGCACCAGCCTGGGGTCTCGCCACTCACCCGCTGCCTGCCTGCTGGCCGTGTCACACAGGAAGCCGTGGAGGTCACAGCAGAGGCCCGAAACTGCAGCCCCGCCAGCAACGGAGCAAGAATTCTATTCAGCTTTTCTCCCAAACCCCTGCTTTGGAGGTTTTTCACTTTGTTTTCTTTGTTCTTGAACTCTTCAGTTGATTTACAGTATCTTGTTAGTTTCAGGTATAGAGCTCAGTGACTACGTGAGACATAAATGTGCATATATGTAGATTCTGTTCAGATTCTTTTCCATTATAGGGTATTACAAAATATGGTTTCCTGTGCTATGCAGTAGGTCCTTGCTGGTTATCTATTTTATCTATAATAATGTGTATCTCTTAAGCCCACTCTCCTCATTTAGCCCTCCTCCCCACCTTTCCTCTTTGCTTACCATAAGTTTATTTTCTGTGTCTGTGAGTCTATTTCTGTTTCGTAAATAAGTTCATGTGTATAGTTTGTCGCTCAGTCGTGTTTGACTCTTTGCAACACTGTGGTCTATAGCCCGTCAGGCTCCTCTGTCCATGGGATTCTCCAAGCGAGAACACTGGGGTGGGTTACCATTCCCTTCTCCAGGGGATCTTCCCCACCCAGGGACTGAACCCGGGTCTTCCACCTTGCAGGCAGATTCCTAACCACCTAAGCCACCAGGGAATCTCGGATAGTTTATTTTAGATTCCACATATATATATGATATTTGTCTTTCTCTGCTGCTCACTTCACTCCAGAGGCTTTGGAGCTGTGAGGGCCCCTGCACTGTGTGGACTCTGCCAGCCACCTGCGGGCCCCCACCCCTGCCCTGGCTGTGTTCTCCATCACAGCCCCCTTTTGGATCAGGCCTTCCCAGAGGGTCCAGGAAACCAAACTCAGTTCTTTGACCTTCTCACTTCCTGTGTTCTTCCTTCCAGCCCACCTCCATCGTCACCCCCTCGCGCTTGGCCTGACTGCACCACCTCTGAGAGCTCCGTCTCTCTCTTCCCGCCCTGTGGCCCCCGCTTGCTACTTTTCAGCGTCAGTTCTGACTTTCTCGCTGCTCCTGACCGTAACATCCAGCCCCACCTTTGAGTTTTCACTTGAAAACCAGAGGGCCACAGACATTGGAGGACATGGTGAAATACGTCTGTCACGACCGTTACCTCTGTGCACGGTCAGCTTGGATCTGCTCGGGTGTGGCCCCTCTGTGTGAGTTAGTAAGTCCTTCTACAGTGTGGGTGTCTTGGATGAAGGCACAAGCTCCCTAGATCGAGGGTCCTCAACAGGTTCTCTCTGCCTCCCAGGGGACATCTGTCAGTGTCTGGAGACACCTCTGGCGACCGCAGGCAGGGAGCAGACTGCTGCTAGCACCCACTGTGTTGCTGTTCAGTCACAGTCACGTCCGACTGCAGCCCCATGGACGGCAGCACTCCAGGCTTCCCTTCCTCTCCCATCTCCCAGAGTTTACCCAAACTCATGTCCATTGAGTCGGTGATGCCATCCAGCCATCTCATCCTCTGTCATCCCCTTCTCCTCCTGCCTTCAATCTTTCCCAGCATCAGGGTCTTTTCTAATGAGTCAGCTCTTCGCATCAGGTGGCCAAAGTATTGGAATTTCAGCTTCAACATCAGTCCTTCCAAAGAATATTCAGGACTGATTTCCTTTAGGATGGACTGGTTGGATCTCCTCACAGCCGAGAGACTCTCAAGAGTTTCTCCGACACCACAGTTCAAAAGCATCAATGCTTTGGCGTCCAACTTTCTTTATGGTCCAACTCTCACATCCATACATGACCACAGGAAAAACCACAGCTTTGACTAGATGGACCTTTGTCGGCAAAGTGATGTCTCTGCTTTTTAATATGCTGTCTAGGTTAGTCATAGATTTTCTTCCAAGGAGGAAGCATCTTTTAATTTCATGGCTGCAGTCACCTTCTGCAGTGATTTTGGAGCCCAAGAAAATAAAGTCTGTCACTGTTTCCATTGTTTCCCCATCTATTTGCCATGAAGTGATGGGGCCAGATGCCATGTACTTCCTTTTTTGAATGTTGAGGTTTAAGCCAACTTTTTCACTCTCCTCTTTCACTTTCATCAAGAGGCTCTTTAGTTCCTCTTTGCTTTCTGCCATAAGGGTGGTGTCATCTGCATTTCTGAGGTTATTGATATTTCTCCCGGCAGTCTTGATTCCAGCTTGTGCTTCACCCACCCCGGCATTTCGCATGATGTACTCTGCATAGAAGTCAAATCAGCAGGGTGGCAATATACAGGCAGGGAGGAGAGTGCTATGGCGCCTAGTGTGTAGAGGCCAGGAATGCTGCTGGTCATCCTCTGATGCACAGGACAGCACCCAGCAAGGAATTACTTCACCCCAGATGTCAGGAGAGCCACGGTTATGAAACCCTGCCCTGTATTTGTATTAAAGTTCCCTCTGGGGAGGGAGGTGGGAAGGAAGTTCAAGAGGGAGGGGACATATGTATACCTATGTCTGATTCATGTTGATGTTTGACAGAAAACAACCAAATTCTGTAAAGCAATTATCCTTCAATTAAAAATAAAATAAATAGATAAAGAAAAGTTCCCTCGTGGTCTAATCCCATATTTAATACACATGTCTCAGTGGAAGTGAGGATAAGAGGAAGGGACTTCAGTGTAATCTGAGTAACTAAAAATCAAACCCACAGGTCAGAAGAGGCATTTGGAAATCCTGCAATGGGCTTAGGGAGCCACGCCCTTCCATTACCGAAGGCAGGTCGAAGCTGCCTGGTGAGGTGGCGGGTATAAAGGTGCCTGTAATTGACCTGCCGGCTGGTACTCAGAGCTGACGTGGTCAGGAGTGCTATTTGATCTCTAGTTATTCCAGAATTTCCACTCTCATGCCAAACATGTCTCTCCAGACGGCTGTTCTTCGCTCTTCCTTAAACTTCTCTTGAAGTTCGTCTGAAGTCTTCATTTTTCAGAGGTGAGGTTTTTACATTCTGTGTTAAGTCTTCTGGAAAGATGTCTGGTTTGTACAAATTGGTGATAAAGGAGGTGCCCATAATCTTGTACCTTTCTGGAGGCTAATAGTTGATGGTTTTTCTTTGCACTGTATTTCAGGGGCTAAAATGCAGAAGGGAAAACCCTTATTTTAGGCTGTGGACATGTCTTGTTAGTGTTTCCCAGGTGGCGCAGGGTAAAGAATTCAGGAGACACAAGAGATGTGGGTTCGATCCCTGGGAGGGAAGATGCCGTGGAGGAGGAAATGGCAACCCCCTCCAGGATTCTTGCCTGGAGAATCCCATGGACAGAGGAGCCTGGACGGCTACAGTCCATGGGGGCACAAAAGAGCTGGACTGACTGAGCGACTGAGCGCACACACAGTGTTAGAGTCTTCGTTTCCCTTTAGAAATATGTATTTTCTTAGGAAGATTATTTTAGGGATACTGTTTTAGACATTTCTCTACCATAGGTGAGAAGGTTGCTTACTTCTGATGTTTCTGTTTGTCCTGAAGTTGGGTCGTCTTCAAGTCAAGCTGTTTATCAGGAATGCCTGATTTTAAACCTTTGAATTCATCCTACATGCCCTCAAATTTCCCTATTTGCTGTGGGTACTGTTTAAATTTAGATTATAAACTCCTATGTTTCCCATACTTCCTTTCTATGCATGACATTTGTTAATAGTATTTGTAGCCTGACTGATTTCTGGATTTTTTAGTTAGCAGGGTAAATGTTTGTTTCATGGTTCTGACTATTTAGCACTTTTTATCTCTCCTAGATGTTAAACTCATAGGCAAGATTACTGAGGCCAGAGCCAAATAAATCAGTGAGCATCTAGAAGAAATATTGATTTTATTTTTAATCATTTTATTTTCCTAAATATATGTTGAAACATTTCCTTTATTTCTTACCAGAAAGCGTTCTGTTAGCTAGTAAATGCAGTTGTTGAAAGTAAAGCATATTTTTTCTGTCTACTCTGATCAAAAGTATTTTAAATGTACTTTTCCAAGTGCATGTAGAGATATTTTTTTTCTTTGAATTAGGGTTGACTTAGAGGGGCCTTTTCCTATATTGTGGAGAAATATTAATGGATTTCAGTGTTTTGTCCTCAATATTTTTAGAAAATAATTGGCTGATACTTGCAGTGTGTTGTTTTCAGGAAAAACAGAATTGGTTTTGCTAAGAGATGCTTTATTACAGGCGTTTGTGGCCATTTCCTTGGCCACAATACATGAGGAGTGTTCCCGTGATCACTCTCGTGTTGGTCTTAAGGATCAACCGTTTTGAGGAATGGATTGAAAAAACTGATACATTTCCCCCCCAAGACTGCTGTGGACTTATTCCCGGACACTCTTGGAGATGAACTTAATCCCAGAGTAAAATAAGCTAGAAATTGCTTTACATGTGGGTAGCGTTTACCCTGCGCCAGCATTACTGGGCTGTCTGGAGCCCCGTGGAAGAGCTCCAGGCGCAGGTCCTGAGACCAGCATCACCCAGGCTGAGCCAGAGGCAGCTCTCCCGCACGTCCCGTAGTTTCTGCCCCACCCGCCCTTCCCCTCCCCAGCTCTGTGTCCACAGTCTCTGCACCAGGCCTGTGCTTCTCGTGGCCTGTCCTCTCCTGGACACTGTGGCTTTCTCATCCCCATCTTAGCTCAGAATCAGGCCAAATGCTGAAAGTCCAGAGAAACCCCTGGCCCACCCCCACCACCCCTAGTCAGCCCTCTTGCCCATGCCCCCTCTGTCTTTCCTCCCTCTCCTGTTGACTCTCCCACTGTTCAGTCTCCAAACTGGCTCAAGTCTCTTCCATGCTTCAAAACAGATGGGCAAGTGAACACGTCTCTCCCCACCCAAACCCTCTTCTTGCTTCTGTCTTCCTCCCAGGCTGCCATGTGTCATGTACTATTTGAGCAGAAACCACTGAGAATGCTGGAATGTAGAATTTCAACAAGATAACACAATAGCCAGTGTTTATCGAGTTGCAAATTAAAGGCTTTCCGGACCCTGTTGTCAGCACTACATCTGCCTTGCTTAACACCGGTATTCACACCAGCCTTCTGAATAGTGGCTTCCAGAAGGCACCTCTGTTTTCCGTTTCTCTACCTACCCATCTTCTGTGTTGACTTGTTCTTGTGCGACGATGATGGTGATCTGGCTGTTCTGGGTCTAAGTCGCAGCTTGCAGGATCTAGTTCCCTGACCCGGGATCAGACCTGGGCCCCCTACATCGGCAGTGTGGGGGCCTGACCACTGGACCACCGGGGAAGTCCCTGTGTTGGCTTGTTCTTGTCACTCCTCTTATTCATGAAATGTAGGGATCCCCAGATTCCTGCCTTCAGACTAGTTTCTGTTATGTGTGTGCTACCATTTTTCTCATCACCTTAAACCAGTTCATACTTCTGTTGCCAAAGCACCTGTTGGACACCTCCAATAAGGCTTTCTGCCCCTGCTTCTAGTTCAGTCCAACCAAAACTTGAACTCATCACCTTGCTTAGAAAATCCAAAGGGATTTTAAACATGTATATTAAATGAAAAAGAAGTGTGGGGAATTGCTGGGTGCTAGGTAGCTATGCAGAAAAAAACATTCCTAAAGTCATCCCACTTTTAGAAGACAGTTTCTATTCTCCATTGCTACAAAAATATAAAATACACCAGATCAATAAGAGTTGATGAGAAGCTATCGAAGTCCCTCGTTTTCCTGGGAGAATCACCCGTGCGTCCGTCGTTTATGAACTGCCCTGTTTCCCGAGGTGAGCACGTGCACCCATCCCTGAAGAGCCCACTCAGTCCTGGGGGGCAATGAGGGCCACACAGGGAGCTGGGAGGCTGAAGGATGTGGTCATAGGACACCCGGCCCGGGGTGGGTGCGTGGTAAGCAGGAGCTGTTTGTGCGCTAGAAACGAGCTCCCTCGCTTCCCAGTCACTTGCCCCCAATATCTGTGTCCACCGGAAGCTGTCAGGATCTTGGCTCAAGGGCCAAGTCCACTGTGGCCTGAGCTGGGCCAGCTGACTGGGAGGTGAATGACAGGCAGGGTCTGACGCCCTCACCTGACACTCCTACCAGTGCCCTGGTCTTACCAGAAGAGCCGGCTACACCCTTGACCTTGATCTGGCTACATTACTTTGTCGGTACCTGCGGGAGATGGGGCTACTGGTCTAGACTGAGCCCAGGGAGGCGGCCTACCTGCTGACTGTCTGTCCCAGTGAGCATCCCTGGCTGGCTCGGGCAGGGAGCACCTCTGTGTCAGACAGTGCACTGGACACTAAGGGCTTGGACTTGGGTTGAAAGCTCGGCTCCTCTTCCAACGTTCATCTGTGTGGACACGTGATACAACCTTTGTGGGCCTCGGTGTGTGTACAGGCAGACCTCTTTTCATTGTACTTCACTTTACTGCACGTCAGAGATACTGTGGGTTTTTTGTTTGTTTGTTTGTTTGTTTGCTTAACAAATAGAAGGTTTGTGGCAACCCTGTATTCAAGAAATAGGTTTCATTAAGTTATCGCTGCCATAGATAGTGATTCCTCTGATGGACTTGGACAAAGTAAATGAAAAGCCTTCTAAAAAGTATTCCCTATGCTTCATGCCATTAAGAACATTTGCAGTCCATTGGAAGAGCTCAGGATATCAACATTGACCGAAGTCTGGAAGAAGTTAATTCCAGCCGTCATGGTTGACTTTGAGAGCTCCGTGGAGGAAGTAACTTCAGACGCGGCGGAAACCACAGGAGAACTAGGGTTAGACATGGAGCCTGAAGGTGAGCCTGAATTGCTGCAATCTCATGGCTCAGTGGCATTCACTGACTCATCGGACATGAGTTTGAGCAAACTTTGGGAGGTGGTGAAGGACAGGGAAGCTCGGCGTGCTGTCGTCCACGGGGGTTGCAAAGAGTCAGACACGACTTAGCAACTGAACAGCAAAAATGACAGGACTTCTGACTGAGAGTTTGCTTCTTGTGGACAAGCAATGCTAATGGTTTCTTGAGATGTAATCTACTCCTGTTGAAATGTCAACAAAGGATGTGGAATATTCCATAAACTTAGTTGATAAAGAGGGTTTGAGAGGAGGGACTCCAGTCGTGAAAGAAGTGCTGCTGTGGGCAAAAATGCTATCAAACAGCATTGCATGCTACAGAGAAATCGTTTGTGAAAGGAAGGCTCAATCACTGTGGCAAGCTTCACTGTCTTCTTATTTTAAGAAATTGCCACAGCAGGTCTTAGCCTTCAGCAACCTCAACACAGAGGCAAGACCCTCCTCCACTGAAAAGATGATGACTTGCCAAAGGTTCAGATGGTGGTTGGGGCTTCCCTAGTGGCTCAGCGGTGAAGAATCTGTCTGTGATGCAGGAGACTAGGGGTCAACCCCTCTAGGTCGGGAAGATCCCCTGGAGGAGGGCATGGCAGCCCACTCAGGATTCTTGCCTGGAGCATCCCAGGGACACAGGGGCCTGACAGGCTACAGTCCATGGGTCACAAAGAGTCAGACATGCCTGAGGGACTGTGCACACGCACGGATGATGATTAGCATTTCTTTAGCAATAAAGTGTTTTTAAATAAAGGGCCTCTTGAAGATAAGAGAGGGGAGTGAAAAAGCTGGCTTAAAACTCAACATTCAAAAAACTAATATCATGGCATCCGGCCCCATCACTTCATGGCAAATAGATGGGGAAACAGTGGAAAGAGTGACAGATTTTATTTTCTTGGGCTCCAAAATCACTGCAGATGGTGACTGCAGCCATGAAATTAAAAGACACTTGCTCCTTGGAAGAAAAGCTATGCCAAACCTAGACAGCTTATTAAAAAATAGAGACATCACTTTGCTGACAGAGGTCCATATAGTCAAAATTATGGTTTTTCCAGTAGTCGTGTATGGATGTGAGAGTTGGATCACAAAGAAAGCTGAGCACCAAAGAACTGATGCTTTTGAACTGTGGTGTTGGAGAAGACTCTTGAGAGTCCCTTGGACTGCAAGGAGATCCAACCGGTCCATCTTAAAGGAAGCCAGTCCTGAATATTCATTGGAAGGACTGATGCTGAAGCTGAAGCTCCAATACTTTGGCCACCTGATGCGAAGAGCTGACTCGTTAGAAAAGTCTCTGATGCTGGGAAAGATTGAAGGCAGGAGGAAAAGGGGACGACAGAGGATGAGGTGGTTGGATGGCATCACCGATTCAATGGACATGAGTTTGAGCAAGCTCTGGGAGATAGTGAACGACAGGGAAGCCTGGCATGCTGCAGTCCATGGGGTCGCAAAGAGTCAGATGTCACTGAGCGACTGAACAACAATGACAATTTTTAAACTAAGGTATATACATTTTTTTAAACATAATGCTCTTGCATGCTTAATAGACTACAGTGTAGTGTGAACATCAAAAACTTCATGTGACTCTCTTTATTATGACACTCACTTTATTGCAGTGGTCTGGAACCAAACCCACAGTATTTCTAAGGCATGCCTGTGTTAAATGCTTTGTAAACTGAAAGGTGTGGTGCAAATCTGAGTAATCGCTTCATGAACCAGCTTTACTATATGGAGTGTTTTTTTTATTTTAGTCAAAGGGATCCATGGGAAGTTATAACATACATGTAAAGCTCACTGTTTGTAGAAGTAATATAGAAATGTTTATTCTGCTGAAACCAATGACTGGTGATTCATGTTCATGAAAAACAGCTGTGATGGCTATGATTTGGAAAAATGGTTTTGTGCGAGTTATCTGAAGAGCGGGACGGCCAAGAACCACCCTGCTCTCCCCTGCCGGCCCTTTGCCTTGTCCTGCAAACCTGGAAGGGTTTGTCTTGGTTGCTGTAGCTTTCAGAACCAAACCACAGAAGCAGGCAATGCTGGTAAACCTAGCAACAGCCCAACACCATGGAGACCAGTAAACGAGTTAGGGTGTGGCCCCAAAGTGGTTGAATGTTGTGGCATTTGCTGGTGAGCTATGAAGTCTGATGTTCCCAGAACAAAATTAGATCATTCTACTTACCTTTTTGTCCTTATTAGGCGTCCCTTAAGAAGTTAAGTTCCTGCATGTAATCTTGCATGTTGGAGAACTGCTTTTGAGATCTGGGACATTACACTTGTGGGGAGGAGGGCTCCAAGCAGCATAAGCATGGTGACTTTCAGGAATGCCCGGAACAATCGGAGCTTTCACAAAACCTGAGGCCCCTCTCTGGACAGAGTCCCTGAGTTTAGACAGTGTCTGGGTGCTTATAGGTGAGTGACTGTCCACAGCTTGGAAGGAGTGAACATAGTCAACCTGCTAGAGGTGGGGGTCTTGACCAAAAGAAGGGAAAATGGAGCCTGTGTCACTGACCTCACAGCTCTGTATGTAAAGACCCTGGGCCCGCACTGGAGCAGTCAGGATGCATGGCCACCCTCTTCCTGACTCCTCCCCGCCCCCCACCCCCAGCCCCACCCCCCATTTTGTGGCTCAGATCTTTCAAAGGTGCTCTGGGTTTCTTCTGCCAGCCTCCCTGAGAATGGAACCTGGGGGCTTTTTGTTTGATTTCTTCTTACCTGACACTCTTAGGTGATTCTGGTTTTGTCTTCCCCAATCTACAGGATTTAGATTACTCTGCCTAGTGGAGGAGGGAATGGTAACCCACTGCAGTATTCTTACCAGGAAAATCCCATGGACAGAGGAGCCTGGTGGGCTGCAGTACGTAGGGTCGCAGAGTCGGCCGTGACTGAGCACACATGCCTAGCGACCGAAAGCTGTGAGCACCGGGGCAGAAATGTAGCGCACATCCATGGTTTCTCTTCTGCAGAATGCCACTTTCTTTGACTTCTGTGTGGACTTCCCCAGCACCAAGTGTGTAGGCGCCTCTCAGTAGTCATCCTCACAAGTGTCCACGGTGAGTTTAAAAAACAAGAGCAGGGTGGGTACTGCCGGGAGAGGGCCCCAGGAGGGCGCCTTTTCATCAGAGAGCTGCTTATATCAAAATGAAGGCAACTAGACCCTCTACACTGTCTTCTGGGACCCCGGGGTCTAAATAACACAGGGAAGTGTGAATTCTGCAGCACTTAAAACACAGACTGACATTTGCCCTACAGCTGGGACCGGTCTGAGCTGTTCCCCCAGGGTGGCTGGCTGGAACACATGTCAGAATGTCCTGGCCTCTCGTCCAGAAGGATGTTGGTACAGCTGCTGCTGCTACTGGGTGGAGTCAGAAATCTCTTGTGCCTTTACTATTATTATCTTACTGTTGGTGTTGTTAGTTTGTTCCTGGGGCTAAAATTAATCAGCCAGTTGCCTCTTCTGGGACAGTGTCGTGCCACCTGCGGGTTCTGCAGCTGGGCCCTCCCGGAGCTCCTGTGGGGGCTGTGGGTTTGCTGTCTTCTCTGGGGCTACTCACCATCTTTCCCAGTTCTCAGCCATGTTAAACTGTTGTTGCCCCGCTTCCCTCCTGCGGCAGAGCAAGGCAGGCAGGCCCGGGTGCCTTGTGGGTGGTTTCTGGAGGCAGGGAACAGGCTTCATTGGTCCTGCGGGTCTCAGGGCAATGCTCGTAGACACGGGCACCCCCTCCGCACCACCTCCTGGGTGGCCTTCCAGTTGCTAGTTGTCAGCTTTATGAAAACCGTATGGGGAAGTGGGCCCTGCAGTTAAACCCTCTGGCTCAGTTCTTGGCCCTGTCACTGACTGTAGGACTGTGACCAAGTTACTCAGTGTCTTACCCTGTATCTCGGGTTTCATCTGAAACCTGCCAGTAATAATGAAAGTGCCCAGGGTGAAGGGGAGCCCCCCCCCTCAACCAAGCACAGTCGGTGGAGCCGCCTGGCTGCCTCTTGGCCCCCTGTCTTCCCCCTGCTCAGGGAGATGTGGTCACAGGGTTCCAGGTGGCAAGTAGCTCTAGAATCTGCTGATCTACATCAGAATATTCCAACTGAAGGCTCCCAGAAGGCGATTTTATTAACGGGCTATCCTTCTCATCGTGGAGCTGTTACTCAAATTATCTTTGCTTTCCACCAGAGATTCCCCAAATCCCATAGGTATTTACATAAAATAACTTAAAATTTTCTCCAACGTGTTTAATCAAGAACTGTTAACACACTAACGGACTTTAAAAGCGCTATAGCAAGAAGACAAAGGTATGCATTTCAGTCTTTCTGAAAGTTATTCTTGCGAATCCGAAGGTGCTGTGCATTAAAGCTTGGCGGCTGTGTGCACCTTCATCAAAGCTGACCCCTGCTGTTTCTCCCGCGGCGGCCACTCTGGGTCTTTACTCGGCCTTGCTTTTCTGCTGCCCCTATTCCCTCCTAGGTTAGAACCTCCCGGCCGCCCAGAACGTCCTCTGTCCACCCCACCCCGTCCTTCACACACACACACACACACACACACACACACACCCTTCCTTCCAGAGCCTCCTCCCCTGAAGCCAGAGCGGCAAGGTGAGCGCACACAGTCCGCTGCGCTGACACTTTACTGGGAGCTAGGTTAGGGTGGCGGAGATCGGGGACCGTACATTTTAGTGCGCATTGGCGGTCTCTCAAGACGCGTGCTGGAGCCGCCTTTGCATACACCTCGGCCCAGCCTTCCCGTTGGAAGTTTTGATTTTGAGGCGGGGAGGTGGTCTTTCTGAGAAGGGCTTCCGAACACGTGCCCTCAGGGCGAGATGAGCAGGGGCCGGGCCGCCTGGACGCGGCGTAGGAGCAGGGGGCCGCGCGGACGTGGGGCATGGCCTGGGCAGGCTGGCATTCTGATAAAAATCTGCGTCCTTCCTTCCCGTCGCTCTCGCCCCGGCCTGGCGAGGTTGGGACACGTTTCCATGATTCGCTTGTAGGACTTTTAAAGAACAAGTCACGCATGTTCTGGGGCTGTAGGAGGCGCGTGCGGAACCGCGGGGGTCCCCGTCCCGCCGCGGACACTCCCCTCCGCGCGGCCCCGGCCTCGCACGACCTCCCGCAGGACCCTGGACGGTGCGGCCAACCCCTCCGCCCCCACCAACCCCGGCCCTGAGACCCCGAATCCGCGCCGAACCTCATTCTTCTGCCGCGGCTTGCTGAGCGAGAGCCGGGCGGGGGGCGCACCCGCCACCGGACGCGTGTTCTCACCTCCGCGGGCCGCGCATTCTGGTCGCCCTAGAAGGCGGCCCTTTCTCCGGGGGACGTGTTAACGGGGTACCCGGCCAGCAGACGCTGCGGAGCTCGGGCGAGGCTGTCGTGTCCGTAGAAGCTCAATTTGGCCTGAATTTGGGGCCGCAGCCCAGCACCGACGGCGCGGGGGCGGTGGAGGCGGCGAGGGGTGAGGGAGGCGGAGGCGGGCGGCGACACAGGCGGGGCCTGGAGAGACTGTGCGCTCTGCCCCCAGGACCCCGCCCCCAGAGGACCCCGCCCCCAGAGGACCCCGCCCCCAGGACCCCGCCCCCGTGCAGAACCCTCCCCCTCACCGACCCCTCCCCAAGGGGAGCCGGGCCCCGTGCGCACCTCCCCGCTCCCGCATCTTCCAAAGCCCCTCAGTTCGCCCTCCCTCCGCGGGTGGTGGGTGACCAGGACCGGCCGGGGGTCTCCTCCTCGGGTGGGGACCGAAGGGGGCTGCCTGGTGATTAACGTCCGCGCCGGGGGGAGCAGCGTGGGGGCGGAGCAAGCCCGGTGGACCCGGAGGGCGGAGGGGGCGGAGCGCAGGGGCGGAGCTCGCGGGGGGGCGGCCCCGTCTCCTCGGCTCCCCGCGCCGCCCCCGCCCCGGCCCGCCAGCCCCGGCCACCTGCACCCCGCCCCTGCGGCCGCGCCCGAGCCCCGGAACCGCGGAGGCGCGCTCCGCCCGGGCGAGGGCGAGGGCGAGGTTGCCGTCCCGACGCGCGCCGCGATCCCGCTGTTCTCGGCATGCGGCTGCGCTGAGCCCGCCCGCGGATCCCGGGAGCCCTACGTCCACTAAGGATCTCTGCTGGCTGTGTGAGAAGGTGGCCTTTAGCCGGCAGGATGACCAACCCTGCGGCCGCGCAGAACCAGGAGATAGACTGCCTGAGCCCGGAAGCTCAGAGACTGGTAAGAGGGAACATCTCCGAAACGTTTGGTTCTGACTGCGAATGTTTGGACCTTGTGGATGTGCTGGGGCCGGCCGGAGGCGGGCGCCACCTTCCACCGCAGCCATCTGCCTGGTGAGGTGTGGGTGGGCCCCGCCTGGCTGGCGACCCCCTTAAGCGAAAGTCCGTCCCCACGCGAGGACGTGCGGCGGGGCGGGGATAGGGTGTTCTCGGTTCGGTTCTCGGTTTCGTTTGTGCTGCCCGCCTTGCGCCCCGGAAAACACGTTTCCCCGGACGGCGTTCACCGCCACCGCGGAAAGAACCTCGGTCTAGTCGGCTCTGGCCGCATTGACGGGCTCTGCCCAGTTGGGTGCTTCGTCCGCGGATCCAGCCGAGATCTGAGACCTGCGCGTGGTCTAGAGTTTCACTCTGAACTGCTAGTTTGGTGTTTTACAAAACACAGCACCTGGGCACTGGCGCCCAGGGGCGGTGCCTTCAGCCTGAGACTGGCGCCCCCAGCGGCTGGGTGGTTTGGAGAGCTTATCCTTCTCCGGGCCTTAGAGCCTTCTCTAGTTCCCCAAGACTCCAGTTCCCAAATCCTTTTTGGCTGGTCTCCTGGGGTCTCTGCGTCTGGAGGGATTTCATCTGTGGGATTTTGCAGTTATCCAGCTCAACACCCAGTATTGGGACTATGGATGTGAGGCATTAAGAGTCCAGCAGGGGGTGAATTGGGGAAGGTTTGTAATTACCCATTTTCGTGTGGCTTGTGGCTGATCATGAATGCGAATATTTAAAAGTGAAAGGGTGCAATTTGGAAGACATACATTATTAAGTTAATACTGTAGAGAGAGAGACCCTAGATTTCCACTTTATCGGGCCTTTGTGGAACCTTAAATAAAGTGTGAGCCCTTCACCAGACAGGAATTAACCCTCTACTGAGTGTTTCTGGAAGGTTCAAGAAGAATAAGACTGCTCTGCCCTCAGTTTCCTGGTCAACCCCAGAAAGAAATGTAGAAATAGATTCTGATGAACACACACTTGAAAATCACATTCCTTACTTGAGGACTGTCAGGTGGGTATTATTTTTAATGTCCACATCCAGTGTGCTCCTCTGGCCTCACTTAAGGTTCCAGCCTTGAACCAGACCCTTGGAGCTGGTTCCTACCCCTTCGCCTAATTGGGAACCTGCAGAGAGAGCCTTGCGTCAGCATCAGGGAAGGGCCCTTGGAAGAAAGAAGGACCGGAATGCTCTGAGAAAGGCTGGTGCTCCCAGGAGTCGCCTAGGCAAGCCATAGATGGCAAGAACAGACTGATGTTAGTCCTGGGCAAGATTCGAGCTCAGAGGAATGAACTGCTGGGCCCGGAGAAGAATGGAGTGACCATGGGGAGCAGGATCTGAGGCAGGAGTAGAAACAGCACCTCTTGTTCGATGGCAGTCGATGCAGCGTCTCCTTAAGCCTTAACTTACCCCGGGATCGGGTCTGGTGGAGATGTGTGCCTCACAGAGATGCTGCCGGGAGCCGGTGCCAGGAGAGACTGGAACAGCTGCTCACTGAGAAGGTGCCCAACCCCTCCAGCCCGCGATTCCAGGATCCAGTATAGTCAGAAAACTAAGGCTGTTTCTCTTTTTTTGTAAGTTGTGAGCAGAATTCATTTGGCAGTGATGGGAGGCTCTTTATGTCCCCTCCCAAGTCTCATCATATTGTGGGGTCCTGTGCCAAGGTCCCCAGGTCCCATTTATTTGGCTGATGGAAGGCTATTTTCAGTCTTTATTCTTTTTAGTGTGAATGCGCATACATTTCTCTGCAGCCCTGTTAAGGTACTTGATTAAGGACTGTTACTCTGAGTCGTTATAGAACAGACAGTGTATGCCTCTTATTACCCTTCTAAAACCCAAAAATGCTGAATTCTGAAACATCCTTGGTCCCAGGGGTTTTTAGTAATCAGTTGTGAACTTGTTAGAGTTTTTGTTTGTTTGGGAGAGGGCTTGTTAGGGAGGGGTTTGTTTGTTTTTAGTAAAAAAAACAGCAAAAAAAAAATTTTTTTTTTAAACCAGAACATGGGGAACAGAGGTAAAACACAGTCCTTGTTTTATGATGTTAGTGGTTGAAAGGAAACAAGTGGGGTGGGGTGGGGTGGGGTGGGGCGGGGTGGCGTGGGATGGGATGGGGTGGGGGTGGGGTGTTGGGTGGGCTATGTCCGAAGGACTTACCCAGAGGCCATCCTGGGCGTTAGTATTCCAGCCAGAGAAGGGTGGGCACTTCAGACTGGTTTGTGCCAGCTTGTGTTCAGTGCTAAATGACCCTGTGTCCTGGGAACAGGGGTCCCCAGTAGAGGAGGAGGAGGGCTGGAGCCCCATGGGTGTGAGGCCAGAGCTTGGATTGGCAGGAGGACATGGATTTGTCTAGCTCCACCTCAAAGCAAAAAAGCAGGATCTGAGGAGGAAGTCCAGGCTCCTTGCAGGAGCAGACGGTGTAGAAACCGCGTTTCGTTCACTTGGGTAACTTCCCCCTGTGCGCGCCGGGTTGTGTCAGCTGGCTGCTTCCCACATACAGAGTAAAGCACGGAGTCCTCACAAACAGCCAGCCCCATCCTGAGAGAGGCTGTCAGGGGGAACGTGGACCTTCCCCCCAAGTCTCATCTCATTGTAGTTACCTGTGCCCAGGTCCCCTGGTCCTGGCGAGCAGAAACACATAGTGCTGGGGTGCCTGGCCTTGCTAGGCTTAGCCTGAGACTCTGGGTGTTGGAATCCTGGTTTGTTTTAGATGGATCATTTCCCCAAGCACTTAAGATATAAAAGCAGTAAGTTAGGTCTTTTAGTAGTAAAAGTGTCCCAGTAGGGCAAAGATGGAGACTCAATTTCCCCTTTTCTTTAAGAATTAGTTTCTGTTCAGCCTGAACTAATGTCAACGGAGCGGAAGCCTCATTCGCACACTTTTTTTTTTTTCAGATCCTGCAGTCTAAACTGCCACTTACACTGAGCACAGGAAATCGCGTTATTTATAGCGGCTCAAGTGTTTTCAAAGTTGATCCGAGTATTACCTGATTAAGAGTGAGGTTCTTATCTAGTTCCTACAGAATTACGAGGTCGCATGTTGGTGTGATATGTTTGCTCCTCAAAAGGCAATGTTCAGGAGGAAATTCTTATCCTTGAAAAATCAGGCTGTGTGACTCAGCAAAGGAAATGTTTATGACCGGTTGGTTACTCATATGCCAGTATTTCCAGAATATCTGATCATACTTAAAAGTTTTGACCTCGGAGCCCCATTGGCCATAGGGCTCGGGTTATAACCTGTCACAGCAGGAAGGCTGCTGTATCTCACTGTATGTGAGACAAGGGTCAGAGAGAGAGGAATTTTTGTTACTTCACTGCTTTTACTCTGGGGCACCCCAATTTTAGCGCCCGTGCACTCGTGTGTGTGTGTGTGTGTGTTAAAGCAGGTTATTTCCATATTTTCATGGATTGGATTTACCAGGACTTTTACTGTTCAGACTATCTAGAAAAAGAAAGTGAACTTCTAATGTAAACAAAGCACTGTTTTGACTACATCCAAGATTCACGGATTCAGAATTCCTGCGCGTTTGATGGTGGACCACTACTTAAATCCCCTCTCTGAGACTGATGTTTTTGTGTAGGAGAGGGCGGGAGTTTCAAGTGGTTTTTCTCCTTCATGCTATAAGTTGACAACTTTAAAACCTGTGTAAATACTTTGATCTGGACTCTGAAGGAAAGCTACTTTGTAGTTTAAATTGCTATAAAGATTTACTTTTCCTTTTAACTAAAATGTTTCATTTATGTGTTTGTGTCCTAGAGCTTATGCGAGCAACATCGTTTCTGATCCTCAGGTCTTTTTTATGTCTGGCCGGTGGCAGGGGGAGAAAGAGGAGTGGGCTTTTGCTGTGGGTGGGCTGTCTCCCCAGCACTCTTACTCCTGGTGGGTGCTTCGGCACGCTCGTCTTCTCTCTTGTCTTCTAAACGTCCTCTGAGCCGAGTTCACACTGCTGGGACAGAGGCACCATGTAGGTAGACACAGTTGGTAGCGTTTCCCAAAGCCCTGCTGCGTCAGCGATCTTGAGTGTTTCCTGTAGAAGTCTTCCCTTGCCCTGGTGTATCTCAGAGGCGGTTTGGTTATCTCCACTTACACATAAAGAGAAGATGGGCTCAGAAGGTTCAGGGGACTTTCCCAAGACTGCACAGCCACAGGCCACGGGGCCCGTTGGGCCCCAGGCAGGATGGTTCAGAGCTGGTGATGGTCATTGCCACCCCCGTCCAGTCTGCCCGGGCAAGGTCTGGCAAGGTGTTGGGAGAGCATCCTTGCTGTTGTCAGCCTGTCTCCTGAGCCCTGGGCCCTCACAGCCCCAGGCTCAGGCCGAAGGACGTCTTTCTGCCAAGGCAGCCTCTTAGGACACACGTCCTTGCGACTGAGGTCTTGATTTGATGAACATTTCCTTTCTATTTCTGGTAGTTTTTCAGACAAAAGAACACTCAATGAGTTATTTTTTCTAAATAAGGACATGAATAGAAACCACATAGCTGCCAGCATTTTTATTTTTCTGTAGTTCATACCGTACCCACGTTTTAGCTGTCACTTGGGTCAACCCACAGCGGGAACTGCTGGGTACCAGCCTCATTCCCATGTATTGTAAAGCTCCTCCCCACCATCCAAACAGACGAGTCTGCTGACAATGTTTGAGGGCGCCTGGCCCTTTCCTGGCTGGTTCCAGGAGGATCACCTGGACAGAGGAAAGGGTGTCAGTAGCTGTGTGCTGCCTGCGTGGGAAAGCATGGGGCTACTGGAGCATCAAGTCTTTTTTTTGAGAAGGAACAATGTCAGTGTTTTGTGTCATCTTAAGGGCGTGGGGGGTGGGGCGGCTTCCCAGATGGCTCATTGGTAAAGAATCTGCCTGCAGCGCAGGAGAGACAGGTTCGATCCCTGGGTCAGGAAGATCTCCCGGAGAAGGACATGGTAACCACTCCAGTATTCTTGCCCGGAGAATCCCGTGGACAGAGGAGCCTGGGCTGGAGTCCATGGAGGTCACAAAGGGTCAAATACAGCTCAGTGACTGAACAGCAAGGAAAGTATGTGGCTTACAAGGAAGAACCTGAGCAAAGCAGGCGAAGCAAAGGGCACGGAGCCCAGATGCGCTGCCCGGAGGGAACCTGTCACAGGGAGCGCTGCTCAGGTGAGGCCAGGCTGCTCTCACCTGCCACTTGTCAGTCACACATGAGGCTATTTGCAGCCATTGCTTGCTTGTCACTCCAATATGCTGAGACCACTGAAGGAAGTGTGAACATCCCTCATCTCAGAAAAACACTTAAAATGTATTAACAGCAAGAGGAGAACTTTTTGCACGGAAAATACTGTGCACTGGTTTGTTTTTAGCTTTTATTTATTCGGTTTTAGTTTTGGCTGTGCTGGGTCTTCGTTGCTGCACGCAGGCTTTGTCTAGCTGCAGCGAGCGGGGCTGCTCTTTGTTGCGGTGCACAGGCTTCTCATTACGGTGGCTTCTCTTGCTGCAGAGCCCGGGCTCCAGGCGCACGTGCTGCAGTCGTGCGGCCTGGGGGCTCAGTGGGTGCGGTTTTCAGACTCCGGAACACAGGCTCCGCTGTTGTGGCACAGGGCTTAGCTGCTCCGCGGCATCGGGGATCTTCCTGGACCAGGGACCGCACCCGTGTCCTGCACTGGCAGGCGGGTTCCTTACCGCTGAGCCACCAGGGAGGCCCCAAGCACACACTCTTTTCATTCATCGGCTTGAGTGCCGGGCGCTGCTAAGCTGAAGATTGTTTTGTGAAGTTCGAATAGGTAATTGCTATTAGTCTGCTCTCCATTAAGTAACATGAACACTTTTGTTCGTGATTAAAATGTTTGCTCTTTTGGTATGTTTCTCTGAGAAGAAAAGTCAGGAGATTTCCAGTAGCAAAACGGGGAAAGAGAACTCTGTGGACAGTCTCAGTGTAACAGATAATTCACCTCTTTGGAGACCAAACATTTCAGAGGCAAAGCAAGCTCCCAGAGATCATGTCACCGGGTTTCCAAAGTGACGTAATTTCTCCAAGTTCACATAATGGGCGAGCGGCAGAGCCAGCACTCACAGCTTGGTCTTGAGACCCCTCTCAGGATCGTCTCAGTCTTTGGGAACCCCAGACCCTGCTGAGAACACCATCACCTGGAGAGGTGGTTTCTACGCCTGGTCCCCCGAGACCAGAGGATGCGGCACCAGGACTTGACCTCTGGGCACAGACATGGGTGGCCTTGTGAGGTCAAGGCTTCTTTGAAGGCTGCTGTTTTATCATTAAATTCCATGATCATTATAGTCCATAACTCATCTGATTTGATTTTGATGGAAACATAGTGTTTTAAATAACCGATTAAACTTTAGCCTGACTAGTCCTTAACTGTATGTCCTCCATATCATCAAGTTAAATCGATAACTTGTTTATCTTGTGGCTTCAGCACTGGCCCCCAGACCTGTGCCCTGAACCTGTGGTCAGGCTGTTTCAACAAGCGTGGACATGCAATAGAGGCGTTCAGCACCCCCATTGCACCCCAGAGTTTTAAAAAAGTGGTTCCCAGTCATGTCAGACCCAATGTCTCTTTTTATAACAAGTTTTTAATATCCTTGTTACTAAACCTGAAATGAAATTCCTAGGTGGTAGACGCTACCTTCACACATATTTCAAGTCAATATAATGTTTGAATAGTCACATTAAAAAGAGATCAAATGAGAGCAAAGTGCAGGAACAGAATGTGGATATTGTGACTAACTCTTGGGAAGGTTCTGAACAAAGCCGTGTATAATCTTTCCTGATTTCCATGCAGATTGCATTCCTGGAATAGTCAATGTATGCTGAAACTACTCATAACATTTTGAATTTACATGTGAGTTGAAATCAGTTTGTAGGTCTGAAAGCTATGAATGTGGTTTTTGGATCTGCTTGAGTAGCCAGTAGGAAAGTTCCTTATTGTACAGGTCTGCCCAAGGACAGGATGGTTGGCATGCCATGCCCGGCCCCCAAATGCCATGTCTCTCCTCCAATCACTGTGACTTCCCAACACCTGCCCCCTCCCCCGAGCATTTCCTAAATGCCCTCTGAGAGCTGGTGCATGCTCCCTGACAGCGTCATTCCAAAGTGCCTTCTCCTCCCTGGCGAGCATAATTAGAGTCGTGGCTGGAAAGAGCAGCCCCCTTGTGGAGGGACTTACCATGATTGAGGGGGTTGGAAAGATGAAACTTCGAGACTGGAGTACAGTGCCCGTGGCAGCTGAGGGGCATGGGATACACATACAGAGACCTGATGGCCACTGATTCTGGGCTGCCAGCCGGAATGTTCCCGCTCCTGTTCCCGCCTGTGTGGGAGAACACATGGTGCCATCTACTTGGTTGCTTTGAATAGCACACTATTTTTAGAATCTACTGGATATGAGGAGTTGGGGGTCTATGTAGAAAACAAAAGTTGGTGGCTGTTGTCAGTTCCTATAGCCAAGTCAACTCAGCAAAATAAGAAAGATCAAGAGAGTACATAAATAAAAGAGAGATTAAAAAATCAGAAAAGATCTATGAAACCAAGAGCTAGTGTTTTAAAAGGATGAGCAAAATCAGCAAACCTCTAGGCAGGCTCCCCAAGGAAGAAAAGGGAAAGGACCCAAATCAAAGAGGAAATGAAAGAGCAGAAATAACAACTGAGACCCCAGAAATACGTAGAATCATAGAGAATACTGTGGATAGCCGTATGCCAAAAAATTGGACAATCTAGGAGAAATGGGCAAGTTTCTAGAAACACAGCCTGCCAAAACTCAGTCAGGATGAAATGACTAATTTGAACAGACTGATCACTAGAAGTTAAATAGAATCTGAAATTTAGGGAGGAAAGAAAAGAACCTCCCTGCGAAGAGAAGTCTGGGACTAAACAACTTCACTTGGGAATTCTAACAAAGGAAGAACTTTTATGTATCCTTCTTAAACTGTTCCAAAAACTGAAGAAGAGGGCACACTCCCAGACTCATTCTGTGAAGCCACCAACACCAGACACAGACACTACAAAAAAATGAAAGTTCCAGGCCAGTATCGCTCGTGAATGTAGATGCAAAATGTTAGCAAACCACATACAGCGGTACATAAAAAGGGCCGTACACACAATCCAGTGGGATTCGGTCCAGGGTCACAAGGATGGTTCCACATCAGCAAACCGACCACTGTGATATCCCACGTCAACAAAAGCAAAGATGGAAACCACATGATCACTTCAGTAGACGTGGAAAAAGCATTTGACAAAATTCAACCTTCATTTATGGTGAAAACTCTCACCAGAATGGTTATAGAGGGAACCTATCTCAACGTAATAAAAGCCATTTATGATAAACCCACATTCAACATAATACTCAATGGTAAAAAGCTGAAAGCCTTCCTGCTAAATTCAGGAGTAAGACACGGTTGCCCACTCTCATTGCTTCTATTCAACCTAATATTGGAAGTCCTAGTCGTAGCAATCAGACAAGGAAAAGAAATACAGAACTTACCTGGTGGTTCAGTGGTTAAGAGTCTTCCTTCCAATGCACAGGACGTGGATTTGGTTCCTGATCGGGGAACGAAGATCCCACGTGCCACTCAGCAGCTAAGCCCACGCGCCACAACTAGAGAGCCCGTGCACTCTGGAGCCTGTGCGCCACAACTGGAAAGCAACAAAGAACACACAGGCCGCAGTGAAGACCCAGCACAACAAAATAAAAATAGATAAATAAGAAATACAGGGCATCTAAACTGGAAGAGAAGAGGCAAAGCTGCTACTGTTTGTACTTAAGATGATGATGTAGAGAAGCCTGAAGTGGCCACACAAAACCTGTTAAGCACTAATAAATGAATTCAGCAAGATAGCCGGATACAAGGTTAATATTTAGAAACCTGAACCTGTTGCATTTCTTTAATAAGAAAATATCAGGAAAATAACGTTTTAAAAAAATCCTGTTTAAGATCACATCAGAAAAAACAAACAAACAAACAAACCTAGGACTAAACTTCACCATGGTGGTAAAAGAGCTGTGTGCTGAAAATTATTAAATGCTGATTGAGGAAATCCACGGGGTCCCAAAGTGTCAGACACAGCTGAGCAACTGAACTAACTGAACTGAAGGAAACTGCAGACAATTCAAAGGAATGGAAAGATATCCCATGCTCTTGCCGACAAAGGTCCATATAGTCAAAGCTATGGTTTTTCCAGTAGTCACGTATGGATGTGAGAGTTGAACCGTAAAGAAGGCTGAGTGCTGAAAAATTGATGCTTTCCAGTGGTGGTGTTGGAGAAGACTCTTGAGAGTCCCTTGGACTGCAAGGAGATCCAACCAGTCCATCCTAAAGGAAATCAGGCCTGAATATTCATTGGAGGGACTGATGCTGAAGCTGAAGCTCCAGTACTTTGGCCACCTGACACGAAGAGCTGACCCACTGGAAAAGACCCTGATGCTGAGAAAGATTGAAAGCAAAAGGAGAAGGGGGCAGCAGAGGATGAGATGGTTGGATGGCATCACCGACTCGCTGGACAGGAGTTTGAGCAAGCTCCGGGAGACAGTGAAGACAGGCAAGCCTGGCCTGCTGCAGCCCATGGAATTGCACGAGTCAGGCACGTCTTAGCAACTGAACAGCAACGCAGATCAACAGAACAGAGAGCCCAGAAATGAATCCACATACCTATGGTCAAACTTCAGCAAAGGAGGCAAGGATGTAACATGGCAAAACAGTCTCTTCAGCAGGTGGTGGTGTGAGTACTGGGCTGCTGCATGTAGATTAATGAAGTTAGGACACTCCCTCACACCACGTAAAACATAAACTCAAAATAGTCTAAAGACATAAATATAAGACATGACACCATAGAACTCCTAGAAGAGAACATAGGCAAAACATTCTCTGACATAAGTTATAGCAATATTTTCTTAGATCAGTCTCCCAAAGCAAAAGAAATAAAAGCAAACATAAAATGGGACCTAATTAAATTCAAAACCTTTTGTATAGCAAACAAAACCATAAACAAAAGGAAAAGACTGGGAGAAAATATTTGCAAAGGATATGACCAGCAAACAGTTCATATCTAAAATGTACAAACAGCTTCTACATACAACTCAATCTCAATAAAACAAACAACCCAATCAAAACACAGACAAGACCTAAATAGACGTTCTCCAAAGGAGACGTACAGATGGCCAACAGGCAGATGGAAAGATGTTCAACATTACTAATTATTAGAGAAATGCAAATTCAAAGCCCAGTGGGGTATCACCTCCCACCAGTCAGAATGGCCATCATTAAAAAGTCTACAAATAATAAATGCTGATTAGGGTGTGGAGAAAAGGAAGCCCTCCTACACTGTTGGTAGGAAGGTAAATTGGTGCAGCCACTATGGAAAGCAATGTGGAGGCGCCTTTAAAAATGGAAAATAGAGTTACCATGGGATCCAGCAATCCCACTCCTAGACATAGCCACTTATGTGTGGAATCTAAAAAAATACAAAAGAATTTGTACGCAAAACAGAAACAGACTCGAAGACCTCAAGACGAACTTCTGGTTACGCAAAGGGAAAGGGAGGGAGGCAGGACAAATGAGGAGTTAGGGATTAACACAGCCAAAGTACCGTACATAAGCTAGACACACAAGGCTATACTCTACAGCACAGGGGATTGTATTCAATACCTTGTAGTGACCTGTTAATATAATAGCATAGAGTATGAAAAATAGCTGAATCACTTTGCTATACACCGGAAACTAACACAATCAATTCTACTTCGAGAAAAAAAAAGAATTTTTTTTTTAAAGGCAGGTCAGGAAAGGGCTTCTGTGTCAGAGCCTCACGGTGGCTCTGCACAAAGGGCAGCGTTGTAAGTCCCTTCAGCCTGGGGCCCTGTGTGTGCTCCGGTGAGTCTGCGAACTTGCTCCTCTGTTCTTTCCTCATTCCAGGGACCAGTCACACGTGGATGGAGGGAGGGCCCCTCCTTGTTTCTAAACGGAACCGGCTCTTTGTCCCACTTCAGGCTTCGACCGCCTGGTACTCCTCGTACACTCACATGCGTGCGCTTTAGTCCTTTAACTTTTCCCAGGAGGTGATAAATACGGTGGTAACATGTCCCGTGGCTGGAAGAAAACTCTCCCATCACAGAGCTTTGGGGTCACTGATCCTCACGTCAGCCAAGAGAGCATAAGTCTCCTGGGCTCTGCGGGGTTGGTTGGGAGCTGCTTCCAGCAGCAGCACCCCTTTCCAGGCCCCAGGGCTTCTCTGCGGAGGGGGAGGAGATGACAAAGCCGCCAAGCTCATTTCCCAAGAGTCACCCCAGAGTTATGGCTCATAAATCCCTGCCCCTTTCCATGTAGAATTCTGGAGCCCCAGGAGAGTCTAAGAACAGAGGAGGAGCTTTTTCTGTGACATGGGATAAGGGATGTGGGGATATAGAATTCCACACTTTGCTTGAATGCCAGCAAAGCTTTGGAGCTCAGAAGAAAGTGTGCAGAGTCAGGACTCTGGACTTCATGTGGGGCTTTTTAGAAAAATACTGAGTCTGCCTCCAGGCACCTCTGTCCTCTCCAAGCAGGCAGGACTTGGGTTCCACTGGCGTTACCACATTTCTGTTTTTAAAAGACGGGGGGTTGAATTGGTAGGAGCCACAAAAGGCTACAAAGAGTATTAGAACTCTTAGAGCCCCCCAGATGCCACTGTAATTGGGGTGCAGGGTACTGGGGTGTGTGGTCACTCCACCCTTGGGCAGGGTCTCCCCTTCCTGCTTACGAAACCCCCACCACAGACAGGAGGTCGGGGAGAGGAAGGAAGCTGTGCAGGGGCCGGGCTAAGAGGGCAGGGCACACCTCGCCCAGGCAGGGCTTTCTCCTCCTGCCCTGGTGAATCACTTCTGCTTTAGTTTTGCTCAGTCCCCAGGCCAGGCTGGGCTGTCCCTGAGTTCCCTGAAGAGAGGAGCAGCTGATGTCCTTGGAGCAGTTTTGTTACAGCTGGGATTCCTGGTGCTCCGAGCAGGAGGCCTGTCAGGGTCCCTGATAGAACGGGGGTGCGTCTGACTGTTTATCCACTGACTCCCGTGTCTCATCCTGGTAGAACCCACTTTTGCTCTGTGGTCTGATCTAGAACCAGAGCCCATCGAGCCCTTGGCACAGTGACCCGTCACCAAAGTAACTCCTGCTTTTGCTGGTGACATCTTCACATAGCCCACCAGCCTTTCTCCAGCCCGGTCTGGGTCTGCACCTGCCTCGAGGGCATTTCGGACAGAGAAGCATTGAAACCACTGGGTGTCATTTCAGGGGCTCCAAAGAGCTCAGGTACCGTAGTCCTTTCTGTTTCAGCAAAGAAAGAATTCAGTGAGAGAAAAGTTATGGATAAGAAGTGATTTGTTATTTGGTAGAAACCAGTGCAATGCTGTAACCAAGTTATTAAGCTTCAATAAAAAAAAATGATTTATTAGAATAGGGTGCTTGTGAGGCTTACAAGCAGGCAGGCAAGATGGTATCATATGACTTAATGAAAACTTACTGGGCTACAGTTTTATAATCAAACAAAAAGTGGGAAAAGGAGACCATCTTTGTCTTTTTTGAGTAGATGTCATGCCTCCACTATCAGCTCCTCCTCCAGGTTGAGCAGCGGAGTTTTCTTGTCCCTACATGGTCAAACCAGGTTCACAGATTATTGTTTTTTTATGTGTGCAGAGAGCATGTCTTGCATGCACATGTGCTAAGTCACTTCAGTCGTATCTGACTGTGGGACCCTATGGACTGTAGCCCTCCAGGCTCCTCAGTCCGTGGGATTCTCCAGGAAAAAATACTGGAGTGGGTTGCCATGCCCTCCTCCAGGGGATCTTCCCAACCAGGGATCAAACCCAGGCTTCCCGCATTGCAGGCAGATTCTGTGCCATCTGAGTCACCAGGGAAGCCCAAGAATACTGCAGTGGGCAGCCTATCCCTTCTCCAGGGAGTCTTCCCATCCCAGGGGTTGAACCCACATCTCATATCTCCTGCATTGCCAGGCGTGTTCTTTACCACCTGTGAAGCCTGAGCATATCCTAGGGATCACCAGCTTACTGAGCTCGCTGGGCGGGATGTGGGTCTCACGCCACCATTGTTTTATTGTTTGGGCACATACATGTCTCATGCTTCCGCTGTGTGATTCTGTTGCTAAGCAAGCCTGCTTGGTTTTGTGGTTAAGCAAACCTGCTTTCCTGAGTGGTCATTAACTTACAAGGGTCTCCCATAGTTTTTCTACTTACAGTCCCCTGATGAAATTAACTGTTTAATCACCTACTTTGTCCCTTTCTCTGACCCTATCAGCAACACTTTGGCTGTCTGTCTCTCCAGCCCGCCTGTGTGCCCTTGTGGCCGGGCTGCTGGCCGGAGGTCTCTGTGCCTCCATTCCAGACCATGGGTGGCACTGCGGGGCTGGCATCCCAGGCTCTGACTGGGTGGGCCCGGCTGTTTTTAATTAACCCTTTGTTCAGAAGTCCCCGGAACTCAGGCTTGTGCCGCTTTGTGTATTTTTTTAGCATCTCTCAAACCATACAGGTCGCCTCAGTGTCAGTGTTATCTTGTTTATCGCCAATAAAATGTTGAAAGTGGAACTTTGGAATCAGGGGTTCAGCTTTTGAGGATTGTTTTGAGGCCACTGGGGCGATAAAAGAAACTTTCTCATCCCAACCATCTCAGTTGTCAAAGGCTGCCTCACTTTAAAGCCTAGCATCCGTAAGGATCTGTTTGTGGGGTTCCAGGTCAGGTGGGACCCGGGGATGGGGGAGCTGTGTCTCCTGAGAGGGGCTGGGCCTCTGGCTCTTGTTCCCCTCCAGCCCTGGACTGTCCTGAGAAAGCCAGGGAGCCTGGATCTCACCAGAGGAAGCCTGGCCAGGTCAGCTCCTCCCCCACTCCTCCCTGATCCTGGAGTCTCGGTGGGACGGGGAGGGGTGGCCGCCTGGGGGTGGGGGCAACACTGGATGCAGGGTTGTTTAGTGGCAGAACCGAGGCCACCTTCTCGCAGCAGGGAGCTTGGTTTTGGTTTCAAGGCTCCTTCACTTCCTTCCTTCCTTCTCTCTCTCCCTCTCAGCCTCTGCTCCCTTCCCCCACCCTTTCCTTCCTTCCTTCAAAAATGTTTGCTCTTTGTTATGAAAAACGTCAAACATACCCAAGCTGAGATGGAATAACAGAAAGCAGAGGTCGTCGCCCTGGAGGAGCAGCCAGCACCCGGGCATGTTGCAGCCCAGACGGGCCACGCCCAAGGCTCTGACTCAGCGGTCTTGGGTGGAGCTGGGCATTCTGCATCTTTAACAAGCCCCAGGGGGTGGGGGGCCGCCCCTGCTGCTGCTGCTGCTGCTGCTGCTGCTAGGGAGCAAGAGCCTTCCCCTATCCTACCACCAGCCCCCACAGCTGTCAGCCTGCCTAAGGCCCTGAATGTCTCCTTTATATCTCGACAGAGATGATCCTGGGCAAAGGAAGGAGGGTTTGGGGTCTGGAACCCCTTCCAGGGACAGTGGACTGAGGGACGAGCCGCAGGACCAGTGGGGCCCGATGGCAAAGCTCTGGCGGGGGTGGGCAAGGGGTGGACCTCAGCCCTGTGGTGCCCTGGCATCACAGCCAGCAGGCCTGGGCCTCAGTGACCAGTGGGAGACCTGCGGACCTTGACCTCCAGTGAGTACAAAAGGACTACCACTGGCAGCTGGGGACGGTGGTGGGAGAGGAAGCCTGTGCAGACTCGTTTTTTAGGGATTTTGTTTGATTGCTTTTCTATGTGTGTGTGTGTTTAAATTTTTATTTTGTACTGGAATATAGCCAACGGCTTCCCTGGTAGCTCAGACGGTAAACCATTTGCCCGCAATGTGGGAGATCTGGGTTCAATCCCTGAGTCAGGAAGATCCCCCTGGAGAAGGAAATAGCAACCCGTTCCAGTACTCTTGACTGGAAAATCCCATGGATGGAGGAGCCTGGTAGGCTACGATCCATGGGGTCTCAAAGAGTCGGACACGACCGAGCGACTTCACTTCACTTCACATAGCCCATGAACAATGTTGTGGTAGTCCCGGGTGGACAGGCCAGGGACACAGCCACGATATACACGTGTCCATCCCCCTCCACACTCCCCTTGCATCCAGGCTGCCTCATAACACTGAGCAGAGCTCCTTGTACGGCACAGTGGGTCCTCGTGGGTTGCCCATTTGCATTATCGCGGTGTGTACACGTGCTTTGTTCCAAAGCCCTGCGAAGGTCGTAGCTTGCACTCTGAATTCCGTGGGTCTGTCAGCCCCTCTGCATCCTTCCCCTTCGGCCTTGGTCATCATCTCCTTTGAGGCTGGGAGCTGGGTGGGCAGGGAGTCAAGGTGGAGAAATAAGCCGTCTTCGAGGCCAGGGGCGTCAGCAGACCATGTGAATCTGGGTGGGTGTGCTGCATGGGCCTGGGGTCTGGGCTCTTGTCCATGGCTCTCAGGTTCCTGGGGCCTCGGGGGCCTCCCTGGGAGCTTCGGGCTCCTGACCTCCTTCCGGAATCCTCTCCCCTCTCCGCTCGGCGTCATCATTGGCACATGGTTCGTGCTCTCAGGCCCCCTGACCGGAAGCGTCCCCTCCTCGCCTCCTGGGTCTCGAGCCCCTCCTCCCACCCCCACTGCCGCTCCCTAGCCTCATCCAGCGCGGTGTTTCTAAAGCAGAAGTCAGACCCCACTGTGTTCCTCCTCCTCAAACCTGTCAGTGCTTCCGCATTCCTTCCTGGAGATGAGGTTCCAGACACCAGGGCTGCAGCTGCGGGGGATGCCCAGGCCCTGGGGGACCCGCCCCCCGGCCCCATCCTGGCACCTCGCCACCCGCCCCCTCGCCCCGGCTTTCTCCCCTTTGCTCCTCAGGGTGGGCTCAGGGCTCCTGATCCCCGGGTGGGTTGTGTTCTCCTCCAGAGCAGCCCAGCATGTTTTTTTTCTCACCCACTGTAGCGCTTGTCACTTGTCCACAGCCCCCCATTGCTTTGTGTGCACCCCTGAGACTGGGCCCCAGCCTGCACTGGGAAAGCCCTTCCCTGGCTGGCTCAGCAGTGCTGCGTGGCCTGGGCTGGTGGTGGCGAGGATCCTGCAGCCAGTCCCCTACAGGCGCAGGGCAGAAAGTGAAAGGGCATCAGGAAACTTTAACAGTCGGAAGTGGCTGTGACCCCCGGCATGTGAGTTGATATTTTATAAAGTGTCAGTCTGCAGTGGGTTTGTCCTGCACCATGGAGGCTTTGGCTGGGGGCACACCGACCCCCAGAACTGCTACCCGATGGTTGCCAGCTAGAGGGCAGGGCTGGGTCCCCCTGGAAATGCTGGGTGAGTGACCTCATGCCTGCAGGCCACCAGGGTGGACCATCGCTATTTGGTACTTTTTAGTTCACTGGGCAACTTGTTCTTACCGAAGATTTCCTCTGCTGCTGTCTTGAAGGATGGGTGTTTGGGTTGCTCTGTGTCCATTTCGTGTTCTTGGCAACATCAGTGTTTCAGGATGCACCGTGTTATCGGGGACCTGTGTGGCTTTTTTCAGGCATCTCGGGCTGAGTCGGGGTTGTTCTGCTGGTACTCGTTTCGTGCTGGTGAAGTTAGCTGTGCGTAGGTTCTGGGTTGTTCTGCTGGTACTCGTTTCGTGCTGGTGAAGTTAGCTGTGCGTAGGTTCTGGGCCACTTGAAACGTTGGCTCGTGTATCTGTCAGCTTCTAGCCAGAGTCCCAGAGGCAAGCATGGTTGTTACCACTTCCTGTGTCGTGAGAGCCTGTTCTCCACGTATGAGTCATGTCGAATCCCTGAGATGAAAGGACTTTGTATGGTGGTGACTGCAAGCATTTGAAACTGTGCTGAATCCTCTCCCTCCCTCCCGCCTTCTGATCTAAGGTGAAGCATGGCCGTGTTGATCTGTCCGCAAGGTTGACTAGCTCGTGTCCTCGCAGGGAGTTTGTCCTAGGACTTGGTTCATCCATGTGGTCCCTTTAGCAACACAGGCCCAGGTCCCTGAGATCATGGATGGGACAGACAGGCTGGATGGACTTAAGGACCAGAGAGGGGGTGGGCCCTTTCCTGGGGAGAGGGTGACCCACCAGAGTAGCTGGGGTCTGATGATGGGCCATGATTTGGGAGACCTGCCAGTCTGGTGGGGAGATCACCCCAGGAGGCAGGGGCTACCTGCTCAGACAGGTCCCTTTGAGGATCTTTGCTCCTGTCCCAAGCAGGGCAGGACAGACAGGCCGGGGAGGAGCTGGGTGACCAAGGGCTCGGGCTCACTTGGATCACAGAGGCTCCCACGCTGTGTGAGCAGGAGTCATCCAGGCCTCACCGCCTTGGGCCAGTTCTGTGTAACCAATGCCCACAAGCATGGCAGCTTGGAACAGCACACGTTTATCAGCTCACAGATTTCGAGGGTCAGGAGTCTGGCCGCAGCCTCCCGGCTCCTTTGCTCATGGTCTCAAAGAGGCTGCGGTCAGGGTGTCGGCCAGGCTGCATCCTTTCTGGAGCGCAGGGTCCTGAGCCCAGCTCCCATGGGTGTTGGTGGTGGTCTCGTCCTGCTGGTGTGGGACCAGGGTGCCACGTTCCCATCCACTGGGGCCTTTCTCAGCTCTCAGAGGCCCCCACACTCCTTGTTGCGTGGCCCCTCATGGGCAGGAGACTCTGATCTCTAGACCCACCTTTCCAGGCCTCCCCTGGTGAGGTCAGGCCCACCCAGAACTCAAGTCAGCAGATGAGGGGACCTTGCTCACCGGGGCATTTGTCTCTGCAGTGTGGTGTAACCCAGTCCCAGGGTGACATCCGTCGGACAGTACTCTGCCCACACTCAGGGGTGAGGCGTGTGTGCAGTGTGTACACTGGTGACAGGCATCTCGGGGACCACCTGGAGTCCTGCCCGAGGCTCACCTCTCTCGCTGTCCCCCGCCGGCAGCCCCTCCTTCTCCAGCCCCTGGCCTCTTTCTTACATCCTCACTCCTCATCCCCCTTCTCTTCCTCCTTGGCTTCCTTTCTTTTTTTCCCAACTGCCCTCCTCCTAGCTGATGGGCTCTAACTGCCTGGTTCTCCACTGGCCTAGACCCTGAGCCAGCAGATCTGGAGTCCACAGCTCCCCAGGCAGGGCTGCAGAGGCCGCTGCACTCAGCGTGGGTGCAGATCTCTTGCTGGCCTGTCCACGGGGCTGTGGGGACTCCGTGTGGCCAGGCGTCAGCCTGTTGGACCTCCCCTCCCTCCTTCCCCCCACCGCACAGCACCCCAGCTCTCTAGTTTACCTCATCACACAGTGTAACATGGTTTAGAAAGCTGAAAATGGCAACGAGGTATCAAAGTTCTGATGCAGCTGTGATCCGTGACATCGTTGATTTGAAGGACTTGGACTTGGGTAGGTCGATCAAAAAACCACATGGACAAAGCAGGTTATAGAATAAATTCACTGTAAAGACATTAGCCAGCCAATCTGTGGCAGGCCAACTAAGGTCAGTCTTCAACTTAGATTAGAGTTTAGAAGGAAGATGAATTTGTAGTGCTATGCAATATAATTTAGAGAAGGAAATGGCAGTCCACTCCAGTATTCTTGCCTGGAGACTCCCATGGACAGAGGAGCCTGGCGGGCTGCAGTCCATGGGGTCGCAAAGAGTCGGACACAACTGAGCGACTAACACACACGCACATGCAATGTAATTATAGGGTGGAAGTGAGGGGCACCGTGGACATCAGGACCCACCATCCCGATGGGAGTCTGGGGTGCAGGGCGCCCCACCCTCAAATCTGGACAAGAGCACTCGGGCCACCTCACAGCTAGCTGGACCCAGTGATCACACCAGAAGCAGGCCAGCCATCTCAGTGGCCTCATTTTAGGATGAGCTAAGGAGCAGTGAAAGCTGGGTCAGAACTGCTGGAAACATTACAAGTGAATTCCCATAAAAATTTAAGTGGAAAGGAAAACGGATTTGTTTTAACAGCAGGAAACCTGGATCCTGGCACCTTTGCACCGTTTAGCTCACTGGGCGGGTCTATCCCCTGCAGCAATGCATAAGCTCGAGATTTGTAGAAGAGGAAACAGGGTTCAGGTGCCAAGTCCCACGGCACTGGTTAGTCCTGGTCAAGCATTTTAGAAAGCTTTTAAACAGAATAGGGCGAAATCAGCTGCAAGTTGACAAGTAGTTAAATGGAGGCGGGTTTTGTCTTAATGTACTTTTTCCAAACAACTGGAGCCACTCAGCTCTGGTCTGAGATGCTTTAAGAGAAGGTGGGGCTTGCCCAGGCTCCGGTGCTGAGCCTGGAGGCATCGGGGAACAGTGAGGGGTGACCAGAGTGGAGCTCTGGGAAGCAGGGGCAGAGTCCCAGCCCCATGACCTCGGATGGGTCTGGCGGCCTCTCCAGGTCTCTGCTCCCTGCTCTGTAAAGGGAGCACTTGAACCGGTGACCCCAGGGTCTTGTCCAGCGCTGATGCTCTGTTCCTGCATTAATCTGTCGTCTCTCCAGAGGAATGCAGGCCGCCCAGTCCTGCCACTTGATGGGCTGTGTGACCTTGGGCGCGTTGCCCTCTCTGTGCGCTAGGTCTCTTACTTGATAACTGGGTGTGGTAACATGATCGTCGCAACAACGCTGCTCTGATGAGCCCACAGCTTCATGTACGTGAAGCCCTCAGAACAGCGCCCACTTGGCTTTTAGCAGAGGAAGCAATCCCGACTGCTGAAAGTATTGTGATTCCTGGGCCCTTTTTAACACGTGTGAGTCTGTGTTACTGTGTGTTTGGTAACCTCCGAACCAGAGCATCATGGTTGACTGTAGCCTGGAAAGGAGCCGCTGGTCCGTCTCCTAACACAGTCTCCGGGTCTGTTGCAGGCGGAGGCCAGGTTGGCGGCAAAGCGTGCGGCTCGCGCGGAGGCCCGAGAGATCAGGATGAAGGAGCTGGAGCGGCAGCAGAAGGAGGTAAGCCCGGGCTGGTCGGCGGGCTCCAGGGAGGGTCCCTTCCAGGCCCCTGTCCCTCCTGTGACTCTGGTCTGGGTCAGTCCAGGCGCGGCGTCCTGGACACTCGACCGGTCGGATCCGCACAGCACGCTTGCCTGCGTGGATCGCACCGGACCAGCCTCCCGGCCCAAAGGAACCAGGAGGTGCTGCTTCGAACTGTGGAGCCACAGTTCCCGTCCTCTGAATTAAAACATGAAAGAACCGATTATTACTTTTTGAGGCTATCCAAACAGTCCCGTTTAAAAATACTTCCCTTGCGGTTTTTACACTTTGTAATAGGTTTCCTGAGACCTGAAGCCCCGTTAAGTGATGCAGGGAACAGGATGAACACCGGATGGAATCGCCAGGGGGAGGAATGGCCCTCCTGGGAAGTGGGTAGCGTTGTGTTCACACACCTGTTAATGCTATTTGCTTCTTTCTTTCACCACCGCGAGCCGGAGCCAGAAGCCACGTGGGCGGCACGAGGGCTCGCTCACTCGCAGTTTGAGGGGTGGGCTTTCCCCTGACCTTAAAGCTCAGTGGGTGAAGGAGTCCCTTTCCCGGGGCTCCGCCTTCTCCTGTGGGCCTCGGCCTCTGGGGGTCTGGGGAGCAGCCACGTCAGGCCCCCCCAGAGGGCTCCCTCTATTGGGAAGATGTGAACGTTGTTGTGTTGGAGAGGGGGCCAGATGCCTTCTCACAGCTGATTTTCATACAGAGTCTGGTCTGGTTCACGTAGTCACATTTTCTAAGTTGAACCAGTGTTTTAAAACTCCTCAGGCTTCAGATAAAACTCTAGATTTCCAGCTTCTCGTGAAACTGCAGTTTCTGCCAGGTTCCCAAGGTCACGTTCCCCTGGGGGTGAGTCACTCACTCGAACTCTCAGCCCCTTCCCCGGCTGCAGGGTCAGCCGCTCTGAGTGAATACAAATGTGATTGTAAGTTCGCTCTAGCTTTTATGATATTTTGCCTCTAGAGTTAATTTAGTATTTTAATTTGGGGGCTTTTCTTTTGATTTACTCAGAGAAGCATGGGTTTGACATTTTCTCTGTGCCTCTCCCACCTAGAATCACATTTACCATTTTAAAAAATGGAAATAGACCCTCCTGAATTCTCAAGTTAATTATTTGAACTCTGCAGTTGAGCTGAAACTGCTTAAGGCTGGGGTCACCTGCAGCCCCTCCCCTGCCATGAGGTCGGTTAAGGGCAAGGGTGGGAGCCTGACTCATATTCTTTTGTAAACAAACTCTGGGGACTGGACCTGACCCAGACTAATTGTTAAAGTACATTCAAAGAGGCATTTCCAGGAGAGGCTTCAGGGAGAAGTATTTGAACTGGGAGGTGGGGAGAAGGCATAGCCTTATTGTTTGGTGGGCCTTTGTCACCTGTCTGAGACATGTCACCTGGGCTTCAGGAATCACCCTGACACCAAGAGCTGGCACTAGGCTGACATGAAGCGTATGCATTGGAGGCCACCTTGGTTTTTAGGTTAGGGATTTTATTTATTTATTTTAGATTTAATTTTAGTCATTATTGTTTATCGGCTGCCCCACAGTTTATGGGACCTCAGCTCCCCAACCAGGGATGAACTCAGGCCCCGCCAGTGAGAGTGCCGAGTCCCAGCCACTGGACCCCCAGGCAGTTCCCCTCCCCGAGATTTTAAGTGACGGGTTGATTGTTCGACTGCCTGGTGTTGATGTCTGTTTAGAATGTTGCTGTTCATGCAGTGACTACTTGCAAACCCTGAGTGCAGGACACTGGCAGCCCCTTCCCTGTGCTTCGGAAGCCCACGGGCAGGGGCGTCAGGGGTTGGTGCAGCAGCTTCCTCACAGTGTCTGGGGCGGGGGCTGCCTTCCCCAGCCTCCAGCAGGAGTGGTGGCTCGTTGCTCTGTCTGCTTCCCCCGCTTCTCCTCCAGCCCCCAGTCTTTTTGTATTAAGGCCTTAAGAGGGCTGTAGGAAGGATTTTCCACAATGTTCTGTTGCCCCATCCAGGTCTTTCCACCTTTGACTGGTTGTCCACACTGCACCCTCCTCTGCTGGTAGTAAGTGTTTTTGGTGGCCTGTGGCTGTCCCCTCTCCCCTGAAACCACTGGACTCAGGAAAGATGACCTTGAACCTGACAGGGGGACTCCCTTTGGTTTCCATGCTGGAAATCATTTTACCATTTGTCTCACAAAGTAAGAGAAAGTTACTCTCACCGAGAACACAAAGGGAAAATTTCTACAAAATCAAGGTGAAAGTGAATTACATAGTATGTGTGTACATATCTATCCTCCAAATTATAATATATTCTATCCTTAATTATGGGCAGAATTGAATTAAATATATGTTAGTCTGGCCAGAAAGGTCATCCCAGTTTCCCTGGGTGCTCCCAAACGAAGTTTTTGGCTAGCCCTACTGGATCATATGAGCAGCGTGTTATTCACGAAGTTCTTTGGCAGAAGTTCTTGTTTTAGAAAGTAAAGGTTAAGAGGAATTAAGCTAAGTAAGAAATTATTTGAAGTGCCTCTTTTAAAAGCAAAGCACCCCTTTCTCTTTTGAGTCAAGGGCAGTCCCCTTCCATTCCACGTTAATTCTGCAGAGTGATCTCTTGCTGAACTCCTGCACTGCAGTTGCAATACCTCAAGCTGCAAAACTGCAGCTGCTACCTGGGCCATTTGATCTCAGTATCATTAAATGGGCCTTGGGTGCCAGCAGGGGAGTGACCTTGTGGAGTCTTCCCCCATCCCACCCCCGCCAGGCACAGTGCTCCCAGGACAGAGGAGCCCGAGGACTTGAGCAACCTGTCCAGCTCCTGTGCAGCGTGGCCTGCCCTCGGGTGTCTGGTGACTGCTAAGGACCTCAGGCTTTGCAGAGAAAATTTGATTAAAACCTGGGAAACCTGGTTTAAAAATGCCACAGTTTGCCTCCCTCAGTCGGACACACAAGTGCCGTTGGTTAGTAGATCCCATTAGAATTTCAAAAAAATTTTTTTAATTTTATTGAGGTACAGTTGATTAATAACATTGTATTAAATTTCTGCTGTATGGCAGAGATTCTGTTTTATCTATACATTCTTTTTTGTCTTTTTCCCCATAGTGATTAGGATCTGATTATAGCTCCCTATGGTACACAGTAGGACCTTGTTTATCCATTCTTTATGTGGCAGTTTCTACTGAAACTCTGTATTCTTACAGTAGAGACGCATACGTGGTCACAGGGTGAAACTGTGTTGTGATTCAGGTTCCGGGGAAGGTCTTGCACAAAAGCAGTGTGCTGACCAGGGGGTTCTTAGCATGCGGCCCCCACAGGGATGCTTTCACGTGTGGGAACAGGTTTCCAGGGCGTGTGGGTCTGAGTGCAAGGACCCAGAGGAAAGGGTACCTTCATTGCCTGGAAGGTGCCTTTGGTAAACGTCAGCTTTTAAAATGAGCCCTGTGTGGATCTCCTCTGCGGGACCCTTCTCCCTGCCATGAGCTCAGGGACAGGCCAAGTAGACTGCGAGGGCGCCTTCTCTGCTGAACGCACGCCTTTCTCGGGGTCAGACCACGTGCCTGGCGACTGCACCCCACACTGCGAATTATCTGGGTGCAGAAGGACACCCTGAGTGGGGGGCCCTGCATGTGTCAGGGAGGAAGCAGAGGCACTAACTCTGGCCAGCACAGCGAGTGTGGTCACCGAGTGAAGAAGCTGCCAGTGGAGAAAGGCAGGACAGGCAAGGAGGCTTTGTGGGCAGAGAGCTGGATGGCGGTGAGGGCGGACGGGGGGGCTCTGGCTTGGCCCAAGGTTTGTATTGACCTGTGAGCCCTCCAGTGGTCACTCACACCAAGGACAGCTTCGCTCACGTAAATCCAGCGTCCTTGGGGCAGGAGAGCATTGCCAGGGACCGTTTCTGTCGACTTCCTCAACTAAGGGATTTGGAAGGTTTAAGATAAAACATGTGGATATGTATTAATAGTCAAAGCGGACTGGGTTGGGGCAGGGGGTCGGCAGGGACCTCCCGGAGCCCCCCAGCGTGTGGCGGTGCTGGGACTGGGTGCCCTCACCATCTGGAACAGGGTCTCTCCAGGTTTTATTGACAGGTGAGGAAAGCAGGCCTTAATTAGACAGTTAATTAGACAGAAGCTGCGAAGGTGGCCAAGCCAAGATTCAAACCTAGAACCGAAAAAGCTGCAGAGCCGGTAATCCTCACCCCTCTGCCTCCAAAGCAGGCGTGTCATCACCGGTGAAAACAAAGGGCCTCGCCAGTGTGTTAACCTTGGGATTAACACCAGCAGGGCGCACACTGGCGCTCATGCGCTCGGGAGTGCCAACACCCGCGTGATCCTCAGTGGTTCACAAGCGGAAGCACACCTTGAAAAACCATTTTTTTTTACTTGGTGCTGATTCAAGGCACATCATGGGAACAGACCATGGTGTCCGCCCGTGTGTTACAGAGACACGAACAGCAGCTGTTGGTCTGGCTGATTCTTAATGTGACCCAAGTCCAGGGCTGGGGGGTGTGCACAGGGGTGCCCACGGTGTGTGCCCATCTGGAGAGAGGAGGCAAACGGCTTTCAGGTTTGGGGCCGTACTCTTAGTGGCAGGGGTGGCATGCAGGCATACTCCTGGGTCTCCCCTTCACATATCACGTCTCTGGGCCTGCCTATAATTAGATCCAGCCTCACAATCTGTGTTACACAATCTGACAGCCCGGCACACTGGCATTTTAAGTTGTTGATGAAGTGGAAATGAATATGCTTTGGAGACCCGTGTTTAACCTGTAGTGTTGGTATTTCGATATAAAAATTGAGAAACGTGACCCCTCTTTCCATGTGGTGGCGAGCTACCACACCACTGCTTCTGAGCAGGGCCAAGGCCTTCCTTGACACGGAGGTGGGCTTGGCAGCAGGTGGACGGAGCCTGTGAATGCCTGGAGAGCAGTGAGGTCCCTGGAAGCTCATGAGAGCTCGAAGCTGACGACACCACCGGAGGGTGTCAGAGGTGGGTGGTGGCTGAAGCCACGCTGGTGCCTGGGCCCCTCCAAGGCCAGCATGGAGAGTGCCCACAGAGGAGAGGTGAGCCAAGTGTTCCCCCCCCCACCCCCTCCGCCGTCAGCAAGACCTAGCAGACCCTGAGGACACGGGGGCTGGGAGCAGGCTGGCGATCCATCTAGGTCACAGCCCCAGCCTTGCAGCCAAATGGTTCAGAGGTTCTCTTCACCCCTGCGGATGCTGAGAACTGACTGCGTGGCTATGCTTTGGGGCTGTCTCAGAGGACTATGAGCTCCTTCTTAATGGATTTATTAGGGAGAATATGCAGATGTTCTTTGGGAAATCTGAGTGAAACTTTAACTCTGTCTGAGAGCCTATACTAATGGGAAAAAAATTCTGGTGTGATGACCGGGCGATCTGATGATCAGGGTGTGTCTCCTGTTACTGACCTGATCAACATTTCTATTGGAGACTAACGTTTGATGTAGTACCGGTGTTGGATATATTGGTATCTGCTCACCTCTGTAGGAATAGAAGCATGGGGTCTGAAGTCTTACAGCTGTAGCGATGCCTTGGACCATGCCTCACTAGTTTTGTTGGATGAATGAAGAATGAATGAGTGATTGAGTGATAGAATAGGCATCTCGGTCTTACCTAGGGATTACTACAAAATCAGGAGGAACCTCTAGAGCAAACCAGTGTGTCCCGGTATGATAATAAGCGTTTCAAAATTTGTTCCAGTTAGACCCTCGTGATTTGCCTGTTTGGCTGAAGTTTTCCTGATCTATATCTGCATGAATCCAAACATGAAAGAATGTTTTTTAACTCTTTGTGACTTTGACCAGCTGACTTTCCAATTAAACTTCTGCACTTCTTTGCTACATTTTGGTCATGTGAAAAGAAATTTTATATTGAGGATGAAGTTCTTTTTCCCATTAGTGGTATTAGTTAACACAAACTTTTGCATTAGACCAATAGCAGGATTCTCATAGACTCGTGTGGACGTGCCTATATTTCATCAATGTAACTAAAATAGAATGTAAGATCTGTTACGAAATTACTGATTTTTTCAATGAGACTACAAGAGAGTTTTTTTCATTCCCATTTTACCAGTTTTTGCTTTGTTTCAATATGGCTTTTATTCATATTTCTAGGTCCTTATAGAACCTTTCTTTCTGATTTTTCTACTTCTGTAATTGGATTTTGTATTTCTTTCCCGATTTCTTTTGCCCTTCTCTGAAGATCTATCAGGTTCAAAAGGTAGGCTCTTCCGTATTTATTTTCTGGTTTGCATGTACTCTTTTTCCCTTGCCAAGGACCTGGTCACCTTTCAGAAATAATGCCTTTGACTGAGAACTCACTAAAGTTCCTGCTGCCGCTTTTGCTGTCGTGTTTGCGAGTTGGTTTGAGCACGAACGCTCAGGGGTTCACGTTAGCCCCCACGAAAGGCAGCCGTCAGCACACATTTCTGAGTACTGAATGCTTTTCCTATCTCCATTTTTCTCAAGAAATTGGAAAATTGTTCCTTTAAGAAAAAAATTAACTCTAAGACAAAATAAAATCACACTTCAGAGTCTGGAAAACCATTTAGAATCAGACATTTGAAAAGAAAGAGCATCCTTGCATGTAATTGTATTATTAATAGTAAGTGTTGAAAATTTCAGTACATATTACCATACATTGAGATGATTACATACAGAATTAAAACTGAGTAAAACAAGAAAATGATGGTATAACAATAAAACCCAGTAGCTTAAAACAAACCCGCCTTCCATCCCTAATATTCAGATTGCTAACATGCATCTCTGTTTTCTAAGGGTATTTTGTAAAGGCAGTGAGGTTTAGAAATAAATGCGCTGAGCTGTCCCAATACAGAAAATAAGAGCAGCCAGTTCAGTGACTCCTGATCCAGCAGTAATGAAGGAGGGTGCGAACAGTTCCCTGAGAATTTATAGAAAAGTGTTTACAGGGAGTCTTTCCCATAAACAAATTGAAATAATTTCTTGTTTACAAACCTATTTAGTTTATAAGGAAGAGTTATCGTTGTCTTTGAGAGCAGCTAAGAGAATCAAAACAAGGTGACCTAATCTCATGGGTTAGAAAATGCAAGCCCTTACAGAACATCAGTATGTTTACATTTCCAGAGGCTCCAGCTCCTGGTGCTGCTGTCTGGTTAGACCCCAACCTGGAGCCACTTCTGACTTCTTTAGAATCATAACCTCTAGAGAGTCTGCTGCTAAGTCATTCAGTCGTGTCTGACTCTGTGCGACCCCACAGATGCAGCCCACCAGGCTCCGTCGTCCCTGGGATTCTCCAGGCTGGAGAGTCTGAATTGCCTCAAATAGCAATTTCCCAAATTTCCATTTGGTATTCTTCAATGAAAATGCCCGTTCACCAGGATTTAGAGTTCTAAGAAGCGTACACCCGACAAACAAAATGAGTAACATCTCCGTTTCCTTCCGCACTTGTCTCCTCAGCCTTCACTAGCCCTCCAGGAGCCACCTGGCACTTTATAAGAATATCAAATGCAGTGTTAATTTTGAAAAACAATAAAATTGTTTCTGGATTCCTTTACCAGGTGCAGTTCCAAATGGCCTTTCCCCCTGCCCCCCTCACTCTGCATAAATATTATCCCCCAAAGTGTCAAGAAACCAGTTAAGAAGGTGCCAGGATCTATTTGAACTTTGTTAGTTTTTGCAGAGTCCACTTGGACCTGTATACTGAGGCTAGAGTTCCAAACCACACATAGAGAATCCAGGTCAGAATTTCACAGGCGAAAGGCAAGGCTGGGAACCATCACAGTAACCGGCAGAATAGGACACGGTCAACTAAAACCTAGCCAGGGACTCCTCTCCAGTCGTTTCTACTTGACTCATTCCCATCTGGTGCTGGATCAAGAATATCCCTCCTCACTACCAGGGACGCGCTGTTAGAACCTTGTCAGGTGGTCATGTCTGCACACCGTACAGGCGTCCCAGGTGGCCCTTAGTGGTAAAGAACCCACCTGCCGATGCAGGAGATACAAGAGACCTGGGTTCGAGCCCGGGGTCGGGAAGGTCCCCTGGAGGAGGGCACAGCAACCCACTCCAGTGTTCTTGCCTGGAGAATCCCATGGACAGAGGAGCCTGGAGGGTTACAGTCCGTGGGGTCACCAAGAGTCAGACACGACTGAGGCGACTTAGCACAGCACGCACACCCAGCACACACAACTAAAGGGAGCTCAGGGAGCCCCCCACGGAAAAGCAGGTGTCCATTATTATCACCCAGATGTGACCCGGGGCGCAGGAGAAGGAGGCAGTAAGGCTTGCTGCCAGCCCGCGGGCTGTCTCCAGCAGGGTCTCTTGTGTTGAATCAAAGCTGTTTCTGAAAGTCGAGCACATGTGCGCCCGCCTGGCTCTCGCTTCCCTCTGCATGGCTCACCGGCTCCTCACAGCCTGCGTGTGCGGCGTTGTGCCCTTTCTAGAGTTTGCTGTGCCGCCCCTGCTACTAACACCAGGACAACTCCTTAACCGCGCTTTGTCAGGGGTGTCCTCTCCCCACGGATGGCTTGGAAGCGTAGCTAGAGTTACTGTAGCTGTTTATAAGGCCACCTGTGAACTCAGCGGAAGATTTTAAATACTGGTTCTTATTTTTGTCCTAAAAAGTGCAACAGGTAGAATGCGGTATTTGATACGGGTATAGAATTGGCCAAAAAGGAAAAGGCGGACATAGAAAAACGGATAACCCAGACCTCTTTTGGAATCTACTTTTTGTCAGTTTCTATAGGCCCATTCCTTTTTAAAAGCCACATTTTCTATCTTTGTAGTCAAGGCATGAGATAAAGAAGGGTTGATGGCATCGAACTTTTTATACCTGGAGTTTGACAGTGAAAGTGGGGCTAGCATGAATTGAACGCAAAATAGCCTTAAGCTGTTGTATTTAATTTACGCTGCTGTGTTTGATTTATGCTGTTGTTGCAGCATGACTGTGGGAAGTATTCCCTTTTATTTCCCTTCTCAATTTATAGACTCAGGTAAGGAACTTACAGAAAAGTGTTTGGCTCATGTGCTTTAGCTGCTCAGGTTCTATATTGGTTGAATTTTTAAACACTGGTAAGTTCTCTCCTAATTTTCTTCTTCAAGTTTTCCGCTTACCACCATTCCTAAGAGAAAGGGGCGAGACCACTGAAGAGCCATATGTTTTAAATCTGGCCGACTTTCAAAATAAACAGAAACTAAATCAAATATAAAACCAAACGTAACAGCAGCAGCCTGTTTGGGTCGTTGTACGACAACTTCAAGTGCTGCCGTGCTCTTCTCACACGCGGTTTTTTCCCTCTGACTTTAAGTTTTTCGTGTGCAAAAGGAAAATCATCTCTGTGTTATATGATACAGAGGTTTACATGGCAGTTTCTTGGTTTTCTTATTGGAAATCGAGGGAAAAGTGAGGAGAAAAGCAAAGCCCCTTTATTTAAGACTCCACCGGGGTTCCCACCTAAATTAGGAATTGCTGTATTTTGGTGGCAATAATAGCCATCCTGAATCTGCTTTTGTAATTCTAACTTGGGCAGTTGCTAAATAGATAGGCGAGGTGAAAGCATAGCGATATTGGCTAAAGAAAAAGCCAAACAGTTGTTTGTTTGTTTGTTTGTTTTTTCCCTGTATCAAGACCACTTCTACAACAGGCTGCTTGGCCATCCTGCCATTAGCAGCATATGATAAAGACGTCCACAGCCCAGAAATTCTCGAGGGCCTAAATTTAGCATAGATATCAGATGGCTGGAGCAAGTGTATCAGAAATCTAGGGGTCAGGACATCCTTTCTGCCCCTTGCCTCTGGTTTCCTCATCCCTGTTGTAGCAACACAGAAATGGCTCTCCGGTTTGGCTTCTCTTAAACAGGGATCGAAAAGAGCCGGACACGCCTGTGCCACTGAGCGCACGCACACCTGCAGACAGACGCACACACACAGTGCTTTATTGCTGCAGTACATTTTCTCTGAGGGCACAACCATCTTGACAGAGGGGCTTGACATGCTGCCGGCCTGTTGAAATTCCTGGTCTCTACGGAGGTCTTCCCCTCACCCCAGCAGTGCTTTCTCCTGACCTGTCTCGCCTGGGTGGGGAGGGTTGTCTTCCCGGGCTCACAGGTGGCGTGGGGGTCTGCAGCCCCCCGCAGAGCCCCGCCTGTTCCTCCTCGCTTTGCCTTGGCATGTTCCCTTGACCCTGGGGCTTGGGCAGCAGCTTGGAAATGCATGTCGGAACAGTGTCCTACGCAGAGCGCGTGTCACTTCTTGCCTCATCTTCTTTCCCTTCTGTCTACAGAAATATTATGGGCTGGATACAAAATGGGGCGACATCGAGCAATGGATGGTAGGCCTCCAATATGATTTTTCAAAGCTTGAAATGGTTTGTGATTTCATTCTCCCACACTGTAATTGCATAGCTAGGTCCCGGCCACCCCTAATTTAATACTGAGAGGCTGCCTTCCGGGGATGTTTCCATCTGGTCTGCTTGTTTACAGCCCCCGGGAAGGCTGCTTAGAAACGGTCCGGCCAGGAGTCTGGTGAGGCGGCTGGCTCCTGGAGCCCCCCAGGCTAGCATGGGGGGGGGTCTCCTCTCAGCAGGATCCCCCCCTGGGGACACTCAGGCTGGGCCAGGGCCCCCCAGCGTGAGAACCTTCCCAGAACGGCCCGCCTAGCCAGCAGCTCTAGCCGGAAGCCAGAGGACACTGTGCTGTATGGTCTCAGTTCCCAGCTGCGGTCAGCTGCCTGGCCACTCTGCTTCCGACCTTTATCCTTCACTGCTGGGCCCTGCTTACCTTGTGCCCTGTCCCTGAGAAACCATGGTTCTTGGAGGAGAAAATTCCTTTACCTTCTCACCCTGTTTCCTGGCACAACTTATCTGTCCTTCGTCATTTAAGAGCTGGCCTGCCCTTCACCATACCACCCCCCGTCCTACAAGCCTTTTGAGTGGAGATGTTGCCCCACAGTGGGAGGCTTGGAAGGGGAGTGGGCTCTGAGAGCCACCCACTGGTCATCGGTCCACCCCCGAGTGCCCCCACCCCCTTTGTCCCTGTCACATTGCTCACTGGCCTCACAGATGTCATCGCATCCTTCCAGCATTTGAGAACCAGGCCAGTATGCAGCTGTCCCATTAAATGTCCCTTATACATAAAATGACCCAAGGAAACAGGAAATTACCTACATCTTAGAGATCTGTGTACAATATAAAAGAAAACAGTTGTTGAAATACCAAGAGCACACAATTCCTCTATTTAAACAGTTAACTTCAACCTCTGTTATGTGTAAACCATCATTTTAACGCTTATATGGCATAGATATAAATTTGCCAAATCTTAAGACACAGTTAAAAGAGACGTCAGTGTTTTATATACCACTGAGAAAGAAAATGCTAATTATAATTGTGAGCAACTTTGATTATAAGATTTGCCCCGACTTCAGAGAAGTCCAGACGCAAAATGAAGCATCTTAGGATGCACAGAACATCGTATACAGGGTGGCATCCATGTTGGATCTCTTCCAGAAATGGTTTCTTCTCTGATTCCTGAACAGAAGTAAGTAGGTTTTGAATGTCAGAAGTAGTTTGATTTAAATGCACCAGATTCAATTAGAAAAAAAAAAAAGTAAGAGCCTGCTTTTCACCGAACACAGGCTTGTTTTTAAAGCCAGAATGAAACATCCCAATGATTTGTGTGCTGAAGTTCCACCCTCCACCCCCACCTGCTTTAGAAGAAAGCATTTTCCCCTAGTGGTTTAATTGAGGCCTGTAAGCAAAGTAAATATTTGTTTGACATTTATATCAGAAATACTGTATTGAGATGCGGTTGGACGGTCTTAAGGCTTCTCCTGTCTGCCTCTAACCTTTCTGTGCTGTCTCCTCATTGCTTTGGTAGGAAGACAGTGAGCGCTACTCTCACAGATCCAGAAGAAACACGTCGGTTAGTACTGTCTCCCTCCTGTTACCGCGGCATTTCGGCTGAAGTCTGCTTGGCCGTTCTAGTGGCTGAAATAACATTAATTAACTCTCTATCCGCCCACCTTCCTATAAGTGTATATATCTGTCTACAGATCTGTGTCTTTATCTAAGAAATTAACACTGATACTATTAGCTATACAGACTGTGAACTCAGCATTTAGCATTTTGACTTGACTTTAGTGAGAGGAAACTTTGAGAATTTCCTCAGTATTTATGAGCGTTTTAACGAGTATTAATATGTTCATTACAGTTTTAGTGCTTTCTTTGCTGTTGAATGTTCGTGAATAATTTGCTGTCATGTGCATTAAGCTCTATATTTGTACATGACCACCAAAGTGGACACCACCACTTTAATGAAGTTAATGTAAAGCCATGTCATCCAGAAACAGTCCTCTGATACTTCCCACAAACAGAGCCCTTTTGGGGAATGCACGGGTTCACGGGCACTGAGATTCCCAGAGGGGCCTGACCTCCCCCGGCCGTGTGTCAGGTCAGCCGGTTTCCTCTGAGAGCTGGGCGCGTCGAGTCTGTTACCGCATCTCACGGCTGTTTCCGTCTTTCTTTCACTAGGCGTCTGATGAAGATGAGCGCATGTCAGTGGGTAGCCGCGGAAGCCTGAGGGTCAGTAACCAGGACGGTTGGGTTTGCATGGTAGAGTCTGCATCCGTGGTCCGTGCCCTCCCACCCCTGCGTTCAAAGTCCTCGTTCATTGTCAAGATGCTTGTTTAAAATCTGTCCAACGGCGGGATGTTTCTTTGTGACGCAGAGTTGATTGACGTGCACTTTCGCTGTGTCTTTCTCCCCAACGTGGACGTCATCGTTTTTTCATGTTGGGTCCACGTCACCAAACCGCCCCATTTAGATCAGGCCGTCTCATCGCTAGTATGATGAGAGGAGCATGAAGACACATTCTGTCCTTACAGAAGTGCAGGCTCCCATCCAGTTGGAATCTCAGTGAAGTAACTACGAGTTAGAGTAACTGTTATGCAGTGACGCTTTGCATGGCTCCTTGAAAGCTGCTGTGGGCTGCCTGGTAAAAAGTTGGAGCACATTGAGTCTATCCAGCCCGGGGCCTTCGGCAGCCTCCCCTTTCATCAACTGTAATGAAATCTCTGCATCACGGACAGCTTGATGGTTGATAAACACAAATACACATCCTTCCTTAAACATTCCAGAAATCTTAATTATACTTGAAAACATGGTGTGCTTTGGGAAGTTAAGCAGAGAAAATGTGTTTGGCTTATGGGTCTACAACTCAGCGAGTAAACGCAGCGTGCAGTGTCATTTGTTGCCCAGTGGTTCATTCGTGCTCGGCTCTTTGCGACCCCATAGGCTGCAGCACGCCAGGCTTCCCTGTCCTTCGCCATCTCCTGGAATTTGCTCCGACATGGAGTCAGTGTCATTTGCCACTGGGTTAAAGCTGCATCTCCCTGGTAATTCAGTCTCAACACAGCCTCTCATTTTACTGAAGGGCTGTATGGAGCAGAAGGCTCGCTCTTAATCTCTGTGGCGACTAAGTTGTGATATCACTCCTAGCCTTCTTATATTCCCACTAAATGTGCATTTAATTTGGCTGTTTGTAACAGAAAGCTACAAAGGTGATAACAGTTAGCCTTTCTTATCCCCAAGTTCTGCATGATCCAACCAACCACAGATTAAAAATAGTCAAGGAGAAAATTTTCCAGAGAGTTACAAAAACACAAAGCTTGAATTTGCCGCACTGGCAACTATTTATATAGCATTTGACATTGTATTTACAACTGTTCACATAGCGAAGAGTCAGACGTGACTTTGCGACTTTGCGACTTTGCATCTGAACGACAACAGCATAGCATTCACAGTGTGTGCGGTGTTGTAGGGACTCTAGAGACGACTGAGTGTATACAGGAGGTGCACATGGGTTGTGTGCAAAAGCCAGGCAATTTTGAATTAGGAACTGGAGCGTGTGCAGATGCTGGTGTCTGTGGGGTCCTGAAACCGACCCCGCCCCCACCACCTCCCGCCCAGATGCTGAAGGACAGCTGTATATTGTTGCTCTGGGGTTAGCAGTGGTCATTGTCCTTAAAAGCAGATACATGGTGACCTTGCCAGAAAGTTACAGTTTCAAGGTGAAGTCAAAGAGCTTCCTTTCATTTTGAAACTTTCTCCTTAGCCACCTATTTGTAAATTCCTCATCTGTGCTGTGACATGATTCATGCAAGAGGAAGTAAGATTCATGTAACACAAACAGTATCAGCGCAGAACTGTTTATAGAATCTGCAGACACGGGACAGAAATTACAGCTGTTGAGCAGACCCAGGAGATCAGGTCCTTAAAACCAAGAGAAGAGGATACTTTCTCAAGGAGGAGAGGGGTGAGCACGTGAGCATAGGACTCACATGACCTCCACACCATGAGGAGGTCCACAAGGGAGCTTCTGATGGAAATAGAGCAAAACCTGATTATTTGGGGGCTCAAATCTCTCTATCAAAATAGCGTTTTCCATCTGTGATACTCCTTGAACTTGTATTCAAGATTTTTTATGTACTTGCATTTTTCTGGGGAAATAATCAGTTCACTTTAAGATTCTCAGAGGGTTTCCTGACCCCCTTAAAAACTGTTGTACTGTTAGTTACTGTTTGGCTGTTTACAGCATTTATTTCACTTTTAAGGATTTTAACCAGAAATGAGCTAAGCTTTTATGCTGAACACCTGTCTCTGCCAAGATATCAAACGTGTTTGTTTTAGGATATAAAATTTTAGAGGACCTCCACAGTTAGGACGCTGAGTACGAGAGGGGAGAAGGTGGAAAGCTGGTGGTGGGTGGTGGTTGTCATTAGCCGGGGTGTATGTTCCCTGACGCTTTCCCATGATGCTCTTGATCTAAAGGAATAGCTTAAAGATTTTAAAGATAAAAACCGAAGACCTTGAGAACCTGGATCCTGGGAATAAGAGTCAAACCTTCTAATTTCTATCACTATAGAAAAAGCCCAGAGCAATTGAGGAGGCCGCTCAGGGCTAGGGCTTTGTGACAGCATCACCCCTCAAGCCCCGCGGGGGCCCAGAAGCTCTGGTCTCTCCAGGTTGGTGGGCGAGCAAGGCTCCCCACTGCCCCCTGAGGGCGGCTCGTCTCAGTCCATCTCTGGGTAGGACCAATTTCTGCTGTTTTGCATATTTTAATATTTGAACATCTTTATAGTTTGCAAAGTTCAAAAACCATATCTTTTATCTCCTGACTTTCTCAAAACACAGGCCATCTTCATTCCATTCACAGTGATGATAAGCCCTTAAAAATGGAATAAATTTTTTTTCTAGTGTTTGTATGGACATCCTCAGAAAATCTAGATTTAGATATTGTAAGTCTAAGTTTTCTTTATTTAAAAATGGATAGTGCTGCATCTGCTGACGCTCTGTCTAATGTAAATGGCGTGCACTAGGTGGGGGAGGAAGCAGGATTGTTCAGACTGCTTCAGATTTCATGAATTACAGCAACTTCTACCATGGAGGTTTTATTTGTTAATGGATTTTATGGCAGCTGCCATGCTATTGTAGTTGCGTTTATAAAGACATGTGAGATCCTAGAAGTCATGAAGAAAATTAATTTTAAGATTTTCGAGATCGCTTGCTTTATGTTTCTGTTATATTGTACTTAGCTTTTTACCTGATTTTGGGCAACTCTTTTCTGTTGTTTTTCTCTTCCATCCTTCCTCCGACAGTCGCAGCCTGACTTGGAGTACGGGGGTCCCTACGCCTGGGTGAGATGTGCTCTGATCCTGATAGTGTTGCCTGGCAGATAATAACCTGTGGTGTGTCCACTAATATTGCGGGTGTTTGTCTAAAAAAGCCAAGTTCATCTTGGTGTGAAGAGACACATGTGCCGCCCTCTAGTCCTTTCCTGGAGACTGAGGCCAGAGGGCAGGCATGCCCGCAGCTGTGCTTCCCAGAGGCTCCTTGCAGCTCTGACCCTCCTCCTGTGTTCGGAGTCCAGGTGTGGGTACTTGACCATCTCCCTCACCTGGCAGCCTGTGAGCACCACTGCTTGCCAGGCTCTGGGGCAGCAGCCGTGGCACCAGATGGAAGAGACAGGGTCTTCTTGCAGGAAACCCAAAATCAGATCAAGAATTCCCAAGCCTCTACATTTCCTGTAACAGATTAAATTTAAAGTCATTTTATCTAATGAAAAATCTATTATTTCCTAATCTGTATCCTTTCAAATTAAATATCCCAGATGGCTCTTTGGCTAGAGAGTGCTCTTTGAGAAAGACCCCAAATCCAGTAACAAAAACGAAGCCTTGAAATTCAGCGTTTCCCTTCTAACGTCTGTCTAGAAGAGTTTCTGCATCTTTAAACCTATACATTTAAATTACACTCCAAGGTAGAAAAATGTAATCTCATCAGCATCATTCACACTCAGCATTAAAGTGACTCAGCACTGAAATTAAATCGGATTATACACTTCTCTGCTTGAAGGATTTTTTCTCCAAAAGGATTTTGTGCTTCATTCATCCCATTGTGCTGAAAAATTATTTAGCAAACTCCTGTTTTTAAAATACACGTATACCCTTAAGGTGATGATTAACAGGGCACAGCACAGCTCATCTGCACAGACATTTGTCCCCAGAGCCTCCCGTGGGGCGGCTGTTCTCCACTTCAAAACTCAGTTGAGTGCGTCCAGTGCCCCTCAGAGCTGGATTTTGCCTTTCGTTGTTTGTTTCCCATCTCTGATGCCCTTGAAGGTGCTCTATCTTCTGACTTAGTAGAAACAGATGGTCAAGAATCAGCCTGGAATGCAGGCGACCCTGGTTCAATCCTTGGGTTGGGAAGAGCCCCTGGAAAAGGGACTGGCTACCCACTCCAATATTCTTTGCCTGGGAAATCCCATGGACAGAGGGAGCCTGGCGGGCTACCGTCCATGGGATCACAAAGAGCCAGACGTGAATGACCAACTAAACACACATGCACATTGATTTTTAAAAAGCTGTCTAATAACAGTTGCCTTTTGCACGGTCTCGTGTGGAATTGGTTGATGCTTTGACAGCACTGCATGTTATTAGATGACTAATTAGAAGTTACCATCAGACTCATTGGTTTTGATGGGGCATCTGTTTTTGTATCTCGCTCGTCCTTTTCCAGAAAATGCAGGTTGGTAAATGTCTCTCTACTCTGTTCTCTCTTAAGAGCAGTGCTTCCCAATGCTACTGTATGAAAGATTCACCCGAACTTGTTAAGATGCTAATTCCCAGGCCTCTGGGGATTCCGATGTCTTAGGGGCGACCAGGATGCAGTGAGGAGAGCTGAAAACAATTGCTGTAGAGCAAAGCTAGGTGAACATCAGAGGCCCGATGAGGCTGACATGCCTCCCGTGGGCTTTTTGTTCTAATGCCGTGACCGTTAATTTTCAACTCTTCTTATTATCCTCTTATGCCGCTAGAAACGGTTCCACCAAGCTGAATTCAACACGGAAAAACTACCCAAGAGGAGAAAGGTGGTGTGTTTGCTAAGAAGGTCAGAGAGATCCTCTCTAGAGATGTTGTCAGTGAGGTCTCTGGGTGGAGGATATGTTGTAGGGATACATTCTCTGTGACAGAATTTCATTACAACAGAGAAGTGTGGATATTCCGCAAAGCCTTCAAAAGAAGGGTTTTCCCCGCATTTTCATGGAAAGCCAGAGTAGACAGGGACACCCGAAGGAGCGCATTTGCCCTCCCAGGCCCCACCCGCCCTCTGCTTCATGCTGCAGGCTAGACAGGAGACAGAGAAGAGGAAAGGAAAGGTTCATCTAAAGCACTATGTGTGTTATAAACAAGAGTGGACAGCCAGCGGGTTTATGTGTGCAGTACGTTTTCTTCCTTGTTTATTAGCAAAGTAAAAGTCACCTAAAATTGATTGATGCTGAGCGACTTCACTTTCCCTTTTCACTTTCATGCATTGGAGAAGGAAATGGCAACCCACTCCAGTGTTCTTGCCTGGAGAATCCCAGGGACGGAGGAGCCTGGTGGGCTGCCGTCTATGGGGTCACACAGAGTCGGACACGACTGAAGCGACTCAGCAGCAGCAGCAGCAGCCTTCAATATTATATTAATTTTTTTTCCAGAAACTACTTTCTAAACAGATATCAAAGGAATAAGATTGCGATCTGAAATGTAAAGTCCTTGACATTTAAGATTGTTTCAAATAATCTCATCAGTCAAGAGAAAAAAAGGAGACTGAATAAGATGTCTGCCAACCTCCAAAGGTTTTTTATTATCAAATTTATTTCAGAAATGTTTTAACGTACTCATAGTTTTAAATTTTCCTTTTGAAGGATTTCTACACACTCCTCCTCATTCGGAAACCTCATATTGACTTGCTTTTGAGTTGTAACACAAGTAAATACATAGTTTTATAGTCAAGGTTTCCTGACCCTGGCTTTATAATATCTGGAAATCCGTGTATTTTTGTTCATCAGCATCACAGCTGCATAGTATGTCTGCCTACCCCCACCCTTCCAACAAGGAAACATATTCTGGTTTTTCCTGTGTGCTGGGCGCTTCCCCATCTGGTCAGCACATCCTTCACAGTCAGCCCTGATCAGATTTATCAAGGCCCTCATTTTAATCAGATTTAATCCTTACAAGGGCCTTGTAAAGTATTTATTACTCTGCACATTTTCACAGCCACAGCGGTGGAATTCCAGTGGATGAAGTAACTTACTTAAGGTCACGTGACAGAGCTTCTACTTGGAGTCTGGACTCGCGTGGGACCCCCCGGCATCTCCTTCCACTTTTAGCCGCTGCGCCTCCTTTTTCCCACTCGAGAGCTGGCTGTGTCCTGACAGCTGACAGCTCTCATCCTGAAGCAGCAGAAATTTCCTTATAGGTGAATGAGAGCAGCTATAGAAGCCCAAGCGAGCTTTGACTAGGACGTGGGAGGAAAAGGGAGACAGACACACTCTTAATCATTCTCTCTTTTCTTTCCTGGAGAACAAGTTATGAAATACGCCCTCAGATTTCACTTTGGAAAAGTAGGAAAACTGGATGAATGAAAGCCTAATATAGATTAGTTTTCCCATGATGAACGTTTGCATTTAATTACAAATTGAGTAGACCGCTCTCTTTGAATCTTCTGAACACAGCTTCATAATGAACCGTAGTTTTAAGGGTGTCATGCCAAACCAAGAGCTGAAAACTAGTTGACTCAGACGGAGGCATCAGCCCGCTTGGCTGGCATTCAGGCTTCTCCAAGGCTGGGATTCCCGCAGTACCACCGCAAAACTGGAACACAAGTGCGTCCCGCCAGTGCAACTCACTCCACTAAGACGTGGCGTTGCTTCCTATCCCTGAGTGAGTGCCTTGTAGTCTCCAGGGATACTAAGAGGACAGCTTTGACTCTCGAACAGGGCTGGCTTCTCCTGAGCTACAGCTCAGAAGCATGGAGCCAGTGGGGTGCCTGCTGGGACACGTGCTCTGCCAGGCATGCCCATCCACTCCACTCCAAAAACTCAGCCTGCACCTGGCTAGTTCTTCCTTGCCAATCTGTCCCTGTCTCTTCATTTGGGTACTGATGTCAGCTTCTCTCCTTTTCTTCCTTGACACAGACAAATGGATATGATGGAGACTTATACGGATCACAGTCCCTGAGTAGACGATCTGGCAGGGTTCGTATAGTAAATGTGCGTGACGCAAGACTCAAACAGGTTGCTGCGAAGCCTTTTTTAAAAGTCTGCTAAATTTAGCTTCTTTGGTTCTTTTCTGTGTTATAGTAGTCCTCTTTTGTGTGTGCGTGCATGACGGAATGAAAGCTAATGTTTTTCAACTGATTAACGGTCTTTGTTTGTCTTCTAACATTCAAAATGTTAGTTTGAGAGATCAATATTGAAAGGAATCTCTTAGGTACTAAAAGGTCGAATTAAATATTAGCTCTCTATTTTATTGCCCTGGGTATATGTGTGTGATGTGCATGTGAACATATTCAGCTCTCTAAGACACTTCAATCCGACATTTTCACAGTTCTCCACATCAGTCCTTTGTAATTTCAAAGACACAGGTACTGGAGCCTGTGTTTTGCTAAACACTGATGCTTGCAGTGCTCACAGCTCTGGGGTAGGAAGCGGGAGAGCAGCAGAGAAAGGCTGTACATGAGGAGAGAGAAGGAAGGCATCGAGAGCAGAGCAGGCAGAAAGAAGTGGGGGAGGCCTCGGGACTGGTCAAGGAGACCATGGGGAATTCAGGTGCTTAAACTGGGCACATTTGAATTTAGTTTTCCTGACCTGCTGCACATCTCTTATACATTAAATTATCTAAAATCTTCCTGTTCTTCTTGACTTCATTTATTTTCTTGTTCAGTTCAGTTCAGTCACTCAGTCGTGTCCAACTCTTTGTGACCCCATGGACCGCAGCACACCAGGCCTCTCTGTCCATCACCAACTCCCAGAGTTTACTCAAACTCATGTCCATTGAGTCAGTGATGCCATCCAACCATCTCATCCTCTGTCGTCCCCTTCTCCTCCTGCCTTCAATCTTTCCCAGCATCAGGGTCTTTTCAAATGAGTCAGCTCTTCGCATCAGGTGGCCACAGTACTGGAGTTTCAGCTTCAACATCAGTCGCTCCAATGAACACTCAGGACTGGTCTCCTTTAGGATGGACTGGTTGGGTCTCCTTGCAGTCCAGGGGGCTTTTGGGGCTTCCCAGGTGGCACTGGTGGTAAAGAACCCACCTGCCAATACAGGAGACCTAAGATACTCCGGTTCATTCCCTGGGTCAGGAAGACCCTCTGGAGGAGGGCATGGCAACAACACACTTCAGTGTTCTTGCCTGGAGAATCCCATGTATAGAGGAGCCTAGTGGGCTACGGTCCGTAGGGTCACAAAAAGCTGGACACGACTAAAGTGAATTAACAGCAATAAATTTTACTAGTTGTGTAAAATAGTATTTTTTAAATTTATCTTAGTTATATTTTATTAGGAAATATTTTACTTTTTAAAATCACATTTTCAGGTTCCAAAGGAGTAGTAACTCAACACCCTCTTAGCTTTCTGAAACTGGCTGATCAGGTTTTACTGCCTCATCCCTATTAAGGATTGCATACACTTCTGTTTTATCTAAGTTTTTCTCATTCCAAGCTAAAAGATCCTCCCACTTTAAAGGTTCTGTCTTCCTGTTTATGTTGCTTTTTGCACTGACAGCCTTTGGACTTTCTCGAGCTCTGTTTTCCTTTTAGGTAATAATACAGCACTCAGGAGACAGAAGCAGGTTGCAGCCATTCTGTTCTCGTGTTCTGTTGACGTTGACAATTTTGCTTTCTGTGCTCAGCATCCCTGCAGGCTGTCTAGTGCTGGCATCCCAGGACAGGAACTCTGATGGCCCCAGACTGCTTGTTGGGGTTAAATTGACTAGTTAGTAACTTAACACCCTAGATGCGTATTCCACTGTGTTGATCACAAAGATTCATAGTTTAGAGTTGAAAGTTACTTTAGAAGTTCCTTAGTCCGGCTTCTACCCAATATTACAGTCTTCTCTAGAACATCCCAAACGCGTAGTTGGCAGCATGTTTGTGAATGTACAGGTGGCATCAAGCTCTAGCTTGCATATATCCACATATTTTAATCTTTGATTTTTATATTGAAACAATACAAGTGTGCCTTGTGCTTTCATGATTAAGTAATGCCTCTAGAAATTAAATAGAAAGAACTTGACTGTCAAACTGTTCACTGCAGAGCAAAACTGAGTATAAAATTGATTTAATAATCATGAAATAGAATGACCCAACTACCAAATAGCCTACATCTTAAGCAGCATCTTGGGCTTCCCAGGGGGCACTAGTGGTAAAGAACCCACCTGCCATGCAGGAGACGTAAGAGACCTGGGTTCAATCCCTGGGTCAGGAAGACCCCCTGGAGGAGGCACGGCAACCCACTCCAGTATTCTTGCCTGGAGAATCCCATGGACAGAGGAGCCTGGCGGGCTGCAGTCTGTGGGGTCACCAAGAGTCTGACACGCCCGAAGCAACCAAGCCTGCAAGCGTTGTAAGCACACACACCAGCCACAATCTTGGCAGGATCTTCTGTTTAAAAAGTGTGTGTTGAGACCCCACAGGGCGACAACAGGGCCCAGCCTCCTGTGGATGGTTCTCAGCTGCAAGAGGGTGCCGCTTCCCTCAGGCTCCACTCGCCTCCCTCCAAAGCCTCCCTGGAGCTTTAGAGCTTGAGCTGTAGCCCTCAGATGTGCTGAGCTGAGCAAAGAGTGAAAACTCTGCAATAAGTGGAATTTCAGTTATCGACAAAGAGGTGCATTGGGTTGGCCAAAAAGTTCGTACCATCTGACAGAAAAACCCAAGTGAACTTTTTGGCCAACCCAGTAACACAGAAAGTCTGGACTAAGAGGTTATAGACAGTCCACCATGAGATTTAGTTGGTAGTTACAAATAATAATAAACAGGTACACTGAAATATAAAGAGTGAAACCCTAATGATAATAGTTAAATCACACGACGTCACTGAGACATAAACCCTGGAATGTAAAACAAAGCTTGGGCGCCTAATGGTTAAGGGCTTCTGCTGTCATGGAGCATGTCTGTTCTCTCGCTGCCCATCAGCCCGGGAGTACTAACACTGGTCTGGCTGTGTGATCGCATAGTTGCCTTTTAACCGAGACTGGTGGTGCTTTGTGGGGAGTGAGAAAGGGCTCATCGCTTACACTGTCTTCTTTGCCGCTCAGAATTCCAGCTACAGCGGTGACGGCCGATTCTCCACTTTGTCATCATCCAGAGAGGACACCTTGGTTGGTTTCCCCTTGAATCTTTCCCATCCTCGCTTCAGAAACTGCAGGTTTTGTAGCATGCGCTCTTGTATGTGTAAACTCAGCTCTCTTTCTCTTTTAATGTCTGTTCTATGAAGTTTCATTCGGATAACTGTCAAGGTCCATTGAGGAGCAGTAATTAACATGATATATTTAATTCAGATTTACCTCACTATCTTGCCTTTGATTTCAGATTCGAATGTTGGAATACGCATTGTGGTGTCAGGCGAGGTACAGTGAAAGAAAATAGGTGGATATTTAGTAGTCAGAATTAATCAAAGGGGAAAAAAAGAAGAAGCCTTGAAATTCTTTCCTGAAAGCAGACTGACCTTGCAGGGTACAGGCACGCACGGAGTAATTTTACAGGAACAGACTAGACTTGAAATGAAAATCCAATCCCAGTGTCTGCACAGGAGCGTTCCTTCCCATACTTTCAGAGCACAATCAGCCTTGATACACATGTATTTCTCAATTATTGAAGAGCCCTAATGAGTAAGGCTCGTTTATCCTGGGTAAGGCTTGTATTCACTCAGCATTAGGGGACTAGCTTAAGTGGGACAGTCACAGAGACAAGCAGGTGCGTTAGGTCCTCTGGAAGCATTTACTTCTATAACAGAGGACAGATCCCTGTATGGGATACACTGGAGCAGAAACTAGTTTTGCCAGGAAGTGTCATAACACAAGGATGTCAACTGACTCTTAAAGAATACATGGGGAGGGGGAAAATAAATAGAAACTAACTTGGCAGAGCCACAGCATTCTAACCATGGTCCTCATCGCTGTCCTCAGCCCCTCCCACTTTCTGCTCCTGCTGTGAGGGAGGCAGGGCCTCCAGCTCCTCCATCATCCCATCAGCTTGCCCATTTCCCAGTCCCCCACTGCTGCCCCCGAGCCCTCTCTAATGATGGATATCCATCCTTTCCTTCCCCAAGGAGGTGAATTCCGACTGAGTACAGGATCAACTGTCAATACCCAAGGACTGGTGGGGTTTGACACCATGAGTTTTTTGTGTATTGGGGGCATTTTCTTAATTCAGTGGGAGATTTTGCTTCCAAAAAGAGCACTTTGTCATTCAGAAAACTTAACTTCTCCACACTTTCCAAGCTTAAATACTTTCTGTAAAATAGAAGACAATGAGATAAATCTTAATACTCAGATGTGATTTAGTCACCAAAGTTCAGCATATATCTGACTCCTTTAAACTCAGTTGAAATAACCCACATCCAAAATATTAAGGTCAAAAGTAGAGCTGTCCAAAAATAAATTAATTAAATAAAAAGTTTACTCATATAAGGGGTTTCCCTGGTAGCTCAGATGGTAAAGAATCTGCCTGCAACGGGGGAGAACTGGGTTCAAACCCTGGGTCGGGAAGATCTTCTAGAGAAGGAAAGGGAAACCCACTTGAGTATGCTTGCCTAGAGAATTTCACGGACAAAGGCGCCTGGTGGGCTAAAGTCCATGAGATCACAGAGTCGGACACGACTGAGCGACTGACACACTTACTCATATAAAAAGTAGAGCTGGCCCGTTCAAAACCCAAAACATCAGAACTTCCCGAAGGCCGTGTGTCCCCACCATGCAGCTGCCTGAGATCACGATTTACTCAGCAGCCTCGGAGGCTTCTGGTAATTCCTGAGCTCCAGCAATAGCTGTTCCTGCGAACATACTGGCCGGTTTGATTTGACTTCACTCAAACGCTGGGAAGGAACCATGCGGTGTGCGGTACTGTCTTCCCTTCTGAAGACCCTCTCTCGCCTTAGACTTGCCAGAAGCAAGCCCTGGGCGTGGCCGTGCCGTGTCAGGTGGAGGCCTTGGGCTCTTTCTGTGACCCAGACGGGCTGACAGGGTGGCTTCCACAAAGGGCATTCTCTCAACCTCTGGAACAGGTTTTCTGATTCATGTTCAATGTTAGAAACTTTCTACCGGCCCACCCCAGAATTCCACTCGCCTGTCCTTCCAGTCATTCTAGGGTAGTTCCTTCAAGGCGCACACGTGACAGGCTCCAGTTATGGGATCCCCAAGGCCCAGTGGAATATCTTAGGGACCATCAGGCTATTTCAACAGCATCGCTTCATCCCCTTCAAGCACTGCCCTGGGTTTGTACCATCAGGAGAATACTGCTGACGTGGGGATCAGAAACCGCTGGCAGCCTCGTCAAGGATCCTTCCTTTTGGATAGAATGCTTTGGATAGAAACTATTCATCTATCTAGTAATATTCCCCAGAAATGCTGTATAGACTGCTGGCCTCAGAACTGTGCCACTGAGTCAGTCATGTCTTCTGCGAGTCCTGAGCACTTGCAGCATGTCCGTACCTAACCAAGCACTCCAAGCTGCAGATCGTCTCCCACTGGCTGCATAGAACGGAGATTACTGTCTCTGTAAACTCCTGATTTTGAGTTTTTCCCACCAAATGTTGAATATTAGAGTTTGCATTAAAACAGACCTTCAGAGCCCCTAGGGCCTAGCTGTCAGTTCAGAGTGGTGAGCTCTGCTTTTGCCTGTGCATAGACTCCGAAGTCCTGATTTGGGCCCTTGGCACAGCTGCCACCTCACTGAACTGTCCCCGTGTTCTCCCCGCTCTCTCGCCCACCACCCAAGCACATGTCCTTTCCCGATGTTGTTGCGGAAGCCGGTTTTGTGTGCCTTGATGATGCCTTTGAGATGAAATGAAGCTGTAAGCTTTTTCCCCACCTCCAGCCCATTTTCTCTGATTCCAGGGACTTTCCTGCTCAGACCTCGGGCTTCGCAGTCTTGGCCTGGCTCCCAAACCCCTGTCTGCCCAGAATGGAAACCGGGTCTGTTCTGCTTTTGACCTCACTCTTCCCTCTTCTCCCTTCTGTTGTGACTTTAATTCTGAGTGAATGGACATGGACGCTTCAACCTCTTCCATGTGATGTCCAAGGAGCCAAGCTTAATAGTGTGTTTCCACTGGCCTAACTGCCGAAGACTTTTCTCAAACCATTTAAAACATTATCAAAAATAATTTAAGGCCTTACATTTCTTTTTTTTTAAGAAGCTTAGGAAAAAGGAGGATCTACTGAATGTATATTTTCAAGAGCTCTAGTCCAAAAAATTGGTCTCTTGGGTCTCTCCTCCTTTTCCAGCAATTGTTCCCCATTTAGGGTTTCCTTTGTTTTTTTTTAAAAAAACATTTTTCTCTTGTAAATGTGTCCAGGAAGCAATTTGGAAGGTTTCTGTACATAATCGGACTCCTCCGTCCCGGATAGTGGGGAGAGCGGCCTTATTTCTCTGGCTGGCTCCAGGCCGTGTTTCCTGTTTGTACAAGGCTGGCTGAGGTGCTCGGCGTTTTCAGCCCCAGGTACAGGAGGCCGGCGCTCTGGGAGGATGTCAGAGTCAGGGCCCCAGGAACAGATCACGTCACAGAGGTTGAGCTGCCCTGTCCTCACATTGCCGTGTCCCCTGAGTGATTCCTCCCTGGTCCTGCACATCCCCTGACCCACCGGTGGCCCCGAGCCTCGGGCTCTCCCGGTCCTCTCTGCCTGCAAACGGGTCAGCATGCCCTTCAGAGGCGAGGCTCAGGCCACACCAGCACACCACCTGTGTGTCCCAGCGCACCCCGCGGACTTTGTCTCTGCTGCAGGTGTGGGCTCCCCTGTGACAAGGACGTGCCCCCCACCCCCCACGCCGGAGCAGCGGAGAGCTTCACAGCTCCTTCTGTATCTTGGAGCCCGTCACTCGGATCCTCCAACACAAAGAAGCACCTTCCTCCCACCACCCCGCTCCTCCTCCGGGGACGTCTGTGTATCAAGCACCCGACATGCTTTCTTCCCCGGGGACTTTGGGTTGCGGGGTTGGGCTCTTGTGGGTGCTGTTGACCTTGTCACCATTCTGTCTCCTTCCCCGACCCTTTCTTCCAGGAATGCCTGAAATGAAGTGATGAGAAAACAGCCATAGTTTCAAAGGTTCTGGAGGAAGTGTACTATTTTTAAAGCCAGAAATCCTCTCATTTATTTTCCTTGTAAATGTGGATTTCCCTCTGTCAGATTTGCTGAAAACAGGGTGCCTCCTGGGACTCTCTTCCTTCTGACAGTTGTGCAGCTGCTTGGCTGTGACGATCACTGGAAACATCGTGACGACCTTGTCACTATTATCTGTTGCTGTTTTTTCAAGGGTTTAAAAACCTGCCATTTGCTTTCATCCTCCAGCCCTCCTACCTGTACAGCGCTGCCCGGCCGGCGGGGAGTAACCTGGTGCGTGTTTCTCCCATCCCGGCCTTTCTGCCGCCCCCTTGGCCTCTCCCCAGACCCCACTCAGTCCTGCTTAAGCACCCCTGCCCCCCCCAACTCCGTGCCCTCACTGCGCATGCGCACTCCTCCCCCCATCCACCCCCCCTCTCCCCACCCCCCTCCCCCGGCCGAGGGCCTGCTCTGAGTGCCTCGACTGACCTGTTTGCCTCCCTTCGGAGGGTGACTCACCCCTTTACTCGGAGCTTACACTGGGAGCTTTACACGGAGTCCCCACTGTCCAGATCCGGGGTTTATTTCTCTTGACAGGCGGCAATAGCTGGGGAAGACACGTGTCTGCATAGGATGGGTAGGCATGAAAAAAATCATTGGCAACGTTTACTTAATCAGTGGGCAAAAACAAAGCTCTTTATTCCTTTGGTAACCTTAACAGATATGAATCCATTATTCTGCATTACTTTGGGAAATTTGCAGTTTTAAATACAAGGTATTAGTACCCTGCAGGAAACTTAAGTATTCAAAGTAGCTATGTTCTTCTTGTTAATAACTTTCTGAATCACCATCTGATTGCACATTTATGAATTAGATGTATAACTGGCCCAGCAAACCCACTGGGTCCTCCAGGGAAAATGGGAGAAATTAAAGTTCCATTTATCCTATTGTAAACTCCTGTTTGCCCTCAGTGGTTAATTACACAGGATTTTCCAGTTGATGAAATGTTCTGTCCCTTAGTTAGCACTTCTTAAAGAATGATAAAATGCTGAGCTCTAATCACCATGCTGTTTTTATTCCGATATTGGAGTAACTTTCTAAGGGTCAAGTATGAGGATGCCTTGATAAAATTCAGCGTGTTTGAACTATCTGCTCATTTTAAGTCTGTATTAACAACTTTTTACTTAGCAAGGAATATTTTTCAGAATCCTGTTTAAAGGATCTGTTGGAAACTCTGTCACATGCCAGTTGACAGCAACTGAAACTCCTCTCTCCCAGATGTCTGCATGACCCTCTTTGGCTGCCGTCTTTGCCTGTGGAGGCAGTTTTGAGCCTTTGCTGCACGTCTGCCATCATGATGTTTTCAGGACTTGTTCCCCGCACGTGTCACTCTTCCCTAGCTTACGTTTCAATGTTTCCCGGGTGCTGATGGAGAGGAAGGCACCCTGTCCTGACAGTGTGTTTCCGTCACAGGCGTCTGTGTCCGACGAGAGCAGTCTCGGTGGGGCTCGGCGGGGCGGCGCCTGCGGTTCTCAGGCTGTAAGGCACTTTCTGTGTTTCCCGAGCTTTCTGCTGCATGACCCAGGGTGACTCACTCTGCGCAGCTCCAGTCCTGGGACATAACTAACCAGAGTTATAGGGAGGAAGCACTATCTCATCCCAGGTTTCCATGCTAGTAAGGGTCATGGACAACATGAGTCACGTAGCCTTTAGTGGTTAGTTTCATGTCCTCAGACGGTCAGTTCAGTTGCTCAGTCACGTCCAGCTCTTGGTGAGCCCACCCCATGGACTGCAGCCCGCCAGGCTTCCCCCTCCATCACCAACTCCTGGAGTCCTCACTCATCAGTTTATATTAATGTCCTCATTCATCAATGTATGTTGACGTCAAGGGGAGAAAGACCGACCTTCACTGAGTTGCACCCGCTCTTTTCCTGCAACAAAGCTGGAGTGATCTTAAAATAATAAAAGAAGACAGAAGGGAATTCCGCAGGCCGCAAAATATTCTCGCCTCTCGATACTCGAGGAAGATGGACAAAGTTAAGGACTTGGAATATTACACATATGGAATCTCCTTATTTTATTGTCCTTTCACGTTTTCAAAGGATTTGAAGTGACGGGCTTCCTCGATAAAGGTGTAGTAGTTGTATAAGAAATACTTGTTGCATGGAAAATATGAGTGAATGAGTGAAGGATAAAGGTAGACAAAATGGAAAGATGAGACCAGCCCATGGCAGTGAGGAGGCTGGTGGCCTGCCCTGAGACTGGCTGAAACTGAGCATGAGCCCCAGCTCGGCCCTCCCCAGGGGCAAAAGTTTCTGCCTCCCGGGTTTCCTCCACAAATCCTGGAAAGATGCATTCAAGCCTCACGTGAAATATGATGGCGTAGGAAATACTTGAACGTGCTCTTATAATTTTGCTTTGGGAAATAATTGACTACTTAATTAGGGGCTTCTCTGGTGGCTCAGATGGTAAAGAATCTGCCTGCAAAGCGGGAGACTCGGGTTCGATCCCTGGATTGGGAAGATCCCCAGGAGAAAGAAATGGCACCCCACTCCAGTATTCTTGCCTGGAGAATTCCATGGACAGAGGAGCCTGACAGGCTACAGTCCGTGGGGTCACAAAGAGTTCGACACAACTGAACGACTAACACTTTCACTACTTGGTTGACTGGCCAAACGATCCAACTTTATGATTTATTATATTTCTCTAATCATCATGAATATTCAGGAATTCCTGTGAAGAAAGCCAGCATAACTTACAGTTTTCTTCAGAACGTAATTTTTAAAATATTAAATCTAATAGAGATAGCATGAGTTTTTAAAATTTTTTTATCGGAGTATAGCAGTCCCATGGACAGAGGAGCCTGGTGGGCTACAGTCCATGGGGGGAGGGGTCACAAAAGAGTCGGACATGACTTAGCAACTAAACCCCAGCAACACAGTTGATTTACGATGTTGTGATAGTTTCAGAGGTATAGCAAAAGGAATCTAATACACACACACACACACACACATACACTCTTTTTTAGATTCTTTTCCCATGTAGGTTGTTACAGAGTGTTGAGCAGAGCTTCCTGTGCCCTGCAGGAGGTCCTCATCCGTTTTCTGTTTTATATACAGCAGTGTGTATATGTCAGTCCCATGCAGCATGAGTTTTTGCTGACATCTGATTAAACACTTGCATTGAACACTTTTATACTGCATAAAATTTTGATGCAGTGGAGCACACTATACTAAGTCTTTTCCCCAGTTCTTAAATATTTTTGTAGGCCCTTACAAAGCTCACAAACTATGCATGCTGGATAAAATAGCTCTGGCCTGTCTGACAGATAAAATGCAACTAAATGCTTTTCTTTCATCAGTAAGAGACAGCATCCTAACTCTTTAAGAGAAGGAAACTTCTGAAACACCAAGGCAGAACTCTTACTGTCTGGCGGGATGTTCGTCTCATAGATTCTCTTTGATGTTACCTCTGTAGATGGACTTTCCCCGTAGCTGATTCCTGGCCTTCAGAGTGCGGCGATCAGCATTGCCGATTACTCTTGTGTGCGGCAGTTCTTTCATGCTTTCAGCCTCCTGGAGGAACCACTAGGGAGGGATGGCTTTAGGGAGTTAAGGAGGTGAAAGATCTGGTCCTGGCAGCAGAAAGCCTAGAATAGGGCTCCTGCGGCAATAAGAGAACGTTTTTCTGCACCTAACGCTGTATTCCTATGCAGAAAGAGCACTGCACGTGTTTGCTAGGTTAAATGGGACAGATTGAACCCTGGGACACAATCCCTCAGGAGAGACTTCTGTGCCGGCTGGCTGCAGGTCAGTGGGCTGAGCGGGAGGGGAGTTCACTGACCTCTTGTTCTCCGCCAGCTCCGCTCACACCATCACAATAGCACTCCAGGGTACGGAGTTCCCCACGCCCAGGAATGCAGCTTCCCAGGTTCTCCCTCCAGATAGGAGCTGTGGCCGCTGATAAATACACATACAAAGATGTGAGGACACTGCACCTCTGGGGTCCCTCCTGTCCTGACCCGTAGTGCTCTGACCTCAGAGTCCAGGCTGACCCCAAGCCCGCATAAGCCAGCCCTGAATCCCCTTTGAAAGACATGCCCCCGTCTTCCTTCTCCCAGAAAGTTTGCCTCAGACACAGGATGTGTTTGCAGCTAAATAAGTCGCTTCAGTCATGTCCGACTCTTTGCAACCCTATGGACCATAGTCTGCCCAGCTCCTCTGTCCATGGGATTCTCCGGGCAAGAATTCTGGAACGGGTTGACATGCCCTCCTCCAGGGGATCTTCCCGAACCAGGGATCGAATTCACATCTCTTGTGTCTCCTGCACTGACAGGCGTGTTCTTTACCACTGGCACCAACTGGGAAACCCCGCTTATTCATAAATGACTCATCACAGTTACAGTTAAATGATTCTTTTTTTAATGACTAGTTCTTAAAAGTATTAACAGGTTTTTTAAATTTATTTATTTTAATTGGAGGCTAATTACTTTACAATATTGTCGTGGCTTTTGCTACACATTGACATGAATCAGCCATGGGTGTCCATCTCTTCCCCATCCAGAACCCCCTCCCACCTCTCTCCCCATCCCATCCCTTGAAACCTTTCTATTTTGTACCTTCCTTACCATTCGTAAGCTGTTTGTATGTTGTAGGGAGGGCTCCTGGCCCTGTGTGACATGACCTTCTAAGTTGTTCTGACCCTCGGTCATCACCACCAATACCACCCTGTCCAGGAGCCATGCAAATTGTTTTATCAGGAAGAGACAGCAGGGGAAAACCCAGCTTGCATTCTCTGCGTCATCCTCCCCACCCGTGTGGTCAGCCGCCCTACTTGATGCCACCAGTGACACGTAACTTTCCCAAGGTCTCCCGGCTGATTAGAAATGGACCGTGGACTCAGATCTGTCTACCTTACGTCAGCCCGCAATTAACCACATTGACTCCAGAGCACAGGTGGCTCCAAAGGTGCCGCATGGTCCACATGACACAGACTTTAAACTTCATTCTTTTCCTCACCAGCTCAGATCAGATGATATGAGAGCAGTTTTTGACTCAGGAATTGGGGAAACTTGGATCAGAAAGAAGCCTTATTAACAATAACCCATCACATCTCTGCACCATAAACCGGGATGTGAATGACGTAGAATATAGTAGGATTTATCTACACGAGAAAGTTTTCCTCATTTGTACATCAGCAAAACCCAAAAGGCAAAATACGCTTTACAGTGCTGATGTCAAGAGTTTTTCTTTGTTTTGAACAAGAAAGCTGAAAAGTAAGGCTAGTGATACTGGTGAATTTCTTGTATGTGCCCTATGTGGCAGTAATTCTTACACATGGTGTACGTGCAGCCATATTGTGTCTGTGCGTCTGAGAAAGCATCTTTCACCTCCGTGTAAATACACCTGAAGTGTTTATGCAGCTGAGGGGTGAGCCCAGGCAGAACCACTCTGGGGAACTCCCTCGTCTCGATCAAGGCTATTTACAGTCTAACGTTGAAGTGGTTCGTTCAGCAGGTATTTCTCAAGAACCTCCTGTCTGCCAGGCCTCCTCTTCTGGCCAGGGACTCAGCAGGGAACAAAACACACACAGACTCTGCCCTCGAGAATTCCACGCTGATGGAAAACAGGCAGAGGGAGCAATGGTATTTGCGATAAGGATCAGGAGAAGCCCTGAAGCCATGGCTCCTCGTAGCCTGCAGTTGGGATCATGCCTGCGGGTCTCAGAGTGGGGGTGGGGTGAGGGGCAGGGAGGGGACAGTCAGCGGAGGTCTCTTGACCACTGCCCGGTCTGCTGACGCCCTGGGTCCTAAATGGTGTTCAAATCCTGCCTTCCCTCCCGCCCACCCCTACCCTGCCTTGTTTAAGAGGCAGGTAAGATCTTGTTGTAGGGCTGGAACAAATGTGAATACAGGTCAAAATTAGGAGGGCAGAACCTCTGAATAAAGGAGTTCCTGGTGTTTTCCTGTACCTGAAGAGAGAAAGTTTAGGGAAGATGGATACGTGTTGATGGATACAGGCTTCCCTTGTGTCTCAGTGGTTAAGAATTCGCCTGCAATGCAGGAAGCGCAGGAGACTCGAGTTCAGTCCCTGGGCCAGGAAGATCTGCTGGAGAAGGAAATGGCAACCCACTCCGGTCTTCTTGCCTGGAAAATCCCACGGACAGAGGAGCTTGGGCTACAGTCCATGGGGTCGCAAAGAATCGGACATGACTGAGCGACTGACGAGCAGCAACATAGACACATACGCAGGCAACCAGACCGAGGGTCCCGGAGCTGGAACAAGCCACGGCTGATTCTGTGTCGGCCCTGGGTCTTGTTTTGTATGCACTTGCAGGCATCCAGACCGAGGGCCCCGGAGCTGGAACAAGCCAGGGCTGGTTCTGTGTCGGCCCTGGTCTTGTTTTGTATCCATTTGCAGAGATAGTAGAGAAGCAGACTTCTCCGTTGCCCTGAAGTCAGGCCCCTGTCCCCCGCTTTCCTGTGACCATGCTGGGAGGCAGCTCACAGTCCCGGGCCCCCACCAGCCTCTTCCATGTCATCCAGGGTTCTCTGCATAGAAACTGGGCGTCCCCCCAACCCCCGGCCGAGCAGGTGCTGTGTGTGACCCGCACCCGACCGAGCAGGAACCCCATGTTCCTCCAGAGGATGATTAAGTTGTGTGTTCTGAGTGGCCACGGGTCGGGAGCTGGGACAACACTGCCTTCTTGCAGGGGGGCCGCCGCTGGCCGCACTAACCTCTCCTTCCTCCCTGAGCTGCACCCGGCTGACCTCGCCACTAACCGGGGCGTCTGTCATGTGGCCCCCCTTCTCCTCGCTGACCTGTTCCTCTGTTTCTGTCTCTGTGTCCCACGGCCAGCTGGGTGGGCAGGCTTCAGAGCTCAGCGGCCACTTCAAGTCCAGCTCCCGCGCCTCCTCCAGAGCCAGCTCTGCACGGGCCAGCCCAGTGGTGAGTGGGTCTCTCTCTCTCTGGCCCCTGTCCCCTCCCTTCCTTCCCTGCCTCCTGCCCTCAGACCCTCATCCTCTGACCCCCAAGAAGACCCCTCCACCCCAGCCTCCAGACACCTGAACCCGTGAGCAAGCCGGAAGGCGTTCCATGATTTAGTCCAGGTCTCAGTTTAAAACGTGGGATCGGGGAAGATCCTTCCAAATTTAGAAAAGGACGGTTCAGTGAGATCAGAACTGCCCTGCTCAGGCTTCTGAAGGACCATCTCGGAAGCCTCTGACGGGCCTTCCTGGGAAGGGGGAGCTTTGTGTGGTGGGGAAGAAAGGCAGCCGTGTGCATGGATGTGTTGTTTTTTATGATTTAAAAATGGGAAGGATTCACTTTTTTATTTTTTTTGTATTTGTCCAAGTTAACTTTTTTTTTAACTTTTATTATAGTTGATTTTTTACAATGTGGTGTCAGTTTCTGCTGTACAGCAAAGTGAATCAGTTATGCATGTACCTGTATCTATTCTTGGTTAGATTTGTTTCCATACAGGTCATTACACAGTGCTGAGTGGCGCTCCCTGTGCTACGCGGGAGGCCCTTATTAGTCATCCGTTTTATAGGTAGTGGTGTGTGTATGTCAATCTCAAACTCTCAGTTTCTCCCTCTGCCCAGCTTTCCCCGCCAGTAACCCAAGGTTTGTATTCCACATCTGTGAGTCTGTTTCTGCTTTGTACATAAGTTTGTTTGTACCACTTTTTTAGATTGGAGGATTCACCTTTAACCTCTGTTTGGAACGTTGTCCATTCTTGGACCTGGCGGTTTTTAGGGTAGAGTGAGTGCCGCGCACCCTGGCCCTGCTCCATCCCCCTCGACACCCTGGGTCCTCTGTTCAGAGCCTGGGAAACCGACCTCAGAGCTGCTCTGCTGTCTGTCACTCGGCACGAGATGAGCCCAGGGCCCCATCAGAGAACAGGGGCCCTGCCATCTAGTCCCCCATCACTTAAGTCTCGCTGTTGTGTGTGTTTCCCCGAGTCTTGGGAATTTTAGACAGTGTCACTGCATCTGATGGTTTGTAGGAGGCAACTGTGTTGTTCTTTTGACCACAAGCGATTGGCAGGCCAGTTTTGTGCGAGGGACACGTAGGGTGGGGGCTGACGCAGTGACCAGGGGAGGGGCGCTCCGTGGGCAGCGGCCAGGGCTGCCTGCTGAGCCACACCTTGGGGCTGCCACACTGAGGGCCAGGGCCCCTCCCAACAGATCCTAGGCGGAAGAGGCGCAGATTGGCAAAGCTGGTCTCTTTCCTCACCCCTGCATCCTGGAGGAGCTTGACTGAGGCTCTTAAGACTCACACAACCCTGCTGTTACCTGTCTAAAGTTTACGGAGTCTTCCTGGTCATCAAGAAAAGACGTGGGGGCGAGTCACCTCCTTGCCCAGGTGTGCCTGTGGGCTTTGCTGCTTTGTTTTTTAAACTAGATGCTGCCTTTGAAAGCCAGGAGGTTTCTCACCCCATGCAGCTTATCTGCAGCTCCTGGGGGAGCAGGCCAAGGGATCACTTTTGCAGACCGAGCGCATGTTGCTGAGTCGGGGACCTCCATACCCCCACGCCTGCCCGGCTCTGCCTGCTGCCAAGGCCAAGGCTGGAGGCGTCCCTCACTGGGCTGTACGGGTGCTTTCCTGATAGGAATGTTCGCTCCACCGTTTGCATATCAAGGGTGCAGAAGCAGAAGGCAGATAAGGAACCTGAGTGTTAGAACAGAAGAGCCTGTTTCTCTGTGGAAATGAAGGCTACCCCCTCTGTGAGCCCCCGTCCCCCCAGCAGTGAGGCCACCCCCTCTGTGAGACGCCCCCACCGTCCTCACAGTCCTATGAGCCCCCCGTACCCCCAGCAGGGAGGGGAATAGAAGCCATGTCCTGACCGTGCTGAGGTGGGGCAGAGGGAACGTGGGGTGACGGACACCCCCAGAGCCCCCTGCTTACTGCCGCGCCCAGGACCCGTCAGGCAGGGACAGGAAGACTTTGAGCTGCTCAGTGACATGTGAGTACAGTGGTCAGACATGGAGGGTCGCTTCTCCTGATGTGACAGACGTGAGCGGAGGGCAGCGTTTGTGAGCTCAGGACTCCACCGGCAGCAGCCCGTGCCTTTGAGCGCCGGCCCGCCTCCACCTCCGGGCCGCGATCGCGCGTTTCAGACACACCCAGCCGGAAACCTGCAACCTGGCAGGAGTCACGTTTTGCATGATGACTCTAATGTGGAGACTCTTGTCACCGGGTGTGATACTCCCTTGTGCTCCCCTTTTGGGAAAAATGTAAGTTCCCGGTTGTCAGAAGAGGCTGAGGTCTGGCCTGCCCGACACGGCTTGGTGGGGCAGGTGGCTGTGAACAGTGCTGGTCTGACCACTTCGGGTTTATTCGGGCTTCAGGATGAAGCCACAGAGTAGCAGCTCATTCAAGCTCCCCAGACCCGAGAACAACAGTGAAAGCCGCTCGGTCGTGCCCAACTCTTTGTGATCCCGTGGACTACACAGTCCATGGGATTCTCCAGGCCAGAACACTGGAGTGGGTACCCTTTCCCTTCTCCAGGGGAGCTTCCCCACCCAGGAATCGAACTCAGGTCTCCTGCACAGCTGGCTGATTCTTTTCCAGCTGAGCTATCACAGAAGCCCCAAGAGATGGAAACCAGATACAAGTTCTTCTGTCATCTGCTTCCTAAACCTGAAAACAGTTTACTCAGAATATGGGTTTAGTGGACCCAAGAGAGGTGAGCGTTCACCTCACCGGTGCCCCTGGGGCCTGATAACGAGAGGTGGGCGTCTCTTGGTAACTGCGGGACCTGGCCACGCCTGCCCCACCGCCTCTTGGTCTTTTGAGAGCCCTGGGTTTGCGAGACTCCCAGGGACTTGACTGAGCTGAACCTTGAGTTCACTGCACACAGGTCATCGGTCCAGTCTCTGCTCTCCCCTGAGTCATCTGCTCACTTATAAAGGTCACTGACTCAGGTTGGCACAGTCAGTGAGCAAAGGCCAGCATCTGGGCCCTCCCGATGCAGGGGGACCTCAGAGCTGAGGACGCCTCTGTGTGAGGCCCTCAGGCGGCAGAGACACTCTGGCTGTGCGGGGCGGTTCCCCAGGGCATGTGGTTACAGTGGCTCTTGGCCATGGGAAGGCCAGAACATGGGCAGCACCCTTGGCCTCTGCAGAGTCCGGAGGATGCAGCTGAGCTAGCCCTTGGCTCTGTGTTTCCAGAGCTCAGTCTCTTCCTTGGAATCGGCTCGTTTCTATTTTCTGAGTTCTGGGCGGTCCCATCACTGGAAAGGGGTGGGTGTTTGTATTTTGGGCTTGCGAGACTGGCAGGGTGTAAGTGGGTGTACTTGGCTGCGTTGACTGGAAAGAGGCCAGGAAACTTGTGCTCAGACTCCTCTGGCGCTTCTGCCTGGCAAGGAGGAGCCGCGGGGGCAGGCGGGGCCCCAGGGAGAGGACCCTAGGGGTGACTGACTGTCCCCACCTGGCCTCTCAGAGGGACGCAGGGCAGGAAGGGAGGAGGGATTCCAGGAACCCAGGCTGAAGTTCACAGCTCTCATTCCTGGCTGGGGACACCTGGTCAGGCATACCTGCCTGAGCTCCGCCTGGAAAGATGGGTAATTGATACGCTTGAAACATAAAAACAAGAAGAGATTTGAGCTGATAACCTGTTTCTCCTGGGGTGAATTTTCCAGGGGTGGGAGTGCTGTCCACCATGGCTCATGGGGAATGTCCCCAGCTGTGATCCACAGCAATATGGCCCCAGGAGGGTGGCATGAGCCAGGGCAGGGGACAGGAAGGAAGCAGGAGCCGTGTAGGGGCGGCTCTCGGCGGCTCTAAGTGTGGGTGGCAGGCTGGTGCCCTGGGGGGTGGGCGAGGGGAGCACCATCCGAAAGCAAAGTAACCAGAATGAGGGAGGCGACGGCTTGTCCCGCTTTGAGAAAACAGAGATGTGTCCACATCCCAAGGGTGCCCCACCCGCCGGTCCTCCAGCCTCAGGGGGAGCAGAGAGGACCCCCGCCCCGTCTCAGGAGGGCACCCGCTTCTGGACCTCACGCTCACTGTCACATTCTGTGGGCGAGCTGTGTTTCCTTCTCTGATGAGCCTGGACTCTTCCTCTTGAGGAAGCTGGGGTCTGTTCATTCAGCCGGTGTTTATTGAACGTTCCAGGCACAGGGCTGCAGGGGGAAGACATACGCCTGTCCCCAGCAGGGACGCACAGGCCGGGGAGGCAGACCTCAGCGCGTGGGCGAGATGCACTATAGGACTCAGGGCACAGGCTCCGAGGTGGGGGTGGCGGGGAGAGGGTGCTTCTGGAGACGTGGACTCAGGAGGCTGGATGAGCCAGGCCTGGAGGGGCCAGTGCAGCTGTGTCCCCCGCGCCTCAGGGCCCCACGTGGACCCCGTGGGGCTGCCAGGGCTCTGAAGCACCCTCGGGGTGTCCTGCACGGAGCCCAGCTTCACGTGCCGCTGTGCTCACAGAGAAGCTGAGTGGCGAACGGGAACCTCGGCCCCCCATGAGCCAGGAAAACAAAAGGCTGTAGTGACTCATGTTCAAGTCTCGTAAAGAGGTGAGGGCAGGAACCGGGTGGAAAAAACAGGTCTTGAGTTATGAACACAATAGCTGAAGGACGAGTCATCCGGATGAGGTCGATATTATTGGATTGAAAGCCAGAGGTCTCCAGTCTAGCGGTAGGCTCCACTGCTGTTCACGTTTGCGGGCTGTTTTCTGAGCGGTGTTCACTGCTGTCCGCTGGTTTCTCGAGAGGGAACCTGTGGTGACCTGCTTCTGTCTGTGTTCCATTTCCTGCCTGGGGGCTGGACACCACGAGGAGAAGTTCCTTTGTCCCCAAACTATTGACTCGGGTCGCCCTGCGCCCACGTACTGGGCTCTGTCTCCAGGAAGGTGGGCAAGTCAGGTGGCGATATGCCAAACCTGGAATTTAAAACCTCACCAGACACGATACTTAAGTGAGGCTACATGGCAAGCTCACTTAGACACCGTTTTATTTATTTTTTTTAAAATATTTATTTATTGTTACTTATTTATTTGGCTGCACCAGGTCTTAGTTGCAGCTCATGGAATCTTCAGTCTTCATTGTGGCATGGGAGCTCTCAGTTGCAGCATGTGGGGTTTAGTTCTCTGAGCAGGGATTGAACCTGGGCCCCCTGCATTGGGAGTACAGAGTCTTAGCCACTGGGCCACCAGGGAAGTCCCCTAGACACCGTTTTAGAAGGTTGGAATTAAGAAAGTATTTACTGTGCTACTTTAAGCTTTTGTTTTTGAAAGGAAAAAGTGAAAGTGTTAGTCGCTCAGTCACATCCAGCTCTTTGAGACCCTGTGGACTGTAGCTTGCTGGGCTCCTCTGTCCGTGGGACTCTCCAGGCAAGAATACTGGAGTGGGTAGACATTCCCTTCTCCAGGAGATCTTCCCAACTCAGGGATGGAAGCCAGGTCTCCTGCCTTACAGGCAGGCTCTTTACTGTCTGAGCTGCCAGGGAAGGGAGAGTTGACATAATTTAAAATGTCAAAGAAATTTTTCCGAAGTGATTATCTCCCAAAGATTTTTTTTAATTGTTATTGAAATGCTGTTGCTTTACAATGTTGTATGAGTTTCTGCTGTACAGTATAGTGAATCAGCTATGACTATAGCTCCTTTTTGGGGGGTGGGTTTTCTTCCTGTTTAGGTCACAGCATGGAGAAGAGTTCTCTGTTCTTTGCAATAGGTTCTCATCAGTTCTCTGTTTTATACAGAGTAGTGTTCAGTTCAGCTCAGTCGCTCAGTCGTGTCCGACTCTTTGCAACCCCATGAACCACAGCACGCCAGGCCTCCCTGTCCATCACCAAGTCCCGGAGTCTACCCAAACCTATGTCCATCGAGTCAGTGATGCCATCCAGCCATCTCATCCTCTGTCATCCCCTTCTCTTCCTGCCTTCAGTCTTTCCCAGCATCATTGTCTTTTCCAATGAGTCAGCTCTTTGCATCAGATGGCCAAAGTGTTGGAGTTTCAGCTTCAACATCAGTCCTTCCAATGAGCACCCAGGACTGATCTCCTTTAGAATGGACTGGTTGGATCTCCTTGCAGTCCAAGGGACTCTCAAGAGTCTTCTCCAGCACCACAGTTCAAAAGCATCAATTCTTCGGCGCTCAGCTTTCTTCACAGTCCAACTCTCACATCCATACATGACCCCTGGAAAAACCATAGCCTTGACTAAACGGACCTTTGTTGGCAAAGTAATGTCTCTGCTTTTTAATATGCTATCTAGGAGAAGGAAATGGCAACCCACTCCAGTATTCTTGCCTGGAGAATCCCAGGGATGGGGAAGCCTGGTGGGCTGCCGTCTTGTCTATGGCGTTGCGCAGAGTCGGACACGACTAAAGCGACTTGGCAGCAGCAGCAGGTTGGTCATAACTTTCCTTCCAAGGAGCAAGCATCTTTTAATTTCATGGCTGCAGTCACCATCTGCAGTGATTTTGAAACCCCAAAAATAAAGTCTCTCCCTGTTTCCACTGTCTCCCTGCCTATTTCCCATGAAGTGGTGGGACCTAGTGGTGTGCGTGAGTGCATATACGTCAGCCTCATCTCCCAGTTCTTCCCACCCCCCTTTCCTTCCTTGGTGCCCATATGTTTGTTCTCTCCCGTAGATTTTAAAAGGTGCCCTTCTATACACTCTATTGTGATATGCATATTTCAAAGCCTGTTCCTGTGACGTTTTCACCTCCGCCTAAGGTGTTTAGTATTGCTCAGGAAATGAGAATAAGAGAGTTAATAGGCTGCAAGATCCGTGGTGCCGCCACCCTGTCTGGGACGAGGAGGTGAAGTCCGCAGGGTCCCATGGCTTGTCCCGGGTTCCGTGCGGCCATGGCTGAGGCATGTTGGGGTGTGTGTTGCCCACAACATCCTCTGGTCACCGTGTGCAGCAGCCACAGCGGTATTTGAAAGCCCTCCATCTATTCTGTTTCTTTGTATATTGCTTTAAAAGATAAAGTGCTATGCTTTATGTCAACTTAAACTCACTGTTGGGGTTCCTTGCTTGCCTGTTCGTTTTTTTAGGGGCGGTCAGAGGTGCCCTGCCCCGCCAAGCCTCCCTGGGCACGTCCTCCTCCGTGCGACACAGGCTGCCACCTGGTGGCCACTCGAGGGGCTGCAGTGGCAGCACACTAGTCCAGTCGCTTGTGACCCCATGGACTGCAGCACGCCAGGCCTCCCTGTCCTGCACCGTCTCCCGGAGCTTGCTCAGACTCGTGTCCATGGAGTCAGTGATGCCATCCAGCCATCTCATCCTCTGGCACCCCCTTCTCCTCCTGCCTTCAATCTTTCCCAGCATCAGGGTCTTTTCTAATGAATTGGCTCTTCATATTCAGGTGGCCAAAGTATTGGAGCTTCAGCTTCAGCGTCAGTCCTCCCAGTGAAGATTCAGGGTTGATTTCCTTTAGGTTGGACTGGTTGGATCTCCTTGCAGTCCAAGATACTCTCAAGGGTTTTCTCCAACACCACGGTTCAAAAGCATCAATTCTTCAGTGCTCAGCCTTCCTATGGTCCAACTCTCACATCCATACATGACTCCTGGAAAAAATCAGCACCACTTTTCTCTCTTTAATTGATGTACAGTTGATTTACATTGTTGTGTTAATTTCTGCTGAGCAACAGTGATTCAGTTATATATGCATATATTTTTTTTCAGATTCTTTTCCCTTGTTATTATAAGGTGCTGAGAATAGGTCCCTGTGCTATGCAGTAGATACTTGTTATCCATTTTGTATATAGTAGCATGTGTGTATGTTAATCCCAACCTCCGAATTTATTCCTACCCACCACATTTCCCTTTTGGTAACTATAAGATTGTTTTCTCATTTTTAAAAAAATTTTATTGAAGTGTAGTTGATTTACACTGTTGTGTTAATTTCTGCTGTACAGAAAAGTGATTGTTTTATATGTGTATTATATATATATTCTTTTATATTTTATATATATATATATTCTTTTTCATGTTCTTTTCCAAAACTATTGAATGCAGTTTAGTTGTCTACAGTAGGGGCTTCCCAGCTGGCTCACTGGGAAAGAACCTGCCTGCCAATGCAGGAGACACAGGAGATGTGGGTTCAATCTCTAGGTTGAGAAGGTACCCTAGAGGAGGAAATGGCAAAGCACTCCAGTATTCTTGCCTGGAAAATTCCAAGGACAGAGGAGCCTGGTAGACTATAGTCTATAAAGTTGCAAAGAGTAGGACATGACTCAGTTACTCATGAGCGGTGGAAAAATTACAGCCATTGTCTCTACTGCTTTCTCTTGCTTGGAGGCCAAGGTTCAGTTCAGTTCAGTTCAGTCGCTCAGTCATGTCTGACTCTGCGACCCCATGAATCGCAGCACGCCAGGCCTCCCTGGCCATCACCAACTCCCAGAGTTCAAGGTTAGTGACAGGCAAAAGTAAAACCCTGCGTGGTTGCGCCTTCCAGCCCCTGGAGCCCTGGTTGTACCCTCACGTTCTGGTCACAGTTACTGTGGTGGGTGAACGAGGCTGGTGTCGTCCGGTCTACACCCGGTTCTGTACGCAGTGTGGAAAAAACCTGTCAAATCAACCTGTTCAGATTCAGATCATTCACAAACCACCTTCCTGTGGAAACTGAAAGTTGAAACACCACACAACGGACCTCAGCCAGGCACTGTGAGCACCCGTGTAGCACCGAGAGTGTCCGCGAGTCCCACAGCACCTAGCGTTTGAATCACAAAAGAAGCCAGTGCTTTATCTTCTTATTCTCTTTCCCCGTAAATCCAGATTCTCCGTTTAATGTGTTTCCATATTTAACATGCGTCCATTTTCTCCTCCAGGTTGAAGAGAGACCAGAAAAAGACTTCACTGAAAAGGTAGAGAATTTCTGTAGAGCTTTCTGTGATGTCCTGTAGAAACCAGAGGGCCCCCAAATTTATGCGTGAAACTGACCAGAGAATATATTGCTTGATCTTGAGTAAAGAATTTCACCACGGAGTAAAGTGGACTAGTGAGTGACTCCCCAACCAGCATCACCACCTTTGGGGGTCCCTTCCCAGTGCGTGTTTAAATCTTGCAGAACAGTGAAGGAATTCAATCATGGGCCCAGGCGTGAAGCTCACAGTTAATCCAGACAAACCTCCAGCATTCATGAGGCCCCTAGAGATGAGGCCCCTTTCTTTGTGGCTCGCCATAAACTCAGCAAAGATTTTCCAATTTGGAGATTGACTCCAAGTAAAGGAACCATCCTGGTAGACTGAGAAGCTGTTCTGGTTTTGGCTGAAATCCCATTTGCTCTTTGCCACGTCGCAGGGGTCTCGTAGCCTGCCCGGCCTGTCTGCAGCCACGCTGGCCTCCCTGGGTGGGACTTCCTCTCGGAGGGGCAGTGGGGACACCTCCATCTCCATTGACACCGAGGCTTCCATCCGGGAGATCAAGGTAAGGCTCTCTGCTTAACACGTGAGCCAGAGAAACCATTTGTGGAAAGCAGTCTTGAAGTAAAACAAGAGCGAGTTTGTAAATTCCCAGCTCTTCTCGGTTAGGTCTTCCCTGGCTCTCCTAAGCTCCGTGTTCCAGTAACAGCAGGGTCCAGCCCAGTTCTGGTGTCCTGCAGGGAGCCGCCCCTGAATTTCCTGCCCCAGCAGCTCTCACCTGCACTGGGATTCCTCAGCTCCCCGGGTACAGCTGGGCGGGAGCCGTACCACGCTGCCCAGAGGCGCTCAGCCCCCTCTGCACGCAGGGCAGGCGCAGACACTCCGTCTTCAGCGCTGGAACATGCCGGTCACAGAGTCCTCATCACTCCCAGGGGCCCCACCCTGCCCTTGGAGCACCCGCGCCCTCTGCCTGTAACACGCCCTCCCTCCCCCACTGTAACTGACTTCCAGCCTACCCGGCACGGCATTTTAGCGGTTTTTTCCTGCTCCCACTGGAATGTGTACACTGTTCTCTGTTACATCTCAAAACGGAGCATGTGACAGAGAAATGGCTTCTGCTTGTCAGAGCACCTGGGGAAGCCCCATCTAGACAGGAGGCCGGGCCGAAGGAAGGCTGAGCCACCAGACCTCGTGTCCCCCGGAGAGAGAGCCAAGGCCAGCGAGGTGCTTCCAGGTCAGGCTTGGCCTCGGTTATGGACACGCTCTCTAGTAATGAAAGCTGGCTGTGAGAGAACCAGCCACCCCTGCTGCTGTCTGAACTGCGGGGTGTCATTTGCCAGGGAGCCTGAGCATCGAGGCCGGCAGGGGACCAGCTTCCCTGCAGACCCCTTCCATCTCCCCTGCTTTCTAGAAGTTTCCGATCGCTCTTCCTGAAATGTCCCCACCCCCGAACCACCCCTCCTTGGCTCCTGCAGCCTGGGGCGTCCTTCCCTGCCCTGAGGCAGCGTTTGCTGCAGTCACACTCTGTCTCTGTGCTTGGCTCGAGCCTCATCCCCTTGATCAACGAGGATTTACTGAGATTCCAGCTCATACCGGACACCAACCCCCAGGAATGTGGGGGTGGACCAGGCAGGAAGGCAGAGACCTGGCACTCCATAAGGATTGGGGCAAGGCTTTGCTGGTTTCCATCTTCAGTATCTTGCTCTGTATGTAGCACAGAGTAGATCTCAAAAGAGCTTGAATGAACTGTTAAACATGAGCAAATTAACTTGTTCCATTCTCAGAAGCTCATTTGCCTGTTTTATAAAGTTGCGTCAAAATATATGAAGACATCTACATCTGATAAAGTTGCATAACATTATATGAGGCACATGGAAATTTTCATCTTTGTAGTATTGAAATTCATCTTATTTTTCTTTTAATATTTAAAAAGATGAAGAGAAGATTGCTGCTAAGACTACCCAACTAAGGGAGCTGCCTCTCCTTCTCTGTGGTCTCTGTCCTTTTTTTTTTTCCCCTTTGACATCATTTGCCTTTTTTGCCATTTCCCCCAGGAACTCAATGAGTTAAAGGACCAGATTCAGGATGTAGAAGGCAAATACATGCAGGGATTGAAAGAGATGAAGGTACCAGCTTACAGAAGTGTGGGCTTATGGAATTAACCCAACTTAACTGTAAAAACCCTCCAGAAAGCCTTCAGATTGCGTGCTTGCTCTGAAGGGGCTCCAGACTGCAGACCTCAAGGTGGCGGCAGTGCTGGAAGCCTGGGTGTGTGTGTTCCTCGTTTACCCAAAAGCAGCTTTTAGGCCAAGACCTGAAAATCGTAACTCACTAGAAAAACTTACTAACTCGTTTTCCTGATGCATGTCCTTTACTCACTGTCCTCCCACCTGAGTTAAAACCACCTTCTCATTTCCCACACAAATTATTTGCATCCTGAGCCATTTTACTAATGGAAGCAATGTCTGAATATGTATCATCTTGAATTTGTTTGAGTAAATACCCAATACTTTTAGAAGGTGGAGTTACTGTGTTGTGCCAACAGGAAATTGAGTTGCCAGGCTCCCTGAAGGTGAGGTAGGGAGTCAGGGGCTGTTCTCTGACTTCACTGGGCAATGAGAGAGGGTAAATCTGTGCCTTCCTTTTCAACGCCCAGGAAAGTACCCCTGAGACAGTCTGAGTTCAGTATCCCAGGGGGGCCAAACCACATGACTTATCACTTGTTTGTTTGTGACCTCTCTTTGTGTGTGTGTACTAAGTCGCTTCAGTTATGTCCAGCTGTTTGTGACCCCGTGGATTGTAGCATGCCAGGCTCCTCTGTCGACAGGATTCTGCAGGCAAGAATACTAGAGTGGGTTGCCAGGCCCTCCTCCAGGGGATCTTCCCGACCCAGGGATGGAACCCACATCTCAGTATGTCTCCTGCATTGCAGGCGGGCTCTTTACCACTAGCATCCCCTGGGAAGCCCTGTGACCTCTCTGTAGGGTGGGGATTAAGATTCTGGCTTTCAGCTCCTGGTGGGGCTGAGAGGGGAGCCAGGGAAGCAGCCCAGGGATCACAGGCCCCACCCGGAGGTGCCGGCCCTTCTGCAGCTCAGGGTCCTTTGCTGCCCTCTGTCTCCTGGAGTCCCGGAGGTGCCCGCCCTTCTGCAGCTCAGGGTCCTTTGCTGCCCTCTGTCTCCTGGGGTCGCTTTCCCCTGATCTGTGTTCCGGGACCCACACGCTGCCCCTGTGGCCTGCCCTGCCAGGGTGTGAGCCTGTTTATTTTGGAGGCTCTTTCCTTCATTGTCGTTTCAAAGGAACGGCGTTTGCCTTTCCAGGACCTGCCCAGGGAGGCCTGAGGAGCTTGTTGAGTTTTCCTCTGCGTTGCAGATGTGAAATTGCCCTTAAGCCTCTCCTGGTTCCTCAGTCGCCATGGCGACAGTGGGTAGCTGGTGGCAGGGGTTCTCTCGCCCCTCCCACCTCACACTGGCGCTGTCCCAGGTGCTGATCACGTGTCTGGAGTGGTCACGTCAGGCACCTGTTGAACAGCCCAGCCCAGTTCAGAACCCACAGTTGGACTCTGCTGCCTCTGTGACCAGCGCCCCTTCCACCTGGGGTCCCCCTTGTCCTAAGGACTGTAAATTACTTTCATCTCTAGACACAGTTAATAACTAATTTTCCAAGCCTCGAGAATTTGAGCAAATTAAAAGGAGGACTTTCTGGGCAATCAAAACTTGCTGTGTTTCTTCTTCTGATTCATTTGCTCTAAGAAATAAAATGTAAATTTAGAGCTGAGTTTTTGGGGTGTTGCTAAAAATGCTGAGCTGATCCGTGTTTTTGTTTTCTTTCTACAATTTCAAAACCTGACCTGGTTTCTGCAGGACTCACTAGCAGAAGTTGAGGAGAAATATAAGAAGGCTATGGTTTCCAACGCTCAGCTAGACAATGAGAAGACGAACTTCATGTACCAGGTCGACACGCTAAAGGACATGCTGCTGGAGCTGGAAGAGCAGCTGGCCGAGTCCAGGCGGCAGTATGAGGAGAAGAGCAAAGTACGTGCCCCCGTGCAGGGAAGAGTGACTGTGTGTGTGTAAATGTTGTGTGGGGGGGGAGCATACACATAAGTGATACACGCAAGGATGGGAGAATGTATATGTGTGTCCATGTATATGTATAGTGAAAGTCACTCAGTCGTGTCCGACTCTTTGCGACCCCATGGACTATATACAGTCCCTGGAATTCTCCAGGCCAGAATACTGGAGTGGGTAGCCTTTCCCTTCTCCAATACATATGTATACACACACACATAAATATAAGGCTTTCCAAGTGGCTCAGTGGTAAAGAATCTGCCTGCAGTGCCGGAGATGGGAGTTTGATCCCTGGATCAGGAAGATGCCCTGGAGAAGGGAATGAATGGCAGCCCACTCCAGTATTCTTGCCTGGGAAATCCCAGGGACAGAGGAGCCTGGCAGACTACAGTCCATGGGGTCACAAGGAGTTGGACATGACTTAGCGACTAAACAACAGCAAGAATATATATACATATATTTGGCATATATAAGGATGGTAGAATATATATAAATGATATATGTGAGGATAGAGTATATGTGTAAATGGTCTATGTAAGAATGGGAGAATATATATATACACACATATATATGGTGTATGTAATTATGGTAGAATATATGCATATCGGACACGACTGAGCGACTGAACTGAACCGAACTGATGGTATTAATATATATAAGGAGGGGAGAATATATATATGATATATGTAAGAATTGGAGAATATATATATATATGGTATATTTAAGAATCAAAAGATATATGTGTGTACATGTATATATTTGATATATAGTATGAATCTACATGCATATATTTTATGTGTGTATATATACATGTTTATGTATATATTTGTGTGTATATAGTTTTTTAAAAAACAGTCATTCTCTACTTTCCCTGGAAGCTCAAACATCTAAGAATAAGAATACCATGCTCTTTGCTGAGGTACTTGATATATTGATATGCAAAATTTCTATATGTAAACTAGAAACAATTTTACTAGGAGGACACTTGTGCTTTTTGCATGTAAGGTAAAATCATAACCGTGGAAAAAACCTGCCTCCAAAAGACCCAGAATGCTTGAATGAGGCATAATTAGATGCTTCAAGATTTTCCTGTTAATATTTATTTCTGGATTTTTATTTTGTTATCTCAACACCAGAGAGAAATAGTTGCAGGTATCAAGGATTTTAAGGAAATTATATTCACTAATTTTCTGCTGATTGGAAAAAAACACAGGTACTCCATTTAAGAATTAAACACCTTCATCAATCTCAAAAAAGAGGAGAATCTTATTTGGGCTTTCATTAAGAGGCACTGGAGTTAATGAGTTAATTTATGACATCAACAAAAGGCATAAGCATGTGTGGAAATTAATGACAACAGGTTTGACTTGGTAAAGGCCAAACTTAATTGTTCTTTGTGAGACAGAGAATACGAATACTTGTTTTTCATATTTTAAGGAATTAGTTATCTTCTCAAATCCTAGAGTATTGACCAGCTTCTAAGAGTTGCTGAGATAAATAGAAAATCTAGTTTGTGAGTGTCACCATCTTTTTCTAACTGGTTATATCCTCTAAAGGGCTTCCCCAGTGGCTCAGCTATAAAGAATCCGCCTGCCAATGCAGGAGATATGGGTTCAATCCCTGGGTCGGGAAGTTCCCCTGCAGAAGGAAATGGCAACCCACTCCAGTACTCTTGCCTGGAAAATCCTGTGGACAGAGGAGCCTGGTGGGCTACAGTCCAGAGGGTTGCAAAAGCTTCAGACCTGACTTAGCGACAAAATGACAACAAAAATATCCTCTAAATCCAGGAGTTAAACCCAAGGTGCCGTTAACAGCTCCAAGGCCTCTTTATTTCACTGCTGTGGTTGAGTTAGAAGCTGAAGAAGAATTTTGCCTATGAAGTCCCTGATAACTGAGTGCTGAAATGAAGGAGAAACTTTCCATGAGACCTGATGTCATGAAAGCTTCCTTTGAAACTGACTGACAATTTAGGAACAGAGAGCATATTCTGAACCCCACTCAGGTGGACGAGTACTTAACACATTCCAAATACTCCTAGTATGCCCTCACTTAGGCATCGGGAAGTAGACTAAGAGACCCCAAATCTAATTCCAGAGAAGTGGAATGACCCTGGAACATTGCCCCAAACTGGGGATCACAAACCAAGCAAAACCCAACAGACAGGTCCTTGTCATGGTTTGGAGGGTCCAGTCACCCCTGAACTCCAGAAAATGAGTGTGCTCAGGATGCCACAGTGAGCTAAGGTCCAGTCCCTTCTAGAATAGCCAGGTAAACACATCTACGGAAGGTGTCCCCTGCTATCCCTGAAATCCTGGGAAACACCATGGACAGAGGAGCCTGCCGGGTCCATGGGGCTGCGAGAGTTGGGCACGCAGCTGGTTGGGTACCAGACCATCATCAGGGACTGTGCTGCTGTGCTGGGCTGAGCAGAAGACACAAGAGCCATAGTGCCTGGATGTGGGGGTGCGTTTCGTACAGGCGAGAGTCACACTGGGGGAGTGGCTTCATGTTGACAAGTGTTCTATGTCCCCTTGCCGCTACTTTGTCTCTAGGGTACAGAGCTGGCTATCTATTGTTGGTGAGATAAACTTGCCAAAGTAGACCACATTTACCCCCTTTTTATCCCAAAGAGTATTCACTGGCATATTTCAAAATCAGGGATAATTTTATTATCTATTGTTGTTTAGTCAAACGATAAGTTGTGTTAGACTCTTCAGTGACCCCATGGACTGCAGCACGCCAGGCTTCCCTGTCCTTCACAATCTCCCAGAGTTTGCTCAAACTCCTGTCCATTGTGTCTGTGATGCCATCCAACCATCTCATCCTCTGTCACCTTCTTCTCCTCCTGCCTTCAGTCTTTCTCAGCATCAGGGTCTTTTCCATCAGAGTCTTTTTGGTTCTTTGCATCAGGGGGCCAAAGTATTGGAGCTTCAGCTTCAGCATCCAATACTCGGGGTTTCTTCCCTTTAGGATTGACTAAGGGACTCCTTAGTCAATGGGTTTGATCTCCTTTCAGCCAAGGGACCCTCAAGAGTCTTCTCCAGCACCATAATTTGAAAGCGTCAATTCTTTGGCGCTCAGCTTTCTTTATGGTCCACCTCTCACATTTGTATGTGACTGCTGGAGAAACCAGAGCTTTGATTTTTGGGACTTTGTTGGCAAAGTGATGCCTCTGCTTTTTAATATGTTGTCTAGGTTTATCATAGCTTTTCTTCCAAGGAACAAGCATTCTTTTAATTTGTTGGCTGCAGTCACCATCTGCACTGATTTTTATTTTTATCATCAGCCTTTTACAAATTTAATTGTCAGTCTTTTGCAATGGTGCCTCCTCCAGGTCTTCAGCCCAGACAACCCTGTGGACTTCAGCAGACACCCTGGAGAGGGACCCCTTCCAGGGCACTGCTTACCTTAAAGAAATCAGGAGACACTGTCAGTTGCATCAGCTCCTCAGGTTAATTTTACAGTAAATCATAGGGGTGTCTCCTAGAAAATCCAGAGAAATGGGCTCCTGTCGTTAAAAAAAGCCTTGAAAACTGTGTTGACATAGTAGCAGGTGAAGGTCAATGGTAAGAATGTGAACTAGGGGGACAGAAGAATGTGATTCCACTGCAACTTGAATGTTCCCCTCCTCTTTTACAGGAATTTGAAAGGGAAAAGCATGCCCACAGTATACTCCAGTTTCAGTTTGCTGAAGTGAAAGAGGCCCTGAAGCAAAGAGAAGAAATGCTTGAGGTGAGTAGCTTTTCCTTTTTTTCTTTTCCTTCCTTCCTATTTTTTTTTTTAACTTGGGAGCATTTTGTTGGTTTACTACTGAAGTTAATCAGTTTTCTTGGACAGTTTTCTTGACTTCAGGTGAATTCTCTATGCCCGTATAAGGAGGCAGCTGCTTTCATTAGAGCAGATTCTCTTTCGTTGGTGGTTTTGGGTTTGTTCGGGGATGTGTGGCAGAGAGAATAATGGCCCCCTAAGCTGTCCGCGTCCTAATCCCTGGAACTGTAAGTCTCAGCAAAGAGGACTTTGTAGATGTGATTGAGGACCGTGCGATGAGAGTCGATCCCGTGTTGTCCGGATGGGCCCAGTGTGATGCTGGGAGTCCTTATAAGAGGGAAGCAGAGTCAAAGGCATATTAGGAGACGTGACCACGGGGTTGGAGGTCAGAGCCATGTGAGGGAGGGGCCACAAGCCAAACTGTGGGCACCCCTAGGAGCTGAAAGGAAGCGGGGAATAGATTCTGTCCTCGCCCTGCCCCATCCCTGGTCTCCAGCAAAGACCCCAGGCCTGCCCACACCTTGAGGGCACTGCAAGACTTCTGAACTTCCGAGCCCTAGAGCTGTAAGAAAATAAATCTGTGTTGTTCTAAGCCACTGGATGTGTGCTTATTTGTTGCAGTGACAATAGGAAATTAATCCAGGCTTGATTTTTTTTTTTTTATCTTTTTAACTTGATTAGAACTTTCGCACCTGTCAGTGGGGATTTCACTCCGGGTTTTCTTCCTGCGCTGGGAGCTGGGGAGCATCCTGAGAACAAACTCGGGACCAGTGAGCAGGCCTGGCGCAGGGCTCGCTGGGGTGCGTGCTGGCTGCGGGGCTGTCCGCGCCGCAGAGTGCCTCCCTGTCTAACCCTGTGTCTGCTTTCTTTCTGTCTGTCCCTATTCTTCAGGAAATCCGACAGCTACAGCAGAAACAGGCGAGTTGTATCAGGGAGATTTCTGATCTTCAGGAAACAATAGAGTGGAAAGACAGAAAAATAGGGGTAGGACCCCCAAGCCTTTGGCATCTGTGCAAGTGGGCAGTCTGCCCAGCAGACTGAGCGCTCTCAGATTCTTTGGTTTCCCAAAAAGGCTTGTTTGAGTTTGCATGCGACCCCCAACGTGACCCCCAACGTGACACGAAATGAATAAAAGAGAGACTGCACGAACTCACCCAAATGGACATTAACTCCAAACTGGAAGCTGACTTCCAGCTGGGAGATTCTCATTTTGTTGACACTCTGGGCCTCCGGCCTGCCTGTGAGCAGCCAGATGCACGAGGTCAGAGGGGTGAGGAAGTGCACCTGGCGGGCCCACGTGGGGCTCAGACCTCTTGGGACGCCCTGTCGGTGTCGCCTGGGCTCCTTCTCAAAGGGCTTTGAGGAAGCTGCAAGGCGGCAGGGACGGTGCCGCTCGAAGCCCCACCTCGGGTCTCCCCGGGGAGGTGTCACCGTCTCCCTCCCCAAGGAAAGAGGCAGTCCATCTGCCTCTTTTCAGCAGTGCTGGGTGGGCAGAGAGGAGCCCACTTAGTTAAGGGACGGCTGTGCTCTGTGATGCCAGGCAGCTTCCAGACCACAGCGACTCACACCTCGCGGCTCTGACAACCATCTCTAGCCGTTAGAGCAGAGCTCGGCGCTTCTCCGTCGTGAAGCTGCGCCTTGCCTTCACTCTGATGCACTCACCGACACTCACTGAGGACTTTGTGGGCGTGTCTGTGTGTGCTGTGCTTGCTTCAGGACCACGCTATGCTTACCTGTGACAGCAGACACCGAGAAGCAACATACGAAAATAGTCAAATTGCTATTAAATGAAACAGTTGTCCCTGGGGGTTCATAAGCACGTCTCCATTTACCCCTCCCTGAAATGGGTGTGTTGCTTCTGTTACTTCTCTGACGATGCTGTGAAACCACAGACTGAGCCAGGAGAGGATGCGAAAAAGAGAGCATCCTTCAAAATACTCATGTCCTTCAGGGCAGCATGCACAGCGACATTGCTTGGCCGGCATAAACTACGTGAAAAGCTTCAGGCTCGCACTGTGCTTGTGTCTCTAAGCATGGTCTGTGGAATGTCTTGCCGATGTCAGCGTTTTCCTTAGTGCTCATAGAAGCCTCCCTCCTAGTCCTGCTTCTGAGGTCATCTGCTCACCTGTGCCTATCTATCTTCCCTCTCTCTGCTCCGCTACACACTCAGGCGTTAGAGAGACAGAAAGAGTTCTTTGATTCCGTAAGGAGTGAACGAGACGATCTTAGAGAAGAAGTAGTCACGCTGAAAGAGGAATTAAAGGTATGAAGCCAAAGTATGGTTTAAAAAGAAAAAAAAGGCAACAGCAGCAGCTCCAAGATTCTCAAGAATGAGTGTGTGTGGACAGTGGTGTTCATTAATTTTATAACATTGATTTTTGTTCCGTTAGTAAAATCAAATCGTGGGTTGACTGACTCCAGAGAGACAAGTGAAGTCTGTACATCCTGTGGGGGCATTCCCATTGCCTGTCAATGTTTACAAGCATATCAAAGCAATTCTGATTTCCAAGAATTTCTTTTGATAAGCTGTCTAAATTTTTTCTCAAACTCATTAGTAAATTCTCCACAACATTACTCCAAGTTAGAGTAGCTCTTTGTTCCATATAAATACACATATCAAGGCTGGACCGTAAGGACCTTTCTAGCTGAACAGTGTATAGGTGTCACTAGTCAGACTGGGAGATCTCATGGACTGTTGGAAGCTCTACATCCTGTCTGGGCCACGTCTAGGGTCTTCTGCTGCTGGCTGGATGCTGAGTGAAATAAACCAATAGGCAGCAGTGGGGTCAGAGCTCTGGGTGGACTCTCAGCACCATAGGAGGCAGTATTGAGTCTAGGGGTTGTGGTCACGGACTGGCTCCTGCGTTGCCAACAGAAACATCAGTGTCAGCTACTTAAAATCAAAGGTCAAGGCCAGAACTGTAAGCCAGCAGGGTCAGAGCTCAGAGTCACAGAGCTCCTCCTCACCAGGGTGTGCATACACATGGAGGGTTGGGGAATTCCTCCAAAGCAGAAGAGAAAGTGCTGTAGATGGCAGGAGGGCAGGAGGGAGAAGGTGGTTCAGGGTAAAGCGGGTATCCTGGCATTGTGAAGTGCAGCTGAGTTTAAAGTGCTTTGCTATGTGAAAGAAAGTGTGAAAGTGAAAGTTACTCAGTAGTGTCTGACTCTTTGTGACTCATGGACGATACAGTCCGTGGAATTCTCCAGGCCAGAATACTGGAGTGGTAGCCTTTCCCTTCTCCAGGGGGTCTTCCCAACCCAGGTCTCCCACATTGCAGGCAGATTCTTTACCAGCTGAGCCACAAGGGAAGCTATGAAGTGAGCACAAATTGTATTTCTTTGGAATACAGCAGACATTCCAGCCAAGGTTCACCACTCCTTTCGAAACACGTACATATATCTTTCTTTACCTCTGTGCCTCCTTTTAAAGAACACAACCGGGGTTCTAGAGGTCAAGACCCTTTTACGGCGACGTGCTTCACGTTCCACTTTCTGGCCGCCTGCAGTTAAAAAGGGATGCTGGCTGAAAGCGTTTTGTCACCAGGCCATTAAGACATGGATGGGAACATGTAAGAAAGAAGGGCCCTTGGAGGAAGACTTCCCAGACTTGTGTGTGTTGATGGAATATTTCCAGGGGTGGAGCCTAGCAATTCTCTATTTCTGTAGCATTTTTCTCTGCTTAGGGAAAAGTGAGGTTTCTTACAATTACTATTTATAAAATAAAGTTTAACTGTGTATCACTTAGTGAGTATTACGATGAGCCTGTTTTTATTCCCAGAAACATGGAATAATACTAAATTCAGAAATAGCTACCAACGGAGAGACGCCAGACACTCTGAACAGCATTGCCTCGCAAGGTTCCACAAAAATGACGAAGGAAGAGCTGAGCGCCCTCACGGCGACGGGGGACGGGGCCCTCGGTAAGTTCGTGCTTCCCTCTGACCCTTCCGCCTTCCAGTCAGCCCTGGTCCACCTCCGTGCACTGGTGGAGCTGACGCGGTCACCACTGATCAATTAACCGTCACCCAGCATGCCCTGCGTTCTGTCCTTCACGGGAACCTCCTCACCACCCAGTGCTGCCACCCACGCGTGCTGTCTGGCGTGTACTTCTGTTCATTGCTCACCACCAAAGGCTCAAGAATATGTTTCTTTTGCTTCTCAAAGCTACCAGTGAGACTGTGAATACACGGAAAATAATCTCAAAATTCAGTGACAGTGTTGACATTTCTACTAGGTTCTCCTCGGTTATGTGCCGAATATGGCGTTGTGACTTACTCTGTTACAGAATTCTCAAAAGAGCAGATAGCAGCGGCTGTACAGTGAGTTAGTTGACCGTGTCTGCAAGCCGATGCTGCAAGTCCTGCGCACCGTTAAGCGTTTGGAGAGCCTGAGGTGCCTGTGGACAGTATAGATGGACAGGGAGCCCTGGGTGGTGGAGAGGTGGAAAGAGAGCCCTGGGGTGTCAGTGTGGTCGGTGCGGACGGCTTTCCTTATAAACAAGAGTCTCTGAGTTGTCTGCCCGTTTGTCAGAGGTGATGTTCCTTTGTATGTCCTGTTTTTACTTCTGAAAGAGTCTAAACTGAGGACCAGATGGTAGGAATGTGTAATACAGTTTGCAGATATCTGGAAAGATTCACCAGTTAGTATTTGTCATAATACCTGGCTTTGGTCAGCATCTGATGGACAGCCTGAAATTGTAGCTGGCAAATAAGGTCTCCCTTGCAACCGGTGATCAGTTGCGTTTCAGCTTCTCACAGTGAGGCTGGGACAAGGTCAGGGACCAGGGCTTTCATTTCCATTTGGAAGGTTCTCCATGGAAGTGGAGAAAACTGTAGGCCCAGCTTCCCAGGTCTGCCTTTCCAGAAGGTGCTTCATTATCTGATGGCTATTCAAGAACCACCGCTCTTTTCATTGTGTTGAAGTTACTGAAAGAAAGTAAACTGATGAATGTCCATCCTCCCTTTACGTTCCTACCTGAGCAGCTAGGATTCATCCTGCTGCTCTTATACATTTTATAAATCCTTGATAACTGCTGTGTAACAAACACTTAAAGAACTAGAAACATCTATTTTGTGTATCCACATAGTTTTGCATCGTATATCCCTGTTAGTAAAGAATTGTGGGAACTCCCAAATATGTAACATTTATTTTTCATTTCTATGTGTAATATTTAATTAACATAAAATGTACATTATAAAACAGACACAATGCTAGAGATTTTTAAGGGGTGAAGCAAAGGTGACTGTAAATGGCATCCTGCTTGTCTGTCCACTTTCCCTGGAGACTGCTGGTCCTAAGTCACCAAGCTGTGACTTTCAGTGACGTGGCAGCTCCTACACTGGGGTGTTGTTTGTGTTGGGAACCCAAAAGGTAATTCTTCATTTCAAAGCAGTAACAGATTCTTTCATTCCTAAGTCTTTAATTGATGAATGGTTTATGTGTGACTAAGTGGTCTCTTGATTGGAGGCATTGGCTGCCGCCCCCCAGGAAAGGAGCAGAGATGTGGGAGGCACAGCCTGCTTCCCCAGGAAGACAGGGATTAGGGGCAGAGGTGGAGTTCTCTTTACCTCCACGAGCTGTTTCCAAAGTGGCTCCCTGGAGATGGACCTCGAGGCTGAGTTTCTTCAGGTGAACTGAACGTTTCTTTTAGAAATGATCTGAAGGCTGCTCTTAGAGCTGGGTGATGTGCAGTGCAGTTCAACAGCTGGAAGAGTAGGCGTGGTCCCCTTGTGCATCCAGAAAGGAGAACAGGGACCACAAACCTTGAGTCATTCTGAAACCCCTCATCTTGGACAGCTGGGCTGTCTGATCCGGAGCGCTTCCTTGTCTGTTAAAAGTTCCCCTTCGAGAGTCCGTTCACCCCACATGGCACCAGCAGCCCTTCTGGCCCCTGATGTGGCGGCAGTGGCCTCCGCTGACCCAGCGTTTGCTCACGCGATGGCTGCTTTGCCGCCCAGAACTGGCAAAGGCTTCTGTCCACGTGCTTCTCTGATGGCTCTCTCTCTAGGAGCGGGGTTGGCTGGGAAAGAGAACGTGTGTTTACGCTGTAATTTGTATTGTATGGTCAACCACATCATGGGGTCCCTTCAATTTTCTCAATGGTCTTTTAGGAAGAGCCAATGAAGTGGAGGTGAAAAATGAAATGGTGGAGCGTGAGGGGAAAAGAGCAGTCTTGCAGAGCACTGAGCAAAGACAGCACAAGGAGGACCCGGGAGAGAGCTGTGCGGACCCAGAGGCGTCACATCCTGGTGACAGTGCCGAGGACCAGAGCGCCTCTGCGGACGGAGCCCCCTCCCCGGGAACATTAGTCAATTCCGAGAGTGAGGGAGAGGCTCAAAGCCGAATTCTAGAAGCCGCTTCCTTTCCTGCAGACACCCAGCAGGTTGAGTCAAGTGAGGTCATAGACCGCGAACCAGTTGGTGAAATCCCAGATCCTGGGATCGGGCAGGGCAGTGGTAATGCTTTGGATATCGAAAACCAAAGGGAAGAATCTGCTAAGGAACAGGAAAAAGGAAAACAGGAAGATTTGGAGGCCAACTTGGAAGAGATGAGCACAAAACCATGTCAGGAGTCTGCTCCTCCGCAGATATCTGAGGCTGGAAGGGAGGGCAGTGCAGACCCTAGCAAGCAGAGTGGGAGCCCCACAAAGGCTGAGCCCGAGGCAGGGCTCACTGGGCTGGGGGCGCAGGGGGGCACTGCAGCCTCAAGTCCTCTAAGCAGTACTGATGACCCAGGGAGTCACCATGAAAAATGCCTGGTAGACGCCCTGGAGGGGTCAGACCCCAGCGCAGGGCAGGATGTAGAGAAAGAACTTGCCAACCAGGAGGTGGCTGAGCCCAGGGAGGCCCCAGTTCAGAGCACAGAGGCAGGCGGGGAGAACAAGGAGGAGGAGGAGGATGAAGGAAGGAACTTAAGGGAAGAGAAACCAATTGAGCCAGAGGTCCAAACCAGCCCTCGTTCTCCAGAAGCCGAAAGCAGTCCCCAGGAGGTGACGGACCCGAGGGTGGAAGATGCTGAAAGTGAGCCCCTGGATGTGAAAGACCCCAACGAGGAGAATGACCAACGGGGAGAGGCACCGGATTCGTCGCAGAAGAAGACAAAGAACAAGAAAAAGAAAAACAAGAAGAAAAAATCACCGGCGCCTGTAGAGATCAAAGATGTTCAGAATGAGTTAACATTTCAGAACCCGGGTTTAAGTGAAGTAAAAGAAGAGCAGGAGAAAGACACTGATGAAAAACCGGTTGTAGATGCCCAGAACGAGGTCACTGAGAACCCAAACCAGAACAGTGTAGCAGAGAGCAGTGAAAACAGTGATGGTCCAGAAAATCCTAAAGTTGAATTGGATGGCAAACTTGACCAAGACGATGCTGCTGTGAACACTAAGGCTGGTGGAGACACGTTGGATTTTGAAGATAATATGATTCAGTCGTCAGGCACCAGTAATAAAGAATTAGACGAAGGTGCTGTAAAAGATGAGGCTGAGGGAGATGACAGTGCTCCCAGCAGTCCTCCAGGTCCAGAGAATATAGAGGTGCCCAGCAGCGCCCCGCTGGAAGATGGAAGTCCCGCGAAGGACATTAACGATGCCTCTCAAACAGAAAGTGCAGAAGGGCACGTGACGTCAGAGAATCTAGGTCAGACAGTCAGAGAGTTTTCAGACAGCATTGATCTAGAGAACAATGGCCTGGCAGCAGCAGACGAGGTGGGGGACTTTAATTCAGAAAGCAAGGAAGAGAAGACAGGTGGGACCGGGAAGGGCAGAAGCAAAGAGGACTGCACCATGTCGTAGGTCCGGGCAGGGTCCTGGGGAGGGGCCAGGACTGCACAGCAAGTCAGCTGGGAGAGACTCGGAGAATGTTCTAGACCGGTGTAGATCCACCGAATGACAATCAGCCACCAGGTTATCCACCCCTTCAAGCTATATAGACTGTTACCTGTAGATTTCTATTTCATCATTAAAATGATCACCCCAATGAGAAGGACTCTTCTGTTATCAGAGCAAGTTCTAACGGGGAGCATTCCAGAAGTGTCAGACAGAGATGTATACTGTTCTGTTTCTGCTTAAAATCAAAATCCAAACATTTAGCTTTTGCCTTAAGCTGATGTGAATGTGCATATTCTTGACCAAATGTATCAGCATCTAACTCAAAGGACCAAATAGTATCCTGAGATTTCCACATTATAATTTAAGTGGTCTCGTTTAAACATATGTGCGTTCATATTTGATTTTGATATGTATAATATAACCTGTATGCTATTTTATTTAAAAAAAACATAAACAGCAAAGCAGTGTATAGGTCACTGAGACGTGAGATTTGCACCTTAGGAAAATAATTTATCACATGAGGGATAACAAATAGCTTACTTGCCTTTACCTCGTACAAGTATCTTATATTGGACCAATACTTTTCGATTTCATTCTTGAGGATACCTGAATTTATTTTGTAGGAGATTTTGACTTTGTGCCAATTATGTACCAAAGTTATTTTATACAAAGACTTTTTTTGTTCTGGAAGAGTTATATGTTGTAATTGCATTTCCTACTGCAGTATTTGGGCAGGGAGAATCATTTCTGAAATTTATTTTTTTAACCTTAAAATTAGTTCTCTTTGTATTTGTCTAATCATTATTCAGTAGAGCAACACAAAAGGACCCTTGTGCAAACTGCTGAGTAGAGTCTAACAGGATATTTTCAATAGTTGAATCACTTTGGGTATTTTGGTATAAATATTTTCATTTGTTGTTTTTCAGTATATTCTTAGTGAAAATTTGTTGTTTTGATCCTCCTAAACAAAATATATATTTTCTATATGAAGAAACATTTAAAAATAATTGTAAAGTTAAATAAAAATCATTGTAAAATTTTACAAAGGGATGTACGGTATGAATGCTGTTGACACTTTATGAGATCACATGACTTCGTATTGTTGTTACAAGGTATAACTGAGTGCAAAAAAGACCAAAACCCTCTACAAAACTTGAGGCAAACGGAAGTGTTACGATGTCATTGAAATAAAGACATTTTATAATTTTACAAGCCTGTGATTTCACTCTTGTGCTACTTGAATTCTGGTTGTGGCTACATAATGCTATCTTTAACCTACTTTTATCTATTTCTGGGTTGCTAATTCCCAGTCGGGGTTCCGTGGAGAACTCCTGCTTCATGGCCTTTGCCGGTAGTGAACAGCTCTGCTCCTGGCATCCAACCTGGAGCCGGTGTTGGACCGTCCTTGAGCAAGATCTTTTCCTCAGAGCATCTCCTGTGATCTGTGGTTCTGATGAAGAGCTCAGTTGAGAAAAGTCTCCATCCCGTGCTTAGGGATGCTTACAGGTGCCGACATTTAGACTGTTTCGAAGAGGGTGATGGGAATTTCAAATAAACACTGACTATTTCTGCATCCTCTCCTGAAGCAGGGGACAATGGGACGGACCAGTTCTGTCCACTTAGGCCGCATGCATAGGAAACTAGGAGGCCTTCTAGACTGTCAGGACCGAGGGCCGCCACAGACTTGCAAGTTGGTGTCTCTAACTTTAGCAAAGCTGTGCTCGGACTGGAATGCACTCTGTGAAGCAGCCCTCTTTCCTACCTTTTAAGGCCTCTGGGGAAGTGATTCAAGAGCTGAACTCACTCCATGGTGAGCTCGTAAAAGCCTTTTAAGGTCTTTCCTCTGCTTCTCGTGTTATTCAACAGCACATTTAAGGGCACTGCAATGCACTTCCCATCCCGCATCTGTCTCAACTGTTCACTCCTGCATTTAATCAGTGAACATGTAGATCACCTCCTATATGGAAGGTGCTGGGAGCAAGCACATAGGACCAGCCTCTAGGGGTACAGGAGCTGAGAATTTGAAAGGGAGCAAAAGAGAAGACAAGGATTCTAAAGAGTCAAACGAGTCTTGATCATCTAAGAGCATGCATTATGAACATCAATGACTCTACTCCGAGGACGAGATGATGTTACAGCCCCACCCAGTAATTGATGTGAAGGCCCCTGAATTACCAAGAAATGGTTGCCTCTGGCATATTTGGTGTTGGAAGGCATGGGAGTAGTGAGTTGGCCCAAAAGTTCATTTGAGTTTTTCTATACCGTCTTATGGAAAAACTGGAATGAACTTTTCGCCCAACCTAATATATAAGGCAATTTGGAAAGATCGCAATGTCAAATGAGTCACACTCAGAAAAGAATCCAAAGGTTACCCGCCAAACACATCCCCAGAGTAACCTGGACCGCTGAGGTTTCACTATAATGTGGACAGAGAAAAACATGGGTCACTGATTCTTTAAATCAAAAAGCTGGAATATTTTTCAGCCTCAAACCAGAATATATTGGCTGTGTGTAAAATGTTAATCTTCCTTTCAAAGTATAAGTAAGTATAATTTTGAGTTTACTTTAAAAGAGAAAGGTACTGAGAATTTTGAATTATAGGCTATTTTATCACATACAAGGGTTGGGAAGCAGTAAAATTTTTGAAAAGAGTGTTCAAGAATTACTTTCTGTAACACTTGAGTATTTCTAGTTAGTGGAAAACCTAGTGACCTCAGCGTTCAAATTTCCACTGTCACTGGGACCCTGGACTGCCGCTTCTGGGGGTGTACTTAGTTTAGGGTTCCTGTTTTCTGTTGATAGATTCCTTCCCCAGGAGACCCCTTTGTGCAACATGCCAGCATGACTGTCGAAACGAGATTCGAAACAACAGTAAGACTCATTCCAAGCGCTGGCCCCAAAAGGAAAGGAAGGGGTGTTTGTGAGTGTTACATTCGGAAAACGTACTTACTCGGTGTGATCTTACATAGGGAAAACTATCAGGAGAAAAACCCCTTTCACCCTTTCTGCCCCTCTTATTTCAAAGACGTGTGTATTTTTCAAGACATGAAATGCTTCCGCTGTTCAACTGAACTGAAACAGCGGCCGATGCAAGGAATCTGTACAGACCTCTTTGGCCCCGTACTGCTACTGCTGCTAAGTCAGTTCAGTCGTGTCCGACTCTGTGTGACCCCATAGACGGCAGCCCACCAGGCTCCCCCGTCCCTGGGATTCTCCGGGCAAGAACGCTGGAGTGGGTTGCCATTTCCTTCTCCAATGCATGAAAGTGAAAAGTGAAAGGGAAGTTGCTAAGCAGGAGAAAAAAAGAATCGCCATCAGCAGCCTGTCCTGCCCAGTTCCCCCTTTTATAGGAAGGAGGGGTGATCCTGGCGTGGGAGGCCAGGCCCGGGCAAGATGGAAACTGACCACATGGATTAAGATCAAACTAAGTCAGTGCAAGAAGGAAGCAGAGAGAGGACCACACTCAGTGGATTTCTCGAGACCTGTCTTATGATCGTTATCTTCACAAATATGGGGGGAGATGACTTTTCTCTGAGGTGGGGCGGGGAGGCCTAAGGATGGGAGAAATTAGCCTAAGGATGAAGATTATCCTCCTGAGTGTATATTATTATAAGTAAGCTATCTACCCTCTCTGAGCCTCACTGTACTGTCTGAAATTGGGGTTAGAACCTGCCTTTTAGAGTGGTGATGGGGATTAGATCCAAGTAACGCACGAAAGAGAGGAGTGACTGTTGCTGGTGGTCGACCTTGCTGTAGCCCCGACAGACGCAGTCACAGCACTCGGGTCCCCCAGGGCAGGGCTGGGGGCCCAGTGCTTGCTTCCTGCCCCCTTGACTGTCTATATGGTCTCGCCACTTTGTTCCTCATTTCACAGGTCTCTAAAGTTCACACCAGAAAGTGTGTTGGGATTTAATATATCGGGTGAGTGGGCCAAAAATCTCATTTGTGTACGGAAAACCCCAAGCGAACTTTTTGGCCAACCCAATATAAAAACCAGATCTTTTTTAAAAGGTAAACTGTTGACAGTGTTACTAAAAATAACTCTAATTTCCAGTTATTTTTAACTTCCTAATGTAAAAGAACACTCTTGAGTCTTAGACTTTGTGACTTACTTTTCTTAAATGCTCATCGTTCGGGTGTCAGAGACTAGTGATGAGTAGGATTGCTTAGTGAGCATGAGTCTGAGACATTCTTGCTGAGTATCAGTGATTACCAGTCAGGCCTCGCTATTCCCCTGATTTTTAAAGCTGTAAAAAAGCGGTACTCCTTTTCTTTGTTTATTGAAGTACAGTTGAGTTACAATATTATATTAGTTCCAGATGTATAACATATATAAAAACATAGTTCAGTATTTTATAGGTTGCACTTTACTTCCTGACCTATACAGTATATCCTTTAAGCCTTTTTATGCTAGTATTTCGTACCTCTTTTCTTCTCCGTCTTGCTCCTCTCCCTTCCCTCTCCCCAGTGGTAACCACCTGTGAGTGTTTCCATTTTGTTAAATTCACTCATCTGCTTGGTTCTTGCAGATCCCATATATGTGATAACACACACTGTTTGTCTTTCTCTGACTATAGTGCTCATTTTCTTTATATCAGACAATCTTGCTTCTTTCTCTTCTCCAGTTTCCTAAAACTATCTAATTTTAATCTTCTCCAATTCTGCTTTAAAATTTCCCACATTTCTCTCTCTTTATTTTTCATGTTTCCACTGTAAGACTAAAGGTCACATTACCCTTGTGTTTTTATTGCTAGCAATATTATTACATTTTAGCATTTTTTTACTTGCTATTTGAAAACTTCTAATAGAAAAAATAATAATAAAATTGTAAATGGACCCATGAGCCTCAAATCCCTTTCTGTTATATTCAGTGTCTCTTATGCCTATGGTTATTGTATATAGGAGTATTAAATATACAGGATAAAATGAAAAGTGATAGAGCCAGGTTTTTAATTTTTTTTAATTTTTGTTTCAGTGTTGGGTGCATTTATGGAAAGGACAGAATAAAACATCTGTCAGAAGCAATTTGTATGTCAATTAAAATGGAACTCAGAAGGACGATAAACGTATCTTACACATAACATTTTCTGTTTTCATTTATTTTGTTGTTATGCCTTTCAAAAGAGCAACTTAGGATGTTGGGAAAAGCAATTGAGAAAGCGTATAATTTGGATTAAAATGAGGATAGATGACTTTGCAAGAATGAAAACAAAGGTGTCTCTTTTATGCATTATTTCCGTTTCACACATCTAATCAAAATCTGGGCAGTGTGAGAGCACTGCCCCTTGGGAATAGGAGCCTCAGGCCAGGAGTCGGTCTGACTCAGACGGCCAGGTCTAGGCAAACAGTGAGCGCAGTGGTCAGGGGTGTAGCCCGGGGCCTCAGGAAACCTGTTGGGCCGGGGTCCTCATCTGTAGAGGGGGAGTGTGGCAGCAACGGCCCCCATGGGGCTTCTGGGTGGTGGTGTGAGTCTCTGGGGCACACCACAGCACACACGGGCGTCCATCAGCACCACCTCATCCTGATGTTGCCTGGGAAACTGGGGTAGAATGTTGCCCCTAAAATTCTCCCCAGTCTTAGTTTCCCCTTCTGTACTCTGGAGACTGTATTCCTCGATGCCCCTTCACAGAGACGTTGGGGGGATTTCTGGGTGCTTCCGTTCAGCTCAGTCGCTCAGTCGAGTCCGACTCTTTGCAACTCCATGGACTGCAGCACGCCAGGCTTCCCTGTCCTCCACCATCTCCCAGAGCTTGCTCCAACTCTGGGTGCTTACGTACATGCAAACTTCTGTGTCTGGGGTGGGAGGAATGACAGAAACCTGAGCTATTGCTTCGTTCTTCCTCAAAAGAAGAGCAGCTCCTCACAAGTTGGTTAGCCGGTGTGTCATCAGCACACTTAGGGCCCGTAAACAACTCTGACGTGGGTGAGTCTTTGAGAGAAATGAAGAAGATACACACATCTGGGGTAGAAACTCGGAGAGTCAAGGCTAATGAAAATGCTGGTTATATCTGGTCATGATACTTGGTGTGTTTGTAATACCTTGCTAATGATGTTAAACCATGAAGCCTGTGAGATCTTGTGTTGCAGTGTGGTTTGGCCTTAGAGCTCTTGCATGCTAACCCAAAGTAGAAGATTAGCCTGCTTGCATGCAGCCGGATACTGCCCTACGAGACAAGCATGTGTGGGAGGTTGACGCGGCTCAGCCCTCCCTTGGCTGAATTTCTCCCCATCCTGTCTGTGGCCTCATTCACTGTGGTACGTGCGTAATACCATCATCAGTTTCACTAACCCCAGTGCTCATTCTGCGGTTTAGCCATCTGCTGAAAGAGGCATTCACTGAGTCACCTAAACCTGTTATCTTTCTGATTTCTTTAGATATTAGGTTGAAAAAGCTTGTTGATGAACGGGAATGCTTATTGGAACAGGTAACAATCTTTTTTATTACTTTTCGAGTTCTGGAATGGGGCACCTGAAACTGGGACCCTTCCCACTCTAGCTTTTTGCTTCATCAGGAAACCCCTGATACATCATGCCTGAAGACAATCATTAAGCCAACCAGTGTTCTTAATGTTTTTATCCAAGTAAGACATCAGAAGTCATATCGGACTTAGAGAGGATGTCCCAGAGGTTCAAGGCCAAGTTCTGAATTTGGCACACGCTACATGAATTGCTGCTTAAATAAAAGATTTGGGTAGAAGACCTTGAATAAACATTGAGAGGCGAGGGTGTTCCTGAGACATTCCAACACCCTTTCTCATCTGCCTGCCCATAAAGGTCAGCTTTAGGGGCTTCCCTGGTGGTCCAGTGGTTAAGAATCCACCTTCTAATGCAAGGGGTGCACTATCAATCCAGGGTCAGGGAATTAAGGTCCCACATGCAAAAAAAAATTTTTTTTAAGTCAGTTTTGTAATCTCTCAGTGATCAGCACCCCTGTCCTGCAGATATTTCTTGCTTATAGCTGATCCAACTTATTTTCACTGCTGTTTACCTACCTTGATCTCTTCTGCCTCAAGAAATCCTACACAGTTGTACACTTTGGTCTTTTTCATAGTGGGATGGTGAAAGTCACTCAGTTGTGTCTGACTCTTTGTGGCCCCATGGACTATACAGTCCATGGGATTCTCCAGGCCAGAATACTGGAGTGGGTAGCCTTCCTTTCTCCAGGGGATCTTCCCAACCCAGGGATCAAACCCAGATCTCCCACATTCCAGACAGATTCTTTGTCAACTGAGCTACCAGGGAAGCCCTTTTTCATATGCAAGGTAGTATTATTAAGAAATTATTCCACAATCACTTTCTAAGGAAACTCGATTCTTCTCATTTTCCCTCGTAAGCCTCATCAAAGGTATCTGCCTCACTTTTTTCAAGTTTTGAAGATTTCTCTCAAAATTGGGTAAACCACTAAATGTGGTGAGAGGATTCTCTTGAAGTGTCTGTGATCTTCTGTAACCCTGTCTCCATGGTAACTCTGTACTTACTTTCCAAAGTAGTGTGCACCGATGGTCTGTATATCAATGTGGGTCTGTTCTGCTCCTGTCAGGGGCAGTGGGGAGGACTTCCAACAAGTCCACAGAGATTGGAGGCTAACAGGACCAGGGCTGGGAGACTCCCCATTGCACAACAGAAAATTCTACACACGCACAGCTGTTCATTGCAGTCCTAACTGCTATGTGTGTGTGTCTCTCTCAGAGGGAAGAAAGCCATGCAGAGGCCAACCCCTTGCAGGTGGCAAACCTGCAACCTGATGGGGTTCTGTTGGGGACAGTGCTTCTGTGCCTGGAAGGCTCCTGGTGGCCTATGTGGCTTTCTAGTGAATAAAGCAAACATAATTGTATACAGATTTATTAACTTGTAGATAAACATTTCCCTGGTGGCTCAGCTGGTAAAGAATCTGCCTGCCAAAGCAGGAGATGCAGGTTCGATCCTTGCATTGGGAAGATCCCCTGGAGTAGGAAATGGCAGTCTGCTCCAGTATTCTTGCCTGGGGAATCCGGTGGACAGAGGAGCCTGGTGGGCTCCAGTCCAAAGTGTCACGAAGAGTCAGAGCATGACTGAGTGCATACGCATACACAGATAAACACTAAAACTATTCATGGAAAGATCTCCTGAACTCAGGAGGAATTTCAGCCTTAGAGATGATTTTTCACCCAGAGTAACACAATAATGCATGCTTCATACTGTGAATATACAGTGAATATACAGTGAATATATTTTCATCCATTGTACTACTACTTTCGAAGAAGAGTGCTCGCTGGCGGAAGGTTTTTCATTTACTTATTATTTGGGTTTGTTTCTTGACAAACAAATCAAACGAGAGAGACTCCCCATCTTCCCGGTGGGTTGTAGCATTTTACTGAATTTCTCTCCTGCTTCTTTACATAACCCTTTACCTTAGAGAAATGCGAAATCATGGCAGGACAACATCAGACTGTGCGTGTGGGGCATGGGGTTTGACCTAACATGTTCCTTCCTTTCTGATAGGCTCTAGTTTCATTTAAAATAGAGAAATTAATGTCCTTTTTTGGTGGATGTTTTCAGATTAAGAAACTCAAGGGGCAGCTGGAAGAGAGACAGAAGAATATCAGATTAGACACTCTGCACCCGGAAGACGGTGTCTTACAAAATGGGACGGACGTGCACGTGATGGATCTACAGAGTAAATGTCAATCCTCGTGTGGAAGGAATCCCTTAGCCGTGTGTGGTTTCTATTGTACTAGTGCAGGTGGAGAAAACTGTTGTGGCAAGGAGTGGCCAGTGTTCCCCAGAAGCCCTTGAGTTCAGAAGCAGAAAGCTGTTTCTTTGTGGGCAGGACAAGGGTGGTAAGTGGGCAGGACAAGCATGTCTCTGTCTGAGCCTAGGAAACAGAGCAGGTGCCCCAGAATGAGCACCAGGGTACCACCAGATGACTCGTGGCTAGAAACCACATTTGCTATGCTGGACAGTCTTCGGATCTGCTGACTGTATGGGGAAGTCAGAAGGTATTTTTCCATGTCAGTAAACTGAGTAGAAATGGCAGTCTGCTCCAGTATTCTTGCCTGGGAAATCCCATGGACAGAGGAGCCTGGTGGGCTACAGTCCAAAGTGTTGCAAAGAGTCGGACGTGACTGAGTACGCACGCTCCCACAGATAAACACTAAAACTATTTATGGAAAAATCTCCTGAACTCAAGAGGAATTTCAACCTTAGAGATAATTTTTCACCCAGAGTTACAAAATAATGCATGCCTGATACTGTAAATATATCAGTGAAGAGCTGACTCTTTGGAAAAGACCGTAGTGCTGGGAAAGATTGAGGGCAGGAGGAAAAGGTGTGACAGGATGAGATGGTTGGATAGCATCACCGACTCAATAAACATGAGCTTGAGCAAACTCCAGGAGACAGTGAAGGACAGGGAAGAATGGAGGGCTGCAGTCCATGAGGTCGCAAAGTCAGACACGACTTAGCGGCTGAACAACAGCAACAACAAAATGAGAAAGAGCGTTAAAGGGATAAAAGCGTGCCCAGTCTCTCTGCCTACTCCCCGTTCCCCCACCGTTTCTTTGTCTTCTTTGCTCCAGGGTGCTCTCCCTGCAGGGTGAGAGCGCCTCCTGAGTTGTGGGGCCACAGGCAAGAAGATTACATGGTTAAGGGCTTGGTTCCCAGTAACTATTGTTTTAACATTTTAAAAGCCCCGAGAGCTTAACAAATTTTCCTTCTCTTTCAACCTTTAGGGGATGCCAACAGACAGATCAGCGACCTCAAATTTAAACTTGCAAAATCTGAGCAAGAGATAACTGCATTAGAACAAAATGTACGTGCGCACTTTTAAGCCATCACGGGCAGCCCAGCCAGTGATTAACTGAAGTTTTTTATTTGCTAGAAAGAACTCACCCTTCAAAGGCTGAGGACAGAAAGAGGCAGAGAATTTTAGAACCAAAAAAGGTCCAAAGGAGGATAAACAAGGCAGCAAGTCTCTCCAAGCGTTTCCCGCAAGGAGAGGACATAGGGAGGAGAGGTCACTGCTAGGATCTGGGCTGTTATCGGGCCTTCCCTATGGCTCCGACTGTAAAAAGTCGGCCTGCAGTGTGGGAGACCCTGGTTCCATCTCTGGGTCGGGAAGATCCCCTAGAGAAGGGAATGGCAACCCACTCCAGTAGTCTTGCCTGGAGAATGCCACAGGTGGAGGAGCCTTGTGGGCTACAGCCCATGGGGTCCCAGAGTCAGACACTTACAATCGATGCCAATCCTTGACAGGGCTTCCCTGGTAACTCAGAGGTGAAGAATCCATCTGCGAGTGCAGGAGATGTGGGTTTAATCCCAGGGTCACGACAATCCCCTGGAGAAGGAACTGGCAACCCACTCCTGTATTCTTGCCTGAGAAATCCCATGGTCAGAGAAGCCTGGTGGGCTACAGTCCACGGGGTTGCAAGAGTCAGGCATGACTTACAGTCCTTTATAAACAAGGTTAGCTGAAGAAAGTACCTAATGTGGCTGGGGAGTTTTCTTGAAAGTTCTTTAGAAAAACAAACAAAAACAAAAGGTTAATTACCAAACACTTGATGCAGGTGTCTCCCTGTTGCCTGGGTTTTCCCTCTTTCCCTCCCAGCCCGGGGCTCGCTCTGATCTCCTGATTGGGGCATTCATACCTCTAGTGTGCTGGGCCCTGGGACAGACTGTGTCCTAACAGAAGGGAGAAATAAAAACAGGTCCTCTTGCCCCCTCCATCGGGGGTATACGTGGCTGGAACTTCTGAGAATTTTTGTAGAAACGAAAATGAGAAGCCCACCTCCAAAGCAATGTGTGTTTGGAAGCATGCCTTTGAGGGCAGCAGAATCCATCTCCAGCCCCAGATGCCACCCGAAGCCGCCTCCTGTCCCCCACTCTCTGTGTCCCTTGTCTCTCTCCTCCCTTCCTGCTTCCTCACCCCACCACCTCTGGGAGAGATCGGACAGGAGCTGAGGTCCTGAGGGAGCCGTTGCTTTGCCAGGCTGTTCTGCAGGATCGACCCTCATCAGAGAGGACGGTGTCCCAGGGTCAGCACGGTGGGAACCGCACTTGGGACAAGGGTCAGAGAGGAAATGAGTCCCTGATAGGTGCCAGTACTGGGTTGCTCGTAAGTGTGAACAAACAGCTTGCATGGCTAGAACTTACGGGACAGCTCCACACCCTGCTGCAGTGTCTTCTTTCCTTTTATTACTTTACACCCTCAGATCACAAATATAAGCAAGCAGTCAGGGAGAGAAAACAGGCCTATCAGTTTATACACGTGATTTTTTTTTTTTTTCCTTTCCTTCCAGGTCATAAGGTTAGAAAGTCAAGTATCACGTTATAAACAGGCTGCTGAAAATGCTGAAAAAATAGAAGATGAACTTAAGGCTGAAAAACGGAAACTCCAAAGAGAGGTAAATTTTCTAGGCTATTTCTAGGAAAAGAATGGGTAACAATATTCTGGTTGGGAAAGCAGGGTGAGGATGTGCTGCCCGGAAGTCTGCTGCTAAACCATTCATTGTCACGTCTTCCGGGCCACTCTGAGGGGCCTTGCTCCCATCGTAAAGGAAACTGTAGTTCAGTCAGTTAGGCGCTTAGGGCCAGAATCAACCATCAGTCATTTTTCTGTCTGCAGTGACTGCAGCTATCATGCTGCCATCCTCTGGGTTCCCCTAAAGAATCTCTCATTCTGTTTTTTGCTCACACGTGTGCTTAGTCGTTCCCACTCTTTTGCGACCCCATAGACTATAGCCCACCAGGCTCCTCTGCCCATGGGATTTCCCCTGCAAGAATACTGGAGTGGGTTGCCATTTCCTTCTCCAGGGAATCTTCCCAACCCAGGGATCAAACCCATGTCTCCTGCCTTTCCTGCATTGCAGGTGGATTCTTTGCCACTGAGCCACCGAGGAAGCTCAGGATTTTTTGGCTTTTGGGTGATTTTTTTTTTTCCCTCTAGCTGCTCTGCTGTTCCCTTTCCTTTGATTTTCTACATCTCACACAAATACGTGTGGGTTTACTGCTATGTATTCTGCTTGAGATGTGTTGTGTTTCTTTTCATCTGTGACATCTCTTTTCTAAATAAATGTTGGAAAATACTCAACCATGATCTCCTTAAGTGACTCCTCTTGCCGCAAGTCCACCTTCCCCCTGGGACTCTGATCAGAGGATACCAGACCTGCTCATGGACCCTCTGGTATATCTCTGCCCCATTTGTCATTTCCATTTCCTGTCTCCTTACTTCCCAATGTTGCAAAATGTACCATTTTTAGAGATCTTCCAGTTCGCCTCCTTCTGTGCTCTGAAGTAGACTCATTCCTGATAGTTCCTTTGTTGATCATAGCCTCATTTCATGAAAGATTTCGTATGCAGCTGGTCTGTTTTCCACACTGATGACCAAAGCATGTTCAGTCTTTGAGGTCTGTTTCTGTTGTTTATTGCTTCTGTTGACTCAAATGGTTCGTCCCATCCTGTCTTTGGTGTCTCATGAGGTTGTCTCATGCTTGATTTGAATGTATAGGAATACTCCAGGCTCGCCTTGGGGAAATTTCCACTGAGGGGCTTGCTTCTGTGTCTGCTGGTGAAAGCCAGGGCAGGGGAGTTTCACCTGTCTCAGAACCCCACCCAGCCACCTGGAGGGTTTTGGATCAGAACCAGAACCACAGACTCTGTTCGGACGATGCGTGTCTCCACAGTCACAGGGCTGTGAACCCCCACCTTGGGGCACCCTCGCTCTGCACGCTGCCTGCTGATCCAGGCAGCTCCCTACTGACGTGGCCGCTGCTCTGTCTCCCAGGCTCTGTGGCCCTGGCTCCTGGGTACGACCATCCTGGCCTCAGGCATTCTCGCTTTGGTTTCTGGCTGCAGAACCCAGAAACCCAGCTGCACAGGGCTGTGGGGAGTGCCCCTTCCAGCTGGTCTGGCTCAGCTCTTGATTATGTGTGTGTTTGCCTCACCTTCTGTGAGACCACCAGGATCCCCAAGACTGTGCCATGTCTGGGTCTAGTTCCCGAGGGAGGGTCCCTAAGTTACTCATGAAGCTAGAATCTCGTGCCGTGTGTTACTTCTTAAATTAAGAAATATACATATACACACCTGTAGGTCTGTGTATATTTTCAGGATCTTGGTGGGTCTGGGTCATCATTATGATTTTCAGTGGGGTTGGAATCAAAGCTTGCTGACTTTCACCTTTGTTTTCAGCTTCGCTCTGCACTGGACAAAACAGAAGAGCTCGAGGTGAGCAACGGCCACTTAGTGAAGCGTCTGGAGAAGATGAAAGCCAACAGGAGCGTCCTCTTGTCCCAGCAGTGAAGGCCGGTTCTGAACAGGACACGGATGGGTGGGTGGAGAGCATGGGTTCGTCGGCTGGTCTGTTGCTGCCCAGGAGCGCTGCTTCTTCCCCTGCTTCTCAGAGAACACCCCGGGGAGCACCCTGCTTTTGCCTGGAGCCCAAGCAGCCATGAGATGCCTCTGTCTGCAGACTGAGACCTGGTCCGGGGCAGCCACTCTGCACCTGCAGGCCGTTTAGTTAGCACACTGGGCCATGGAGCTCTGTTTCCGACAATGCAGCAGCCTCTTCACGCCGTTTAAAATGGTGATTGGAATAAAGACAAATGTGGGACTCGAGTTCTTTTTCCATGTGTCTTGCTGAACATTAAGGGGAAATGTTTCAGTGTTGGGACTTCCTTTCGTGGCAGAATCTGCAATTTGAGTGACTTCAGTAGTATCTCTTAGTCTATGCTTTTCATACACAAAACACTGTGGAACCACAAGCCATTACCAAGCAAAACTCTTTCACTAGAAACAAGTGGATGGTCTAGAAGTAAAAGTGACCTTAAGAAGACTCTTTCCAGGCAACAATGAAGCTTTTCTAAGGGATTTTTGCATCAGTTCAATCAAAAGAATACTTCTTCCCAGGGTAATTAGGCAACAGCTTCACTGAAAAATGACAGCTTTTCATTCGCATTATTGAATCCTTATATTTGGAAAATTGAAGTTGTTAACTTCTTTTAAAGAATGTACTATTAGAAAAATTAAAAATTGAAATGTTGAAAGACTTCAGCAATGTGGTTTTTATTTTTCCCACTGAGAAAGAAGATCTTTAACTATTTTATACTAATTTTTCTGTATATTTTGGGACACTTTTTCATTTTCTCAGCATTATCAAATCATCCCATATTTCTTTCCCTCTTTAATAAAGAAGGTGTATTCACAGTAAATAGGAATAGAACACAATAAGAATCAACACTCTTAGAATAAAGAGTTAACTGAAGAAGTTACAGACTAGAGTAGAGACAACTCTAACATCTTCAAGGACAAAAGTAGAAGTCATTTCGATACTTGCTAATTTGGGGTTATTCTTTGTATATGTTGGGTTTCAGATAATGCTAGTTTAGCAGGCCAGCCTTCAGGGTATTAGCAAGTGCAAACCAAGATAATATCATCCGTATGTATCCCTAGTGTTGACAGTTGGAGAGTGCTGAGGTAGGAGACACAAGTTGTGTGTATATAATTAAGAAAACATTCTGAACAGGGTGCTAGAGGTCTGGGGTACACAAGGCTGCATTTCACTGGGTAAGAGAAATTTGGTCTCCTTGTGCCGAGAATATTTTACAGTGCTATCTGCATGAAATATTCAAATAAACACATTGAGGTATTATAGGAGTACATAGAAGAAATCATTTGAGCAGAATCAATCTGTTGACACCACGCAGATGTGCTAATGTGTAGTAACAGAAGTGACCCCCACGCCTGAGGCGCGCACACAGCACAGCGGTAAGATCTTGCCTGATGAAACAGGGAAAGCGAAATGCGGTCAAGACAGGACGTCAAAGAGGAAGGCCAAGGGGTTCCGTTTAGGCCTCATAGATTTTGAGAAGCTACAGAAACGTAAAAACAGCTGTGTGGTGGAGGAGTGAGTACTTCCTGACCACTCTGTTTAAAATCAGCTTTCAACAATCCCCATTCCCTTTCCTGACTCATTTTTCTCAACTTACTGTCTAAGAAACAAGATATCTCATTTTATTTACCATCTCTCACTGGGCTTCCCTTGTGGCTCAGCTGGTAAAGAATCTGCCTGCAATACAGGAGACCTGGGTTTGATCCCTGGGTTGGGAAGATCCTCTGGAGAAGGGAAAGGCTACCCACTCCAGTATTCTGGCCCGGAGGATTCCATGGACTGTATAGTCCACAGAATCGCAAAGAGTTGGACACGACTGAGCAACTTTCACTTTTACTTTCATCCCCCACTGGAATGTAAGCTCCAGGATGGCAGGGAACTGTGTGGAACTCAGGCAAGAGACCTGGGTGAAGGTATAGATTTAGGAGTCATCCGCAGGGAGGGGATTTTTCAAATCTTGGGACTAGCCCAGTTGTTGTTCAGTTGCTAAGTCATATCCAACTCCTTGCAACCCCATGGACTGCAGCACTGCAGACTTCCCCATCCTTCACTATCTCCCGGAGTTCGCTCAAACTTGTAGACTGAGTCGATGATACTATCCAACCATCTCCTCCTCTCTTACCCCTTTTCCTCTTGCCCTCAATCTGTCCCAGCATCAGGATCTTTTCCAGTGAGTCGACTCTTCAAATCAGGTGACCAAAGTATTGGAGCTTCAACTTCAGTATCAGTCCTTCCAATGAATATTCAAGGTTGATTTCCTTTAGGACTGACTGGTTTGATCTTCTTGCAGTCCAAGGGACTCTCAAGACTCTTCTCCAGCACCACAATCCAAAAGCATCAATTCTTCGGTGCTCAGCCTTCTTCATGGACGTGCCTCAGGAAAGAGTGTAAATAATTAGAGGGAACAATCTGATGGGCATTGAGTGGAGGAGAAGGGGCCAGCAGAGTGCACCAAGGAGGATCACCAAAGGGTTACTTACTGAAGAGATTACAAAAGGCAATAAACAGAGTCTAGAAATACAAAACCTAGTTCACCCTGCAAAGCCAAGTCTTCTGATATAAACTGAATTCCTTTCCCCCCTCCACTTCCAGTTCCACCCGCACACTTCTCTTCCCCAGGTTCTAATCACTGCAACGGCACCATTATCCAGGCCACCACTCTAGTCAGAAACCCAAGTGTCATTTTTGATCCCTCCTTCTTCCTCACCCATCTCCATGCTCATCTCAGACACACAGCTCTATCAATTCTGCTTATAAAGGTTGTCACAAGTCCATCCTTTTCCCATCTGGACCAAGCTATTCCTCTGGGCCAAGCCATTGTCACAGGCAGCCTACCCTTTCCCGGGTCCCTGCTCCAGTCTTCCTGACACTTCCAATCTATTAGGCTAAAATTTTTTAAAAGTCTGATTATGTCACCACCTCCACCACATCTAGAATCATATTTAGTCTTTGCAATCATCCACTGAGGTGGGTTCTCTTGCTGCCTCCATTTTGTAAATAAGGGCACCAAGGCACAGAAAAATCAGGTACCTTCCTTAAAGGGACACAACAAGGAAATGGAGGGCCCTGGATTAGAAGTAGACTCCAGCCCCTCCCCATAATCATTCTGCTCCGCCATGAGATCAAGGCTAGTTCAGCACCAGGGGTCCGATGCTCAGAAGTGTCTGCTGCACAGCATTCAACAAATGGTAGTACATGTTGCTTCTTCATTATTCCGACTACAACTATTCCTTTAAGTCGTGTTTCCCGAGCCATAACCACTCATTCCTGGGAATGTTAGCAAGGGCTCCAAATGCAGAGACTTCTATAAATAAATATTCCTTAGTAATAGTGATAACAGTCAAAGAGTTTGCTTGTCGAGGAGCATTTACTTGTGAATGTCATTGGGAGTTCTTAAAAGAGAAATGGACAAGGTGCAGTTTCCCGAACTGTTTGATCATGGAACCCTGCTTTTTGCAGAACCTTCCGGGACAAGGACTCCGCGGAGCACAATTTCGAAAGGACTGCTGTAGCTACAAGACCAGGCACAAGCGTATGGGTTCCTTGCCTGAGTCCTCTCCTCCAAGCCTGCCTCCAGATGCAGCCCAGCATCCCTTTCCACGATGTTCTTCAATATCTTGACCCTGCACAGTCCGGAGAGCAAGATTCCATGCTTTTATCTTTACAGAAGGCCTTTGAAGTTGCAAATTTGGGTGTTTGAGGCTCATTTCTGCTTGAGGGGACCAACCTAGACCGTCTCCAGGTGTTCTTCAAGTGTGGTCACCACATTATGAGCCCATCAGCAAAACCCTAATTCATCAAACCGCTCACTCCTCACCATCTTATTCATAGAATTTTCTTGCTCCGCTAGTCTTCTTTCTTTCAGAGTCCTATGCTTAGTCACTCCATTGTCTCCAACTCTTTGTGGCACCATGGACTGTATTCTCCCAGCCTCCTCTGAACATGGAATTTTCCAGGCAAGATTACTGGAGTGGGTTGCCATTCCCTACTCCAGGGGATCTTCCCCAGGGGTCAACTCTCGTCTCACTGGTGGGCAGATTCTTTACCACTAGCACCGTCTAGGAAGCCTAAAGGCCAGTTATCCAAATTTATGACGATAGATAATTTTCCCCACTTTTAAAAGATTAACAAGACTGTTTCTAATCATTAATGAAAATAATATTCTCATTATGTTACAAACTTTGATCACAACCTTCATAATGCTTTTGACTACTCATTACAGTGCTTATGAGAACAGGGGACAGAACAGAGAATACAATTTCATGGCCTACTATCTGCTACAGTTCAATCTTATTTATCAGTATAGATGGAAAATTGTAAGTAAAATTTTAAAGTCAGATTCTGCAACATAGTAAAAGACTATTCAACAAACAGAGTTTGTAGATGGCTTAATATTAGAAAAGCTAATACTTTTCTAGCATTACACAGATTCCCGTGTAATGACTCAGTTGATAAAGAATCTGCCTGAAATGTGGGAAACCTGGGTTCGATCCCTGGGTTAGGAAGATTCCTTGGAGAAGGGAACGGCTACCCACTCCAGTATTCTGGCCTGGAGAATCCCGTGGACTGTATAGTTGATGGGGTCGTAAAGAGTTGGACATGATTGAGTGACTTTCACTTTCACTTTAATATTACAAAAGCTAATACTAGATCAATTATGAAAAAACATTTGATCTCTCATTAGATCCTTTGAAGATGTCTAATGACAAAATTCTTAGACTGAGGAATAGGATAATTCCTCAGCATCATTAAAAATACTATTTCAAACAGTTAACATCATATTCTATAGTAAAACCACAATTAGAAGCATTTTCATTTAACAGGAGAAAACAAAGATGCTTAGTCAGCAATGTTTAGGCGATACAGTAAAACATGAAGCACTAATAAGGTATATATATTGGAAAAGAGGTAAAATATTATTTGTCCTCAGTTGCAAAACTATAGAATTTAATGAGTAGTTGCTGTTTAATCACCCAGTCATGTCCAACTCTTTGGGACCCCATGGACTGCAGCACGCCAGGCTTCCCTGTCCTTCACCATCTCCTAGAGTTTGCTCAAATTCATGTCCATTGAGTCAGTGATGCCATCCAACCATCTCATCTCATCTTCTGTCATCCCCTTCTCTTGCCTTCAATTTTTCCCAGCATCAGGGTCTTTTCAAATGAGTCAGTTCTTCGAATCAGGTGGCAAAAGTATTGAAACTTCAGCTTCAGCATCAGTCCTTCCAATGAATATTCAGGACTGATTTCCTTTAGGATTGACTGGTTGGATCTCCTTGCAGTCCAAGGGACTCTCAAGAGTCTTCTTCAACACCACAGTTCAAAAGCATCAATTCTTTGGTGCTCAGCCTTCTTTATGGTCCAACTCTCACGTCCATACGTGATTATTGACAAAACCATAGTTTTGACTAGACAGACCTTTGTCACCAAAGTAATGTCTCTGCTTTTTAATATGCTGTCTACATTTGTCAGTTTTTTGTTCAAAAAGCAAGCACCTTTTAATTTCATAGCTGCAGTCACCATTTGCAGTGGTTTTGGAGCCCAAGAAAATTAAGTTCTTTCAAATATTAAGATATGTTATGCATGCACAGAAATCAATAGCTTTCCTATATATCACCACTGACTAGTTTGATTTAGATAATTTCATTGGGGATCTCATTCATAATGGTGAAAAGTAACTCTCCCCACAACAAAACAGTAATAGCCTTAAAAATATAAGGACCTATATTAAGGAAATCTGTGTGTGAGTGTGTGTGTGTGTGTGTGTGTGTGTGTGTGTGTGTGTGTGTGCTCAGTCATGTCCAGCTCTTTTCAACCCCAGAGACTGTAGCCTGCTAGGCTCCTCTGTCCATGAAATTTTCCAGGCAAGAATACTGGAGTGGGTTGCCATTTCCTGCTCCAGGGGATCTTCCAACCCAGAGACTGAATTCATGTCTCCTGCATCTCCTGCATTGGCAGGAGGATTCTTTGCCATGGCACCACCTGGGAAGCCCAAGGAAATCTATACATTCTGCTCAGAAATGTAAGACATGAAAAACTACAAAGATGTACAGTAAGAATAAATATCATAAAGATGTAACTTTCTCCTAAATTTATAGATTTAACATGTTTCTTATGAAAATCACTTTGAGTTTTTGGGAGGTACTCTCACAAAATATGGCAACCCACTCCAGTGTTCTTGCCTAGAGAATCCCAGGGACAGGGGAGCCTGGTGGGCTGCCGTCGATGGGGTCGCACAGAGTCGGACACGACTGAAGCGACTTAGCAGCGCGCAGCTCACAAAATTATTCTAATTGTCATCTGTCATACTGCAAACCTAGATAATTTTGATAAGAGACAGTTTGGGGCAGTGAGTAGCCCATGCCAGGTGTTATGGATACAAAAGTGAAATGACAGACAGGTCCCTGGACAGCCAATCTAACTCACAAGGGCACACACTGTTTTTCTCTGCCATATTTTCCCACTGCATTTCCTGAGAATTCCCAGAGTGTGGCTTCCATGCCATTAAAGGAACTCTACAAATTAGCCCCACTCTTGTGTGTCTCCGTCTATTCCACACATTTCAGCTCCCAGTGACTTCTCTCTGGTATCGGCTAGACTGTATGGTCCTTCAGACAAACTGCCTTAAGTTTCGTACTACTTGGCCTGCCAGATACACAGTGAGACCTCAGCAGGTGTTTGTGGAATAAGAAAAAAAAATGTTAGCAGCTCCTGAATAGAGAGATAAATATGCATAAGGACAGGAAAGTCCACATGGGAAAAGATTCCAATTATAGCTTTCTATGTAGCACTCCAGAAAAACAATCAAACGGAGGCTCCGTGAGAAGCAACATTACAAGGAATTTCTATTCTCTTCTTTACATTTTTCTGCATTAAATTCATGCAACTTCAATAAGTTTAAGTGTTTCAGTTATAAGAAATAAAGGAAATGTTAAAGTAATCAAATCATAAAAGGCAAGTAAAAACTATTCTGCAAATACCATTATCTGTACTTGGAATGGGGTAAAATCACTACATTAAATCACAAACGGATTGACAAATTTCATTAAAATGTAACACTTCACATGAAAATTATGGAAGCCCCAAATTGATTATATAAGAATTCCCTGACAGGAAAGGCACTGCTGTAGGCTACACACACAGACACCAGAAACTACTAGGAGCAAGAATCCTGCTGCCCCAAGGCTAGGGGAATATCTGGAGATGGCATCAAAAAACTGATTTTAATGAAATCTATGTGGGGGGTGGGGAGCTGTGCGTACAGTCCTGTCTTTTTGCGACCCCACGGACTGTAGCCCGCCAGGCTCCTCTGTCCATGAAATTTTCCAGGCAACAATACTGGAGTGGGTTGCCATTTCCTCCTCCAGGGGATCTTCCTGACCCAGGGACCCAACCCACCTCTTTGGCGTCTCCTGCATAAGAGGGCAGATTCTTTACCACTAGCGCCACCCGGGAAGCCACTGCAACATCAAACGATTTTAAATGAAATGATTTAACCAAAAGTCAAAATCAACACACACAAAATGATGGGAAAATGCTCATTTTAAAGACAGGGTAACGATCCCTTGAGGAGCCATATTAGAGCTGGAGGCAAAAGGAAAAATTAGGAGTACTGATATGGCTATTTCGTCCAATTTGGATTTTTCATTAGGTTTGATTTCCTTAACCGACGCGTTAAAATATCATTTATCTTGATTATTGAGGGTTTTGATGCCCCCCCCTAAATTTTGAGCCCGAGGCCAAGTAAATTCTCTCACCCCAACCCTGTTCCGGCTAATGAAGACTGCTCGTGGGAGAGCAGGTTGAGTTAGACACTAAAGGACAGGGGTCGGTGGGGACAGCTGCCCGAGGACGGCGGTCAGGCGTGACTGTCCCGATTCTGTGGGCGCGCGACTCGGACAGTACCGAGCCCAAACCAGAGACCGCCGTGAGGCCTATGCGCGAGGGTGTGGCGTCGCCCAGCTCTTTCCCCTGGTGGCTTTGCACAGCCGCGCCGTGCACACGAGAGTCAAGGGTCACGGGCTACAGAGCAGTTAAGGTTCCGCTGGGCGTCGCTGCGAGCTGAGCCCGCGGGCCGCACCTCTTCTCCCGCCGCCAGCCAGTGCACCATCACAGCGGGCGACCCCGTTCCCGCCTTCCTGCCCGCGCGCCCGGCCAATCACGGCGCCGCCCCTGTGCACGATGACCAATGGGAGCGCCCCACCAGGAGGCGGGCTGGAGCAGCCGGCCGTTACCCGACCGGCCCCGCGGCTGCACGCGAAGCGCCACTTGCTCTGAAGCGGCGCTCGCGACTGGAGGCTTTACGCGTGGCGGCGACAACAGCGCGGTTCTGAGGTGCGACGGGCGTGGACGCGGCGGGTTGCTGCGGCCGGCCAGAGCGGAGGCTGGGGCTTGAACAGACGGGGAGGCGAAGCCTAGTTGAGGCGGGTCCCCGCCGAGGGTGCGTCCCCGCCCAGGGTTGCGCGGTGTGAGGGGCGGGCCCTGAGGGGAAGCGGCTGAGGTCCGGGGGTGCTGCCGTGGTCCGCGGGGTTTGCGAGTCCGTCGGATGGCCTTGGAGTTCTAGAATCACCCAATTTTGTACCTTTGCATTCGGTTCCAAGTGAGTCCCCCAACCTCACTTCGTAGGCCCCGAGACGGCGTCTTGCGCTCCCAAAGCTCTTTTAGAGCCGAGTGGCGGGGCTGGACGCTGATTTCTCCGGAAAAAGGTGAAAATTCACTCGTGTGTTTATCGTTGTGACAAACACGAGCAGGGTCTCTAGAGCAGGCGGACAGGGTACGGCGGCAAGGGAGACACTGTCCAGAGCGAGAGGTGGACGCTGGACGTTAATTAGTGTCCGAAATACGGGGGTTGGACGGCAAAAGCGTGGGGGTGTTGTCCAGACTGACAAAAGTTCCTGATGCTGTGTGAAGGGCCAGGAAATTTTCCCTAAGAAACGGTTACTGGGAGTGAGATCGGAAGGTTGAGCAAGAATTGTAGGTGGTTGGGGCCGGGGCACAGCAGAAGAACGCGCTTGGCGCAGCCTGTGTAAGGAAGTGTGTGTGTGTGTGAAACCCACAAGTGCCAAGGTGAAAGCGCTTGGCGCAGCCTGTGTGAGGAAGTGTGTGTGTAACCCACAAGTGCCAAGGTGAATGCGGGGCCCAGGCCCGTGGAGGGCCGTAGAAGGTACTGAGATTTCACTCACTCTCCAAGGAATGATGCCAGTCTGTTGCTTGGCTTTAAGTAGGAGGGTGAACTGATCGGATCTGCATTTAGGAAAGATTATTCTGGCCGGGTAGAGGTTGTTGCCCAGATCCATGTTAAGAATCAGCAGTCCCTGGACTAAAAGGTGTCAGGCTCTGGTAGGTCACTGACAGGACCTGGTATGGATGAGGGAAGTATCAAAGGAGAGCAATTGCTGGTTTGGTTCTGGGATTGAAAACACAGGAAGGAGGGAATGGTTTGGTAAATAAGAGCTGGGAGAGCAGAATAAAAAGGAGTATATGCCTAGGAGTGGAGTTGTTGGATCATGTAGTTATTCTTTTTTTTTTTTTTTTTTTTTTTTTTTAAAGAACTGCCAGATTGTTTTCCAAAATGGCTGTACCATTTTACATTCTCACCAGCAATGTAAGAGGGTTCAGTTTCTCCATTTCCTTGCCTGTGTGTGTGCACGCACAGGCTCAGTTACTCAGTTCTGTCCACTCTTGTATCCCATGGACTGTAGCCCGCCAGGCTCTTCTGTCCATGGGATTCTCCAGGCAAGAATACTGGAGTGGGTTGCCATTTCCTTCTCCAGGGTATCTTCCCGACCCAGGGATCAAACCTGCCTTGGCTTGGCAGGTGGATTCTTTACCACTGAGCCATCTGAGAAGCCCCATTCCTTGCCAATACTTAACTCTCTCTCTCTCTCTCTTTTTTTTAATAGCCATCCTAGTAGGTGTAAAGTGCTATCTCATTGTGGTTTTGATTTTCCTTTCCCTAATGCATGGTGGTGGCTCAGCCTGTAAAGAATCTGCCTGCAATGCAGGAAACACAGGTTTGATCCCTGGGTTAGGAAGATCCCCTGGAGAAGGAAATGGCAACCCACTCCAGTATTCTTGCCTGAAGAATCCCATGAAGAGAGGAGCCTGGTGGGCTACAGTCCAGGGGGTTGCAAAGAGTCAGACACGACTGAGTTACTAACACTTTTACTTCAGTGCATGGTGATAGATTGAGCATGCTTTCATAAATTTATTAACCACTTGTAAATCTTTGGAGAAATGTTTATTCACATCCTCTAATCATTCTAAAAATTGGGTCATGTGTCTTTTAGTTAGACCTGTAAGAGTTGTTTATATATTCTGGATGATAGACCCATATCATATGTATGATTTACAAGTGTTTTTGTCATACTAGAATTTTTCCTTTTTTCAAAGTTCTTGAACTTGGATGTCTGTGAACATTTAAGAATGAAACAAAACATTGAACGTAGAGCTGAGTGCAGAATCAGATGTGAATGAGAATCCAGCTTGTAAAGACAGTAAAGAGATTTGCAAAATAAGTATGTTCTTCTTGATAATTTAACATATACTTTTTTTTTAATTTAAAATGTTACTTATATTAAGTAGAGGGCTTCCCAGGTGATGCTAGTGGTAAAGACCCTGCCTGCCAATGCAGGAGACATAGGAGACGTAAGAGTCGTGGGATCGATTCCTGGATAGGGAGGATTCCCTGGAGGAGGAAATGGCAACCCACACCAGTATTCTTGCCTGGAGAATCCCATGGACAGAGGAGCCAGGTGGGCCACAGTCCATAGGGTCTCAGAGTCAGATACCACTGAAGCAACTGAGCACACACTATATTAAGTAGTGGGTTGTTTATGAATAAATTTTAAGTATTTGAAATTTTGAAAGTTTTTGTTTTACTCTATAATATGATAAGTGTTAATAAATATTACCCACATAAACAAATACTCCTTGGGATTCTCAATACTTTTTAATAATGTGAACAATTCCTGAGAATGCAAAGTAGGAAAAGAAATCACTTTTCTTATTTAATGTTAATTATTTTGATAAACTGGCTTTCTTTACATCTACTCTTTATTTTAAATATTTACCTGGCATTCTTAGAGTAGAGTCTTTACTGACTTAATTAAAATCCCTTAAGCCAGGAATTATAAACTTTCTGCTTTTAAATGTAATATAGACGTCCATAAATCCTTTAATTATATGTGTTGTGTATGTATGTGCATTTTCTCAAAATTTATCAAATCTGCAGAAAGTCTATAACCCCAAAGTTTAACAACCGTTTCCTCAGTGTACTGTTACCCTAGAAGAAGCTATAGAGACCATTTAGGGAAGAGTATTTTTAGTAGCATATTTGGGGTTCTTAAGAAGACCCAGCCTCCCCTTCATTTAAGGAGTTCTAGGTCTCTACTCTGACACAAGTCTGGGAATTGATTGAGGAGCCATGACTCTTATTTGTATGATTCAGGTTAGAGTTTTGTTCACTTGACCTAGAACTTTTCTGCTTTTGGTAGCCTAATACATTTCTTTTTTGGTAGCCTAATACATTTTCCAAATGTTCCTTGGAAATCCTGAAAGAATATGTCTTATCTGTTTAAATAATGGGCTTCCAAGTTGGCTTAGTGGTAGAGAATCAACCTGCCAATGCAGGAGCTGCAGGAGACATGCATTTGATCCCTGGGTCGGGAAGATCTCCTAGGGGAGGAAATGGCAACCCACTCCAGTATTCTTGCTTGGGAAATCCAATGGACAGAGGAGCCTGGCGGGCTACAGTCCATGGGGGTCACAGAGTCAGAAACGACTGAGCGACTGATCACGCGTGCATGCACGATATTTAAATGATATAATCTTTTATTGTAGCTCTCTGTTCATATCTTAAAAAATTATTCAAATGTCTTGCTGTTTTATTAGCCCTCTGATATTAGAATCCTTGACTATGATTACTACTCTGTCAAATTCTTGTTTTTCTAATAGTTTTTAAAATATATGCTGATTATCATAGTTCAATATTTATACCTCTTCTAGGATATACATCCTTGAGTGATGCAAGCCACTGCAGTGGTTGAAACAGCTTCTGATAAAGGCTACAACAATAATGGAAGAAACATTCAGAAAGGTAAGAGGCCTTACCTTTGGTTGGCTTTATTCTGGATGGACAGAAGTAATTAAATGTATAAAGTGACTTAGCAGCAGCAGCAGACTTAATATTAATAGTTCCCTCCTCAGTGTTGCTATATGTTAAGCCTTCCTACCAGTAAGGTGAGATGCAGCATGTTTTTAACTTGACAGATCACTCAGGTGATTTCTGGCAAATGTGAGCAGCCTAAACAGGATCTCTCAGGTAGATGGAAAATTTAAGAAATAGAAGTGAGCTAGAAGAGAGGATTTATGTCCAGCCAGGCTTTCAGGAACTACTGACAGGTACAGTTGCCTTCAGGGTAATAAGTGGAAAGTGGGCAGGTTGACCTCAGCTACCCAAGGAAAGATTTTTTCTTTATATTGATCTAAAATTTCTCTTTCTGTCATAAGGTAGAAGAGAAAATAACAAGGGCATAAAAAGCAAGATGATTAAGCTTTAAGTGTTTATGAATACATGTAGTTAAGAGGACTTTATGATAAAAATTCTTTTTCAAGTCAGAAGGGAAATAGTGGATTTTTCAGCAAATAGTAACCTTAGTCATTCTGCTTAGTCAGCTGGGGCTCATATAGCACAATACCATTGAAGTGCCTTTAACAACAGGTACTTATTTTTTCACACTTCTGGAAGCTGGAAGTCCAAATCAGAGTGTCAGCATGGTCAGATCTGATAAGGGCTCTCTCCAGCCTTGTATCAGTGGACGACCACCTTCTTGCAATGTCCTCACATGGTGGAGAGAAAAAGAAAGCAGCTGTCTGCTGTCTCTTCTCTCTTATGTGCACTTATCCTATTTTGAGGGTCATGACCTCATCTAGCCTAGTTACCTCCCAGTGTCCCATCTCTACATAGGAAGTTAGGGCTTGAACACATATGAAATTGAGGGAAACATAATTCAGTCCATAGTAGCAATTACTTAGGGATATTTGTCATGAATAATATAAAAAGTATTCCTCCATTGGGAAGAGCTTGGGCCAGACTATATCTAAGGTCTTATGTTTAAATTCTGTGATGTTGCTAACATTTTATCATTTTTTTTAATCAGATGAGCCTTCTCAACATAAGAAAGAAAATTTGTTATCTCCTAATGGTTGTAAAGAAGCCAAATTGACTTTTCCTAATGATTACTATGATTCCTTGGCATTCAAAAGAAGAGCTAATGATAAAGAAATCAGCAGTATTGATAAAATAGATTTATTGGAGCCATCTTTTACTATGAGTTCAGACACTAACATAGAGAGTGCTCACTCTCAGTCAAGTGAATTTGAAGATAGTATTGACTATGCTTTCCTGAATGAAACCTACACTATACATTATTCAGAGTCAAAACTAAAGAGTGAAAGTCTTATTCATTTAAATTCAGAGTTAGATTCTGAAATGCAGAAAAGAGAAGAGGTGTTTTTTGATATTTTGGAACATGAAGGTAATAAGACTACTGACTTGGAAAGAATCTACAAGATTTCATATGATGATTATAAAAAAGCTGCTGAAGATGTGCAAAAGCCTGATATAGATGAAGACTCACAGCAGGAATATCACAGTGCAGAAGAACAAGAGTGTATAAATAACCATTTATCATTTGACCAGGCAAAAACATTAGACATACCTAATCTGGAAGTTTTGCGATTAAGAAATTCAGGCTGTGAAGTTAAATGTGCTAGCAATCTAGAAGACAGTCATGTTAAACTGGAAAGTAATTCCAGCATCTCTTTAGATTCAGTTGATGTTTATGGACGAGAAGATTCACCTCATGTCTCCACATTTCAGAATTCTGTTATGTTAAGAGCATTTCATGAACCTAAATATGGAAAGCGTAAGGAGCAAGAGACTAGTGTAATGCTTCACACAGTATTGGATGAAGTTGTACTCAGGAGTAGTCATCTTGAACACAAGGAATCTCAATCTAAGGGTTTCCTAAACCCTCAAAAAGCATTAAAAACTAAAATTTATACTCGCAAAATGAACCCTCAATTAACTGAAAGTAAAGATTCTATTGGAAATGTAATTGTTGAGGACAAAATGTTGCAGCACCTTGACAATCCAGGCACATTGCCTCAGGACAAAGATTTAGAGACATTACTCCAGTCTTGTAAAGATTGTCAGACTTCCTCTGTTTTTGATGATTCAGTAATTTCTGCCTGTGGGTATTCACATTATGAAAGCCTACAAAGCACCCCTAACCCAGCCTTGGATGTTTCTATTACTCTACCACGGTCTGCAATCAGAGATAATCGGGCAGTAGAAGAAAGTGGCTCCCTAAAAGTTGCTAATGGCAATACCATCAGTAAAGCACACTTTCACAATATGGAACGACCGTGTCCCAAATCAGTGACAGATGCAGCAAGTTGTACAGTCACAATTGATCAGATGGTGGATGTTAGCACTGATTTTAGGGCTTGTTTCACAGCAAGCAAGGCAACAAGTGCAAGATCCTCTGTAGTATCCACATCAAGCAACACAGAGATAACAATGATGAATAAAAAACGGCCTAGTGAATGGCAAAGTGAGAAACAAAGAAGTGTGGCTTGTAACACAGATTGGTCATATATTCAAGATACTGAAGATCCGCAGATGGCTATGACAAAAGGGCCCGCAGGGAAATCTCTCTCTGTTGACAATTTAAAATCTAATGGAAATGTCCTAAATAAGGTAAAACCAATATGATTAATAATAAAAATGTATATATAGACTTTATAAAGGTACTGTTTGCTAAAGTAAACGTTTTGGTTTATTGATTTGTATCAGGGATTTCTGAGGCTTTGGTGAGAAAATGCTGGATGAAGGGAAAAGGTGACTAGATTGTTACCAACTGTGTTCTTCTCTGGGGGCAGTTATTACCACAAAATCAGTTAGAGTTTGGATTTTGCATCTTAACAGATACAACATGTATTGTTTGTCATATATGTCTAATTTTATTTTAAATAATGTTTTCAGGATTCCCTGGAGTTAAAAACATTTGAGTTCACAGACTTAAAGAAACATTCTGAAAGGTAAGTCAGATGTATATACTTCCAGATTGTCGTTGTTCAGTCACTGAATTGTGTCTGACTCTTTGCAACCCCATGAACTACAGCATGCCAGGCTTTCTTCCTTCACTTATCTCCCAGAGTTTGCTCAAACTCATGCCCATTGTGTTGGTGATGCCATCCAACCATCTCATCCTCTGTCACCCCCTTCTCTTACCCTCATTCTTTGTCGGCATCAGGGTCTTTTCCAATGAGTCACCTCTTTGTGTCAGGTGGCCAAAGTATTGGAGCTTCAGGGTCAGTCCTTCCAATGGATAAATGCTTGCAGATACATCAGTTTAGGTCATCCACTCAGTCGTATCCAATTCTTTGCAACCCCATGAACTGCAGCATGCCAGGCTTCCCTGTCCATCACCAACTCCTGGAGCTTGTTCAGACTCATATCCATCAAGTTGGTGATGCCATCCAACCATCTCATCCTCTGTCGTCCCCTTCTCCTGCCTTCAATCTTTCCCAGCATCAGGGTCTTTTCCATTGAGTCAGTTCTTCACATCAGGTGGCCCAAGAAACACAGGAGGAAATAAAGTAGTAATTTGCTTTTTGTGTAGGGTACTTTCATGCTCAGTCACTCAGTTGTATTTGACTCTGTGACCCCATGGACTGTAGCCTACCAAAATCCTCTGTCCATGGAATTTTCCAGGCAAGAATACTGGAGCAGGTTGCCATTTCCTACTCTAGGGGATCTTCCCAACCCAAGGATTAAACCTGTGACTCTTTCATTGGCAGGCAAATTCTTTACCACTGTGCCACCTGGAAAGCCCGAAGGGTACTTAACCATATAGAATGATAGCTGAGAAGGATTCGAAGAGATCATCCACTTCAGCCATTTTTCTTGAAACACATAAATATTAGAATAATACAGAACATTAAAGCTTTTCGCTTATTGAAATTTAAGTCTGACTAATTCCTTCAGAAAGCTAATGTCATCTTTGTTTATCCAACCCAGACTCACACTAATTTAATTACTTTGTTTTCTTTCATTGGATCCCCTGTAGACCAAAACAAGATAGCACATTTGGATAAAAAATCATATATTGGATAAATAAATACTTATACTGGAGTATTTTAGTCTTGATTTTAATTCAGTGTATAATTTACTTTGCAATCATGGAGAACTAGATGGTGGGGAAGAGGAGAGAAAATGGGAGGTCTCAGAAGTCAAATAGTTTTCATGTTCTGAGGCCATTTACTTTTTCCTTCATTTATCCTTATTCTCCTAATGAGTTTAATCTGGTGTCCAGTCCTATACAATTAAATAGTTGGTTTCAAGAGACAGAAGTATTTGGGAACAGTTAGAAGTGGCAGCTAGTAGGAAGGGAAGAGCTATTAACATTCAAAAGAAGTAGTGATTTTTTAGCTTTTTGATATGATAACAGCAAAATATTTACTTATAATAACATAAGCATTATTATTTTTGAAGTATAAATTATATTTTCTGTTTAAATGGTAATATGTAAAAATCATTTCCTCCAGAATATTTATAACTTTTAAAAACCAGTGTTTGATTTAAGTTGAAAATCTGTTGATTCTGGATATATGTTAGTACTTTATTTTAGAATTTTTTTCTTGGTTAAAAAAAGAAGTATGAATTTGAGAATTATTTACTCTCTTAACTTTGAAAAAGAATATATGTAGCTTTGACTCTTGACATCCTTGTTTTAAATCAATTTGTTTAGTGGAAATTGATTTAAACTTAACAGAGAAATGTTAGAAATTTAAAACCTGTTTCTGGAGGCTTTCTTTGTCATTAACACAGAAAAATATTTGGAATCTTACCTAATCCGATTTTTTATTTCAAAGGGAATCTCAGCTTCCTAAAGAGGTAGAGAAGAATTTGCCATCGAAGTGCTGTCAGCAGATAATGCAGAGAGCCATCCAAGCCGAGTCGCATCTCTTAAACGTTCACTATCAGTTGTGCCGTCGCCATTGCAGTGACATTTACAGACTTGTGATGGAAGACAGAGAAGGACTAAATAGGTGACTGTTAAGGCTTTTTTGTTTATTACCTGTTCTTTAAATTGAAGTATAGTTGATTTATAATATATGTTTCAGGGATATATCATAGTGATTCACAGTTTTTAAAGATTATACTTCATTTATAGTTATAGGTGATTGTTAATTTTAAATCTGTATCTTCCTAGAAACCTATCATTATAAATTTACTCTAGAAAATTTCTTTAGTTTTCATTTTTGAAGGGCAAAAAGAGGGTAGATTGTAACTGGGTTTTTAACTAGCCTAAGGGTAATTAGAATGTAGTATATTTTAATTTCATGGACAGGCAACAGTGCATGTTGGGATAATGGATCCAGTAAAAAGACAGATTCAGTGTTTATAAAGTCCAAATATGGATAAAGTCAGTTGGAGTGTTTTTTATGACATTCTACCACATTCTTTCTGGCTTATTTGTATACTGAGGTTTGCTTTTACTGCCCCAAGAAAAGCATATCTTCTGTGATTCATTTTCTGTTATTAAACATTAAAAAAATTTTTTAGAGATCTATTAGAAGTAAATGTATATAGATGTGTAATTTGATATTAGTTTTAAATGGGTGGCTTGGGCCTAAATAATTTAGTTTTTGTGAACTTAACTTTTGAACAGGAATTTATCAAGTAATTCTACTAAGAAGGATTTAGGATCAGCACTACTGTCGGTTTTAGGAGACTTAAAAGTTAGATACATGAATTTGAAAGAAAAGATAAACAAGGGTATACCACTAGAAGAACTGCCTCCCTTGTCAATAGAATCAAGATTATTATCTGCCTTCTCTACTTTTGCTTTCAGGGTATGTATTTATGTTTTACAAATGAAATTTTTACTTCGTTTGGACAGGAAACACTTTAAAAGCTTTTTCTTCCCTTCTTTCTCTTTGCAGCTAATGAAAGAAGAGTCACATATGTAAGTTATGTATTCATCTAGTTTGAAATTTATTGAATTTTAAAAATTGGTTAATTCAGTTAACTTTGTTTTGTTTTATTCTGTATTCAGAATATTGATAAATGCTTTAATGAAATGTTAATCTGTTTAGCTTTTCAGGAGCAGATTCTGAACTAGATCATCAAAGTACACATGATGATGGTTCTTCCAGCCTAAAGAAGACACTCTCTCAAGTGAGATTTTTTTTTTAAGCCGTTCATCAAGTATAAGTCTTTAATTTTATGGCTTGCACAGACTCATTTTTAGGAGCTCTCACATCCTTCTTTTCATTCAGCTGGCTTGCTTTGGGGCTTCCCTGCTGGCTCAGATAGTAAAGAATCATACTACCATTTGAGGACTGTGGCTGATTAGAAGGAACATAGTGTCCTGACCAAATGGATGTCAGTAGCGTATGTTGCAGAGAAGGCAATGACACCCCACTCCAGTACTCCTGCCTGGAAAATCCCATGGAGGAGGAGCCTGGTAGGCTGCAGTCCATGGGGTCGCTAAGAGTCGGGCATGACTGAGTGACTTCACTTTCACTCTTTACTTTCATGCATTGGAGAAGGAAATGGCAAGCCACTCTAGTATTCTTGCCTGGAGAATCCCAGGGGTGGTGGAGCCTGGTGGGCTGCCGTCTATGGGGTTGCACAGAGTCGGACACAACTGAAGCGACTTAGCAGCAGCAGCAACAGCATATGTTGAGTAAGATGACCACACAGATTGTCATCAAATCAGGAGACTTTGAGGATGAAAGTGAAGTCGCTCAGTCGTGTCCAACTCTTTGCAACCCCTTGGACTGTAGCCTACCAGGCTCCCCCATCCATGAGATTCTCCAGGCAAGAACACTGGAGTGGGTTGCCATTTCCTTCTCCATGAGGATGAAAGGTAGTGATTTAATAATTCACCATGACAATTAATATAAAACTTGACTGTCTCTGGCAGATCATAGTTTATGGTCCCCATCATGTTAATCCAGTGTAGTGAAAACTAATGTGCTATGCCTTTATCTCATGAGGTAGTATAATATCTAGTTCATTTTAGATGGAGCAAAGTTTCATTGCTTCCTTGCTAAAATGATGAAGATAGTTTTTAAATGCCTTTCATAGGTTTTCTTAATTGATGTTTGTCAGATGACAATCTGTGTAAGAGTACTTTGAAAACTGAAGTGATAGAGAAACATGAGTTATATTCACTATCAACAGAGTTAGAAAACTGAAGTTTGTTTCTGCTTTCCGACTTTGGTCTTAACCCTGTGGTTATATTATTATTTGGGTAGTTATAAACGGTAAGATGCATCCCAAAGCCAGAAGTGAAATAAATACTTGATTGGTTTATATTCCTTTCTCTTAAGACAAATGATGAAAAATAAATTAGCAAATTAGTTATTCCATCATTCTGTTCTTTAAAAAGAGAAAGTCTCAATTATCCACAAAGAATTAACAGGTCTAAAATCAGATTTTTATAACTTACATAGTTTGCTTGAACAACTTGTCCATTTAATGATATGTGATGTTCTGGAGGGATTTTGTTTTTCATCATTATAAAGGTAGCAATGGTGTAACCTGCTTATTTGGGCAGAACAATCTTTAAAAGTACAAGATGCAGATATAACATATTTATAACCTTAATTTTGATTCTGAAACAGTATCTTCTTTAAGTTAGGATTACTTTTTAATACCTGTCTCACTAAGTTACACATGAAAGTATTTCAGCTACTTATGTACCTCTTTATAATTTTTCTTAGTCTTGTACTACCTATAATGTTGTTTGCTTTGTATTTTTTTAAATGATTCTCCTTTTTTAAAAAAAAGTATATGTGAAGAGTAACATGTGTGGGAAAGAAATATTAGACTCCCCATAAATAAAAGGTATAAATAAGCATACATTAAACATATAACTTAAATGTTAATGTGAAAAATACTTACATGTATACCTCCAGAAATCTTCTCAGGTACTTCTGGTGTGTGGCTGTCACACTTTGCTAAATAGTGATGGTGTTCACATACAGGGGCTTCCCTGGTGGCCCAGGCAGTAAAGGATCCGCCTGCAGTGCAAGAGACCACCCGCAGAGCAGGCGGCCTGGGTTCCATCCCTGGGTCAGGAAGATCCCCCGGAGAAGGAAATGGCAACTCATTCCAGTATTCTTGCCTGGAAAATCCCATGGACAGACGAGTCTGGCAGGCTGTAGTTCATGGGATCGCAAGAGTCGAGCACAACATAGTGACTAAACCACTACCACCTCACATACAGTCACTGTATAGCTAGTTTCAAATCATAATTCTCATGTGTGACAGACATGACACTGAATAAACAGATTACTTAGGTTCAGTTTGCTCGTCTGTAAACTGGGTTGGTAATGATTTTGTCTCATAGCCTTTGCTATTGTGAAGGATAAATAATGCCAGTAAAGCGTACCTGCCACATAGTAAGAGCGCATAATAACTATTAGTCCTTATTTATTATTTTTGTTCTTGTTATTAATCCTTAGACATCTCTGTTACTTGACAATGGTCATCCTAAACAAGATAAATCACCCAGAGAGGGTGGTTTACAAAATGATGATATAGATGTAGACTTGAGTCAACTAAAACTTGATGATAAAGGTTAGTATAAAAATATTTGTCTTGTGTTATTGCCAGAAAGTAAATGACAAAATTTAAAATATCCCTTCTGCCCATCTATTAAGTTAAACTTTTTAATTAACTGAATGACACAATTCTGATTATGAGTGTTAGGTATGTTCTTGTTACATCTACTTGATACCTTTAAGGTTACTTAATATATCTGATAATGCCAAATAATAATACACATTTTTTCTTCTGGTTCATGTTTTCCAATTCAAAAAATTCTTTTTTCTGTCCAGTTTATATCTCTGTAAACTGTGTGGTTTTTCTTTTTTTTCTTTAGTTTTCTCTATGAAAAGATTATGATCATTCCAGGAAGATCATTAATTCAATTTTTAATGAAATAAAGACCTGTAGCACTGCTTAACCCCTTTTTACAGATGTTTACTATTATTCTATCTATAATGTTTCTTCTTCAGTAAAGGATAATTCAGAAAAATACGGAAATTTTCTGGTTGTCCGGTGGTTAACAATCTGCCTGCCACTGCAGGGGACAGAGGTTTGCTCCCTGGTCTGGGAGGATCCCACATGCTGCAGAGCAGCTGAACCTGTGTGCCTCAGCCACCGAGACCCAAGCTCTAGAGCCCGTGCACCACGGCAGGAGAAGCCACCACAATGAGCAGCTCACTCACCGCAGCGAAGAGGAGCCCTGCCCACTGCAGCTGGAAAAGCCCGCATGCAGCAACAGGGGCCCAGTACAGCCAAACATAAATGAATGATTTTTTTATCAGGAAATAAGACTTAATAAGCTAGGAATCTGTGTTAATTAAAACGGAGGCAGATCACACAGCTACCATCTCAATGTTAAACGCTGTACATAACTCATTGCTAATTCTCTTCAATTTCTCAGACTGCAAAAATTACCGAGAAGTAAGTGAAGACTGGTTTGATGCTAAAGAGAACCTGACTGGAGCAGACTTCTCAGGAATACAAGAAAATCAGATAGAACAAGACAAAGGGGACCCGAAGTTTACCCTCGGTTGGTTCTTAAAAGTTTACTAAGAAACCCTAACCTAGCTCATTCATAAAATAGTGCTTACCTTCTTCTGTAGTATTTGGGTGGGCGGTGGGGCGGGGGGGGCGGCGGGCAGGTGCTGTACTGTTGTAACATTTTATTCCTATTTGCTTTCCCACATGTTAATAACTTAGTCTGCTTCAAGAATGTTTTCATCTTTAGATGGCATTTAATTGCTTATGAAGGTTGGAATTTCCTCTAGTATCTGAGATTACTGCCCCTCTGTCATTTCTAATGATATGCTGTTTTCTCCTATTTATTTTATATATTTCTATGGATTTTTGTTTTATTCAACATAATAGGATACTTTTATTTTTTCCCTGCTTGATATATAATGTTTAAGATTTTTAAGCAAAATATAAAAGTTAAAATTATCTGAAGTGTCTCTAACCTGCAATAACTACTAATATTCATTACCATTCTTCAATGTGTTTCTTTATACTTATATTTAATATACATATATAGTTTAAAATAAATGGCATCATATTGTCTAGTTTTATTGTAACTGCTTTTTTCTTTCTTTGCATTATTTTTCTCTGTATCACTTATCAAATGCTGTGTAGTTTGCTTACTCGATATTTTAACTGCCTTCCCACACTCAAAATATCAACTCAGTGAGGTTTTGTTCACTGCCTACACCCAGTGCCAGGTACAGCATTCTACCCGTGGGGTATTTAGTAGATATGCTAAACTTATGAAGGTGAGGTGATGGGTACAATGTATATCTCCTGATTCTTATTTATTGCCTTTTCTACTAATATTGTAGCTCCTTGCTCCCTCCACACCCCAATGTAAAATTATAAAGATAAGTAATTCATTCTCTCTATACATTATAAACATTATACATTATACATTTTCTCTCTGTACATTATAAACCAAAGAGATTATAACAAGTTAAATAAAGTAACTTAATGAAGAAGGTTAGGTATTAATTGCCTAGAGATGAAGGACTCTGCCTAAATTTCAGCACCATGGCTTATTAGATTGGTGGCGTAAACTCCAGACCTCAGTGTCCTTACCTGGGAAGTGGACACGGCAATGGTTGCAGCTTAACAGGGTGGCTGTGCGCATTGCAAGAGATGACAGACACCCAGTGTTAGCACATTGCACAAACATGGAGAGCACTCAAGAAGCGTTATGCTACTCGTAATACTTAATGAAAAAAATAAAACTTAAAAATACCCTATTTCATAATAAAACGTAAATAGAACCACTCTAAGGATTTATTCCTCAGATATTTATTGTTCGCCCTCTATGTGCCAGGTTTAGATTTTGGTGATAACTTGAAAGAATCTCAGTTCACTAAATTCTTTTTGATTTCAGACCAGGTTTGCTTCAAAACAGAGATCATGAAAATGTCGTCTTAATAACTTTGAATTTTTTCATCAAATGAGAAAACTATAATTCTGATATTTTGGTTTTTAAATAATACTGAGTCATGTGTCCACCCTTTTTTTCTTATATGCAGTTACCATTACCACAAGCAGTATGCCTGCTGTTGATATTTTTGCCTGATTTAAAGGTTTCCTTGGTATGTTGTCCTAGCAAGGAGTGTATGTAAAGAGAGCCCTCACCAGCATGCAGACAGCATCCTGGGTGCATCCAGCATCCTAGATAGCACTCTCTGAACCAGAGATAAATGGAGATACTTTCTTTAGTGGTTGATGTAATTAATTAGGTGTTATTGATCCATTTTTGAGCCATAAGGGACTAAATATCAACCAATCCAACCTCTTTATTTTTAACATGGTATGATTAAATCCCAGAAATTTTGAAACTGTGCTTCAGGCTGTTACTCTTTAGCCTAGTACTGATACTTGCTAATAGCTTTATAATCATCTTTATGGTAATAAAAAATGAAATCTTTAACAATTTTTACATTCTCTCTTTAAAATATTGATACAATAATGATTATGTTCTGCTGTATATCATGTTTATCTACAAGCAGAAATAAAGAATGTGGAGCCCTTACGAAGAGATAAAGGTTACTTGATGCACGTTGGTGGCCTCTGCCCTTCAGTGTCTGAGGTATGCCAGGGTCTATTTTTTGAGCTTCACTTTCAGATCTATCAATGTTCATATTTTGATTGTTCTGCCTTTCTTTATCTTCTTTTAGGCTGATTTAAGGTCTTATTTCCAAAAATATGAAATTTCTGACATTTCAATTTATGATTCTTCTCCTAATTACAGGTATGTTTCCCAAATTCAACAAATGTACCTTTGCTGGGTATCTGCTGTGTGTAGGTCTAATTGGCGGTCTGCTCTGTACTAAATGTCAACCACTTTGGTGATTAAGCCAGGAGTTTTTCAGCCCAGAATAGGAAATGTCAACCCACTCTGGTATTCTTGCCTGGAGAATTCCATGGACAGAGGAGCCTGGTGGGCTACAGTCCATGGGGTCACAAAGAGTTGGACACAACCAAGCGATTACTGCTAACACTTTCTTAGCCCAGAAGAGGAATACACATAGCTGCAGTCATTAGTTGGTGCTGTTCTTAATCAAGTCTTTCTTTCATTATACTTTTTAACATGTTACTAAGGAGATACAGGAGAATTTCTGAGTTTTCTGCAGTTACCTTGTTCCATACCATTTCATGGGGGCAGTAGAGTACATTAGTTAACAGAACAAGCTCCTCAGTTAGATGGCTTGGACTCACTTCCCAGCTCCATTAGCAACTTGATGAATAAGTTTGGTCAAGTTACTTAACCTTTCTGTATCTCAGACTCTTCATTGATTAAGTGAGGATAATGATGATACCTACATAGCATTGCTGTGAAACTGTTATGAGGTAAATAAGTAAGCCTTTAGAAATAAAGCCTGGCATGTAATGGGCACTCAGAAATTATATTCAGTTTTATTATTTTTTATTTTAATTACTTTTCAGTTGATACTTTATTTTTTAGGTATATGGCTATATTATCTACAGACAGTCATTTCTAATACATATGTTGCTACGTCCTTTTTTGTGGTATCATCAGAGCATTCAAAAGTATCAAATAAGAATGGTGATAGCTTAATAGAAATGCCTTTACTGTTTTATCACAAAAAAGTATAGCTTTTTATTTCAGATATAAAAATTAAAATACATTTTAAAAGGATCCCTTTTGTAGTTGGGTTGAAATTTATTGAAAGTGTTTCATTTTGTCTTAAATATATAGACTTAAAGAGCATATGCTTTTTTTGACCCATTAATACATTAATATATTTCAGTATATTAAAAGTGGTGTTGTGTTCCTAGGAGTATTATTACCGTTATACTTGATGTGAAAGATTCTTTCAGTGTCTTATTGAATCCTTTGAAAAAGAGAAACTATGTATTTTTATTCCTTGAAGTATTATACATTCTATGTGAAAATTTAGGAAATATAATTAAATACAAAAATATAAGGAGGTTACAAAGATTTATCATGGTCCCATCTTTTGAAGACATCTGCCCTTCAGAGTTGATATGTTCTTCCATTTACACTGTCTATTTACACTGTCTAGAGCTGGCTCTTTCAAGGAGGGCTCTTGCCCAGCCTTCTCACTTAAAAAGTTAAAATTCTGGTTAGATTTTCCAACTCTTTTTGGACTACATATTTTTTCAGTACAAGACCATAGGACATTCTCTTCTGCTGCTACTGCTGCTGCTGCTAAGTCGCTTCAGTCGTGTCTGACTCTGTGCGGCCCCATAGACGGCAGCCCACCCGGCTCCCCCGTCCCTGGGATTCTCCAGGCAAGAACACTGGAGGGGGTTGACATTTCCTTCTCCAGTGCATGAAAGTGAAAAGTGAAAGTGAAGTCACTCAGTCGTGTCCGACTCTTCAAGACCCCATGGACTGCAGCCCACCAGGCTCCTCCGTCCATGGGATTTTCCAGGCAAAGAGCGCTGGAGTGGGGTGCCATTGCCTTCTCTTCTATTTTCTGCTAAATGTTTTGGAATTTTTCCTTTCACATTTAAGCCTTCAATGTATTCAATGTATCTTTCAGATACATTTATGTATATAGGGATTAATTTTAATTTTTTAATGTGGATAGCTAATTGTCCTGAGAACACTAATCTGTGTAATAACTGTCAAATATTAGCTTTGCAAATGTTTTACATTAAATTTTTATATAAAATTAATAGATAATTCAGGAGAAATGCTGTCTTTTATTTCCCATCTTTGAGTTGTTGTTTTTTTAGTTGTCTTAAGTATTCTTCCTGATCCCAAGGTAAGTGTAGTGACTTTTGTTTTTAAGAGCAGTTATTCTTCTGAAAGATACCTGCTAGCCAATAGTTACACAATGATGTTTAAGGCCATTTAAAGTCATTAACAAGAACCTTTTGGTTTTCTGCTTTTATGTTTTAGATATGCATCTCTTGCTTTTAAAAAAAACAGTGATGCAAAGATGGCTGTGAAAGAAATGAATGGTATAGAAATAAAAGGGAAATCAGTAAATGTGCGACTTGTCAAAACTCCTGGAGAATATACATCACCACTTTCCTCCAAAAATGGAAATAAAGTTAGTTTCAGTAATTTGGAAAAAAGTACCAGCAAAGAAATCAGCCCACCCTCCTCTATTTCTAGACTGCCCAGAACTCGGCCGAGACAGCTGGGATCTGAGCAAGACAGTGAGTTCTTCCCTTTTGACCAAAAGGTTAGTTTTCTTGATCAAGCCCTTAAATGGTCTTCTCATATGCTATATTTCAATAAGTATCTCTGTAGGACAAATAACTCTAGGATAGCATCATGAAATGGGAATAAGGACATTAACCTGAATAGTTTCTAATATTGACTCCAAACTAGGCCACTTCTGTACAACTCCAGTTGCTCCTGGAGGAAACAGATCTTTGCAAACCTTGCTGCAGAGAAATTCATTTCTCCTTACCTAGGCTCTTGGCCAGTTCTGTGCAGTCTTTTTATCTCTTTATCTTGGACAGTATTACTCTGCAAGTGTCTACTTACACTTTCATCATTCTCTTTTTTTCACAGCTAACCTTATCTCATAATTATTAAAACCATAAAATATAGTCATTTTTATTTTGTATGCTCTCCTCTTTACCTCATTGAGGTTTTAAATGGCACATGGAAGGTGATAAAATTGACTTACTCATTCTTATCTCTGTACTGCTCAACAAAATAGCTGGCATCCTATAGGCATGCCATAGGTTTTTTTTTTTCAAGTTACCTGCAGTAAAATTCGCTCTTTTTGCTGTCTTGAGTTTAGACATATGTACATAGGCATGTAACCACCACCACAATCAAGGTATAGATCTGTTCTATCATTTCAAAACATTCTCTTGTGCTCTGCTCTGTTTCCTGTTTCTTTTAATCTAATTTTACCTTTTATAGAATGTCCTATGAATAGAATATTATATAGCCTTATTAGTCTGGCTTCTTTCACTTAGCTTAATGCATTTTATTACTGAGTTCTAAGAGGTTTTCATATTCTGAAGATAAATCATCTATCAGATAGATATGAAATTCTCAAATACTTTTCCCAGCCTATAGTTTGCATTCTTTTAATAGTGTATTCTCAGAGAAGAAGTTTTAAATGTTGACAGATTGCAATTATCAATTTTTTTAAAGAGTGTTTTTAGTGTTGTTTCTGCATTTCTACACATAAACCTCTGCATAACCCATGGTCACAAAGATTTTGAGTTCATTTTTATATGATATGTGAGATATAAATTGAGGACGCTTTTGGTTTGTGTTTTTGTTTTGTGTGTGGAATTGTTCTAGCATCATTGTTGAAAAGACTAGCCAATCTCCACTGAATTGTCTTTGTGCCTTCATCCAAAATCAATTGACCATATTTGTGTGGATCTATTTCTAGAGTGTCCTCTTCTATCTCTCTCAGATTTTCCACCAGTACTACATATCTTGATTATTATAGCTTTCAGTGAGCCTTGAAATCAAGTAGAATTAGTCCTCCAACTTTATTCTTTTCCAGAATTGTTTGGGCTATTCCACTGTCTTTGCCCATAAATCTCATAATTCTGCTTGTCACTGTCTATTAAAAAATCCTACTTGGATTTTTACTGGAGTTAGTTGGATTCTACAGATCAGAGAAAATCCCTTTGTAATAAATGGATGAAAGGAAAACATATTTGTTGAATAAATGAATTGAGGTTTTTTCCCTTGAAAGTAAGATAAAGGGATCTCTTCTCCCTGTGTCCATATCCCATTCTTTCCACTAATTCTGGAGTTATCCCATTGTTTTTCTGTACCATTAGTGACTCTGTTTCTACTCACAGGCCTTTCTCCACTTAGAGTTATGCACAGCTCTTCCTAATCCTGCCAACATTTCCACTTGACTTTTCATTTTGACATGAACATCCTTATTTGTTCTGTGATTTTTCCTGTCAAACCTCCCAAACAAGTAGTTATATCCAATGTCTGGGTTTCTTTAATTGTTCCTTTTCTTCATCCTAATAATCTGACTTCAGTCTCTTAAAATTTTACTTACAGTGCTCTTCCTGCAGTCACTAGTGACGTTGTCATTGGTCTTTCTCCCTGTCGCCCTCCATTTTGACCATTGAGCCCATTGGATGTTGGTCATTCCTTTCTTTCAACTCGTTTCCATTCATCTCAGTGACACTCGGTGTTTAGGGTGGGTTTTTGGTGTGTAGCGTGAATCCATAATAGGAAGGAAGGAAGCAAAAACTACAGTGGGTTACAGGGGGACTTGACCTGGAGCTTTGGAGCTCTGGCTCCTCCCTGCCCCTCACCTGGTCTCTTGCCTCTACATCCCTGTAAGTGCCTTTGCTTCTCTCTGCACACTGGCTTTCTCTGTCTGCTCATGACTTCTCACCCTCCAGGAGGCTTTATTTTGCTTAATTCTGACTCTACAGAGTTTTTCAGTTCAAGCTCCTGTCATCATTTGACTAACTCATTGCTCTGTGTTCCAGTTCCACATTCTTTAGACAGGGAATCTGATCCAGCCTGATTTTGGTGTTCATGGGTTCAGGTAATAACAGCACTCTTGGTCCTGTCAGCAGAGGCAGCAGGCTATGGAGCTGGTAGAGGGAAGGTCATGTGTTGTAAACAGGGCGCCATGGGCTGGGCCAGGAGTCTGCTGTCCTGTAGTCTGTGGACAGGGCAGCTCTTGTTGCATCTTCGTTAAATTGTACTCTTACTTTTCTAGCAGCTTCCTGTCACCTTTATTCTCAGATTCTTAACATTTTTTCATTATATTCATTTATAAAGTATTTATTGTCTATAACAAGAGTTAGAGAGTGATGATTAAGAAGAACAGATTCATAACCTAGCTTTGCTACCTACTCATCATGGGCTGGGCATGTTACCACCCTCCGTGTCTGAGCATCCTTATTTTAAAATGGGGATAAGTGTTCCTGCCTCATGAATGTTGGGAGCTTTCAGTTCAGTTCAGTTCAGTTGCTCAGTCGTGTCCAACTCTTTTCGACCCCATGAATTGCAGCATGCCAGGCCTCCCTGTCCATCACCAACTCCCGGAGTTCACTCAAACTCACGTCCATCGAGTCCGTGATGCCATCCAGCCATCTCATCCTCTGTCGTCCCCTCCTCCTCCTGCCCCCAATCCCTCCCAGCATCAGAGTCTTTTCCAATGAGTCAACTCTTCGCATGAGGTGGCCAAACTACTGGAGTTTGAGCTTTAGCATCATTCCTTCAAAGAATACACAGGGCTGATCTCCTTTAGAATGAACTGGTTGGATCTCCTTGCAGTCCAAGGGACTCTTAAGAGTCTTCTCCAGCACCACAGTTCAGAAGCATCAATTCTTCGGCGCTCAGCTTTCTTCACAGTCCAACTCTCACATCCATATATGACTACTGGAAAATCCATAGCCTTGACTAGACGGACCTTTGTTGGCAAAGTAATGTCTCTGCTTTTTAATATTCTATCTGCTGCTGCTAAGTCACTTCAGTCGTGTCCGACTATGCGACCCCATAGACGGCAGCCCACTAGGCTCCTCTGTCCCTGGGATTCTCCAGGCAAGAATACTAGAGTGGGTTACCATTTCCTTTTCCAGTGCATGAAAGTAAAAAGTGAAAGTGAAGTCACTCAGTCATGCCTGACTCTTAGAGACCCCATGGACTGCAGTCTAGCAGGCTCCTCCGTCCATGGGATTTTCTAGGCAGGAGTACTGGAGTGGGGTGCCATTGCTTTCTCCAGCTATCTAGATTGGTCATAACTTTCCTTCTAAGGAGTAAGCATCTTTTAATTTCATGGCTGCAGTCACCATCTGCAGTGATTTTGGAGCCCCAAAAAATAAAGTCTGACACTGTTTCCACTGTTTCCCCATCTATTTCCCATGAAGTGATGGAACCAGATGCCATGATCTTCATTTTCTGAATGTTTAGCTTTAAGCCAACTTTTTCACTCTCCTCTTTCACTTTCATCAAGAGGCTTTTTAGTTCCTCTTCACTTTCTGCCATTAAATGAGTTTAATACAGAAAATTCCTCAGAACAATACCTGTCATGGAGTGTGTACTCAGTGAATAAGGAAATGGCAACCCACTCCAGTATTCTTGCCTGGAGAATCCCATGGACAGAGGCTACAGTCCACGGATTCGCAAAGAGTCGGACACAATATTGAATAACACACAACGACAACACACACTGTTATTTACGAGTAACTTGGCTTTCTTGGAAAACCCATTTTCTCTGAGGTTTCAACTGCTACCTAAACTATTATATCAGAATTATTTATTTATCAAATAGTATACCAACTGTGTACACTGTTGTAGGCAGTAGGAAAGTAGCAATGAACAAAACAGACAAAAATCTGTGCTGTTAAAGAGCTTAAGGTGATTCCCTGGTGCCTCAGGCAGTAAAGTGTCTGCCTGCAATGCTAGAGACTCAGGTTCGATCCCTGGGTCAGGAAGATCCCCTGGAGAAGGAAATGGCAACCCGCTCCAGTATTCTTGCCTGGAAAATCCCATGGACAGAGGAGCCTGGTAGACTACAAAGAGCCTGGTCACAAAGAGTCAGACAGGACTGATCAACTTCACTCACTCAAAGACCTTAAGTCTAATGAAGGAGATAAGGAAATAGGCAAATGTTTAAAACATATAACATTCTGATTTGGGAGATCTCATATTTTATATATCTTACCTTGAATTTTCTTCTAGGTAGGAAAGTGCCAGCTCTTTCCTTGTTGAACTTTTATGGGATGTACAGTGGTTTCATACAATTTATAGCCTACTTGCATTGTTGTTATTGTTCAGTCACTAAGGCGTGTCTGACTCTGCAACCCATGAACTGCAGCATGCCAGGCTTCCCTGTCCTTCAGTATCTCCCTGAGTTTCGTCAAACTCATGTCCGTTGAGTCAGTGATGCCATCCAAGCATCTCATCCTCTGTTGCCCGCTTTTCATGCTCTCGATTTTTCCCAGCATCAGGGTCCTTTCCAGTGAATTGGCTCTACACCTCAAGTGGCCAAAGTATTGGAGCTTCAGCTTCAGCATCAGTCTTTCCAATGAATATTCAGGGTTGATTTCCTTTACGATGAACTGGTTGGATCTCCTTGCAGTCCAAGGGACTCTCAAGAGTCTTTTCTAGCACCACAGTTTGAAAGCGTCAAGTCTTCAGTGCTCAGCCTTCTTTATGATCCAGCTTTCACATCCATACATGAGTACTGGAAAAAACATAGCCTTGACTGTATGGACCTTTGTCTGCAAAATGTCTAGGATTGACAAAGCTGTTCTTCCAAGGAGTAAACGTCTTTTCATTTCGTGGCTGCAGTCACCATCCACATTGATTTTGGACCCAACAAAATAAAATCTGACACTGTTTCCACATTTTCCCCATCTGTTTGCCATGATGTAATAGGAACCAGAGGCCATGATCTTAGTTTTTTGAATGTGGAGTTGTAAGCCAGCTTTTTCACTCTTTCACCCTCATCCAGAAGCTCTTTAGTTCCTCTTTACTTTTTGCCATTAGGGTGGTGTCATCTGCATATCTGAGGTTGTTGATATTTCTCTGTGTAATCCTAATTCCAGCTTGGGATTCATCCAGCCCAACATTTTGCATGATGTACTCTGCATATAAGTTAAGTAAGTAGGGTGACAATACGCAGCCTTGTCCTACTCCTTTCCCAAGTTTGAACCCATCTTGTTCCATGCCTGGTTCTCACTGTTGCTTCTTGTCCTGCATACAAGTTTCTCAGGAGGCAGGTAAGGTGGTCTGGTATTCCCATCTCTTTAAGGATATTACACAGTTTGTTGTGATCCACACAGTCAAAGGCTTTAGCATAGTCAGTGAAGCAGAAGTAAATGATTATTTTGGATGGTTAATAGTAATTAATTGATCATTTTAATTTTGTCTCTTCAGTCTGATTATAAGATATATAACTGATGGTTCTATTTTATAGCACTAGTTTCCCCCCTCCCCAGCATGTTCTGGGCATATAGGTTGTTCATTAAATGTTTAGTAAATAAGACATAGATTGTAAGATATAAATATGTATATATAATTACCATGTAGACTAGCCTTTCTCTATCAGGTTGGCTAAAAGAATTAAGCCTTCATGCCCTAAGCCTAAGATATCCATTGTATGTAATGAATGAACCTCTCTCCTGTGCATCTAGAACTGGTTATGTCCTATCTTAGGGAAAATTGAGAAAATAGTTAACATTATTTTCTGAGTCCTGTGGATCAGATGAGTAATCCTTTTTGAGAAAGGCTAATTTCAACATAGCCCATATACTTGCCATGTGTTTGGCATTTTTAAAAATAAGTGGCCCTGAATACATCTCAAGTAAGTCTACTTGGTAGGAAAAAAATAATCTTGAAGTAAATGTTTTAGAAATTTTGATTTTACTATTTGTAACTTTTTAATTTAGAATAGGCTGAATTGTATCTGTAATCATCACTGATTTAAATAAAACTTTAAAATGTTTATTTAGGGTGTAAAGAAGAATTGTAAACAGATTGAGTCTACTAAATTATTACCTGATACACCTATTCAATTCATACCTCCAAAAACATTGAACCTGCGTAGTTTTACCAAGATCATAAAGAGACTGGCTGAACTACATCCAGAAGTTAGCAGGTAATGACTACAGTTATATTTTAACTGGTTTTAAAAGTTTGTATAAAAATAGAGTTCCTTTCAATAAATAACTTAGCCATACTTAGAATGTGCTACTTTGGAAAAGACAAATGCTCATGTATGTTTTCCTTTGGCATAGAGATCACATTATAGATGCTCTTCAGGAAGTAAGAGTAAATCATAAAGGTTTTCTGAATGGCTTATCTATTAATTCTATTGTGGAAATGACTTCCTCTGTTTTGGAAAACTCTGCTTCCAGTTAGGAATAAAAGAAGCAATAAAAGGTAAGTCAGTCATATCTTTCATATTTAAACAGTAAACATTTTAAGCGATGGATTCCATTTCCTTTTCAAATAAAAATTATATTGAAAATAATAAGATAATATTACAAACTCTAAAACAAGCATAGTGATTTGGTTCACTGTTAATGCAAAACTAGTTAACCCAAAATTTATTGACTTAAGCAACCTTTATCATCACCTAGTTTGCAGGTCAGAATTCAGGAATGGCATAGCTGGGTGTTTTTAGCTTAGTGACTCTCGTGATGTTGCATCAAGGTGCTGGCATGGGCTGTGGTCATCAGGGGGCTTGATCGAGACTGGAGACCGCTCCTGAGACCGCTCCTTCCCACGGCTGTTGGCAGGGGCCTCTGTTTCTCACCACATGGGCCTTGCTGTAGGGCTGCTTGAGTGTCTTTGCAGCGTGGCGTCTGGCCTCTTCAGAGCAAGAGCCATCAGAGAGAGAGCGAGATGGAAGCTGCAGTGTCTTTTATGACCCCACCCTCAGGAGTCATACTCCATCATTTCTACCACATTCTGTCCGATGCAAGTCACTATGTGAATTCACACTCTTGAAGAAAGGTGTTACAAGGAATTTGTGTATGTACTTTAAATTACCACATACAAACATAGAATCCCTGTTTATAAAATAATGGATGAGGTCTCGTTCCTATTTATAGCTGTCTGGGTGAGTAAAGCCAGCATTCCACAGCAAATAGTTAGAAAAGCTGAATAAACATAAAGACTGTGCCTGCTTGAAGACACAAGAGAGCTATCAAGATACTATGAGTTATTGGGCCAGGGTAAGAGAAAATTGGGGCTTCCCTGGTGGTTCAGTGGTAAAGAATTTGCCTGCCAATGCAGGAGGCATAGGTTCGATTCCTGGGTCAAGAAGATCCCTAGAGAAAGAAAGGGCAACCCACTCTGGTATTCTGGCCTGGGAAATCCCATGCACAAGGAGGCCTGGCATCCTGCAGTCCATGGGGTTGAAAAGAGTCAGACACAACTGAGTGACTGAACCTTAACAGCATGTGATAGATGGTTTGCAAAAACAGCCACAATTATTCCCTTCCCCATAACCATGCCCCCTTTGCAGTATGACTTGGAAGCTCCTCTGATCAAGAAGTGGTGTCTCTTTTCCCACCGCTTGAATCTAGACTGACCTTTTCAGTTGCTTGTACCATTTCCAAGCCTAGCCCTCAAGAGACCTTGATCACTCACTCTGCTCTCTCAGAAATTTACTGCAGCCACGTAGGGATACCCAGGATGCCTGCTAGAGGACAAGAGACTAGTCACCCCTCAGCATCCATGGGAGATTGGTTTCAGAAACCCCCACAGATACCAAAATTAGAGGTCACCCAAACCTCTTGTATAAAATAGCATTATTCAGTCATCAAGTCATATCCAGCTCTTTGTGACCCCATGGACTGCAGCATGCTAGGCCTCCCGGTCCCTCACCGTCTCCCGGAGTTTGCCCAAGTTTATGTCCGTTGAATCAGTGATACCATCCAACCATTTCGTCCCATTGCCCTCTTCTGCTTTTAATTTTTCCAAGCATCCCAGTCTTTTCCAGTGAGTCGGCTGTTCACATCAGTGGCCAAGGTCTTGGAGCTTCAACTACAGCATCAGTCCTTCCATTGAGTATTCAGGGTTGGTTTCCTTTAGGATTGACTGGTTTGCTCTCGTTGCTTTCCAAGGGACATGCATATAACCTACTCACATCCTCCTGTATACTTTAGATCATCTCTAGATTATTTCTAATATGTAATACAATTGTAAATAACTGAATAGTAAATACAATATAAATGCTATAAATAGTTACCAGAGCACAGTAGATTTCAAGTTTTGCTTTTTGGAGCCTCCTTGAATTTTTTTCAAATGTTTTCAGTCCATTGTTGGTTGAATCTGCAAGTGCAGAACTTGAAGATATGCAGGGCCAGCTGTACATGGAGGCTAGCCGAGGCATTCCATCCTGCATCCAGCTTCCCTTGAACACGTGACAGAACCTAGCACAGATCGGCAGATAACCTACCAACCTGGCAGCTATCCACAGATGCATGAGTGAGCCCAAGCAAGGGGAGCTGAATCACCCAGAGGAGTCTAGCCCATTGCTAAGTGCAGAATCAGAGGCTAAACAGATGCTCACTGTTTTAAGCTACTAAGCTGTGAAAGTTATTTGTTGCACAGCAAAATTAATTAATTCAGATGTATTATGTTCAAAGAGATAGAAAACAGGGTTAAAAATTTTAGTGTAGAACTGGAAATATTTTAAAGGAAATTCCGTTAATGAAAAACAGAATAACTTAGATGAATAATTCAATTAATAAGTTCTATAGCATATTAGACAGTTGGAAAGGTCAGAAAAATTATGGAATGAAGCACAGAGATAAAGGGGTGAAAAACACAAAAGAGAAGAAACAAAGGTATACCAAGAAAACCTCTAATAATTTGTGCAACTGGAATTTTAACCAAAAAATAAAAAGGGAGGAAATAGAGTAGACACAATATTTGAAAAAATTTTTGATGATAAAACATGTCAGAAATTTAGTAAAACTTTCAAATGCCAAGCAGGAAAAATAAAGAGACCTCAGAAAAACTGCCTGAACGTGATCCTGGTAACCATTGTGCAAAGCTACTGGAAGTCAATGAAACCATTTAATGAGCCCCAAAGCTTTATGAATAAGGGGATAAGCAAGAGAAATTTTAAAAAGCGGTACACACCTGCACACCCAGACATAAACACATAGGAAAACTGAAAACAAAAAGAAACGCTATAAAGCAACTAGAGAAAAAAAAGTACAATTAAACTGACATGTGATTTTCAACAGAAGCTGTCAAATAAGTCTGCCAACCTAGGATTCTGTACTCACAAAAAGAGCCTTCAAGAGTAAATGTGAAATAAATTTATTTTTGCTCAATTAAAAGCTAAGATAATTTGTTACTTAGAAGACCCATTGTAGTAAAGAAAATACTAAAGAGTGTTTTCTAGAAAGAAGGAAACATTTCAAATGAAAGGTCAGAGATGCAGACAAATTGAAGAATAAAATGTATACTATATAAAACAAGAATAATGGTATTTTATAGGGTCTAATATAATTAACGTATGACAATAATAGCATGTAAGTTGAGAGAATTAAGTACTGCAACTGTTCGAAGCACTGTAACTTGGGAAGAGAGTAAAATGTACTGTGTTGGCGGTCCCCAGCACCACCCCCGAGAGCTAGAAGTAAAATCTAAGGATAGAGGAAAAGCCTCACACTGTTGTATTTGGCATTGATTTCTTGGATATGACACCAAAAACACAGACAAGAAAAGATAGATAACCTGCATCAGAATTTAAACCTTTCATGCATCACTATCAGCGGTAAAAAGGCACCCTACAGAACAGGAGGGAGTGTCTGTACATCATTTCTCTGACAAGGACTAACATCCAAAACATAATAAAGAACGCCTGCAACTCAACAACAGCCCAGTTTAAAAACGCACGAAGGATTTGAATAGACGTTTCTCTGTAGAAGATATGCAAATAGTCAATAAGCGTATGAAAATGGGCTCATTATCACTAATCATTAGGGAAATGCAACCAAAACCACAATAGGGTTCCACACCCATTAGAATGACTGTTATCCTCCTGCCAAAACCAGAAGATAACAAGTGTTGGTGAGGATGTGGAGAAATTGGAAACTTTGTGCGTTGCTGATAGGAATGTAAAATAGTGCAGCCATTGTGGAAAATGGTATGACTGTTCCTCCAAATATTAAAATAGAATTATATGATCCAGTATTTCCATGTCTCAGTATTTACTGAGTTTAGTGATATGCCTAGTAGGGCGTAGAAATTAATGGCAAATAAGTATGAAAAGTGAAAGTGTTAGTCACTCAGTTGTGTCCCGCTCTTTGTGACCCCATGGACTGTTGTAGCCCACCAGGCTCCTCTGTCCATGGAGTTCTCCAGGCAGGAAGACTGGAGTGGGTTGCCATTCCCTTCTCTGGGGGATCTTCCTGACCCAGGGATCGAACCCAGGTCTGCATTGCCAGTGGATTCTTTACCACCTGAGCCACCAGGCAAGCATATATAAGCATATAAGTACATATAGTTTTAATTGATATGATAAATGAGTTAACTAACAATGATTGGTTTAGTAATAGGGTGTACTGATAACTATGTACTTTTACGGAATTTTGGATTTAGTGTAACATTTTATTGTTGGTTTCTTCCTTCTTTTCTTGACCTCTAGAATTTCCTTGGAAAGCATGAGTTCCTTTCTGCAGAGAATGTTCTCCAGCACTTAGGAAAAAATTGTGGTAACAGCAAAACGATATAATTAAATAGGCTCGATAAATGGGGTTATCTGTTTATAATATTCTCCTTTATATAGCCGTCTCTTAAAATCTAGCAACTGTTGTTTCGACAATATAAAGATCTCTATAAATTAAAAGATACTTTTTAATGTTTATAGACTTTGTATTTCAAACTTGTCACTTAGAGACTTGAAGCTGCATGTTTTGGAGCAGAGACAAAAATGGTGTCAATTTCAAAAATCTATGTTAAGTCAGTTTTTAAAATATTGACCAATAGAAAGTATTATTTTATATGGGAAAAATATAATTTGCCTGAAGTTCTTAGTTTCAGTTTTCAGTTATCTTAAGACTCTTACATTGGACCATAGGATAACAGATAAATAAACTGGATCTACAGATACTCATTTTGTAATGTGTATGTTTTTAAGTTTCCAAAATAATTACTGTTGTGATGCATTAATAGGTTTAGATGTATGTACCCTGTTTTCACTAGGAACAGTGAACCCATTTGTGCTCTGGTAGACCGTTTACTTAAATGTAAAATGGTCACTGTATTGATTATGTTCATTTTATAAGAAGTTCTGTTATATTAGGTTAGAGTGTACATTGGAACACTTTTCAAGACCTATTCTTTGGCTTTATCTGATAACATAAATTCCTTTAATTGCTTACTTTTAAAGGTAACATATTGTTTAGAGTCTTACTAATAATAGTAAGATGAACACTTAAATATGCATTTTCTTCAAATGTTTAAAATCTTTATAGCATTAACATGTAGCTGGTATTGCTTGATTAAAAGTTACCTATTTAACATTTACATTTGGTGTATTATATTTAATAAAGGTAGAATCTATAGTAAACTTTAATACTTTCTGCATGTTTGATGGCATTCCAAGTGTAAATTAAACTACCAGTGTTTATATGAAATACACATGGACAGTAAAACTACATATCAAACTATTGGGTTTCAAATTTTTTCTCTTCATGGAATTTCTGGGTTTATTTCATATATTAATTTGTCTCGTTATTACCAGATCCACTCCAAATGTTTACGAGAAATTGAGTTCCAGGATGTAGAAAGTAATAATAATGATTTAAAAGCACACTATTAACTGAAACTTGAAAATCATCAGGTTAGTGAGTGATTCTTTGGGCTGTACATCAAGTTAGTAGAATCCTAGAATTACGCAAATTGCTTCCTATAATGATTATTTATATTAAAAGGCTACATTCAAAGTAACCTTTTTAAATAAGGTTGAAACATGGATCAGACATTTTTAACATACTAGTGGCAGTGAGGAGTATATGTATGTGCTCCTGTGCTCAGTCGTGTCTGACTGTTTGCAACCCCATGACTGTAGCTGACCCAGCTCCTCTCTGTCCATGGAGTTTTTGCCTCTAGTCATTTGTTTCTAAAAGGATTTAATGAAGTGGAATCCGCTTTTAAAAAACATAGAGACCAAATTAATGAATTCATTTGAGGGGAAATATAGACAGGATCACTTGAAATTCTAACTTTGAGATTTTTTGGAAAAAGATGTCCTCTTCAAAACGTAAAGGAAAGATCAGGCAACTTTTAGATCAACAGGTTTTTAACAATGACCATGTAAATTGATCCCTGTTATTAAACTTCCCAAGTAAAATGTAGAAACTAGAATAATTCATGAATCTTTAGAACTACAAGTGAAAAAGCAATGTTTATTTTCTAAGACCTCTAATTTGATATTGGTTAATTATATAAAATTGTTAAAGAATTTAAAAGACTGGTCAGATTGTCCAGGTTTGTAAATATCTTCAGCAAAGTTTCAGATAATTTCAATATGATTAATTGTTGCTCAGAATCATTTTTTTATTTCATACTGTATTACTGGGTCACCAAAGAGTGCTTTAACTATATCAGCTACGATATACAGATAGTTATGTTTAGAGATAACCAAAGACCTAGAATGTTGTAAAATGCCCTGAGACTATCCCCCAAAAAGTGGGAGTAAAAATTCTAAATTGGCTCTGCCTAATGCCGGTGTTAATTCTGGTCAAAAGAGATAATATGTGTAACTGAGAAGCTCAATATTTCAGGTAGTTTCTTTTTTTAAAAAAAAAAAAAAAAAGTATTTCAGCCAGAGTTCTGTATATGTTGACGTAACTTCTTTTTCATTATTGATAAGTTACTTATTACAAAGTATCTATCTGGCATAATAGTAAAATGTTTAATACTGTTAGCTCTTGTGGTCAGTAAAGTAATGGCCCTCCAAACTGACCAGTCTTCATGCTCAAACCAGTGAATATGTCACATGGCAAAAGGGAGTTAAGGTTACAGGAGCAAGTAAGATTGCTAATCAGCTGACCTTTAGATGGGAAGATGATCCTGGATTATCTGAGCAGGCAGAAGAGAGAACCAGAGAAATGGCATCTCGAGAAGGGCTCCACCACTGTACTGTCTTTGAAGATGGAGGAAGGTGGCTAGGAGCCAAGGGATTGCAAGTGGCTTCTGGAAGCTGGAAAGTGCTGGTCCACTGGAGCTACCAGCAGGAATGCAGCCCCGCGGACATCTTAATTTTAGCCGGGTGAAACCCATCTCCAACTTTTGACTTCTAGAATTATAAGATAATAGGTCTGTGTTGTTTATGCCACCAAACTTGTGGTAGTGTGTGACATCAGCAATAGAAAACTAATACAGCTATAAGGGTTATCTCTCAAGAGCTGCTGGGAACAATATGAGATTCCTGCCTCAATATTGATTCTTGGGGACAAAGCGGTTATGAGCTGTGAGTATTAAATAACCCTCTAGCTTTATTGTTCAGGTGCTAAGTCTTGTCTGCCTATTTGCAACCACATGGACTGCAGCATCCCAGAGTTCCCTGTGCTTCACTATCTCCTGGAGTTTGCTCAAACTCGTGTCCATTGAGTCAGGGATGCATCAAACCATCTCATCCTCTGTCATCACTTTAGCCTCCTGCCCTCAGCTTTCCCTCCATCAGGGTCTTTTCCAACGAGTTGGCTCTTCACATCAGGTGGCCGAAGGATTGGAGCTTCATCTTCAGCATCAGTCCTTCCAGTGAATATTCAGGATTGATTTCCTTTAGGATAGACTGGTTTGATCTCCTTGCAGTCCAAGGGGCTCTTAGTGGTCTTCTCCAACACCACAGTTCAAAACAGTGTTCAGCCTTCTTTATGGTTCAACTCTCACATCCATACATGACTACTGGAAAAACCATAGCTTTGACTAGCTACCCGTGCGTGGGCGCAGGAGGGCCTAGAGGAGCTACTCCACGTTCAAGGTCAGGAGGGGTGTCGGTGTGGAGATACCCCTCGTCCAAGGTAAGGAGCAGCGGCTGCACTTTGCTGGAGCAGCCGTGAAGAGATACCCCACGTCCGAGGTAAGAGAAACCCAAGTAAGACGCTAGGTATTGCAAGAGGGCATCAGAGGGCAGACACACTGAAACCATAATCACAGAAAACTAGTCAATCTAATCACACTAGGACCACAGCCTTGTCTAACTCAATGAAATTAAGCCATGCCCTTTGGGGCCACCCAAGATGGGTAGGTCATGGTGGAGAGGTCTGGTAGAACGCGGTCCACTGGAGAAGGGAATGGCAAACCACTTCAGTATTCTTGCCTTGAGAACCCCATGAACAGTATGAAAAGGCAAAATGATAGAATACTGAAAGAGGAACTCCCCAGGTCAGTAGGTGCCCAATATACTACTGGAGATCAGTGGAGAAATAACTCCAGAAAGAATGAAGGGATGGAGCCAAAGCAAAAACAATACCCAGCTGTGGATGTGACCGGTGACAGAAGCAAGGTGATGCTGTAAAGAGCAATATTGCATAGAAACCTGGAATGTCAGGTCCATGAATCAAGGCAAATTGGAAGTGGTCAAACAGGAGATGGCAAGGAGTCAGTGAACTAAAATGGTCTGGAATGGGTGAATTTAACTCAGATGCCCATTATATCTACTACTGTGGGCAGGAATCCCTTAGAAGAAATGGAGTAGCCATCATGGTCAACAAGAGAGTCCGAAATGCAGTACTTGGATGCAGTCTCAAAAACCACAGAATGATTTCCGTTCGTTTCCAAGGCAAACCATTCAATATCACAGTAATCCAAGTCTATGCCCAACCAGTAACACTGAAGAAGCTGAAGTTGAATGGTTCTATGAAGACCTCCAAGACCTTTTAGAACTAACACCCCAAAAAGATGTCCTTTTCATTATAGGGGACTGGAATGCAAAAGTAGGAAGTCAAGAAACACCTGGAGTAACAGGCAAATTTGGCCTTGGAATGCGGAATGAAGCAGGGCAAAGGCTAATAGAGTTTTGCCAGGAGAACGCACTGGTCATAGCAAATACCCTCTTCCAACAACACAAGAGAAGACTCTACACATGGACATCACCAGATGGTCAATACCGAAATCAGATTGATAATATTCTTTGCAGCCAGAAATGGAGAAGCTCTATACAGCCAGCAAAGACAAGACTGGGAGCTGACTGTGGCTCAGATCATGAGCTCCTTATTGGCAAATTCAGACTTAAATTGAAGAAAGTAGGGAAAACCATTAGACCATTCAGGTATGACCTAAATCAAATCCCTGATGCTCATACAGTGGAAGTGAGAAATAGATTTAAGGGACTAGATCTAATAGAGTGCCTGATGAACTATGGACTGAGGTTTGTGACACTGTACAGGAGACAGGGATCAAGACCATCCCCATGGAAAAGAAATGTGAAAAAGCAAAATGGCTGTCTGGGGAGGCCTTACAAATAGCTGTGAAAAGAAGAGAAGCGAAAAGCAAAGGAGAAAAGGAAAGATATAAGCATCTGAATGCAGAGTTCCAAAGAATAGCAAGAAGAGATAAGAAAGCCTTCCTGAGCAATCAATGCAAAGAAATAGAGGAACAGAACAGAATGGGAAAGACTAGAGATCTCTTCAAGAAAATTAGAGAAACCAAGGGAACATCTCATACAAAGATGGGCTCAGTAAAGGACAGAAATGGTATGGACCTAACAGAAGCAGAAGATATTAAGAAAAGGTGGCAAGAATACACAGAAGAACTACAAAAAAGATCTTCACGACCCAGATAATCATGATGGTGTGATCACTCACCTAGAGCCAGACATCCTGGAATGTGAAGTCAAGTGGGCCTTAGAAAGCATCACTACTAATAAAGCTAGTGGAGGTGATGGAATTCCAGTTGAGCTATTTCAAATCCTGAAAGATGATGCTGTGAAAGTGCTGCACTCAATATGCCAGCAAATTTGGAAAACTCAGCAGTGGCCACAGGACTGGAAAAGGTCAGTTTTCATTCCAATCCCAAAGAAAGGCAATGCCAAAGAATGTTCAAACTACCACACAATTACACTCTTCTCACACACTAGTAAAGTAATGCTCAAAATTCTCCAAGCCAGGCTTTAGCAGTACATGAGCCATGAATTTCCAGATGTTCAAGCTGGTTTTAGAAAAGGCAGAGGAACCAGAGATCAAATGGCCAACATCTGCTGGATCATGGAAAAAGCAAGAGAGTTCCAGAAAAACATCTATTTCTCCTTTATTGACTATGCCAAAGCCTTTGACTGTGTGGACCACAATAAACTGTGGAACATTCTGAAAGAGATGGGAAAACCAGACCACCTGACCTGCCTCTTGAGAAACCTATATGCAGGTCAGGAGGCAACAGTTAGAACTGGACATGGAACAACAGACTAGTTCCAAATAGGGAAAGGAGTACATCAAGGCTGTATGTTGTCACCCTGCTTATTTAACATATACAGAGTACATCATGAGAAACGCTGGGCTGGATGAAGCACAAGCTGGAATCAAGATTGCTGGGAGAAATATCAATAACCTCAGATATGCAGATGACACCAGCCTTATGGCAGAAAGTGAAGAACTCAAAAGCCTCTTGATGAAAGTGAAAGAGGAGAGTGAAAAAGTTGGCTTAAAGCTCAACATTCAGAAAACTAAGATCATGGCATCTGGTCCCATCACTTCATGGGAAATAGATGGGGAAACAGTGGAAACAGTGTCAGACTTTATTTTTGGGGGCTCCAAAATCACTGCAGATGGTGATTGCAGCCACGAAATTAAAAGACGCTTACTCCTTGGAAGGAAAGTTATGACCAACCTAGATAGCATATTGAAAAGCAGAGACATTACTTTGCCGACTAAGGTCCGTCTAGTCAAGGCTATGGTTTTTCCTGTGGTCATGTATGGATGTGAGAGTTGGACTGTGAAGAAAGCTGAGGGCTGAAGAATTGGTTTTTGCACTGTGGTGTTGGAGAAGACTCTTGACTCCCTTGGACTGCAAGGAGATCAGCCCTGCGTGTTCTTTGAAGGAATGATGTAAAGCTGAAGCTCCAGTACTTTGGCCACCTCATGCGAAGAGTTGACTCATTGGAAAAGACTCTGATGCTGGGAGGGATTGGGGGCAGGAGGAGAAGGGGACAACAGAGGATGAGATGGCTGGATTGCATCACTGATTCAATGGACGTGAGTTTGAGTGAACTCCGGGAGTTGGTGATGGACAGGGAGGCCTGGTGTTCTGCGATTCATGGGGTCACAAAGAGTTGGACACGACTGAGTGACTGAACTGAACTGAACTAGATCTTAAGGTGGCTCAGATGGTAAACAATCTGCCTGCCATGTGGGAGACCTGGGTTTGTTCCCTGGGTCCAGAGGATCCCCTGGAGAAGGGAATGGCTACATACTCCCAATATTCTTCCTGGAGAATTCCATGGATAGAGGAGCCTGGCGGGCTATAGTCCATGTGGTCGCAAAGAATTGAACACGACTGACTAACGCTAACACTTTAGATCTTAATAACATTATAATACTTAGGGTTGATAGTAATAGTCCCGTGACGCATCAGAGAATGTTGTTAATATGTATATTATGGGCATTGCTTGTTTAAAATGGCTTTGCTTTTCCTGCCAGGACGCTGAGAGCCAAACTCCTGCATCACTTGTGACAATGTACTGTTTAAGAAGGCAGGCTCTGAAGCCAGATTTCCTTGATTCAGATTCCTGGCCGAGCTTGTCAGCTGTGTTTAACCTTGGACAAGTTAGGTAATAGCCTTGTGCCTCAGTTGTCTGGTGTGTCAAGTGAAGATGGAAGCAGCTGCCCTCACAGGGATGGAGTAGAGCGTTTGCCTCAGTACTTGTCACAGGAGGTGAGCCTTTCACACTTTGCCGCTGCTGGAAGGGCCTCTGCAAGCAGTGTGCAGTGGTGCGTCTTTCTGTGCAGCGGCTGCCTGGACTCTCTTGTGCTGTCCTGCTGCTTTGCTTTCATTCTACTTTCTTATCTTCTTCTTTTTCTCTTCTATAAATGCTTATACCCTGCCTCAAAGTTTCTTAGAATGAAGCAGGCCATAAGTTAGTATGTTACTCAGGGGACAGTTGATTGCAAATGATAGAAATGCAACTCAAACTAGCCAAAGCACACAAAAAAGTAAAATTTAACTCACGCAATTGACACTTATAGAAAATAATTCAGATATAACTGGACCAAGAGCCTTCTGCTTTCTTCCCGTTTTCTCTTTCATCTTTTCTCTCATCCCTCCCTTCTTCCCCCATTCCCTCCACCTCCACACACACACACTCCTGAGTAAGCAGGAATGGTTACGGTGCATAGGCACACAGCAGTGTTCAGGTTTGAATGCCATAACTCAGTGAAGCTGAGTGCTCCCAAAATGCCGCTGGTTATGTTTCATGTTTATCTGACAGTTGTGCTGTGTGAGCAAACCACAGAAAGGAGCTGTTACTGCTTACAAGTGCGTCTTTGGAACCACTCATTCCTTACTGATAATAACTGAAGCATCGCCTCTGAACTGCTACCCTGGGAGTGGGGACTCCAGCAAACCTTCCCCCTTGTGTCAGCAGATGTCTGCAGAGCACGGGATGCCCTTCCCTCCCGTGCTCACTAGCGCTGCCCCGTCCCTGTCTGGGTCGCATCATTCCGGTGAGAACCCTGCCGCTGCCCTCATCTCTGCTCTTCTGCACATAGCATTGTTTTCCTGCAGTCGCTTAAAGAGGTTTTCTCCTTATTACTGGTTGTAAGCAGTTTCATCGTGGTGTGCCTTGATGTATTTTTCTTCATTCTTGTTCTTGGGGTTTGTTGATATTCTTGAATTTATAGATTTATCAAAATTTTTACACAGTACTTCACATATTTCTGTCTGAATGAACTCCAGCTGCACATATATAAAGCCACTTGAAATTGTCTCATGGTTCTTTGCTCTTTTGTTCTCTTAAGTCTTTGTTCTGAGATGTAGTCATTACTTAAGAGTTTATTAGATCTAGTCAGTTCTTGCTTTGAAGCTTTGTCAGGTTGGCCCCAGGGCAGCCTTTCTAGTTATCTTTTTTCTGACTCCAAAGGCAGTAATTCTCACTACTCTTCTGCTTATCTCAAGGTTTTTCACTATGGTTGGTGGAGCTGGAGCTTTTCCAGGCCCCAAGTGAGCTCTGAGAGATTGTTCCAACTTGCTCCTGGCCAGGGCTTTGTTTTCCTGCCTCAGATACCGTCCTTACATGCACACTCTGATCAGCATTCAGCTGCAGCTCTCTCTGTGCAGCTCTCTCCTCTCCGGTACTCTGGTACACTGCTAGCTCCAGCTGCCTTGGCCCCCCAGCCTCCCAACCCTGGGAGACCCCAGACCGCGTCTGGAAACTGCGGGCAATGAGCGGTCATACGGCTCACCTCACTTGTTTCCCTGCTCTCAGGGCTTCTGTCTGGGTCCAGGGTGACAACTGTTCCTTGATCTGTTTTGTCCAGCGTTGTAGTTTAAGCAAGGAAGGTGAATCCAGTCCCTGTTACTTCATCATGGATGGAAGCTGAAGTCTTCTTTTAACTTTGAATTTTCAGTCATGATGACCTGTCTAGATTGTGTCTTTAGCCCTGCTGTGCGTGCTGTAAAGCGTTTGGCCACCTTCTCAACTCTTCCATTGCCTGACCTAACATTCATGTAGATGGAGGTGCCCAGGGAGAGGACTGTCCATGCTACCAGCAAGAAATATGGCTGGGGCAAAATTGGCAACTCTTACGATATCATAGGTATAAAGACATCAGTTTGTCCCACTTCCATACCTCTGCCAAAGGGAAAACCCATAGTAATTACTGGGGTATCTCTTACCCAGACCCAATGTGCAAATAAGAAAACCATTAGGGGAGAAAGTGCAATGGTGGGTACACCCCCAACTATGGCATTCCCAAGAGAATTGTGAGCTTCCTAAGTCTGCAGATTTGAGAAGTACACTCTGTCTTGTTAGGTGCATGTATCTGCCAGTGTGGGGAGTGTGAGAAAATGGAGAGGAGAGGGCTTCCCAACCAGACCCTGCCAACCCCAACAGTGAAAGGAGAGGGGTCCCAGGTGCCTTGGGTAATGAAGAAAGAGCCCAACCATAAGCAGATGCAGAGAGGCCCACAAGCCATGGGGGGAAAGGGTGAGTGGAGGGCGAGTCTGAGAGCAGAGATCCTGCACTTCACGGAGAGGGGCTGGGACCTCACTTCCTCCCACCACAGCTGGTTGCCCCTCCTCACTCTGGCCTGCAGCCTCCTCATACACTCACCCGCCAAGCCCTCAAGTCTTCTCACACTGCTGCTGAGCCAGCCGCATCAGGCCCAGGCCTGTGGTTCCTGTTACTGAGATTTTTGCAGGCGCCTCACTGGATTCACCAACTGAAGGGCAGAACAACCTGCCTTGTTTACCCAGCATCTGTCTCTTAAATGAATAAAGAGAGGGAGGCCAGGCCACACGCTGGGCTGTATCTTCCTATGTTTGGGCAAGAGTGGCTTCTCAGCTCGAGCAAGCGTGTGCTCCCTCACCATGGGCACAGGCCCCTCTGGCTCCAGGATATAGGCATGCAGGTCCTCAGTGCCTCCTGCCCACCTGGCTGTTAGCTGCTGCCTGTTCGCAGAGCTGTCGGCAGGGGGTGTGTTGAGTCAGTCTACACAGACTGACCACGGAATTCTGCACTAGGCACTCTGCTAGGCGTCAGCAGCTTCGGTCACAAAGGTGTGATTCCTGCTCCTCCCAAGGGCAGTGGTTGATTCCTTAGCATGAGCATAAATGTACTCAATTGCTGAGAGTTCTCAGAATAGGCTGTTACAAGCAGGAACCTTTGCAGAGTGAAGCACAGCCACCAGCAGAGCTGAGAGAGCCCAGGTCAGCTTAGCTAGGCCGGACTGATGCCCCCCAGGTCAGACCTAAGCATGCAGGTTACCTGCACTTCCCCAGATTCCCAGGGCTCTCATGTGTCCCCCCCACCTCCAGGGAGCCCTTCTCTATCTACAAGTTCAGAATCAGAAAGAGGCCATCCCAGCCTCCTCTGTCTTTCGCCCCAAATGTCAGGCAAGAAGTCCACAAGGACCACCCTTCTGTACCCCCAGGAGCCCTCTTCCCTCTGGCCCAGGACCTACACATACCTTCCAGGCACCTCCTCCCCTGCACCCACACCTCCCCATTCCCGTCATTCCAGCCCCTCGCTGGACCTGTGGGTCCTTTTTTTTGGTTACTCTGAATGTCTCCAAGCGCCAGGGCTAGTTTTGTCCTTTCAGGAACCCCAGTGCCTGCACCTTGGGCGAGGCGCATGGGCCAGGATGGCCTTGGTCTTCTGCAAAGTAGACCCCCGAGGCAGAGCAGTTGTAACCCACAGAGCGAAAGAGAGGGTGCCCGGGTTGGCATCGAGAGGCCCTGTTTAGAAGAGCCGTCCCCAGTTAAACAAGTGGCAAACACTTCAGGTTCATCGGTGCCTCGGTCGAGGTCGTCGCCAGAGTGTGCTGTCCCCCGGGCAGGGTCCTGGATTCCCTGCGCGGCTCCCTCTCCTCTCGGGCGAAGCCTTACCCCCGCGCTCGCCTCCCTGGTGCAGTGTCTGCCCCCGCACCCCGGCCGGCAGGTGCTGGCCAGCCCGGCTCGCCTGCTGCGGGCCCTCCCTGCGGGGTCCCGGCGCGGCCCCCATCCCCGCGCGGGCCACCCCTCCACCCGCCGCGGGCCGCAGTAGGCCGGGCCCCGAGGCCGCCGCCTCCCGCCCGCTCCGCTGCCGCCCCCGCCCGCGGTGCGGCGGGCTCAGTCCTCGGCGGGGCGCGCGGCTGGCGGCTGGACTCGGCTCGGCTGCGACCATGGCCCTGGGCCTGCGCGGCCTCCGGTGCCGCGGCCTCTGGCTGCTCCTGGGTGAGTAGGCGGGGGTCCCGGCTCCGGCTCAGGACGCGGCCGCGGGCGGGGGGCGCCTCCCTCCGGGGAAGGGGCGGCTTCGGAGGCGTCGCGGGGGAGCGGGGCGCGGGCACTCAGGTTCCGAAGGAAACCGTGACCGCCCTCGTGGCACCTTGGCCCCCGGCTCCGGGCTGCGGGCGGTTTCGGGTTCCAGAATCAGAACCACGGACCATTTACCTAAAAAACTGGCTAAAACTGAAAATCTGACACATTCACAGCCAACAGTTGCTGATCTGTAGATAAGCCTCCTTTGCAGAAATGAGGCCAGCCATTCTCTTCGGGGCATTTCCACAGGGGTGTGTGTGTGTGTGTTGACTTGCCATTCTGTGTGTATGTGTTGACTTGCCGTGTGTGTGTGTGTTGACTTGCCACTGTGTAGGTGTGTGTTGACTTGCCAATCTGTGGGGGGGGGGGGTGTGCGTTGACTCGCCAGTCTGTGTGTGTGTTGACTTGCCACTCTGTGTGGGTGAGTGTTGACTTGCCAATCTGTGTATGGGGGGGGTGTGTGTGCGTTGACTTGCCAGTCTGTGTGTGTGTGTGCGTTGACTTGCCAATCTGTGTGTGTGTGTGTGTGTGTTGACTTGCCAGTCTGTGTGGGTGCATGTTGACTTGCCAATCTGTGTGTGTGTGTGTGTGCATGTGCATTGACTTGCTAATCTGTGTGTGTGTGTATGTGTGTGTGCGTTGACTTGCCAGTCTGTGTGTGTGTGTGTGTGTGTGTGTGTGAGTTGACTTACCACTCTGTGTGGGTACGTGTTGACTTGCCAATCTGTGTGTGTGTGTGTGTGTGTGCATTGACTTGCCAGTCTGTGTGTGTGCGTGTGTTGACTTGCCAATCTGTGTGTGTGTGAGTTGACTTGCCAGTCTGTGTGTGTGTGTGTGTGAGTTGACTTGCCAATCTGTGTGTGTGTGTGTGTGTGTGTGCGCATTGACTTGCCACTCTGTGTGTGTCTGTGTGTGTTGACTTGCCACCCTGTGTGTGTGTGCATTGACTTGCCAGTGTGTGTGTGTGTGTGTGGCTAGTAGCAGTCCAGAGAGGGACTCTTGGGGAGGTGGCAGAACACACCTGGCTCTTGTTCTGAGACGGTGGTGGCAGGAACCTGCAGCTCACTCTGCAAAATTTAGCAGAAATTGTCATCTTCAGTTCCCTCTTCCCACTGTTTTCATAAAATGCTAAGCAACCTTCCTGAACTGCCTCAGCTACTGGATTCATTTCATGTATTTAGTTACCATTTAATAAAAACCAAATCAGTCATGTAAGGTGGAAGAAATCCGGTGGCCCAGGGAGGCCCCCGTGGTTCTTCCTGGTAGCTGTGTCCTGGCCGCTGAGCAGTGACGCTGCCCTTGGGGAAGGGGACCCCACACTGCCATGTAGCTGCTCGCGAGGCAGCCAGGGGCCACAGGGCTTGTCTGGGAGGCGGGAGGCTGCCACTCCAGGCTTCCAGTCCCCACACCTCGCCAAGGAATGTCGGAGCTGCCCAAAAGCCTTAGCATCTACTTCAACAGAATGTACTCTGAAAGCCGATCCTGCCACTTAGCATTTTTGCTGGTTATATGAAAAGCAGAATCTTATATTATTCTCTTCTTTTGCATTAGGATCGGTGGGTTTGACCTGGAACGTACTGTTTTAGTTTCTTAAGAAATGAGTATTTCTCTTTCAGCAAGGTAGAGAGCTGGGCTGAGTCCTTTTTTAAGCATAAATAAACAAATTCTCTTTCCTACCGTCCAGAAGCTGCACCCTCTAAAGCTTATGTAAATAAAACACTTTATCATAATCTCATATTAAAGACCTTCCTTGTTTACCAAGAAAATAATAGATGTTCTGGTGGAAGGTCAAAGTCCTGGAACCCTGACATTCTGAGAGGTCTGGCTAATGTTATATCATGGAAGAAGAAACACAGCTTTATGAGGTTATCGGCTAATTAGTGTCATTGGAGCCCAGCGGTAATCAGAAGAATTAGGAGAGCACACGTTTTTCTTCCCAAGGGGTAGTGTGAGCTAGAGCCCCCTGGTGATGAAGATTTTGCTACCCAGAATAGCAAGGTGGAATTTCTTATTTTTCATCAGTCAGAAAAGAGGGACATTTCCAGAGGAGCCGGAGTCCGTGTATGATGACTTCGTTGTAAGCACCTGTTACTATGTGCCCACCTTCACTCGACAGTGCTAGCCGACGCTGGCCTGTATGAACTCTGTCATCTGTCCTGGGAAACACGCACCTCCCTGGCGTGCTGGGGGAGGGGGTACTTCTTGCAAGGCTGCTATGTCCCGGGTCAGGAAGACCCCCTGGAGAAGCGAATGGCTATCTCCTCCACTATCCTTTTCTGGAGAATCCCATGGACAGAGGAGCCTGGCGGGCTACAGTCCACAGGGTCGTAAAGAGTCAGACACTGGGTAACTAACACTGTGTTTATTGAAATATGCGACTTTATATAAATACAAGGGTAGCTGTTTGGAACCGACCAGGACATCACAGGAAATGGAGTGCACATGACTGCTTCAGATTGTCATGCTGCTTTAAGTCCGGAGGCGGCCCTAATCCTGGAGTCCACATCTGAAAGGTTCTTTTTTTTGCTCATCGATTCAGTGTGTCTGTTCGCCCTGTGTGTGCAGTGGCAGGGAGACGTTTCTGGGCATCCGTCTTCCTTCTACAGCTGCGTGCCTGGCAGTGTGCACATCGTCAGTACCAGGCCAGGGCTGTTGAGAGACGTTTATGCCCACATCAGAAGCGGCGGTAACCACACGTCAAGGAAGGATTTTAGGTGAAATCCTCACTCGGGGCAAATAGCTACTTGGGGAAAGTCGGTTCCTCCTGCTTTCCCCCCAGGATGAAGCAATCCCATAGCTTCTCCTTGGTTAGAAACGGCGCCTGGCAGAGTGTGCGATGGCGGCGCCCGTGTGACCTGAATTCCAGTGAAGACGCTGAGCTGTCAGCAGGGCAGCCCCTTGGGCTTGGCGGCCTTCAGGCCCAGAGCCCGTCTCTCCCGAGGGCTGCCTGGCACGAAGGGCTCCCCGCTCCGAGGGCCCTGGCCCAGGCCCGCCTGCCCGCCAGGACAGTCTCGGGGAGAGACCCGGGACCCAGGCCCAACTCTCCGTTTTGTCCTCTCGGCTGGACGTGGGGGCCGTGCAGCAGGGTCCCATCCCGGGAGTGGGCAGTGGGAGGAGGCTGGGGGGACAGGGCAGAGCCCCAGCAGCGTCCTGGGGAGCAGGCAGCAGGACACCTTTCCAAGACAGACAGACAGACCTGAGTGAGCCCCGAGAGGTGAACGTTTCCAGTCCGTTACCCCGTCACATTTGAGTCAGACGTGTGCCCAGCAGGGTGGTGGGCCTAGTGGGTGGCAGACGCATGGTAGGCTCTGAGAAGGGCACACACCGGTGGGTGGGGGCGCTGCGAGATCCCTGCCGGAGAACCTCTCATTCTGCCGGGGACTCAGGGGAAATCCAAGAAGGAGACGGGGAGCCTGGGGAGGGGCGGAACCCCCGCCGGCCCTGTGTGCCCCCCCCACCCATCTGCCCCTGCTCTTCAGCATTCTCCTGGCATGTGGAGACCACAGGATGCTGCTGGGGCTCTGCCCTGTCCCCCCAGCCTCCTCCCACTGCCCCCATGGAGCGCCCACAGGGATGTCCTGGGCACCAGCCCTCCCCCGCTCCAGGATGGATGACCTTGGGGCTGGTAACTTTTCTAGAGAATGCGTCTGTTCTTGGCCAGGAGGGTTATGTCAACACAGCAGCTGGAAGAGGCTCCCAGGCTAAACAAGAACTTATTCTTGGTAACATAATGACAGTATTGTTGTCCATGGAAAAAAAAAACAAAAAAAAATTTCCCTAAGATTGTTTTATGTTAGTATTTTCTTTGACATTGAAAGACATCACTTCAGTGATGATTCAAAACGCAGATTCTGAGCAGTTTCACTAAAGCAGGGTCCGTGGCCAAGTCTCGGCAGGGGAGCAGGGGACCCGGGCGTCTCAGCACAGCCAGGCCGCTCTCATTTCCTGCTCATTAGACCTCCCAGTGTCTCTGTCATGATTGTCCTGATCCCACCCCCCTCCCTCCCGGGTGGAGTTCTCCAGTGAATTCTGTGGAACCAGGGACCAGAGGCCGCCCCCGGCACCCACCTGGGCAGCACCCACCTGTGTGTGTTTCCAGGGTTCTGTACCCCCACACCCTAGAAGCTCACCAGCAAGGGTTCTCCTGAGCCAGACCTCACCTGGGAGGATCAAAGACAGCAGTTTACCCGACAAATGATCAGATGATAATGCCTGCCTCACTCTCACACGCTCCAGCCCACTGTCGACTGGAACGAAAGCAGTCCATGAATCAGACAGCAGACTTGAGAGCTGGACCATAAAGAAACCTGAGTGGTGAAGAATTGATGCTTTTGAACTGTGGTGTTGGAGAAGACTCTTGAGAGTCCCACGGGCTGCAAGGAGATCCAACCAGTCCATCCCAAAGGAGATCAGTCCTGGGTGTTCACTGGAGGGACTGATGCTGAAGCTGAAGCTTCAATCCTTTGGCCACCTGATGCGAAGAGCTGACTCATTGGAAAAGACCCTGATGCTGGGAAAGATCGAAAGCAGGAGGAGAAGGGGATGACAGAGGATGAGATGGTTGGATGGTATCACCGACTAGATGAACATGAGTTTGAGTAAGCTCCAAGAGATGGTGAAGGACAGGGAGGCCTGATGTGCTACAGTCCATGGGGTCGCAAAGAGTTGGACATGAATGAGGGACTGAACAACAGCAATAGCAAGCCTCGTGTTTTGGGGAAGAGGCCTGAAAGGCAAAGGTGAAGTGAGGTGACGGAGGTTGGCCCCTCTGCGTGAGGCTTTATTGTCTCGGGCAGATTCCAGGGTCTGTTTGTGCGGAAAGATGTTGGGGCCCGGGTAGATGTGCAGATGAGGGATGCACTCCCTCCTGCCGGTGACTCCCCCCAGCTCCTAACACTAGGGCCACATGGTGCCAGGCCTGCCAGGGGCTTTCGAGAAGCCAGAACAGACCTGGAGCGTTAAGAGAGCCGTCCCTGGATGGGAGTGAGGAGTCTCCCAGCTGATCTGCTGAGGCGGGGCGCTGAGTATGCAGGACACACAGGCTCTGAGGTCCCCTCCCCTTCTGTCGTTGGCTGTCGAAGGGTTGCTGGTAGCAGTTAGAAGATGGCGCGATGCACAGTCGGAGAGGGCTCTGTGCTGGGCAGGGCAGAGGAGGTGGTTGTTCACTGGGCCTTGAGGGTTGGGTAGGAGTTCTCACTTGTCACACAGAGGGTTTTTTTTTTTTTTTCATTTTGTCTTTTGGGTTCTTGTTTTCTTTTTCCAGAGTAAATGGAGAAAGGCTGAAGGTAACATGGTCAAACCAAGTGCTCTTTACGTCATCCTCTGGGGCATTTAGTGACTGGCCAAGCAGGTAGCTTCCTGGGCATTTGGCTCCCAAGTGGCTGTAACCAGGGGAGTCCTGGGGGTGGATGGTTCCCAGCGTGCTGGCTCCAAGTGGGGGAGCAGAAGGTGATTCGGCAGAAGCGCCCAGAGCAAGCCTTTTCCTGCTGCTGTTAGGAAAAGTTCCGGGTAGAGTAGAGGTGGCACTTTAGAAACCCCATTCCTTAACCTGCAGAAAATAGGGAAGAGCAGAGGCGGCGTGAAGATCAGCTGAGATCACAGCTCTTGGATCGCCGCTCTCAACAGTCCCCCGGATTTACTGATTTTAATTGAGCAGTGACTTCCCTCGTGGCTCAGCCAGTTAAGGAGTCTGCCTGCAATCCAGGAGACCCGGGTTCGATCCCTGGGTCGGGAAGACCCCCTGGAGAAGGGAATGGCTACCCACTCCAGTACTCTTGCCTGGGGAATTCCATGGACAGAGAAGCCTGACAGGCTACAGTTCATGGGGTTGCAAAGAGTCGGACACAACTGAGCAATTCAATTGAGTAATTGGCATAGAATAAACAATGCATTTCAAGCGTGTGACTTAGAAGGTCCTGGGGTGTGTATGCACCCTCATGGACTCAAGACTGTGAGCATGTGTACCCACAACCTTCAAAGCGTGCCGCTGTTGCCTCCCCTTCCTGCCCCCTCCCACCACCCCTTTGGGGCTCACACGCTGTGAGTCACTAAGGGCCGCTCACACCACAGACCCTCAGGGAGGGCCGAGTGCGGCTGGTCCTGTGGACACGAGTTCTGGAAACCAGCCCTGTTGGCCCACTTGGTGCAGGAGGGTCTCATTTCACAGAGAAAGAAGCTGGCCCAGAAGTGACAGGGCCCGGGGGCCCAGCCTGGGTGGTGGGGGTGGTGGGCTGGGGCCCAGAGGCCCACAGGCTCTGCCAGAGGATGCTCTGAGCCCAGCTCCCTGGCCAGCCACTCTAACAAGGGAGGGGCCCTTCCCACGGCTCGCCCCCCACCTGTGACCCCAGCCCTGGGAGGGCCGTCTCTGCAATCGCAGCGTGAGCTGAGCGGCAGCAAGACGGGCTGGTTCTGCGGGCGTGCAGCAGCAGGCCAAGGGCACAGGTGAGAATAGATACCTGGCGGGTCCTCCCCTGGGCCCTCATCGCTCATTAGAAAGCCCAAAGGCCTCCAAGCCCCAAGGGCCCCCGTGGAGCGCTGGCCACCCTGTCTCTCTGGCCCCAGGCCCGTTGCCATAGCGATCTCACTGCCGGTCCTCTCCCTGCCAGGGCCGGGGGCATTCTCCGCGCTTTCTCTGAGCCCCTCCAGCCCCAGCCAGCCTCCCTGCACTGAACAACGCCGACATGAGGGCAAGTCCTGCCTCAACTTGCTGCTCTCTGCCCGGCAGCCTCGCACTTGGCCTCTTAAGACACGCGCTGTGAAGGATTAACCTCGCAGTCACCCGGGAATAGGAGCCACCTGGTCTCAAACAGCTGGTTTTAAAACACTGGGCAGTGTATTCAGTTTTAAAGCTGTGATGGGGCCTCTCTTTGCAAGGAAAAAAACTATGTCAGGTTCGTTTTTTATAAAAACAAACAAACCCAGCGTCCTTCTCCTGTGCTTAAAATGAAACTGGTTTCCAGATTCACCACCCAGGCAGCTTGCCCAACCTCATTCCAGTTGTCGAAGGGCCGCGACAACCAGCTCTGGGCTCCTGCAGGGCAGGAAACAAAGGGTAGCGGTGAGAGCCGGACTTTGTCCCCACAGAGCAGAGGGCGCACCCTTGGGACACAGGCAGTGGCTCCCAGAGAGGTGGGAGCTGCCCGACTGTGGGCCAGCCCGGGTCCGGGCCACCGCGAGGCCATGGGCCAGCCCTACAGCAGGGCTCACACCCACAGCGCGGTCTCCAGCATGACCTGCGGCCCGGAACGATGGTGAGGGACCGTTGTGGGCCCCCCTGCACCGCCCACATCAGCCCCTGGCTTTCGGTTGCCCCCCGCGCCCTGACAGAGATGCACGTTTATCTTCCTCCCTAACCCGGCCCTGCCAGCGCAGGAGGGGAGCCCAGCGCCGGTCCTGACCTCCTGAGGGCGCTCGAGGCGCCTCGCGGCAGCCCACGCACAACATGCTATGCTAAAGCCGGTGTCGCCGACTTGTTCATTTGACAAGTAACAACGTGCAGAGCCGCTGGCTAGCCGGGAGGGCGACGGGCGATCAGAGGGCGGCCAAAGGAGAGGAAATAAGGCCACCCCAAATAAGGCCTGGAGGACCTCAGGGAGGAGGCCGCGGAGGAGGACGGGCCGCATCTGGGTCTGGGCTTTGCGCGGAAAGGTGGAGCCCGGCAGATGTGCAGAGTGCTGAAGGCATGGGGGCACCGGGGTGGGGCCTTCGGAACGCGGCTGGAGCTCCTCCATGAGCCAGTGTCTAAGCCCTCCCGAGCTACGTGTGACCCCGGCGCTCCACCTGTGCAGGCAGGTGGGCTTTCTCAGGGGCGTTTGGATGGAGCCCAGGTTGAAAGCAGCCCCTTTCACCAGCTGGTCCTCGAGTGCGTGAGCTGTGCCAGGTGGACCCGGTGGGGTCCCATCCCAGGGCACCCAGGGTGGGCTGGCCTGCTCCCCACGCCTGTGGGTCCTCTCCAGGGGCTCCTCCAAGGGGGTTTTCCTCTTGCCAGCCTCTCATCTCCCCCACCCACTACCCATTACTCCTGGTTTCTCTGGCTGAAAACCCCTGGGGTCCTCCCTGCTTCCCAGGGTGTGTGTCCAGATCTGGGGGACAGAGGGACACCCTCCAGGCGGTGGGTGCAGGACCGGGCCCCTCGGCACTCAGGCAGTGAAGTGAAGTAAGTCGCTCAGTCGTGCCCGACTCTTTGTGACCCCAGGAACTATACAGTCCGTGGGATTCTCCAGGCTGGAATACTGGAGTGGGCAGCCTTTCCCTCCTCCAGGGGATCTTCCCAACTCAGGGATGGAACCCAGGTCTCCCGCATCGCAGGCGGATTCTTTACCAGCTGAGCCACGGGGTGAAGCGCGAGGCTTTTTTCAGCTCCTGCCTCCAGCTTCACCTCTGTCTCCGTGTGCTGTGGGCTCCCTGTGTTTGGCCTCTTATTTGTGACTAATCACAGAGTTAATCACAGTCCCGGGCAATCCATGGGGTCACAGAGTCAGACACAACTAAGCGACTGAACAAACAAACCACGGCGTTACCCTGTGCTGCTGTGAGGGTCACTTTGTTGGCTCGGGCCCCTGGCAAGACGTGTCCGGCCTGCCATCTGTCACTCGGGTAAGTGGAGTCCTTAGTCTCCCGCCCCCAGTGGGCGACGTAGACTTGGGCGCTGGAGGTCCTCACATGGACCCTGGAGAGGAGGGTGGAGCCCCCTGCCACCACGTAGCCCCTGGGACTCCAGAGGGGACAGAGACAGGGTCTGCCCCCCTGCCTGCCAGGGGCCCTGCGCTGGCCGCCCTCCCGGCCCCCAGGGCACTCTGCCCTTCGCCTTCGTTGGGGCCAGCCCGCCGACTCTGTCACCTGTAGCCAGCACCACTGACCGCCTGTTCCTCCCCCCAGTCCCCACAAGCGGAAGGGTAGGAACAGCTCAGGTGACAGCTTGGCGGCTTGGTTTCTAGCCGATGAACACCCAGACCCAGAGAACGTGAGCTCAGTGCTGGGTGGCACAGCCCGGCCGGCACACACTGGTGGAAGAGTGGGGCGGGGGTCTCCAAGACCCTGTGCTGCTCACCAGCTCCCTGGGGCAGGCTGATTCCTCCCCTCACCCCTGGGCAGACGCGCAGGGGCCTCGTGGGTGATCAGCCTGTGTCCAGTCCCTGCAGGCTGTTCTCGCTGCCGCAGTTTCCGCGTCTGCAAAGTGGAGGCTTAGGAACCAGGTCGAGGGTGGGTGAGGCCGAAAAGGTGCGTGAGTGTCAGACATGTGCCCCGGACCAAAGGACGTGCAGCCCCCACTCTGGATCCCGGGGAGATGGCGGTCTCAGACACGCCGTCAGCAGGCGGGCCTTTGCTGGGCCCCGAAGCGACTGATGATGCCATGATCCAGCTGGAGCCCGGACGCCCCACCCACACCCCCACCCCCGGGATCGCGGCGCCCCCCAGGGCATCCGGGTGGCCTCGGAGTCGGACAGGCCACTCTGCTGGTGGGTGTGGGCCTCGAAGGGTGGAGCCAGCCCCTGACCCTGCAGGGATGGGCAGGCTGGGTGGATGACTGTCGTGGGGGGCTCTCGTTGCAGTGACCCACCTCTGCCTGGCGACTGCCTGCCAGCACACTGACCACGGCACCCTCCTCTGGGAGTTCTGCCTCCCCCAGTTCCAGGCACACATGGAGGCCGTCGGGAGGACACTGTGGTGCGACTGGGGCAAGACCATTGGGTGAGTCTGGGGTGTCCCCGGGGGGCAGCGGGGATGCTGTGAGAGGGTCTCCCTCAAGGCCCCAGGAGCCATTCTTCACTGACAGGCTGGTTCCTGCGCCACAGGCTGGGACCAGAGAGAGGGCAAAGGGGGGGTGCACTGGGGGGCACGTGGGAAGGGCAGGGGCCATGACCTCGATGACCAGGCTCAAGCTGGGTAGCAAGGCAGAGGCGGCAGGCAGCAGAGGGCTCCATTGGGCTGGGTCCAGTCTGGGATGCTGGTAGTGGGAGCAAGATCCAGCGCCCGGGGGGCCCGGGTCCCTGTGACAGGAGGCCCCCCCACCTGGTGCAGGGTGGTCCCCTCAGCCTCCCACCATCCCCGAGACCCAGCTTATCCTCCCACCTGCCTGGCGGGCTCGGGCCTGGAGCTTCCTGGAACCATGGGGTGGAGACACGCCCCTCACCGAGGGCAGCTGGACATGAGCCCCTTCTCCTTCCCGACTCAGTCCTTCTCCCAAGATGTCCTTCCCCCTGAACCACAGGGTGCATCCCAGCCCCCCTCGGCCGCTCGATGAGGTCGGGAGCTCCCCGCACCCAGGCCTGGCTCCTTCATCTTCTAGGGCAGCCAGCAGCAATCAGCTTGTCTGCGGTTGATATTCAAGGCTGAGTTTTCCTAGGCTGTGTTTCTGCTTCAGTGTTTGGACGCTGGGGGCTCCAGTGGGCAAGGAAAGGCAAAGAGAAGCACCCTCCAAACACTGAGATCGCAGCGGGGTGGACAACCCAGCCAGGCACGCGGGGACCCCAGTGTGTGTGCAGGTTTCCAGGCCAGGCTCCGACATTGTCCGTACCAGGACTTCCCTCGGTTCACAGCACGGCCAGGACACACAGGAGCCGTGTGTGGGTTCCTCAACCTCCTGCAGTTAATGTGAAGCCCACGCTTGCCTCCAGGGTTTGAGCAGAGGCTCCGCAGCAGCCACCCCGGCAGGGTCTCCTCCCTGTCCTCCTCCTCCTTGGCCTTCAGGGTCTCCTATTCTGAGCTGAGAAATCAGTCATGAGTTAGAAATCAAAGGGGGAGACAGGCTATTAAAAATCAGCTTTTCAGGCTAGTGGGCCTGCCGATTCTCTGAAGGGTTTGTGTTTAAATGAAAGGTCACACATTATCAAAATGCAGAGAAGACGCCAAGGAGTCCCTGGGGATCCGTGCTCCCCCCCCACCACCCAGCTCTGTACAAGTGACTTGTGTAGACAGGTTGCAAACCAGTGGCCCAGCAGAAGAGGTAGCTCAAGTGGCAGGTGACATGCTGAACGAACCAGTGGTGACAGGTTCCTAGAAATGAAGCCGCCGCGGACGGTTCCCGCCTGTGCTCAGAGTGCAGACAGGAGTCGTTACCGCCAGGCCGGAGTCTGCCATCCTCCCAGCTGAGCCAGGCATGATTCAGCTGGAAGTCGGAGGGGGCGGGGGAGTGGAGCGGGGTTGCTAGGAAATTTCTTTATTTAAAAAGGAAATCAAGACCACTGAGGGAGGAAGAGTCAGAAGTCCCCATTGTGAGAGCTTCTCAGCAAGTCAGCAGGGGCTAGCGAGCTGGTCAGCTGAATAAAGGCCCCTAGAGATGTGTGCGCCCTAACCTGAGACCTGGGAACATGTTCCATTGCGTGGTATTCAGTTCAGTCACTCAGTCGTGTCTGATTCCTTGTGACCCCATGGACTGCAGCACACCAGGCCTCCCTGTCCATCACCGACTCTCTGAGTTTACTAAAAATCATGTCCATCGAGTAGGTGATGCCATCCAACCATCTCATCCTCTGTCGTCCCTTTCTCCCGCTTTCAGTCTTTCCCAGCATCACGGTCTTTTCCAGTGAGTAAGCTCTTCGCATCAGGTGGCCAAAGTATTGGAGTTTCAGCTTCAGCATCAGTCCTTCCAATGAATATTCAGGACTGATTTCTTTTAGGATGGATTGGGTGGATCTCCTTGCAGTCCAAGGGACTCTCAAGAGTCTTCTCCAGCACCACAGTTCAAAAGCAACAGTTCTTTGGTGCTTTGCTTTCTTTATAGTCCAACTCTCACATCCATACATGACCACTGGGACTTTTGTCAGCAAAGTAATGTCTCTGCTTTTTAATCTGCTGTCTAGGTTGGTCATAATTTTTCTTCCAAGGAGCAAACGTCTTTTAATTTCATGGCTGAAGTCACCACCTGCTGTGATTTTGGAGCCCCCTAAAATAAATTGTGTCACTGTTTCCATTGTTTCCCCATCTATTTGTCATGAAGTGATGGGACCAGATGTCATGAACTTAGTTTTTTGAATGTTGAGTTTTAAGCCAACTTTTTCACACTCTTCTTTCATTTTTATCAAGAGGCTCTTTAGTTCCTCTTCACTTTCTACCATAAGGGTGGTGTCATCTGCATATCTGAGGTTATTGATATTTCTCCCAGCAATCTTGATTCCAGCTTGTGCTTCTTCCAGCCCAGCATTTCTCATGATGTACTCTGCATAGAAGTTAAATACGCAGGGTGGCAATATACAGCCTTGACGTACTCCTTTCCCAATTTGGAACCAGTCTGTTGTTCCATGTCCAGTTCTAACTGTTGCTTCTTGACCTGCGTATAGATTTCTCAGGAGGCAGGTCAGGTGGCCTGGTATTCCCATCTCTCTCAGAATTTTCCACAGTTGATTGTGATCCACACAGTCAAAGGCTTTGGTGTAGTCAATGAAGAAGATGTAGATGTTTTTCTGGAACTCTCTTGCTTTCTCTATGATCCAATGAATGCTGGCAATTTGATCTCTGGTTCCTCTGCTTTTTCTAAATCTAGCTTGAAAATCTTGAAGTTCATGGTTCATGTACTGTTGAAGCCTGGCTTGGAGAATTTTGAGCATTACTTTACTAGCGTGTGAGATGAGTGCAATTGTGCGGTAGTTTGAGCATTCTTTGGCATTGCCTTTCTTTGGGATTGGAATGAAAAGTGACCTTTTCCAGTCCTGTGGCCACTGTGGAATTTTCCAAATTTGCTGGCATATTGAGTGCAGCACTTTCACAGCATCATCTTTTAGGATTTGAATAGCTCAACTGGAATTCTATCACTTCTACTAGCTTTGTTTGTGGTGATGCTCCCTAAGGCCCACTTGACTTCGCATTCTATGATGTCTGGCTCTAGGTGAGTGATCACACCCTCGCGGTTATGTGGGTCATGAAGATCTTTTTCGTATAGTACTTCTGTGTATTCTTGCCACCTATTCATAATATTTTCTGCTTCTGTTAGGACCATACCGTTTCTGTCCTTTAGTGTGTCCATCTTTGCAAGAAATGTTCCCTTGGAATCTCTAATTTTCTTGGAGAGGTCTCTAGTCTTTCCCATTCTGTTGTTTTTCTTTACATTACGCGGCGAGGGGGCAGCAAATCACAGTTGGAACTGAGGTTGCTAACCAGGCAGCCTGGAGATGGGGGATTATGTGGGTTATCTGGGTGGGCCCAGCACCACCTCTAGGCCCCGTAAATTGTCCAGCCTTGGCAGCCTGTGCTTCCCTGGAGGCTCAGAGAGTAAAGAGTCCACCTGCAATGCGGGAGACCTAGGTTTGATCCCTTGGTCAGGAAGATCCCTTGGAGAAGGGAATGGCACCCCACTCCAGTATTCTTGCCTGGAGAATCCCATGGACAGAGGAGCCTGGTGGGCTACAGTGCATGGGGTCACAGAGAATCAGACACGACCGAGTCTGATGCTTTCACCCGGCGGTTACAGCGCCCTCAAGCTGACTTTGGTGTCCTTCTGGCCTGCCCACTCACCCTCTGACTTTCTGGCACCATGAGATTCTCCAGGCTCCTTTTGTGTGCTTTCTGCCCCAGCCCTGGAATCAGCCATTTTTCCAAGGAGCCCTGGTTCCTTTTATTAAAGAGTGGTGTTCAGAGGCCAAGATAAACATACACGTATACTCCTATCAGGGATTGAGACGTAACCAATGAAACCATGCAGGCCCAAGACGAAAAAGAACATGGGTGAATCCCCTTTACCCTTGGTGTAGGGCAAGGCTATATAGAACTATTTGTTTCAAGGAAGTGGCTTATGATTGTGGGGTGTGCAAAGTCCAAAACCTGTGGGGCAGGCCGAGGCTGGAGGTCTTGGAGAGAGCTGATGCTTGCAGCCTCAAGGCAGAATTTATCTTATTTTATTTTATTTTACTTTATTTTACTTTATTTTATTTTCCTCATAGCTGTGCTGGGCCTTCGTTGCTGGGCTCGGGCTTTTCTCTAGTTTCGGTGCTTGGGCTTCTCCCGCTGCAGAGCCTGAGCTCTAGGCCACTTGGATTTCAGCGGTTGCGGCTTGTGGGCCTTAGTTGCCCCATGGCATGTGGGAGCAGGGATCAAACCCACGTCCCCTGCATTGGCAGGCGATTATTAACCACTGACCACCAGGGAAGTCCGAGGCAGAACTCCTTAACTTGCTATCAAGGCCTTTCAGCTGAGAGTGAGGTGCCCCCCGCCCGCCCGGCCTGCATCATCAAGAACGATCTCCTGTATTTAAGGCCATCTGGCCTCCAGCTCCTCTGTCCTGAGAATGGCTCGGGGGTCACGGCTCAGTCCTTCCATGTGTGAGGATGCCTGGGGAGCCTCAGATTGCTCAGGGGTCTGACCCACTGCCGCTCCAGGTCCTTGCGGGGCCGCTGGACCAGGAGAGCAGCTCCCGTCCGTGCGCCAGGCCAAGTCCACTGCATCCCGGAGGTCAGCTCCTTAAACTGCAGCCCTGGTTCACTAATGGGAACCTAACAGGATTTAAAGCATTAACTGGGGGTGTAATCTAATTCGGGAAGCTTCAGAGACATGGGAAAATATGTCGTCAGATGCTCTTATTTCCAGACACCTTCCTGCACTATTGGTCGGGGAGGGGAGGAATCTGGAATGTGCAGGACTCAGCTAGGAAACGGCTGGTTTTATTTATTTATTTTTAATATTCGTTTACTTGGCTGCACTGCATCTTCATTGCAGCCTGCAGAATCTTAAGTTGCAGCACACGGGACCCAGTTCCCTGACCAGGGATGAACCCTCGGCCCCCAGCACTGGCAGGTGGATTCTTAACCCCTGGAGCACCAGGGAGGTCCTGAGGGCTGGTTGACAGTGATCATATTTTCCCCCAAGCCAAGAAACGTTGGGTGGGTTTGTAGGCCAGGAGACAGCCCTGCTCGTCCACTTTGCACACACCTTCAGGCTCTGAGCTGGGGAAGGTGTCAGGGCGGGAGCACTGGAGGTGGGCCAGGGGAATGGGCACTGCCCTCTGAGCCTGGTCATCAGGGACACAACTTCCGCTTCTTCCCGGTGTCTCTGCCCCGAAGCCTCTGGGTTTGTGTCTGCCCCACCCCCCCACAACCCAGGTGCGGTTTTCCAGGGGGCTCAGAGGTAAAAAAAAAAAAAAATGCACCTGCCAATGCAGGAGACACAGGAGACCTGGGTTCATGCCTTGATCGGGAAGACCCCCTGAAGGAGGAAATGGCGACCCCTCCTGTATTCTTGCTGGAAAATTCCATGGACAGGAGCCTGGCGGGCTACAGTCCATGGGGCTGCAAAGAGCTGGACATGACTGAGTACACATGCACGCACGCGTGTATCACGCGTGTATCTGCCTCAGCGCACAGAAGCTTCCGCGTCCGAGGGGCCCGGGGCCCTGTGGCCTGCTCCTGGGGACCCCTCGCTGCCACGCGGGCCCCACGAAAGCCCTCCAGCCTGGCCTGAGCCTCGGTCCGGTTACAAGGCGTGGCCTCTGGCCGGGGCGCTGAGGAGCCGCCCTGGGGGCCACCGAGGAGGACACGGAGCAGGGCGCTCAAGCAGGGAGACTTGGTTTCGGAGGATCGCTGACCCAGCGCGGGGTCTGGGCAGGCCCGCTGCAATGCCCCTTATGCTGTTGGAACCAAGGGCCTGTCCTGTGTGTCTCTTGGAAAAAGTCGATTCAGGAAGTTCTCCCCTGCTCTGCAGCAGCAGTGGGAACAGCTGCCTTGCTTCTGACTCTGACAGGAGCCGAGGGCAGCATCTCCCTTCAACACTGAGGTCTCTCTGGGGCGGATGGAGTCTGTCACCCGCCCCCCTGGGGTCCCTGCTGTGCTTGGCCACCCTCCCAGGCCTTGGGGGGCCCACACCCGGGATGCCAGGCAGGCCCTTCACCAGCGCCTCACAGGACGCCTGGAGGGGAGGCTGGCCCACCTGAGTGCCCCCCGCAGCCAGGGGCTCTCTGAGCAGGGGCAGGCACGCGTGAGTGTTTGTCGTGGGTCTGCCCATGAGTGCTGGCCCACATCCTTGTCGGGAAGACCTGGCAAAGAGGTCCACTTCCCACCCTCTGCCCACCTGGATTGGGCACCCGCCAGGTGTCCCAGAGCACCCACAGCCTCCAGCCCAGGAGTGCAGAAAGCAGGCAGACCCCTGGGGCCTCTGGGGGCCTTCAGGGAGGCCTCCCCCTGGCTCTCCGGCCCGGCCTCAGCTGGGGCTCCTGCCCACGGGGAGCAGGCGTTGACACGGCCTCCCGATGGCTGGACCAGGTCACAGGGTGGATGAGCATGTGGCCGCGGTCCTTCCCGGCCAGTCACTGACTCCCCCGGCTTCACGTCACGCCCCCCCCATCGCCCTTCTGAGTGTGATGCAGTCAGGCAGGAGACTCTGCTGCCTGGGGGGTGGCAGGGAGGGAACCCTGGGCTCTCAGAGGCCCCCCAGGATGCGCCAGGCCCCACTGCCACAGGGGCCCACGTGTGCTCAGGTGGGCTGGGTGGGCAGAAGAAAGGGGGCACCTTTCCCCGCCAAAGGCAGCTTCCTGAAGCCCCATCCAGGTGGCATCTGGGCAGAGCCTTCAGGACGGCAGCTCTGGGCACAGGAGTGTCCCGGACACCCCATGACCCCAGGCACCCCACAACTCCGGGCACCCCAAGACTCCACAGCACAAACACAGGCCTGTTGGTAGTGGGGGTAGGGGTCTTAGGAGGCCTGCCAGCCCTCTGCTCTGTCTCTGGAGCTCAGCCACGGCTGACCTGGGGACGGGTCTGGGGCCGGGGCCAGTGGTGGGCACCGGGCATGCTGGAGAGGGCAAGCAGGGGCCTTTCCGGCTCTGAGAGATGAGAGTGAGGGGCAGGAAGCTTCTAGGAGGAGGCCACCTGCAGAGGCAGCAACCACCGGTGGGAACTGGGGAGGAGGGCCTGGTCCTCCCCGTCCACACCCGAGGCCGCTGCTCTGTCCTCAGCTTCCGTCCACCTTCACAGCTCCCCTGGGGCTGGGGGACAAACACACTCTCCCCAGACGCGGGGTAACGGCCGCCAGGCCCTGGCACGCCGCCTGCTCTGACGTCTTTTTCCATCAAGTGATGAAGGGCCCAGTTTCACAATCTTCCCACTTTGGGGATGGAGTCAGGCCATGTCAGAATGGAGAACGGCGCTCAGCGGACCCCAGCTGGGGCGGAAGGGCAGGCAGATGGAACTCATCCGGGGCTGGGGGCTCCCTGCTCTGTGCCTCCCTCCCCCGCTCCCCTGGACACCCCTCCCCACAGCCCCGGAAACCGCAGGCCCGGCCAGGCTCTCGGGGCAGATGGGACTTCTCTGTCTGGGGCGGTGGGCCAGGCCTGTCATGCTGGACAGCCTCCAGGGTCTTTGGACACCGGGAAGTGGGGCAGGGCAGGGCTAGTGATGGGAGATGAGCACGGGGTGATGCGGTGCTCTGGGAGCAGGGGCGGCTGGGCGGGGGTCGTGGCAGATGTCCCTTCTTAATGCTGACCTCACCCCAGCACTCACCCTGCCCCCTGCAGCACCCCCTCCAAGCCCAGGGACAGGGTCTCCCAGGACCCGCCCACTCCTCAGTCATTCACATGCGGGGTCTACTGGGAGGGGCTCTGGGAGCCTGCCCCCAGGCACACTTTGAGGTCACCTTTCTCCCCAAGGGTCTTACAGGACTTAAGCCCTGGACACTTATGTACAAGGTGCCCAGCAGGACACACTCGGGACAGCCCTTAGGTCTGAGACACCTTCTTCTCCAGCTCCTTGTCTTAGAAATGGAAACCTGGGACTTCCCTGATGTTTCAGTGGCTAAGACTCCAGGCTCTCAGTGCAGCGGCCCTGGGTTCAATTCCCGGTCACGGAACTAGATCCCACGTGCTGCAACCAAAGATCCTGTACGCCTCAACGAAGACGCAGTGCAGTCAAATAAATAAATAAAATTTAAAAAGAAAAGAACTGGAGACCCCACTTTTTTTTTTTTACTTTTTAAAAGTATTTCATTTACTTGTTTGGCTGTGCCAGGTCTTAGTTGCCACACGGGGGATATTTAGTTGCAGCATGAGAACTCAGTTCTGGTGTGTGGGGTCTAATTCCCTGACCAGGGATCGAACCCAGGCCCCCTGCACTGGGAGCAAGGAGCCTTAGCCACCAGGGAAGTCCGAGACCTCACTTTCTTAAAAACACACTCCTTTTGGGTAGGTGGGAAGCTGAGTTTTCCCCACTGCCAGGGCGGAGCAGGCAGTCTATATCAATGGCAAGAAGGCCAAGTTAACATGTCCTGATGTTTCCAGTCCTTCTTATGTTGACCCATTTCTGCGTTTTGATGTTGCAAATGATGCCACCATAAGAATTTTATACGTAGAGCCTTACTTCTTTTCGATTCATTTCTTTAAGAATTCTTGCACGTGGGCTTGCTACGACACACGCCAGGAGCATTCTGTGGTTCTTGATAGGTTTGGCCCTATCGACCTGTTAAAGGATTTCGCTAATTGCATTACCAGCAACATTCAAAAACACGTATTTCCTCATGTGAGGAATGTGTATGAGTTTGGGGAAATTTTATTTTTGCAGATTTAAATGAGATTTCCTCTTCAGTTTCAATTGGCCCATCTTTGACTGTTAGAAGACTGAGCTGTTCTCTCATAGCTGTTTGCAATTTGATTTTTTTCCCCCTCAAATGCAAATTATCTGACCTTAACCTTCCCTGTTTATCTCTTGAGTCATTGGGGGTATTTTTAATCTTCTTGTACAAACTCTTGACTATGATAAAGACTTGCTGTTTGTCATCTTGTTCTAAATATTTACTCTTCATGTTTCCTTAGGTGATGTTTATTTTCCATGTTTTAATTCGTTATTCAGTTAATACAAGTGCCCAGACTCATTCCTCAGAGCTCTGACTCCTGCGAGGTCCTGTCTGTTCCACAGGTTCAGTTGAGTCCCACGTGGCCACAATAGTACATTATTTCTATTTAATTGTTCTGTGATTTGAAATAACATTTATCTTCTCAGTGCAGTGGATCATTACGTTAAGACGTGAATGAAAATATATGTCCTTCCTACCTCAATGATCCTAATGTAATTTTTTGAATATTTCCTCCCTCAATTATTTGGTTATGCTTAGTTTAATACATTTAATACATTGTTGTACACATTTGAGTCTGTTTCAGGTAATTTTTACTTGTGTTTTGGGGTCATATTCCAGCACTTCGATTATCATGGCTTGATGATATTTTGTACAAGTTAGAAGTGCTCATCCGATCCTACTGTGCTCACTTTCCTTATATTTCACATTAGGTTGCACTCTGTCTGATGTATTTTCCACCTGTTTTTTCGAAAGAACTGAAGAACCATTTGGCCAAATTCCAAAAAATTCTATTTTAAGATTCTGAGATGACTGGTATCAATCCATCAACATAGGAAGCATCAGCTGTTTGCAAGAGCCTGTCCCAAGGGGGGCACTGTGGGCCCTGGTGTCCTGAGCGCTGGCAGCTGGTGTCGTGGGTTGACCAGTTGTTACCTTTGGGTGCTGCCTCTTAGTGATTAGTACGAAAAATAAGCGTGGCAGGGGGAGGTGGGGTGGGGGTGGGGCATGGAGCCAAGATGGGACCCATCCGGGCATGAACCCTGCTGATTCTCTCACTGCTTGAACTCTCTGGGCCTCTGTGTTCTCCGCAGTGAAATGCAGCTAATAGCATTTCCTTGATTGACAGCTCCTGATTTGCCTCCATGCGAATTTTCTTAACTGGGTTTTAGGATTAGGCTGTGTGTGTGTGCTCAGTCATTCAGTCATATCTGACTCGTTTGCAACCCCATGGACCGTGTATCCCACCAGGCTCCTCTGTCCATGGGATTTTCCAGGCAAGGATACTGGAGTGGGTTGCCATTTCCTCCTCCAGGGTATCTTCCCAACCCAGGAATCAAACCCACATCTCCTAGCGGCTCCTGCATGGGCAGGGGGATTCTTTACCACTGAGCCATCTGGGAAGCCTAAAGGCTTAGCCTCCTATTTGCCGAATGGAATATATGTGTTCAGCTGACTACTGGAGTTTAAAGTAGGAAATAATTGATGCACCTGGAGCATGATTTGTTCCTGCAAGGAGATCCTAAATATTCATTGGAAGGACTGATGCTGAAGCTGAAGCTCCAATGCTTTGGCCATCTGATGCGAAGAGCAGACTCACTGGAAACGCCTCTGATCCTGGGAAAGATTCAAGGCAGGAGGAGAGGGCGACAGAGGATGTTTGCAAGAGTCCTTCCCACGGGAGGACTCAGCTCTGAATAGGTCGGGGGAGTTCTTTCCCGGTTTCTTCCTCCACTATTGGTTAGTTTGGGCTGTTTCTGGTTTCCTGTTTGCATTTCAGCGATGTCTATGTGGCCCACATCCTCCGATTTCTCACTAAACTGCGGGCGTGGAGTGCTCCCTTGGATGTCTGCTGTCCTCTGCATCCCAGCCCTGGGTTTCTGTTGCTGTCTGGCTGCACCAGGTCATTGCTTTGCAGAGGCTTTCTCTGCTGGCGGCAAGCAGGGGCCACTCTTCGTTGCAGTGTGCGGGCTTCTCGTTGCAGCAGCATTTCTTGCTGGGGAGCACAGGCCCCAGGCTCCTGGGTTTCAGGAGTTGCAGCGCTGAAGCAGCGGGCTTGGTAGTTGTGGCTTTCAGGCTCAAGAGCATGCGCTCAGACGTTGCGACACACAGGCTTAGTCGCTCCTCAGCACATGGAATCTTCCCAGGCCAGGGATCGAACCCATGTCCCCTGCATTGGCAGGTGGATTCTTAACCACTGGACACCAGGGAACTCTCAACGTTTGTTTTATCTCTGTGTTTTTCTCCCCCTTTCTTCCTTCATTTAGATGCCACCTTATTCATCAAAGGGAAACTAAAAGGCCCAGTTTTCCATTCAGTTCAGCTCAGTCATGTCCGACTCTCTGTGACCCCATGGACTGCAGCACACCAGGCCTCCCTGTCCATCACTGACTCCCGGAGCTTACTCAAACTCATGTCCATCGAGTCGGTGATGCCATCCAGCCATCTCATCCTCTGTCGTCCCCTTCTCCTCCTACCCCCAATCCCTCCTAGCATCAGGGTATTTTCCAATGAGTCAACTCTTCGCATGAGGTGGCCAAAGTACTGGAGTTTCCGCTTTAGCATCATTCCTTCCAAAGAACACCCAAGGCTGATCTCCTTTAGGATGGACTGGTTGGATCTCCTTGCAGTCCAAGGGACTCTCAAGAGTCTTCTCCAACACCACAGTGCAAAAGCATCAATTCTTCAGCACTCAGCTTTCTTCACAGTCCAACTCTCACATCCATACATGACCACTGGATAAACCATAGCCTTGACTAGACGGACCTTAGTTGGCAAAGTAATGTCTCTGCTTTTGAATATGCTATCTAGGTTGGTCATAACTTTTCTTCCAAGGAGTAAGCGTCTTTTAATTTCATGGCTGCAGTCACCATCTGCAGTGATTTTGGAGCCCAAGAAAATAAAGTTGACACTGTTTCCATTGTTTTGCCGTTTGCCATGAAGTGATGGGACCAGATGTCATGAACTTAGTTTTTTGGATGTTGAGTTTTAAGCCAACTTTTTCACTCTCCTCTTTCACTTTCATCAAGAGGCTCTTTAGTTCTTCTTCACTTTCTGCCATAAGGGTGGTGTCATCTGCATGTCTGAGGTTATTGATATTTCTCCCTGCTATCTTGATTCCAGCTTGTGCTTCTTCCAGCCCAGCATTTCTCATGATGTACTCTGCATATAAGTTAAATAAGCAGGGTGACAATATCCAGCCTTGACGTACTCCTTTTCCTATTTGGAACCAGTCTGTTGTTCCATGTCCAGTTCTAACTAACTGTTGTTTCCTAACCTGCATACAGATTTCTCAGGAGGCAGGTCAGGTGGTCTGGTTTTCCCATGTCTTTCTGAATGTTCCACAGTTTATTGTGATCCACACAGTCAAAGGCTTTGGCATAGTCAATAAAGCAGATGTAGATGTTTTTCTGAAACTCTCTTGCTTTTTCCATGATCCAATGGATGCTGGCAATTTATTCTATGGTTCCTCTGCCTTTTCTAAATCTAGCTTGAACATCTGAAATTTCATGGTTCACATATTGTTGAAGCTGGGCTTGGAGAGTTTTGAGCATTGCTTTGCTAGCGTGTGTCTTTCTTTGGGATTGGAATGAAAAGCGACCTTTTCCAGTCCTGTGGCCACTGCTGAGTTTTCCAAATTTGCTGGTATATTGAGTGCAGCACTTTCACAGCATCATCATTTAGGATTTGAAATAGCTCAACTGGAATTCCATCACCTCCACTAGCTTTGTTTGTAGTGATGCTTCCTAAGCCCCACTTGACTTTGCATTTCAGGATATCTGGCTCTAGATGATTATCTGGGTCATAAAGATCTTTTTTGTAGAGTTCTTCTGTGTATTCTTGCCACCTCTTCTTAGTATCTTCTGCTTCTGTTAGGTCCATACCATTTCTATACTTTATTGAGCCCATCTTTACATGAAATGTTCCCTTGGTGTCTCTAATTTTCTTGAAGAGATCTCTAGTGTTTTCCATTCTATTGTTTTCCTCTGTTTGCACTGATCACTGAGGAAGGCTTTCTTATCTCTCCTTGCAGTTCTTTGGAACTCTGCATTCCGAACTCTGGTGTTCTGGCTCCCTCCTTACCTCTCTCTCCATCTATCTCTTTCCATCCATCCATCCATCCATCTACTTATCTATCATTGCATCTGCTATCTGCCCCTGCGTGCCTGTCTTTATCTGTCTCACTCTACCTACCTACCTACCTATCTAGGTATCCTTCTGTCCATCTAGCTGTACGCTTATCTACCTATCTCTTCCTCTCTGCCTCTCTTCATTGATTTCAGCTAATGTTCTAAAGGGCTTCTCTGATGGCTCAGATGGTATAGAATGTTCTAAAACCTACGTCTTTCTTTCTGCCTTCTATTTTGGTTTTATTTTGTACTCTCTGTTCTTTTATCAGCACTAACTATTGATCTGATAGGGCTCTTGGTTACTTAATCTGTGCAGACAGGCCATTAATTCAAACATGTATGACTGGTTTTAACATCATCATTCCTTTTTACGTGTTTTCAATTCAGGCAACTGTTTGAAGTAGATCCTAGAACTAAGCCATGTGATTAGTACATTCTCAGAATTCAAAAATTTCCGAGGAGCTTTTTGCGGGCTTTGTACTTGCGTGGCAGCCTGATAGGATAGTAAGTCTGTGACGAGCAGCCTTGTTCATATAGTTCATGAGCATGAAGTTCACGCAGCTGCTTGTTGTCCCATTGTCTCTGGCTCTCCATCATGGTTTCAGAGAAAGCAGACGAGATTTCGCTTTGTCTTTTAAATATGAGCTGCTTTTGTCTGGCTCAGAGGTTCGTGGGTTCCTAGAGCCAGGGGACCAGAAGGAGACAGCAGAGGAGCCGGGCAGGCAGGATAGGGGCCTGGAGCCTACTGGCTGCATCACGGCTGCCTGGGGGCAGCTCTCAAGACACATGTGCTCAGACCCTGGCCGCCCAGACCGCTGGGGACCTGAGCTGATGGGGAGCACCAGTGCATGACACCCCTCCCCACTCGGTCCCAGAGCAGGCAGGGGAGGTTTGAGACCCCTCTCCTGGAAGCCAGGTGGGTCTGCAGGTTCCCCATGACACCTATTTCCCTGTGTCTCCGTCCTCCGGGTGCTCATGGTCCAGGCTTGTGTCCCAGGGTGATCTGGGGCCATGGAGATGCCCCTGAGGATGACTGGGAGCTTCTGCCTTGCTGGGGGGACTTGCCCTCCTGCACGGGCACATGTTCCCAGGGTGGTGGAATAGTATCACCAGGCCAGCGGGTCAGGGACAGCCAGGTGCCTTGGCAGGGTGGGGTGGGCATCTCGGTGAGGGCTTCTTAGCCTCATGACTGCCTCCTGCTGGGCAAGGTGTGGGACTCATGCCCCCTTACGGGGAGCCTGGGGCCACTGTACCCATTTTAAAGGAAGAAGCATGGAGCCTCAATTCTCAAAGCCCACCGCTGGTCACTATCCCGTGGTGCAGAATGTTCTGCGACCCTGCCCCCACCCTCGATGTTGCCTTGAGCTCCGGATAAGATGGGCCAGCCAGGAGGGGGCCAGCTGGGCACGGGCAGCTGGCGGGACATGTGGTTGGGGGTGAGCTCATGCTGGGGGCCCTTACTGAGGAGGGGAGGGTAGCCCGTCAAGGCTTTGGGAAGCTCTCGGGGGTCTCAGGAGAATCCAGTGGCATCAGGGAGACAAAGGGCCACCAGGCCCAGGGGCGGTGCCGCAGGGCCTGGAGGGGAAATCCCGTCCCTCCAGCTGCCAGCGTGGCTTTCCGAGGGCTGTTAGAGTCCAAATATAGCGCCCTGGCAGTCCTGCTTAATCCTGGGCTCAGACAGGCATGTTCACCCGTGTCCTGGCAAGGGCAGGGCCCTGGACCCCAGCAGGCTGGGTGCGGCTGGCCGGGGACTTCACCCCACTGGACCTGGCTGTCCACGCAGTAGTCCCGGGAGATCCCAGGGTGGCAGCAGGTCAGAGGGGTCCCACTGGCTTGGCCCCCGTGGGCACTGCTCCCGGTGTCCTCAGACCCAGGGCCAAGCGCTGTGGGCACAGTCACGCCCCACCTGCCCAGCCCTCAGAAGACACCCCCTGCGTTTGGAAACTGGAGCCTCCCTCCTGGCACCGCAGACCCCCGAGCCGGGTCCTGCCGTGGCCTGATCTTGAGGAGGTGGCGTGCCCTGCTGCCCATGGGGAGCCCGGCCTGGCAGCGCCCAGCTGGCGTCTGGTGCCAGAGTGGCTGCTTTCGGAGCCAGGGATGGACTCCTCCCAGCCGGGGCAGAGGGGCCCAGACTTCTTCCTGCCCGGAGCAAAGCCCATGGAAGAGGGCCGGTGGGGGAGCCCCTCCCCAGGGGGGTTAGCGGTCTACATGGAGGAGGCAAGCAGACCCCAAGTCAGACCCCTGGGCCAGCCCCCTCACTGGCCCCTGGGGCCACGCGCTCAGTCACCTGCCCAGCTAGCTCCCTGGTCTGCAAGGCGGGGTGGAGTCTGGGCGCCGTGTGAATGGCCTCAGTGTGTCCTGTCCTCTGAACAGCAGAGGTTTCGCTGTCACAGGGATGGGGCGTGTCCGCTTGGAGGTCATAGCCAGCTTTGGGGTGTGCAGGCCGTGCACCCCAGCCTAAGCGAGTCCCCATTCTGTGTGCCCACAGCTCCCTCCTAGTTACAGGGTGTCCATCGCCCAGGGGGCGAGACTGGGCCTGTCCTGCCCCAGGGCCTGGTGCGCACGTGCTCTGAGCAGGAGCCCAGACCCCCTTGTGGACATCAGACCAGCCCCACCTGCCGCAGGGTGTCCAAAGAGGCGGGTGCCTGCCCCCCTCGGTCTCTGCAGCCTTGGGTCCCTGAAGCCCAGTCTCCCCGCATGGCACCCAGCAGCCCCTCTGTCCCCTCTGGGCCCTCCTGCTCCTCCGTGTGGGTGCGTCTCACAGGCTGGGCTCTGCTGATGAAGCCTGGGGGTGGGCAAGGGAGTGTGCTCTGTCTGCAGAGCCTGGAGAAGGAGCAGAGGCCATGTGGCCTGACCAGTGCCACGCTCAGGACACCAGGGTGGGGTTGAGAGCTGGCGTGGTGGCAAAGCTCGGGGTTGTCCCCCAAACTCTGTGGACATCTTCCAGAAACACAGGAAAACGGTGACATTCTCAGTTGAGAGCAGTCACCTTCAGTTCAGTTCAGCCGCTCAGTTGTGTCCGACTCTTCGCAACCCCATGGACCGCAGCACACCAGGCCTCCCTGTCCATCACCAACTCCCAGAGTTTGCTCAAACTCATGTCCATCAAGTTGGTGATGCCATCCAACCATCTCATCCTCTGTCATCCCTTTCTCCTCCTGCCCCCAATCTTTCCCAGCATCAGGGTCTTTTCCAATGAGTCAGTTCTTCACATCAGGTGGCCAGAGTATTGGAGTTTCAGCTTCAACATCAGTCCTTCCAATGAACACTCAGAACTGATCTCCTTTAGGATGGACTGGTTGGATCTCCTTGCAGTCCAAGTCTCAAGAGTCTTCTCCAACACCACAGTGCAAAAGCATCAATTCTTCAGCGCTCAGCCTTCCTTGTGGTCCAACTCTCACACCCACACATGACCACTGGAAAAACCATAGCCTTGACTAGACGGACCTTTTTGGCAAAGTAATGTCTTTGTTTTATAATATGCTGTCTAGGTTGGTCATAATTTTCCTTCCAAGGAGTAAGCATCTTCTAATTTCATGGCTGCAGTCACCATCTGCAGTGATTTTGGAGCCCAAGAAAATAAAGCCTCACACTGTTTCCCCATCTATTTGCCAGGAAGTGATGGGACCAGATGCCATGATCTTTGTTTTCTGAATGTTGAGCTTTAAGCCAACTTTTTCACACTCCTCTTCCACTTTCATCAAGAGGCTCTTTAGTTCCTCTTCACTTTCTGCCATAGGGGTGGTGTCATCTGCATATCTGAGGTTATTGATATTTCTCCCAGCAATCTTGATTCCAGTTTGTGCTTCTTCCAGCCCAGCATTTCTCATGATGTACTCTGCATATAAGTTAAATAGGCAGGGTGACAATATCCAGCCTTTATGTACTCCTTTCCCTATTTGGAACCAGTCTGTTGTTCCATGTCCAGTCCTAACTGTTGTTTCCTGACCTGCATGTAGATTTCTCAGGAGGCAGGTCAGGTGGTCTGGTAGTCCCGTCTCTTTCAGAATTTTCCAGAGTTTGTGATGATCCACACAATCAAAGGCTTTGGCATAGTCAATAAAGCAGAAATATATGTTTTTCTCAAACTCTCTTGCTTTTTCGATGATCCAGCAGATGTTGGCAATTTGATCTCTGGTTCCTCTGCCTTTTCTAAAACCAGCTTGAACATCTGGAACTTCACGGTTCACATATTGCTGAAGCCTGGCTTGGAGAGTTTTGAGCATCACTTTACTAGCGTCACCTTGGTTGGGCGCTTTTCCCAGTGGGGGTCGGGAAGTGGGGACCGCCCCACATGCACTGGCTTCCTGGCGGCCATCTCAGCCCTGGGCCTTCTGCCCAGTTGGATCCCACAGCTCAGAGACCCTGAGCCTCTTGCCTGAGGACACACAGCAGCTTCACAGGGCAGCTGGCTGAGGCAGAAGCGGAAATCTGGCTTCCCAAGCCCCATGCCCTGCCTGGAGGAGGGGGCACCCTTCCAACCCCACCCAGGGCCCCCCACCCACAGCCCAGCCCCCATGTGCTGCACCCCGTGCTTCCAGGCAGCCGCAGCCAGTCTGGATGCCGAGTGAAGACTCAGCTCAGGGTGTCCCCCCATGGTTCCTTGAGGTGCACCTCCAGCTTACGGGGTCTGAGTAGGGGGCTGATACACTGACAGCTCTGAGTGCAAAGACTGCAGCCTGTGCTTCTGAGAGGTGTGTGTACCGGGGGCCTGGGACTCCCCGCTGCAGAGCCCCTATGCAGGTGGGGACCCCAGCTGTCCCCAGGGCTCATCTGTCCACACTGGGGTCCAAGACAGCCCAGGCTGAAGGGACAGTGACTCCCCAATGCTCCTTTCCTCCCAGCGCAGGCTCAGGGAACAAGGGCTCTGAGTGGCTCCTGGAGTCGCAGACATGTCAGCCTCCTCCACAGGGCAAGCTGTGCCCCATGCCGGGCCTGGGGTACAGCAGGGAACCTGAGGTCACACCCTGGGTGGACAGACAGCACATGGGCGGCTGCAGCACCTGCAGGGATGGAGGAGACACGCGGGTCCCAGGGCCCGGAGGTGGTGCCTAGGGGTGTATCCCCGAAGTACTGAGCTGGAGACAGGAATGTCAGCAGGCAGGTGGCGAGGGGGCTGGAGGCATTGGACAAAGGATCCCCTCCTCCGTCCCTGCTGTGGACCAGGGCTGGGAGAACCACCTCCTCTGGAGATGCAAAATCCAGCCTGAGGGTCACTGAGTGGGTCGTTCCTAAGCGGGTCCTGAGAGGCGGCTGGAAACAAGACCGCGGGAGAAGAAATAGGCTCAGAATTTCCTGAAAGTCCCCTCCCCTGTGTCTGCAAGAGGCTCTAGGTGGGCAGGCAGGAGGAGATCCTGGGGACTCAGCGCCTGTCTGTACTGAGCTGGGCAGCCCTCTGTGCAGCATCCCCCAAGCTCCATGGACCCCAGAACACTGCTGGCATTTACCGTGGTGGACTGTCTCAAGGGCGGGACAGCCAGGCTGGCTCCAGACCAGGAGAAGAGAGAACGAAAAAGCAAAAGACAGAGGAGCTGAAGCCAGAGGCCCCAGGGTGGGAGGGGACGGTGAGAATGGGGCCCGAGAGGGCTTGTCCAAGAGGGCGGAGCCCCGCAGTCTCCCCAACCACCTGGCTTCCTCTGCTGTCTAGGTGATGGAACCTCCAGATGGGCTGGGGTGTCTCCTGAGGGACAGAGAAAACACCAGCCTCTTTCCACTTTTCTTCCTCTTCTTACCTTGAACAGCCCTCCTTCCAAGATTCTTTTTTCTCGCCTTTATTCACATCATTTTCATTTTCCTAGAAGAATGGCACTTGTCCACCTCGCTCAGCAACTGCTGGTAGTCTGGGACGTACTGTTTAGCCAGGGAGCTGGTCTTGTGAAAATGGGAGCTGGAACTGGCCTCTGCCATTCAGGTTTGATATGAAGCCTGTCTCACTGTTTTGTTTGTTTATTGACCCGGGAGTATTAGGGGGCGCTTTCTAGCGTGTGTCATTCCCGGACAGACATGGAGCTTGCGGTTCCCAGTGCTCCCAGGGAAGACGGGTTTGCCCAGACATCAGGAGCCCTTGTTCTACAGCAGACAGAGACCCACTGTGGTGGGAACCTAGGGAACACCCGCAAGAGTGCATTTGCACAGCGTGGTCATGCTGACTGCAAAGCGCTCCTGACGAGGTGTCCTGTGGGTCAGCCCTAGGCCGGCAGAAATGCATGAAGACTCCTATCACTTGGTCTCGGTGGATTTTTCCAGCTGGCTGGAATCTCTCTGATCTCCCTAGTTTAGGGAGGGCTTCGCAGTATGGTATCCACCTGCCCCCCACCCGCATAGCAAGCCCTTGGGGTCCAGGTGAGCCCAGGTACACTGCTGGCTCGGGTCCCACCAGCCCAGCACATGTTTGCATGTTTGCAGGTGACTCCAGAGTTTGAAGTGAAATGTTTTCAATCCAACCATCAGCAGGACTTCGTTATATGCTCCCTGCAGCATCAAGAAAAACAAAAGATGCCCTGTCCTGTGCAGCCTCTGGGCACTGTGGGTCCAGGGAACAGTCCCCCAGGGGGGCTTGACTATCCCCTCTGAGGACCACTCGGCCCCCCTGTCTGTGGTCGGAGACCCTTTGCAGAGATGAGCTGGCCTGGCACACTGGCTCCAAGCCTGGAGCCTGACGTAGGAAGGGCCAGCCCATGGCTTTCTGCCACCAGAGGAAGTGGCCTGGTGAGCTGTCAGCCCCTCCCAATTTTGGAAAGGTCCTGCAGTGACTATGAAACCGTGGGTAGGAGCGACGGTGGAAACCACCGGGGGGAAAGGCAGCCCTGGCCACCTAAAACATAAACGGGTTCCCAACTGTGATGAAAATGCCCCAGTAGTAAATGTGATGTTTGCTATTCGTTTGAGAGATTTTTTTTTTTTAATCACATTAAGAAGAACTTGTTTGTGCTTTACAAAGTTGGGCTTTTTTAAAAATCAGAAATGAATGTTCAGTTTTATCAAATGCCTTTGCAACATGTATCAAAATGACTGCTGCTTTCCTTTGACAAACTGAAGTATGATTTTATAGTAATAGCACTGAAGCCTTCCTAAAATAAAACCCACTTTATTCTATACAGCTAGCTTAAAATTGCTAGTGTTTGAAAAAGGACATCTGTGTCTATTTATAAGTGAAAGTAACCATCTGTTGCATGAGCCTGCTGTTCCCAGGCACGTGGGCGGACCATCTTAAGAGGTTTGGGATCAGGGTTTTGCTAACTTTTTCAAAGAACTGAGAAGTTTGACATCTTTTTCTGTGACCTTAAGAATCTGAAAGAATTGCCTGAGTCTAGCACCTTTTGTCAAAGTAGTTCTTTAGCAATTTTTTCTTTTTTCCTCTCAGATTTTCTGCTTTATAAGTCAAGATCCCATCATTTATAATCTCCCCCAAAGCAGTCCCATTCATCAAAGACTTACCAATTTTTAACATACATGTTTTGCATGCTAGTGAGCGACTTCATCCCTTTTCACTCTCATGCATT